>NW_028090025.1:5609953-6232824 GCF_014824575.4 Sturnira hondurensis | reverse complement strand
CCAAGTCATGAAATCCAAAGACCTACAGCCAAGATTGCTTTATCCAGCAAAACTTTCATTTAGAATGGAAGGACAGATAAAGTGCTTCTCAGATAAGGTCAAGTTCAAGGAGTTCATCATCACCAAGCCCTTATTATATGAAATGCTAAAGGGACTTATATAAGAAAAAGAGGATGAAAAATATGAACAGTGAAAGGACAGCAAACACACAGTTATTAACAACCACACCTAAAACAAAAGCAAACCAAGAGGACAGCTAGATCAGGAGTGGAACCATAGAAATGAAGATCACATGGAGGGTTAGCAACAGGGGAGTGGGAGGAGGAGAAGGGGGGAGAAGGCACAGAAAATAGCATAGATGGTAGGTAGAAAATAGATAGGGGGGAGGGTGAGAATAGTGGGGGAAATATAGAACCTAAAGAACTTGAGACACGTGGTTATAAACTAAGGGGGGGAGAAGGGTGGGGGAGGGAGTGTGCGGGTGGAGGGGAAAGAAGGGGGGAATAGAACAACTGTAATGGTATAATCAATAAAATATATTTTAAAAAAATTAAAAAAAAATAATAATTACATTACCCAAGATTGAAAATAAAGAGATAATCTTAAAAGCCATGAGAGAAAAGGAGACAGCTACCTACAAAGGAGTTCACATAAGACTATAAGCTGATATCTCAAAAGAAACGTTTCAAGAAAGAAGGAGCTGGAAAGAAGTATTCCAAGTCATGAAAGGCAAGGACCTACATTTAAGATTATTCTATTCACCACGGGTGTCATTTAGAATGGAAGGGCAGATAAAGTGCTTCCCAGATAAGATGAAGTTAAAGGAGTTCATCATCATCAAGCCCTTATTATATGAAATGTTAAAGAAACTTATCTATGAAAAAGATGATAAAAATATGAATAATAAAATGACAACACAACTATCAATAATTGAACCCAAAAAACAAGAACTAAGCAAACAACTAGCACCAGAATAGAATCACAGAAATGGAGATCACATGGAGGGTTATTAGTGGGAGGAATAGGGGGAAATGGGGGAAAAGGTACCAGGAATAAGAAGCAAAAATGGTAGGCACAAAATAGACAAGAGGAAGTTAGGAATAGCATAAGAAATAGAGAAGCCACAGAACTATGTACAACCCATGAATATGAACTAAGGTGGGGGATGCAGAATGCTGGTGGGAGGAGTTTCAGGGCAGAGAGGAATAAAGTAGAGAAAAAATAGGAAACAACAAAAAAAGTAGTATCAGAGAAGTTTATAGCAATGAACTCACATAAAAAAGAAGAAAAATCTCAAATGGACAAGCTAACTTTACACTTCAAGGAACTGGGGGCAAGGGTCGAGCTCAGACTAAAACTAAAATTAGCATAAGGAGGGCAATAAAAATGATTATAGCATAAATAAATTATGGGGAGTAGAAAAACAATTATAAAAACTTAGAGGTGGTTTTTGGAAAAGATCTTCAAAATCAAAGCCTTAGTGTGATTGTTAAGAAAAAGGAGAGAACACTTTTGAAAGTGTTAAATAAATTTACATGATTGATAGTCATTATGGTTGCACTGACACATATGTTTCTCTAAAAACATAAAGTTGTGAGTATTAAATATCAATAGCTGTTTTAGTTTAAAAAGTTGAACAATCATAATAAATACATGTATGTATATACTTAGGGATGAAAACAAGTAAAGGAAAGTATGTTGACAATGTTGCATATAACAGAAAATATCAATAAAGAAACAGAAATTATTAAAAAGAAGCAAATTGTAATTGTGTATTTAAAAAGTACAATGATGGAAAATAAAAAATTTAGTAGTGGGGTTCCAAAGTTTATCTGATCTGGCAGAGGAAAAAATAAACAAACATAAAGATAGAGATTATGCAAAAAAAGAATGAAATAAGAAAAAAATGAAGAGAGTCTTAGAGAAATGTGGGCACCATTAGGTGCATCAACATATAGGTAATGGGAATATCAGAAGAAGAGGGAAGAGAAAAGAGAAGAAAAAATAAAGAAATACTGGCTGAAAAGTTCTGCTATTTATTGAAAAACAGTAACTTGCACATCCAAAATTATAACAAACATCAAGATAAATGCAAACAGATTCACCAATAGAGACATCATTGTAAAAATTCAGATCATTAACAAAAGAAAAAAATTCATTATTTACTAGGAAACCCCAATTAAATGAACAGCTGACTTCTCAACAGAAACATGAAAGCCAGAAAGCCATGGGATAATATATTCAAAGTATTCAAGGGAAGAAAAAAAACACCTTGTTCACCAGGAATCCTAGATACAGAGTTTCAGTTTTGTAAGATGAAAATGATTGTTGCACAACAATGTGAATTTATAATGCCATTCAACTTACACTTTAAAATGTCTAAGATAATAAATTTCACATTATATGGATTTTACCACAATTTTTTAAAAACTCGTAGAAAAAGAAACATAAGAAAATTTGTAAAAAAAAATTTTATTGATTTGAAAAAGAAACATTGATTTGTTGTTCTACCCATTCATGCCCCTATTAGTTGACTCTTTAAATGCTCTGGGGACTAAGCTCCCAATCTTGGTGTACTAGGACAATGTTCTAACCAATTGAGTTACGTGGTCAGGGTGACATATAAGTAAATCTTTATTATCATGGATTTGGCAAAATACTCTTAGATATGACATCAAAAGCACAAGCAACAAAAAAGATTAATTAGATTTCATAAAAATTTTAAAATTTTGTGTTTCAATAGACATCAAAAAATGATTAATAGATTGGGGAAAATATTTGCAAACCTTTTATCTCATAAGGAACATATATATATGGACTATATAAAGAACTCTTACAACTCAACAACAAAAAGACAAAAGCAGAATTTAAAAAAGAGAGAAGGATCTGAGCAAACATATATTCTAAGAAGATACACTGATAGCCAACAAGCATGTGAAAAGACCAAATACCATACAATTCCATTCATATTAGATGTCCAGATCAGAAAAATCCACAGAGAAAGAACTTGTTTAGTAGGTGCCTAGGGTTGGTGGGGAGGAGGGCTCACAGGCAGTAGGGAACAGGAGCTGAAAATATAGGGTTTATTTTCAAGATGATAATAATGTTCTAAAATTGATTATGGTGATGCACATCTGTAAATAGACTAAAAATTATTGAATTGTATATTTTAATGAGTGAAACATAGGTATGTAACATATCTAAAAAATGCTGTCAAAAAACAGAATTGATTCTCAGTGAACACTTTTCAAAATCAAAAAAAATTTCTATATTGGATTTGGGGGGAAAACCATATTTATAGTCTCTTGGTCAGATACAAGTGACAGTATATTACTAATATTGTAACTTACATTATATTTGATTCCCACATATAAAATAGAATTAATACTCAATTGAAACTTACATTCATTGAGGAGTTCATTTGAGTAGTACTTTCATCATTTGTTGGGAACTGATATATCTGGATGTCATTATTAACCAATTCACTCATTATCTTATACTTAAATTTCTGTAAATCATTTTTAGAAATTGCATCAGCTTTGGCAATCAGTGGTATAATGTTCACCTATTAAGAAAGAAGGAAACAAAATCTCACCATTGCATTGAGGACTTGTTGTTGATCCTGAGATTTTTACAGTCAAAACTTCACAATATTTAACAATAAATATTTGTTTCTAGATAATCACTTACTATCATGCCTTCATCCTAAAACTGCTTTCTAAAATATTCAATACTTTTAAAGATAAATTTTTATGAGAGTTCAGGTTTAGAAGTCTTAATTTTTGTTCCTTTCTTAAACTTTCTGATATTTTTTTTGTTTTCAGAACACAAGAGGAATTTATTAAATGTGCTTAATGAAACTTATTTTGCTGTGCTTCCCGTTTACTGTGTAAAGTTAAGCCAGTTGTGTAGGTAAGATCAGTCCTCAGCTCTATGACCAACTCACAAATTCTTGTTACACTTCACTAAAATCAGTCATTTGCTCTTGTGTTTTGTGTTTGTATTCACCTCAGAAGTCATACTAGTAGGGCAAAGGCATAAACTGAAGATAAAAAGTCAAATTCATATTAAATTACATTTTCATGCCTAGATGCTATTCCCTGTAATTTTTAGAGGACAAGTATATAATTTCACCCACCAAAAAATTGTAGGGGTTATCTATAAGGAAATTTATATAAGACACTGTCCTAATGTGGTTGTATTTGCATATTAGGCAATACACACTACTTTCAATAAATTACTTAGCTGTTAATAAAAAGGAAAAAATTGATTAATAAACATTTGCACTGCACTCTCATAGAAAGGATAATAGTTATTAATAAAGACCTATAGGAAAACATAAAGGTATGGGAATGTACTAATCAGGTTTTCTTGTCATTTATAGGAAAAACACTTATTCTAAAAGGTTCTTTTAAGTTTGTGGCATGCAACCTAAAGAATAGCATCATTTCAACCTTACTTGTAGGACTGAATTAAAATTAGATCTATACACACCCTTCAAAATTCACAGCTTCAAACAATCCCACTGAACCAGCCAAAGAAGATAGAAACACAGCTTATTCCATACCAAATGGAACTTTCAATTCTGATTTCATCATGTAGGAACCCCTTCAGGTACTAATATATTTTTTATTGTTGTTCAATTACAGTTGTTCCTATTCCCCCCCTCCCCCACTACTCTCCCCTGCCCTACCTACCCTCCACATCCCACATTCAATTCCCCCACCTGCTGTCTTTGCCCTTGGGTCCCTTATACACGTTCCTTGACTTGATCCTTTTCTATTATTCCGCCCCTCCCAGTATATTTACACAGTGGAATACTATGCAGCAGAAAGAAGGGAGCTCCAACCCTTTGCGATAGCATGGATGGAACTGGAGAGTATCATGCTAAGTGAAATAAGTGAGGCAGTGAAAGACAAGTATTATATGATCTCACCTGTAAGTGGAACCTAATCAATAAAACAAAGAAGCAAGCAAAATAGAAGCAGAGACACAGAAGAAACGAATGAACTGACACTAAACTTTCTTATACTTCTAACACATCAGGAATTAGTAAAACGGAAGTAGTCAGATGATGTAGTCTACTTCATTAACAATTAGATTTCTTATTTAATTGAGTTCTAAAGAGCAGAAGAGAACTTTCATCAAACCTATAAAACAACTTATTCTCTACCTATCATTCATTTTCATCACCTTCCTCATAAATTCATCTTAATGTTGCAGTTAAATAGAGACTTGCTCTACCTTTATGTCTTTGCAGGTAGATTTGCTTGTGTTTTCCAAAGACCACCTAAAAATACTAGACTTCTTTTGTTACCTTACTCTAAATGCTGAATATGGATAGGCATGTATATAGCCCCATGCTAACAAGTGTTTATTTATGATTTGTAAAAAGGAATTATTTTCATAAAGCAGAGCTGAGGTTGAAATTTATTTTTTAATATTTTAATAGTTTTATTTATACTGTATTTGTAAAATACAATATAAATATTATTTATATTTTATTTATTTATTTTTAGAGAGGGGAAGGGAGGGAGAAAGAGAGGGAAACATCCATGTGTGGTTGTCTCTCATGACCTCTGGCCCTGCCCTGCCACTGGGGACCTGGCCTGCAACCCAGACATGTGTCCTGACTGGGAATCAAACCAGCAACCCTTTGGTTCATAGGCCAGTACTCAGTCAACTGAGCTCCATCAGCCAGGGCTGAAATTTATTAATAATATTTTCTTCCTAGTTCTAAAATATAATTCTTTCTGTCTCCTTGTTTTTACATCTTAATAATTAAACTCCTTAGAAAATAACAATATATAAAATTATGAAATGTGAAAATGCAGACAACTGTAATTGAACAATAAGCTAATTTATTTTAAAAATTCTAAAATGCTTTATTACAATTACAGTAAGACACTTTATTAAAGCATAACTATACAATGTCAAGTTCTGTGATACAGTAGGAATGTGTAAAAGTCAGTTTTGAATATATTGCTTTCATTTTAGATTCTTCAAAGTACATTTTTTAAAAATCCTTGTTCACCTCTAGGGTTTCAATGTTATAACATAGTTATAACAAAATTATTACTCAAATAATAATAATTATAGTTATTCTATTCTTTATTCTTTATTATAGTTATTCAAATTTTTGTCTAATTTAATAATTTTAAACACTACCTTCCACAGTAAAAAGCCAACAGCTGCTAAGATAGCTGTATTGGGTTTTATTGTTGACAAAGCTAAGAAAAGATACCCTCTAGTGATAGTATATCATTAGACATAAAAAATAAAACTTTTCTACGCTAATAATTCCTCAGCTGTTTATTTTGAGGAACAAAAGTCACTTATTGCAAGGACAGCTGATCAGCCTGGAAGAACAGACAACAGCCATGCACACACACTTGCCCACCCCTGTATGTGATGGCCTTTGCTTCCTGCATCTGGAAATAGCTTGATGATTACAGATGCCCTTAAAATTAAAAATAAAATTGTGCATTCCTGCTTATTGAATATACTACAAATTGAGAAATTAAGGTAACTTCTAATTTTAACTAAAAATATAACTTCTTTAAACTATTTGGTGATATATGAAATTGTAAAAATTTTTTCTAGTTTGAACAATACATAGCAAAAGTCAGGCCTTTTTTATTAAAAAAACAATTTTAGAACTGTTTCTCTGTTCAACTAAATAAAGTTGAAAACATTATGTTTAATCAGGGTTGAGTGCAGAAAAGTATCTCATGATATAAGTTTCTTTTGTCAATAATCTGACCCTCTGTTGGAAAAAAATACAGGTTGCATTATGTATTCTGTCTGATATGATAGGTAGCCAGGATCATGAAAGCTTTGTGTTTTAAAACATCAGTGATACCAGATCAATGTTAATGAAATAACTTTATAATAATATAGAATAATTTCAATTTCAAAAATATGGACAAATTACCATAGTGTAAATTATCATTTAATCATAAGGAAAACCAAATTTTTATTTTTATTTTTTTACTTGAATCTTATTACCCTGATGCATTTTCTAATTAAATTTCTCTAGCAAAGCAAGGTAAGGTTGAAATTTATCAAATGTTGTTATGGGATAAGTATGTTTCTCCCCTATACCCATGCATATGCTAAAGCCCCAACCCTCAATATTTCAAAATGTGGCTGTATTTGGAAATATAATCTTTAAAGGGGTGATTGCATTAAAATAAGGCTGTTAGGATGGGCCCTAATCTTATCCTACTGGTGTCCTTATAAGAAGGGGAAACTTGGACACAAAAAGAAACATCAGATGTGTCCATAAAGGAAAGATTATGTGAGAACACAGAGAGAAAGCAGCCATCTGCCACACAAGGGGAAAGGTTTGAGAAGAAACAAAATTTGGCAACACCTTAATCTTGAACTTCTAACCTTGAGAACTATGAGAAATTTAATTTCTGTTGTTTAAAACCTTTAAGTCTGTGGTGTTTTGCAGTGGTATTCTCAGGAAACTAATAGAAATGCTTTAAAAATTAACACAATAAATCTGATATATACTACACACATATTATAAAATAAGTTATTATATGTGAATGCCTTCAAGATATGTATTATTTTGAAATAACTACTAAATCTTGATAGGTTGATGGATTTAGCAAACGCACCTTACTGTCAATGCTCTTCAAGGTTAATAGATCAAGGGACTTCAGAGAATGTCCTGTGGGTGAAATGAAGTAAAGGCACACGTGGACACGAGAATCATGGTAGTCAGCAAAGGAACGTCGAATTTTCAATTCTTCTTGGAAATAGGACTCAAACTGAGCATCTAAGTAGCCAACTATTGGTTTATGGCTGGAAAACATTCAGCATAACATAGTAACAACATCTGAAGTCTACATTTTTAACCATTTAATGAATTGTTAATATATGTATGCATAATTTGTCATATAAAAAAGTACATAACATGTTATTACAAAGATAACAATTACAAAGCAATACAGGCCCATGGTTTACATTGTTTATAGAAATGGCAAAATGATCTTTCAACTCAATGTAATCCCAATCAGAAACCAAATTTTATTATGTACATGTGTATATATACATAGAAGTACAAAGGACCAAGAGTGCCCAAGACATATGAAGAAAACCAAGAAGATATATCCTCCATACGTAATGTCTCATTGCGAAGTTAAATAATACAGTGTGGTAGCAGCACAAGAATAGGTTGACTAAAGCACAAGAGAATTTTTCAATGTGATAAAACTTTTCTATGTCACAACTGAGATGGTGGATATACACTTTTATGCAACTTAAAAACCTACACTTGAAACCCGTATTGTTTTATTAACAAATGTCACCTAAATGAGTTTAATTTTTAAAAAAACCTACAGAAATATACACCATAAAAGTAAGTTTTATGGTATGTAAAATTTCAGAAGAGTGACATCATGATCGTGGCAATGAATACTTCCCTGCTTTTAACAACTGTAAATCGGATCTCTCCACTAATAAAGGCACGCACCTCTGTGGGATGTGCAAAACCCAGTGCCATATGCCAGGAGGAGCTTTGCTCAACTGCGTATCTGGTAACAGGCACACCTGCCAGCAGGCTGTGGAACCGGAAGAAGCCAGCAAACCTGCCCAACCCCTCTTTCACTCAGCCAGGGAAAAACTGGAGAGTGTTTCCTTGAATACACACGAACAGATTAAAGACATGTGTAGAAGTTCAGCATCAAGATGGGAGATTCCACTGGAACATGGAAAAAAGAACAAATGTGGATGCACTGGAGAAGGTAAGAAGAACTTTGCCAGCGTCTGCCTTCCTTCAAGGCAGCATAGCCTGGAGCTAAAATAGCTGGCAGCAACCTCTCCGAAGGGGAAAGGGAGTAAGTGCTCAGCAAACCACAAGGAAAATACCTATAGCAGATACATGAAAGAAAAAGACAAAGGAATAAAAACATCACTGCAAAAAAGTCAACAAAACACAAAGGAATAAAAAGAGAAAGGCAAGTAGGAACAAAAGAACTACGTGATAGAAAACATTTAACAAAATAACAATAGTAAGTCATTCCTTATTAATAATTACATGTATTATGATATTTTATATATTATATGCCACATATAATAGGTACTGCGATGGATTAAACTGTCCCATCAAAAGACATAGAGTGGCTAAATGAATTTAAAATGTGTGTGTGTGTGTGTGTGTGTACCCAACCACATGCTGCCTACAATACATCCACTTTAGAATCAAGGGCACATAGGAAGAGTTAAGGAATGAAAAAGATAATTCATGCCAATGGTAAAATCAGGAAAGTAGGGGTGGCTATACTTACACCAGTCAAAATAGGATTTGAGTCAAAATTGCCACAAGAAGCTAGGGTATTTTACAATACCCTGAATTGAAAGGATCAATTCATCGGCAAAACAAAAATATACATACATGCACACACTCAATAATGGAGTACCTAAATACAAAAAGGAAAGATTCACAGAACTGAGGAGAAAAGTATACAGCAACATGAAAACAGTAAGAGATTTCAATACCCACTTTCAACAATAGGTAGAACATCCAGACAGAAAATCAGTAAGGAAATAGCTGAATTGAGTAATATTATATTACAAATGAACCTAACAGTATATACAGAATATTACGCCCAACAGCAGCAGAATATGTAAGCCCACAGTCTTAACAAATTTAAGAAGACTGAAATTATACCATGTATTATTTCTGATTACAATGGAATAAAACTAGAAGTCAATAACAGAAGGAAAATTAGAAAATTCACAAACTGGGAAAATTTAAAAACACACTCTTGGGTCAAAGAAGTAGTCAAAACAGACATTAGAAACTATTTCCACACAAATAAAACAACAACAAAAACTCATAACATACCAAAACACCGGAAACAGCAAAAGTAGTGATTAGAAGGAATTTTATAGTGAAACACGCTTATATTTTTAAAAGAAAGATATCAATTAAATATTCTAACTTTTAACCTCAAAGAACTAGAAAAAGAACAGCAAAATAAGCCCAAATTTGGAGAAAGAAGTAAATAAAGATTACAGCAGACATAAATGACACAGAACAGTAAAACCATAGGAACCATCAACAAAACTAAGAGTTGGTTTGATAAACAAAGTTGGCAAACCATTAGCTAGACAAATAAAATTATAAAAAATGGAAACCTTAAAAAGCATGCCACAAAAATAAAAAACATTCATAAGATACTCTTATGAACAATTATATGATGCCAACAAATTAGATAATCTACAATAATCTATAAACGCACAACCTACCAAGACTGACTTTTGAAAAAAATAGAAAGTCTGGGTAGATCAATAATGAATAAGACTGAGTCAGTAACAACAACGACAACAACAAACGTCTACCAGCAACAAAAACCTGAGGACAGAGGAGCTACAGTATTGAATTCCAACAAACATGTAAAAAATTAACACCAATATTTCTTAAGCTCTTCAAAAAAAAAACTGAAGAAAAGGGAACGTTTCCAAACTCATTTTGAGTAGTCAGAACTACCCTGATACCAAAGAGAGACAAACATGTCGCAAGAGAAAAACAACAGGCCTGATGAATTTATATGCAAAACTCTTCAACAAAATACTAGCAAACTGAATTCAACAGCACATTAACAGGGTCATACACCACGAGCAGGTGGAATTTATCCCCTGAATTCAAGGAGGGTTCAAAATAATCAAATAAAATAATGTGGCATACCACATTAACAGATTAAGAATAAAAATCATACGACCATCTCAATATATGCAGAAAAAGCATTTGACAAAATGTACTACCATTTCATGATAAAAACTCTCAAAACTAGTTATAGAAAAGATTTATCACAACACAGTAAGACCATTTATGAAAAGTCCATAGTTAACATCTGAATTGTTACATGTATAAGCATTAAAGTTGTCTTATCCTTTTAATAGTTGTAAGAGCAGTAATAATATCTCTTTTATTCCTGATATTGGCAGTGTTTGCCTTCTCACTTATTTTGCTTGCTGAGTCTTGCAAACAAAACAGATTTTTTATTTTATTGATCCCTTCAAGTAATACGCTATTGGTTTTATTGATTTTCTGACCTTTTTCTCTTTTCATCAATTTCTGCTCTACCATAATTTTTCTTTTCATTTTCCTGCTTTAAGTTCAATTTTTCCTTATTTGTCTCATGGCTTAGCATGGAACTTTATGTTATCAATTTTAGATTTTTCTTTATTCTAATATAAGGATTTTATGTTATAAATTTCCCACTAAGCAATACTTTTGCAGCGTTTTATAATTTTTTAAACTGTGGTAAGAACATTTAACACAAGATCTACCCTCATAACAAATATTTAAATTCAAAATGAAGTGCTGTTCAATATAGGCACTATCTTCCATAGAAGACCTCTAGAACTTACTCATTTTGCACAAGAGAAAATGTATACTCATTGAGCAGCAACTCCCTGTTTCTCCTTCCTCCAACTGCTGGCAACAATTTGCACCCTGCTTCTATGGGTTTAACCAGGGTTATTTCAAAAAAGAGAAATGCCCAAAGGTTGTGGGGAGGAGGTCATAACTGGAACAGAAAGGCATTGTTGTATTAACTTGCTCATAAACATTTTATGCATTTTTGACTATCACCTATTTTAAAGAAATTTGTTCTGTAGTATTATAAGTGCATTTTAATTATTATAAAATGTAATAACTGCATAAAGAATGATCTCTGAGAGGACACCTACTAAACTCATAATAAATAGTTATTTTTGGAAAAATAA
This sequence comes from Sturnira hondurensis, assembly GCF_014824575.4. NCBI lineage: Eukaryota > Metazoa > Chordata > Mammalia > Chiroptera > Phyllostomidae > Sturnira > Sturnira hondurensis. The sequence continues at coordinate 6,221,079 of NW_028090025.1, read as the reverse complement.
ATGGTGCAAAAAGTTCTTAAGTTTGGCTAAGGGGGTTTTCATTTCATCTAGGTTATTTGAAATTTTCACAGAAATAAATTCATTTATGACTTGGATAGTTAATAGAAAACAAAGAATCCAACAAGTAAGTAAATGGAGAACATCAATTTTTAAAATATTTAAGAAACTGCCCGGACTAGTGTGGTGGGGCATCATCTCGCAAAGTGAAAGGTTGCTGGTTCATTCCTGGTCAGGGCACATGCCTAGGTTGTGGGTTCAATCCCAGGTCAGTGTACATAAGAGAGGCAACCAATTGATGTTTCTTTCTCACATCGATGTTTCTCTCCTTCCCTTTATCCCTCCCTTCCCCTCTCTCTGAAAATAAATGACATTTTTTAAATGATGATCCCCCAAAGGATATGTCTGCATTCTAATCCCTGTAATTAGTAAATGTGGTCTTATTTGAAGAAGAAAAACAAGAGTCTTTGTAGATATAATAAAGTTAAGAGACTCAGTGTGAAATTACCCTGGATTATCTGTGTTCACCTTAAATCCAATAACAAATGCCCTTAAAACAGATGCACGGAAAGCAGAGGAGAAGGCCACATGAAGACGGATCCAGATATTGTGGTTGATGTAGCCACAGAAAATGCCAATAGCCAACAGAAGTTTAAAAAAGCAAGTAAGTATTCTCCCCTAGGGCCTCCTGATAGGGTGTGGCCTCCTCAACTATTGCTGTTGCTCTAAACCACGCAGTTTGTGGTAATTTGGTAAATGCAGGAAATTAATACAGGAAGCACCACCTATTGTGGGTCTTATTCCACAGCACAACATAATATATATAACACATTAAGCATATTGACCCTAAGCTTAATCCTGTATTTAAAAATACTTTCAGAAATATTGACTATCAGTACTATGGTGGTATTCCTTTTCTATTGTCTATTTTTTAATAAATTTCACACAAATTATTTTCATGTTTAAATTAGAACCTGAGTATTTGTTTAAAAGTTTGTCTTTATCAAGTGGTGTTCTAGTGAATGTTTAAAATGTGGTTCTCTGGAAGGGAAAAAATAATTTGTAGCATTTACTGATTTTTGTGGTGTGAATCCTCCCACCTGGCCTATTTCAAGTTACCTGAATGATGTTATTGAATGTACAACTGACAAAAGATTAGTACAATACACTCTTACAAACTTGCATGAGCCAGCTTCAACACACCACTGCATGTAACTAAGTCACACAAGACAAATCAATGTATACAAAATATATTCACTCTTATATAACTAACTTTAACTAACTAGAACTGTAACATATAATACTGAATACGCATCTATTTCAAAAAGGAGAAAACCTAGAACTACTGCTTTGTCTAATTTATTTCCCTTTTATGCAGTTTAAATCTGATACAGGAACTATGAAATGTCATCATAATACCAGAGAAGAAATAAGAAAATAAGCTAGAACTAATAGAAATGGCATCAAAAAAATTTTTGCTATCATTTAAAAATATTGTAAGGAAATCAGACAACTGGAAACAAAATATCAATTTCATAATAATAAGAGAACATTAGTTAATTAGAAAGAATTAAAATCCAAGAGGAAGGTTCTCAATTTCCTTAGAAGAACATAATTCAGTGCATGGAGAAAGAAGGCAAATTCCTTGAAATAGAAGAACTTTTAATTAAAATACCAATACTAGTGTTTAATTACAGCACTAACCTGCCTTCTTTGTTCATTTGATCACCATATCCCACAGTTTTCACAATAGTTAACTTCAACTGCACATTGCTTTCCTGGAGTTCATATGTCCGAATTTTAAGTTCAACATTTGGGTTAAAATGAGAGGACTTTTTTTCTTTCAAATTCGTATTAAACAGTGCATCAATCAGCGTTGATTTTCCAAGTCCAGTTTCCCCTGTAATAAACACAGATACATCACAGAGGGGCTTCAGATGGCGGAGAAGAAGTAACACTCCCACCCTCAGAGTGGTTTCAAGGGCCCCACACACTTCAAAAACAGCCACATCCTTGAAAATAGACATGCTACCCCTGACACCTTTAGCCATTAACGTAAAACAGAAAGAAAATATACACAAAGCTGAACCAGATTTTGAAAATGCTGAAACATTAAAAAAATGTTTAAGTAATATGGCTAAGAAGATGGAAACCAATATAAACATGAAGATATGGTTTTAATGGACAGTGCCAGGTTTTTACTGCTACAGATAAGTTGAAATGAGCATTTGGAAAAATTACGTAGTAATTCAGAGAAGTTTGGCACTTACCCACACAGAGAATATTAAAAGAAAATCCTTTTTGAATAGCTCTGTTCACCAACTGATGAGGCAAACACTCAAAGCCAAAATGACCAAGCATAGTTAAACCACGGACATTATTTTCTCTTTGCTTAAAGAAAACACAAGTTAAAAGATTTTATTTAGAATAGAAAATATCATTTGAAAACATAATTATAAGATTTCTAAGAAATTAAAATTATTATCATACCTCAGGCAAGCTACAAATGAAGTAAATTTGGGAGCAAAGAAATCTATGTCCAGAAACATTGATTTTGCTTTCATTTTTATAAATAGTGAATCTATCTGTGACCACACTCAAAACAGATTGTATTTTGAAGTTCAAAAATAGAAAATTAAAAAATACCACAAGAAAGTCCAGTGTATTACTTGAAAATAATAAATTATTTTTTCATGGAAATAAAGGGAAAATTAGCAATCTTTTATTCTGTTTCAGTGTGTTAATATATTTAAGAAACTCAATATATGTTAATATGCATAAGAAAACCAAAGCCAATTTGAAATTTTTTAAAAGGCAGCAAAAACTTTGACTCTAAATTTGCCATATACCCTCTGAGAACCTGTGTTCTTTCAAATTGTTAAAGGCAGCCACTGCTAATAATACCAACCTAGAAAACTAGAAATCCATAAATATTATACATAAAATTACCAACTATTTTTTAATTGAGTTTTACCAACTGATTATTTTTTTAATTGAGTTTCTAAAATTTTTTTCAAGATTTTATTTATTTATCTTTAGAGGGGAAGGGAAGGAGAGAGGGAGAGAAATATCAGTGTATGGTTGTCTCTCATGGGTCCCCTGCTGAGAACTGGCCTGCAACCCAGCATGTGCCCTGACTGGGAATTGAACCTCGATCATCTGGTTTGCAGGCCTGTGCTCAATCCACTGAGCTACACGAGCCAGGGCCAGCTGATTATTTTTAAATGGTGAAAAAAATTTCAAAGGCTCAACAATCTATATTTACTTTAACCCTTGTAAACCTCTCCCAAATAAATAGAAAATTTCACAAATGTTTATATGGAAAAGTGTTTACTGTAGCTCTCTGAAGCTTAACATTCAAATGTATGACTCCCTGAAATAACAGAATATACAGATAAATGATGATTATTCAGACATTAGGGCATTCTTAAGTTATTAGAGGTATTTATGGAGAATACTTCAGTAAGTTGAAAACTACTTATATGAAACCACTAGGCTAAAAAGGTGAGATACAAAATTGCGTGTACATTCCTAGCTCATGGTAACACCAGAGAAACTTGTGGCCTCTCTTTTCACATTAACAATTAAAACAACTCTTTGAAGGCACTGGAAGGGAAAGAAAAGCAGACAAAACAGGAAGAAATAAAACCCTGGAAAGAAGGGCAGCATAATAGGTAAAATCATATATATGTGCACACATTCTCTTGAATCTACTGGCCAGTAAATGAGGTGCTTGGGAAGTAAAGAACAAGCTGAGAGGGACAATCTTGGGCTGTGAAGGCTAAGAGATTGGAGCTGCCAAAATGCTTGAATATTGAGAAAGAAATCCCAGAAGAGCAAGCCACAGAGGGGAGAGATATAAAATCTTCAAATTTTAGAATGCTTAGCTTGCATGCGCAAGCATGATGACAAAGAGACCAGTGGCAAGTGAGAGAAGAGTTGTCGCTCTGAAAGTTCTGAGCTGATATTTCCGAAGTGGTCCAGTGAAGACCTAAGGGGACAGAGTCCAGGTTCTTCCCAAGTTATATGAGTTTCATCCACATTGGGAATGAAGAAGTCAAGCTGTCACTTCCTGCAGATGACATGATTTTTTATATAGAAAATTCTAAAGACTCTATCAAGTAACTATTAGAAACAATAAACAAATAGATTAAAGTTGTCAGATACAAAATCAATGCACAAAAATCCATTGTGTTCCTGTATACTAATAATGTAATTTCAGAAATAGAAATAGAAATAAAACAAATCCATTTAAATTCCAATAAAAAGAATAAAATGCCTAGGAAAAAACTTAACAAAAAGTCTCAATGACCTAAACACTGTAAACTACAATACATTATTTTTTAAAAATTGAAGAAATGAAGATATTCCAAGTTCATGGATTGAAAGAGTCAACATAGATAAAATGGCCATATTACCCAAAGCAATATACTGATTTAATGCAATTTCAATCAAAATCCCAACAGCATTTTTCAAAGAAATAGAACAAAAAAATATCGAATTTGTATGGAACTGCAAAAGACCCAGAATAGCCAAAGCAATTCTAAGGGAAAAAAATGAACAAAGCCGGAGGTACACAATCTTTGACTTCAAACAATACTACAAAGCTACAATAATCAAAACAGTATGTTGTTGGCAAAAAAAAAAAAACAGACACACAGAACAATGGAAAATAATTGAGAACCAGAAATAAACCCACATGTATATAGGCAAATAACTTTCCACAAAAGAGCCAAAAACATACAGTGAAGAAAAGAAACACTCTTTTCCCTGGCCACTGTGACTCAGTTGGTTGGAGTGTCATCCTGTAAACCAAAAGGTCACAGGTTTGATTCTTGGTCAGGGCACATAGCTAGGTGGTAGGTTCAGTCACCCATCGTAGTACATTTGGGAAGCAACTGATGTTTCTCTCTCTAATCGATGTTTCCTTCCCTCAAATTCTCCTTCCCTTCCACTCTCTCTCTAAAGTCGATGAGCATGTCTTCAGGTAAAGATTTTTTTTAAAAAGAAAGAAAGAAAATAAACCCTCCTCAATAAATGCTGCTGGGAAAACTGGAAAGCTGTATGCAAAAGAATGACACAAGACTGCTATTTGACATCATACAAACAAATTAACTCAAAATGGATCAAAATGTGATCTAAATATAAGACCTGAAACAATAAAATACAAAAGAGAAAACATAGGTACTAGAGTTATAGACCCTGGTCTTAGAGAGGACTTGATGGATTTAAGCTCAAAGACAAGGGAAGTAAAAGCAAAAATAAATGAATGGGACTATATCAAACTAAAAAGCTCTGCACAGGAAAAAAAACATCAAAACAAAAAGGTAACCAACCTAATGGGAGAAGATATTTGCAAACAATACCTTTGGTTAGGGGCTAATATCCAAAATATATAAAGAACTCATACAATTCTACATCCAAATAATCCAATTAAAAAATGGGCATAGGATCTGAACAGATACTTTTTCCAAGAAGACATACAAATGGTCAACAGATATATGAAAAGATACTCAACTTCACTAGCTATAAGGGAAATGTAAATAAGACCACAATGAGATACCACCTCAAACTTGTTAGAATGACTACATCAACAAGACAGAAAATAACAAGTGTTAAGAGGACAGAGAAAAGGGAACTCTCCTAGACTACTGGTGGAAATGTAAACTGGTGCAGCCACTGTGGAAGACAATATGGAGGTTCCCAAAAAAACTAAAATAGAACTACCAAATGACTCAGCACTCCCTCTTGTTTGTTTCTACCTGAAAAATTTGAAAACATTCACTTATTTTTAAAAGATTGTATTTATTTATTTTTTAGAGAGAGGTGAGGGGAGGGAGAAAGAGAGGGAGAAAAACATCTATGTAAGAGAGAAACATCAATCAATTGCCTCTCATATGCACCCTGACAGGGGACCAAACCTGCAACCCAGGCATGTATCTGACGAGGAAATAAACCCATAACCTTTTGCTTTGTGGGATGACACTCAACCAATCGAGCTGCACCTGGGCTGCACCAGGGCAAAAACATCTACTCATAAAGATATATGTAGCCCTGTGTTCACAGTAGCATCATTCACAATAGCCAAGACATGGAAATAGCTTGTGTTCTTTGATGGATGATTGACTGAAGACGTAGTCCATATCACAATGGAATACTACTCAGCCATAAGAAATGATGGAATATTACCATATGCTACAATACAGATGGATCTTGAGAGTATCCTGATAAGTGAAAAAATCAGATAGAAGAGGACAAGAACCATATGATTTCACTCATGTGTGGTATATAACACAGAAAGTAACAAACAAATAAAAGAAACAAATAAAATCTCAGAGACAAAGACAACAGTATCATGGTTACTAAAGGGGAAGGAGGGTGGGGGACTTTGAAGGGCATAAAGAGGTTCAAATATATGATAATGGAAGGAGAGTTGACTTTAAGTGGTGAGCACACAATGCAATATACAGATAATGTATTAAAGACTTAAATATTTGAAAGTTATATAATCTTACTAACCAATGTCACCTGAATAAATTTAATAAAATAATAAAATGCCAAAGGTTAAAGGCAAAGACAGAATCTTAAAACTAGCAGGAAAAAAGCAGTTAGTTACATACATGGAAGTTCCCATAAGACTATCAGCTGATTTCTGATCAGAAATATTGAGCGCTAAAATGGCCTGGCATGAAATATTCAAAGTGATGACAAGCAAAGCTGTCATTTGGATTGAGAATAGTGCCCCAGACAAGAAAACATTCAAGGAGTTCATCACCACTAAACCAGTATTACAATACATGTTCAAGGGATATCTTTAACAAGAAAAGAATATATAAAAAATATGAATAAAAACAGGAAAGAAAAAATTCTCACTGACAAAGGCAAACACTTAGAAAAAGTTGTGGATCAACCAACTAACTATAAACTAGTACAATGATTAAAAGGCAAAAGTAGGAAGACCATGTATAATTACAATAAGCTAGGGGATACACACAAACACACACATATACATACATGAAGTAAAAAAGAATGACAAAACAACCATGGAAGTGGTGAGTAAAAACTGTAGTGATTTTAGAATGTGTTTTGAATTAAGCAACCATCAAGTTAAAATAGACTGTATAAACATAGGTTGGCATATATGACATATATCTATCAGACACAAGAAAAATCTACCAGATACATACAAGAAATAAAGGAATACAGACACAACACAACAGAAGTCATCAACATACAAGAGAAGAAGGCAAAAGAATAATAAAAAAAGAACTACAAAACCAACCAGAAAACAATAAAACAGCAATAACTACATACCTACCAATAATTAAATGTCAATGGACTAAATGCTTCAATTAAAAGACATAGTTTAGCTGAATGGATTTTTTTTTAAATACCCATTCATTTGCTGCTTACAAGAGACCAATTAACATCAATACACTCACACAGACTAAAGGTAAAGAAATAAAAAGATATTTCATGCAAATGGAAATAAAAGAAAATCTGGAGTAGCAATACTTACATCAGACAAAACAGGCATTAAAACAATTCTGCAGCAATAGACAAAGACGGTAATTTCATACTAGTAAAGGGATTAATCTAAGAAGAGGCTATTAACTCTTGTAGACATGTATGTACCTAACATGTAGCACCTAAATATATGATGCAAATATTGACAGACATAATACAATACACTATAACATAATATAATGGATATAATAGATATAAGGAGAACATTTGTATTAACTTAGTAATATCACTATATTAGTGTCAGAATTAACTATTCTTCTCTTGTCACAATAAGGGACTAAGACCCAAAGAGGCTCTCAGTAGTTGCTGGTTGAATAAACAGTGAACAACAGGGAGAGGACCTGAGCCCTAAATACCAGGAACCAATCAAAGTTAATTGATAGGAATTCCACTGGGATTTCATATTTACAGAGAGTGTATTTAACAATACCAAGCTGAACTATAATCAAATAAGAAATAAAAAAAATTTAATTCCTCACTATTTGTTCTCTTAGAAGATAGGGTTTTGTCTATGTGGTAAATTCTGAGTTCTTCTCTGCTTATAAAGGGAACACTTTGATCCACAGCATCCGAAAATTGTTTTAATGTAACAATAATAGATTTGGACACTCCATTGTCCTCTCTGCCCTAGACTCCCTTTTAACAGAGTTTTCTCATTTTTAACTCTGTAGCTCAGGGAGATGTGTGTCAATAGAACAAAATACAGCCCATTGTCTTGTAAAAAAAGGACCTGAATCCTTGGCCTCATTAGCACCAAGTTCTTACCACACAGCAAACAGAGCAAGCAGACATTCCCATAGCCTCACCACTATTACTTAACAAATGTCTTTGATGGGCCATAAGTTCTTTTTTATACTGCTTATTTTTATAAAATGCCAATAGCTATGTAGAAAACAAGTATTCCAGATTCTAGTAATTTGGAATTTGTGATTATTCAAGTCTTATTCTTGAATTTGCCTTTGCACCATCCACAAATAAAAGAAATAAGACATAAACAAGGTGGATGTATAAAAATGTAAGATTTTAACCTACTATTAAAAGGATTGCTTGGTGTGTATTCACATGAAACTGAGGTGCAAAATATAGATAATTTTAATCCCTGATAACAAGTGTACACGGATTACATGCAGCAAATGAGGTAATGTACAGAAACTCATAGCATACACTATAAAAGTGTATAGTGTATACTATATAGCAAATGAGGTAATGTACATAAATTCACTTGTATACACTATAAAAGTGCATGCAAGTTCTGACAAGCCCTTGTCAGTTCTGACAAGACATGCTTAAACTGTATTTACTGAACTCTGTTTTCCTGTGGCTCTGGGAAAAGCTAGCAGAATAAGAAAATTCACTAGTCATTGTGAACCTTTCGGAGAGTCACTTTTGCCTCTGTTTTCTCTGAAGATTGAGAACACTTAACTAGAAGTTTAAAATTCTTTCACATCCTAATATTTCATAAATCAAGTGTCTTATTCATGAAGAGCTTACAATTTTAATGAGAATAAAAGCCATGCAGAAAAGGTTAAAATATTTGTTAATGCCATACCAAGTGCCAAATTTATAGAAAAGGCAATAAATAATGTAGGAACTTGGAACAAAGATAGATGACTATGTCATTAAGTAGTTAAAGATAATTCAATAAGAATGCAGATAGCAGATTGCATCTTGAAGACAGGCTAATATTTATGGAGGAGGTAAGTATTATGAACAGGAGAAAAGATGGCAATGGGCTTAAAGGCAGAATTACGGACTATGTGCCCTTGCACAATAAGGAACTTGCACATAAAGGGAAAGACTTAATTTAGGAAACTGAAGAAGAGAAAATTAAAAAGATAAAAATGACTTTAACAATAGAGAGTTTTGAGTATGAGTCTAAGAAATATGGATTTTATCTAAATGGTAATGAACATTGTCTAGAGCTTTTGAGTAAGGGAATGGTAGAAGAAAGAAGCATTTAAAAAGATGAATAAGGCACTGCTATGTAAAGTGCCCTGGAGGAAAAACCAGAGTTGTGGAGCCATTCTCCTAATTAAAGTTCTGGCGATAAAATTACTGGTGTGAGCCCTGGCTGGTGTAGCTCAGTGGATTGAACACAGGCCTGTGAACCAGAGGATCGTGTTTCAATTCCCAGTCAGGGCACATGCCTGGGTTGCAGGCCAGGTTCCCTGCAGGCCAGTTCCCAGCAGAGAATGCATGGAAGGCAACCATACATTGACGTTTCTCTCCCTCTCTCCTTCCCCTCTAAAGATAAATAAATAAATAAAATCTTTTAAAAAATCAATTAAAAAAATTACTGGTGTGAATGAAAAAAGAGAGTGTTTGAGAGAAATGTTGTGAAATAAAGAATCAGAAGATCTTGACAACTAACCAGATACTATGATAAGTAATTTAAAAAAAGCAAAAAGAAAGCTAGTATTTTTTATGGGAGAGAAAAATAAGTTTCTTTTAAATTTTTAATTTTAAGAAAAGTATACAAGTAGCCTGAAGGAAATTGGATACATTTGAGAACAGCAGAGGCTTGGATGCAGATAAAGAAGAACAAAAGGTTCAAGAACGATACATGGGAAATGCCCACTCTCAGGAGGTAAAGAATGAGCCTGATGAATGGCCAGACAGGGAAAGAGAAAAAAATAAACATAGTGTCAATTTTGAAAATATTGTGCTAGGTGAGAAAACACGGTGAAATCCAAAAAACAAATAAACATACTTATGTTTCGTATACAGTCCAGGCTGAATGGCAAATGAAGTTTAATAAAAGCGTAAAGGGAGAAGAGAAACAAGAAATGTAGTTCATTATAAATGTAAAGATTTAACACTGTAATGTAGCTTCAGAGAAAAAACCTATAAGGATCAGTGAATCCAGATAAAAGATGGGCAGTCTGAACCTTTCTTGGAGATTAATCGTTAACTCTAAGAAGGACATCAGAACACTGTACATCAGTACATGTTTTGCCTAGTTCCTGGTACAGTGGTAGTGCTCATTTAATAGCCTGTAAGAAAAGGGGGAAGAGAGGAAGGAATAGAGGAAGGGAGAATGAGAGGAAGAGAAAAAGGAGATGAGAACAATAAAGGAAGGAACACAAAAGGAAGCTAATAACAGAACTTAAGTTAAAACATTACGTGAGAAGAGAGTAGACCTTAAAAGTTCTCATCACAACATAAATAATTGTAACCACATATGCTGATGGATGTCAATTAAACTTATTGTGGTAATCATTTTGCAATATATATATATTCAATCATTAGGTTGTATACCTAAAACTTACACAATATTATATGTCAATTATATCTCAATTTTAAAGACCTTATGTGAAAAAAATGAATATTTTAAATGTGAGGAAAATAAGCATAAAGATTGTCATTTGAAAAAGACGTTGCACTTGTACAACATATGGGAAGGATTTTCTTATAACTAAAGCTATCCCATAATTAAATGGATTTTCTTATAACTAAAGCTATCCCATAAATAAAAGCCGTAAATTCTAATATAGGAGATAGATAAAGAAAAAAACAAAACAGGCATCATCACATATTGATGGTTTGAGTATAAATTTGCAAATCTTTATAGGAGAATTTGTTAATTACCATCAAATATAACAATTGCACATCTTTATTAACTCAACAGTTTCATTTCTAGGAAGATATTCTAACATGTATATGAAAAACTAGATAGGAGGATATTCAATGCAGTGTTGTACAGAACAGCAAAAAGAAAAAGACAGAAAGCACCTTATAGCCACCAACAGGGGACTGGTTATTGAAGTACATACAGAAGAGCAAAAGTAAAGAGCTATTTTTAAAAATAAGGTTTATCTGAATGTGCTCACATGAAAAGTTGTCCAAAGATTACTTATTGGTAGTTTTAAAAAAAGAAAGAAAGAAACGTAGGTTGAGAGGAGTGTTTTCTCTTTCAAATTGTTTAAATTTTTCTTTTAATAATGTGAGAATGTCATTTTTAATATTTAAAAAGAAAACAAACTAAGTTGCCAATTGTACTAGGGTTCAAAAAAAGGTTGGAAAATTACTTTCTAAAGGATTTGTAGCAAGCATTTATGTGTCAGATTAAAATTTGATGAACTGGCCTTGAGGCCTCTTCTAATTCTAAAATTTTACGATTTTAATGCCAAATAAACAAAGAAGCATTCACCATGATTTAAGGCAGGAGAGGGGCCAAAAACTGTATGGAATGGGCACGAGCCAGTGGTTCAGTCACTGAGACATGACTGCCAGTAGTGTCGGAAAAGCAGTGAGGATGAAAGGCAGGTTAAGTGTGTTTGAAAGGTGTGACTGCTAGAAAAATAAAGGTTGAATAAGCCATGCACTCCATAGGAGTAACAATGAGAAAGAAAAGAGAAAAAAAATAAGATAATTTGGCCATTAAAACTAAGGTAGAAAAACACACGTTTGAAAAAAAGAGAAAACACCAAGAAGAGAACCTTTAGTTATTAAGACATAAGTGAACACTATTTAACATAGCTCAATATTTATGTATATATTTGACATTTTGATCAAAAAGAATTCTAAAGCCAAGTTTTCACCCATTCAGATATACTATTCTCTCTTTTAGTGTAAATTTTTACATTCATTACTATATGTTTTCCCTAGAACAGAAGCTCATCTTCATATGGAACTTGGTTCAATCTCCCATTCAGTGAAGTAATAAACAAGCAGCCATCCAAATACTTCCTACAGTACACTTCATTTAAAAGTTATTTATTACCAGTACATAAAGTTGTATAAACATATACTTCAAAATAGCACTATTCTTGTTACCTAAGAGGAGGTTCTGGAGTTTTAATTTATTATCTTTGGTATTAAATTGGAATGATTTCTTGCACTACTGAAAAAGTTTTCAGACTCAAAAAACATGCAATAATTATTTAAACCTTCAAAATATTTAACTCTAGTTAGTATGAAAGTTAATTCATGTCCAAGCATAAGCCTTTATCATCTAGGTTTATCTCGGTTTACTGAGCTAATATTTTGAAACTACACAAGCCTACTGAAGTACAGAATGAAGAGTTCTATTTGAAAAATGTACTCAACTAGATCTTCATCATCTGGTATTTGTGTGGACATGCACATTGCTTTTTCTGCCATGCCAGACTGAAAGAGCTGAAAATAAAGAAAAAAAACTTTTAAAAATCAGTGTAAAAGGCAATATTCCTACAATATAATTTCATCAATAAGGAGTCTAATATAGACATTATCCCAGGTTTTGACTTTCAGTCCACACTATTAGTCTGTTTTAAATTGTGGCTGTTTTGAATCACAGATACAGAGATGGTTGCCGGATGGGAGGGGGGTCAGAGGGAAGGGTGAAAAAGGTAAAGGGAATAAGAAGTACAAATAGGTAGTTACAGAATAGTCATGGAAATGTAAAGTACAGTATAGGGAACAGAGTAGCCAAAAAACATTCGCATGACCCACATAAAGGGACAATGGTAGGGGGATTGCCTGAGGGAGCTGGGGGATGCTGGGTGGAGGGGGGCAAAGAGGGCAAAATTATTAATTAACTGTGGCTGTCTTGCTAGACAGGCTTCTATGTAGCATATAATATTTAACTCACAACGTACAATATTACAGTTAACCATAAGTATGCAAAAAGCATCTAAAGAAAGGTTAACTCCCTTCTGAAATCAAGAGGACAAAGAACGCTCTTCTTTGAAGGGCTCTCCGGGCATGAGAAGGAAATAGAGAATTTTGCTCTAAAAACCAGGAAGACACTTAGTAAGTACTTACCTTTCCAGAGTAGATTACCGGGAAAAGCTGGAGGATTAGAGTGTACCTACCGAAGGAGAATTGGGAAAGCAGAGCTTACAACATTTAAACAAGTCTGTTAAACACCAAACTAAATGAATGATAATTGTCATTTCCGAAGTATTTCTTATGCACCTAGTATTATGCTGAGTGTTCATGTACTTCACCTCCTTTAGTCCTCATGACTATGCATCAATGAGATACATGTATTTTCACTGCCATATGCCAGAACAGAAAATTCAGATTCAGAAAAATTACTAACCTGCCCAAGATTTCAGCGATGCAGCAGACGCAGGTCTGTACTGACTCCAAAGCTGGTGTTCTCAGTATTTGTAGACCAAATATTCACTGTGTTTGAAACTGTTTGGAACAAGGGAGAAGAGATACAAGAGAACATGCTGTGCTGATTCATAAGCAGAACTCCCTCTGAAGGACATGCTATCCTACTTTTGAGTACAGTACAAAGATACAGAGAAAACGAGGCACACTTTAAAAGAAAATATTATAGATGTGTATGGCAAAGAGAAAAGCAAACAGAATTAAAGAATGGCTCTGTGTACCATGGTTTCTTCACTTGCTATATCCTGAGGATTATCCCACTATATACTTTATCTCACTTTTCCCTAATGGTAAATAGTATTTTCTCATACAGATAGTGTTCTGCTGTATGGTGTGGTTTATTCTAGTCTAGTATATATAAAGGTTCTGTATTACTTAGCAGAATGTTAACAGTGAGTATTGCAGTGATTTCCAGTCTTTAGCTGCAATCAACAGTAAACATTTAAACCACTGGAAAGGAGTTGCTTCTTGACTTCTTATACTTATCTTTTCTCAGAAGTGAAAATAAGTTACTATATATTCAAGAGTATTGAGTTTCAGCTATACAGATTCCAAAGTTCTAGAGATCTAATGTACACCATGATGACTATAGTTGATAGTAACGTATTGCATACTTAAAATTTTCTACAAGAGTAGATATTAAGTGTTCCTACCCTGCCCCCCCCCAAATGGTAAATATATGGTGATGGATATGTGAATTAACCTGCTTTGCCTTAAGTGACGCCCCATCCATTGTTTCTATGCATCTAGGTTAATAAGACTTTTTAAAAAATTGTTGTTCAAGTACAGACGTCTCCATTTTCCCCCCACCACTCTCCCCTGCCCCACCTATACCTATCTCCCACCCTCAGTTCTATCCTCTTTGGCTTTGTCCATGGGTCCTTTATACATGTTCCTTGACGAACACAATCCTTCTTTCCCCCATTAGCCTCCCTCCCCCCTCACCTCTGGTTACTATCAGTTTCTTCTTTAATTCAACGTCTCTGGTTATATTTTTGCTTGCTTGTTTGTTTTGTTGATTAGAATCCACTTATAGGTGAGATCATACAGGATTTGTCTGTCATTGTCTGGTTTATTGCACTTAGCCTAACACTCTCCAAGACTGAAATAAGCTGTAACCACCCTCGAGAGAGCACATCATCTTGTTAACCACACTGTAGTCCCATTCCCACATTGCTTCCTTTCCTCCATGTAATCTTCCTTAGCCCCTCACTTTATTTTGAAGGCATAAAAGAAGCTGCAAAATTGTTTTAAATGACTCAACTACAACAGGAGGGCACACACAACTCACACGAAGGACATTCCTAGAGTGCCTGGCTCAAGTTACCAGAGACTGTGCCACTGGGCCCCACAGGACACCTACTATATAGGGCCACTCTGCCAAGACCAAGGGGATGTAGCAGATCTACCTAATACATAGAAAAAAAAACCACAGGGATGCAGCCAAAATGAGAAGGCAGAGAAACATGCCCCAAATGAAGAACCAGACAAAACTCCAGAAAAATAACTAAATGAAATGAGACAAGGAATCTGAGTTCAAAACACTGGTCATACAAATGTTCGGTGAATTTAGGGGATGATTAGACGGGCTCAGTTTGAACTTCAACAAATACAGAGGAAAATAAAATGGCAGGAGACTAGCTTTGGGCCCCGGGCCCCCCATCTGGGGACTGTGCCTGCAATCGCCAGGCCACTGCCCACTCTCCTAGTGCAGTGCGGCCCTGGCTACAGTGTGCCACCTGGATCTCTGGGTGATCAATGGGCAGCAGCAAGGGCCACAATGACAGATTATGGTGAGGAGCAGCACAATGAGCTGGAGGCTCTGGAGTCCATCTACCTCGACTCCTTTACAGTATTATCAGAGAATCCTCCCAGATTCACCATCACTGTGACATCTGAGGCTGGAGAAAATGTTGAAACTGTCCAGGCTACCCTCAAGTTTACATACACTGAGAAATACCCATATGAAGGTCCTCTTTATAAATATTCTCCCAGGAAAATCTGGGAGGTAAGGATGTCTCAGGCATTTAAAGTTATTAGCATTAATAAAGAAGAAAACATGGTATAGTGATGGTCATTAGTGACAGATGTGCAAGAAAAATTAAATGAAATAATGGATCAAATAAAAACTAGAAGAGAAGAAGAAAAGCAACAAAAAGGAAAAAGAAGCAGAAGCTGAAAAGCAATTATTTCATGGCCCTCCTGTTACAATTGAGAATTTCTTAAGTTAGAAAGCCAAATTTGATGCAGAATTTTTGGAAACTAAAAAGAAACTAATAAAAATAAAAGAACAAGCAGGAAAAAATGAGTGGGAAACAGCTATTTGAAACAGATTATAATCTTGGCACATCTGATACCCAGTTCTTGCAGGATGCTGGAAACAATGTAGAGGTAATGAGTCTTTGTTCCAGGAAATGGATGACTTGGAGCTAGAAGATGATGAGGATAATCCAGACTATAATTCTGCCAGAGAGTGACTTGACCAATTGATGGACCATCCTCATCTGTAGAGAGGCTTAACTAACACAGCATCTTTGGCTTTACTGAGAGGATGTTGATTTTCCATTTTATCTAAGAAAAACTAATTTTCAGAATATTCTTCTGGAACTTTCATCAACGAACTTAATAAACTCACCTTTAAGATGCAAAAAATAAAATAAAATAAAACTGGCAGGAGAGGGATACTGACAGACTCTAGTAGTAAAGATTGGCTCCTGCTGACAGGCAGGAGGAAAAGGACATCCCAGTCCTACAACCACAAGGAACTACATTTACCCAATAATCTGAATGAGATGAGAAGTATATTTTTCCCCAGAGCCTCCAGAATGGAGCATAGCCCTGTCGACATCTTAACTTTAGTCTTGCAAGACTCTAAGAGGACCCAGCTGAATGAAACTATTCCTGAATTTTTGCCTTACAGAACTACTAGTGTGTTAATTGTAAACAACCTGCCAAACCATCTACTCACTTTGGATCTTACAGGCAAGCTAAATACAGGTCAGATACCAGGATAGTAATTGTCAGAAAGCAATGGTCGGAACAATAAGAAAGTTCAAAATGAAATATCTCATCACACCAGAATTTCTTCACAAAGAGAAAAATAAAGATAAGATTGCAACCAAAGTAAGTTTGCTTAGCTCCTGATGAGCCAACATATTATGGATACTGTTCATTGTGTGTTTGGTTTTTTTTTATTCCAGAGTCAATGCCAATTTTGAAGTGACCGAAAAATTAGCATTTGTGAATAGTCTGTATAGAACTTTAAGAGAGGATATTTTCAAAGAAGTTTAAAAAAACCCTAATTCAGTACTCACTGAATGGAATTTGCTAAGCAGGTACTTTGTGGAAAATATTTGAATCTACCATGGGTTATTAAAATAGTAATGTCAATGGTGAACTTTACTTGTTCTCATGTACTTAACCATTGTTAGTTTCACAAATTTTTATCAAAAATATAGAAATTAAGTATCACAATGTACCTTACTACATAGCCAGAAGTTTGGCAGATTAAAAGTGGTGAGGTTGTATGCGTGTGTATTAAAGTTTTATTAAGATTTGACCTCAGCACCAAGGTCTAAATTTTTCTAAATGAGAACTGTCCTCATCACTTATCAAACACTGAATGGATTTGGAAATTATCTTTTTCTGCGAACTTGACCATGTTTCTTAATGAAGTCAACCTAAAATTACAAGGTAAAACAGCTATAGCATATAACTTGTACTACAGTAACATCATTTCAATGACAATTAATATTGTTTGAGTCACAAGTCATGCCAAGCTGCTTTATATACTTGCAGTGCTGTCAAAAGGTAAAACAAGAAGTGGGAGCCCTATCCCCTCGCAAAATTAGCAGAGAATGTATTTTTTAAGTGCAAACTATTGTTCCAATAGCATTTAAGACCTCTGTGCAAGTGCAAAGGGCATTTCCATATTTCAAAATCCATTTAACTGTGCAGCTAAGGAGCTGCTACTTAACCTTTATTTACAATAGGTGTGATTAATCTGACATTTAAGGACATGCTATCAAGACAATATAATTTTATAAATGCCTTCCAAGCAATATGTTCAATGTAAATCATGTGCTTATGAACATCAGTATTTGAATTTTCTATATATTTGAAAAGTTTTCAAAGATGGAAATATATAAGGTTTCATTACAGACTAACAGGTGAACTTTCATTTCATTAACAGGTGAACTTTCGCAATCCATGTTGGTGCTGAGTTGATTCAAAGTTAACTTTGAATCCGAATTAAGTAAAATCTTATCCCTGTTACAAGAATTCCATTCTTCTCATCAGTAGACCTGTGTTGCCAAAAAGTTGTATTCAATCGTTATTATTATATTTACAGTCTCGTCGATATAAAAAGGCGGGGGTGAGGGGCGGTATTCCAGAACCGAGAAGAGCGGGGTCTTGTCCAGTCGCCTAGGGGTCGGAGCAACAACACCGCCTGGGAGCCCGACAGTCGAACGTTTCTAATTGACATGGGTTATGGGAGGGTCCTCGCCACCGCCTCTTCCCCCTCAGTACGCGAAATTCTGTGAGGGTCGCGGGCTAAGTCCCAGGACTCCCGGCTGCGGACCCTGGTGAAGAGCAGACCTGGGAAAACCGGTGGCAAATCCTTGGGAAAATCCGAGCCCGCAGGTGGGAAGCTGTCCGCCGGATGCCGCTGGCGCATGCGTATTGAGGAGCCGAAGCCTGCGCGGCGCAGACGCCATTGCAGGATTTTGCCACCAGAGCCTACCTGGCGCCAGGGGCTGGTCCAGCCTCAGGGGCCCAGTCACTGGGAGTCATTGGTTCAAGCGTCAGGGCACTCATCACCTTCTCCCGCCCGGGTTTGGGCGGGAGGCGGAGGCAGCGCGGAGGCGGTGTCAGGGGGCGGAGCAACCCGAAAGGCCCTTTGTCTGGTGAGTGCAGCCCGCCTGGGACCCGGCGGCGGGCTCCGGGAAGGGCAGCCGGGTCCGCGGGCACCGTGGGAGCGGAAGCCGCCGCTGCCCTTGGACTCAGATCCCCTCAGCGGCGCCCCAGGCTTCTCCGATACCCCGTGTCCCTTGTTTGATAAGAACAAGGGATTGTTCTTATCAAACACCTTCCCTAACCAAAGATTTTAAATGTGTTTTCCTCCAATATCTAATGCAATTTATTTTTGTGTAGGCGTGGGTGGGTATCATGTTTTGGAAAGTTTCCCCCTGTCAAGATTATTAAAACATTCACCATTAGTTTCTTCAAATACTTATAAAAGATTTAAAAAACACTTTTTTTTACATTTTTACTTATGTTTTATTGGGTATTATTTAAGGGTCTTAGACTTTGCAATTGGAAACACAACTAGGCAAAAATCCAGAACTGTTCCGAAGAAGAAAGAAGAGTTAAAAGTTCTTATAGAAAAAAAAGGACATTCGTGAAAAATTTTCAACCCTTCATTCTTAACCGTAGGATTGGCCCAGGACAGCTATCCGTCAGATGACAGGCAGGATGAGGATGCCCGGTGATCAGGAAGAAGGTGGGGTCATGAGGTCTGGTTATGTCACATGGTCTGGATAATAGATGTCAGGTGGATGCATATGTGAGTCCTTCGGAGAATAATTGGGAGATCTGAATAATTTGTTCGCGGATAAAGGGTTATCTGAAGGTTCAGAGGTACCGTGGTTTTGCCTGTATAATGCACACCCATGTTTTTGGCCCCAACTCCTAAGAAATAAATCTTTTGTTTTAATTTTTAATTCAATTTTTTATTTATATGTACTTGTTTTTAGTATTATGAAGGAATTCTAGCATTTATTTTTGAACATATGGTACAAGAAATTGTATGTAACAAAACACAAGAGCAGATACAGGGTGTTTCAGGCACTGCCCATGTATAATGCACACCCTATTCTTCCCTCAAAATTTTGTACAAAAAAGTGCGCAGTATACACAGCAAAATATAGGTATATCCAGGCATTGGTGCAGGACTGGACAGTTCAAAAGTTCTTAAGTTCCCAGGCTAGTCAGAACAAGAAGAGCTTTCCTCATGCCTAAACGCTTGTAATGTTAATAATTTTAGTAGCTTAGTTAAAGTGACTCTTAATCTTTTATATTTCCTATCAGCACACTTTCCTTACTGTCATCTATTAAGTTATTTTCCCACTGAATTGAAATGACATTATATTCTGTAGGTAGGTATATACTCAGGCTTGTTTGTAAATATATATTAATTTAATCCTCACCCACAAATATTTTTTATTATTCATTTTAGAGAGAGAGAGAAAACATCTTCCAATTTCCCTCCTGTATCTGCCCCTCAACTGGGCGTCAAACCCACAGCATAGGTATGTTTCCTGATGGGGAGTCAAACCCCCGCAACTTTTTGGTGATCAGACGACCCTCCAACCAACAACTGAGCCACCTGGCCAGAGCCAGACCTGTTTTAAGACTATTTCTTTCACTACTCTGAAATTTCACAATTTCTACACTAAAACCATTTTGTTTAAATTTAAAACATTTTTAAAAATGTAGTATAGCGAACTCCCCTTAACCATACCCTTTGACATATAATCTATGTTTAACTTATAAATTGTGTGAAATGTAAAACATACAAAAATTATATTTTTCTAAGAGAGATTTGATGATGGTACTTAGCAGGTAGATAGTTATGTTTATTGAAAATCTTTCTATTGTCAAAAACTTACCTGGTTCCCTGTTGCCTTCAGGATAATGTTTTAGTTTCTTAGCAGTGCTTTCAAAGCCCTTTATAATTTTAATATTGCATACTGCTTTGCCTTCTCCCCTTGCACTCTATGCTCTAGCTGTCCCAAGCTACTCAAACAGGGACACAAAACACTCTGGCAAAACTCATTAACTTGATTATATCAAAAATTTTAATTTCAGTATTTTAAAAGAACAAAGGCCTAAAAATAAGAGACATGAAGAAAATATTTGCAAAGTATGTAAGAGATAAAGGATTAATATTTATACTATGTAAAAAAACATTTGTTAACAGCAAAAAAAGAAAGTAGGCAAAGGATACACAACATTTTATAGACGAAATACAGCTAATGAATGAACAAAAATAAAGCTTAACCTCATAAGTAACCAAAGAATGCAAATGAAAACAAAGATATTTTTCACCCACTAAACTGACAAAATATAAATAATTATATTAATGATACAAAGTGTTGAGGAAAGTGGGGGAGGGAGGAAGAAGGCCACCAGCTATAAAACTGAAGATCATTTTGAGTGGGAATTTGACTATACCTATGAAAATGTTAAATGAATTTAGTCTGTGGCTGAAAAAATTCCACTGTAGTATCTGGTATGCAGAAATACTTGCACAGGTACACAAAGATATATGTACAAAGATATTTATTGCAATATTATTTCCAATTGTGAGAAATTGCTGGAGGCCAAATGTTGACTAGGGACATAGTTAAATATTATGGTAGATCCATACAGTGGAATACTATGCTGCTATATAATACAATAAGGTAGTTTATTATCAAGTTAACAGGGAAAGATGTTTAGTGAGTAAAGGATGTTGCAGAACAATGCACATAGTCTGGTGTGTATTATGTTAAATGTGTATGTGGTTATATATGTTTGCAAATGCACACAAAAGCATGTAGACAAAGTGACAGTGAATTACCTCCATGGAGGGAAGTAGAAGAGTTGAAGGATAGTAACATTTTACTCTGTATATTCTCATGCTTTCTGTACTCATGTTTACATGTAGAATGTGTAAAACACTTGTTAACATGTATAACTGTGTAAGAAAAAAAACAACAAAAACCCTCTCACACATTAAGGGACTAAAACCTGGATTTTATAATGCAGAAATTTTTTAAATTAGCTCTTTTTAAAAAGCAGCAAAATAAAATGCAAATGATAAAATGGAGGCTATAATTGTTATTTATGTTATGATGAGGGAGTTTTTGGTTACTATGTATGTTCAAGGGTACCCAAGACAACCTTCAAGTTTAATGATTTGCTGGAAAAACTCACACAACTCAAGAAAACTATTATAATTACAATAACAAGTATTACAGTGAAAGGATACAGATTAAAATCAGTGATGAAAATAGGGCGGGGTCCAGCAGAGGCCAGGTGCAAGCTTTCAGTTGTCCCCTCTCAAATAGAATTGTACAGATAGGGCTTAATCCTGCTGAGGTCATGGTCCGAAAATTATAGTGTAGGTCACATGTACCCGAGAGATATAGTCATTGCTAGTATGTGCTGAAATGTGAAAAAACAAAAAAAGCACTGCAAATTTGCATTTATTTACATAATAAAATACATGAGTTTTAATTTATTTTCAGCTACAATCTAGAAATTGTTAAAGAAATATAAAAACATAAAGAATAAAAATTTTTCTTTTCAAAAAATGGAGACATGGATATGCTGAAAAATACAACCAAAAAAAGTCTTTAACATTAATTCATCAGAATCTTCAATAAGTGGCCTTGCAAAATGTTTGTAACAGTCATCACAAACAATATTTCTGTGCTCAAGGCATAAATTTACTCTTTACAACACTTGCAAAAATATTTTGATAAGTGACTTGTTTTGGATGCATAGTGCCTAACATATCCTTTTCTTTTCCTGCTTGTTGAGGGAGCCGTATCTATGTTATCATTAGAATTTTCTTCAGTTTGTGTTAGTCATGTACAAATGTGCATCTAGTCATGACCTTGAACCTATACATCCAATATATGTAACAATACTTAAGAAGAGTAACAATACTCTTAATAATACTTAAGAGCCTGTATCTCTCAGATCAGCCACCACCTCCACAGGGTTAATTCTCCCAGCAATGACGTGACAATGTGTATGCAGTATTGCCTATCAGGGAAGCTCGTCCAAATCATGGCATCCAGAATATTTACTGGAAGTTGGTCATGTGAGCATGGCTGACCACCGTATTGGCCCCTTCAGAGGGCAAGCTGATACCACTGGGCACAAGGTTTCCACCATAAATCCCATTATTAGCATAAACTTTCTGACCTGTCCTAAAGCCTCAAGTAAACAGAGACAGTTTTAACAGGCAGGATGTTCCAAGAGCTTAATAGGTTATCTGCCAGGAATGAGGCCAGGGTCAAACCTTTCCTTGAAATGTGTAGAATTTGGACCTGCTCAGTTAATCCATCATGGCATAATATACTCTTACAAATCAAAAAGAAAAAGACAGTATGGTAGAAAAGCAGATAAATGACATAGAAGGGTAATTTATGAAAGAAAAAATATAAAGGCTAAAAAACATGTTATCTAAGAATTGCTTGTTAGAGCAGCAGTTAAACACTATTTATATATTAGATTTTTTAAATCCTTACTCAAAGACATGCTTATTGATTTTAGAGCGAGGGAAAGGGAGGGAGAGAAGGAAGGAAACATTGATGTGAAAGAGAAACATTGATCTCATACTTTCCCTGATTAGGGACCAAACCTGCAACCCAGGCATGTGCCTTGATTGGGAATCAAACCTGTGACCTTCAGTTCACAGACAACATTCCAACCAACTGAGCCACACTGGCCAAGGCTATGTATTACATTTTAAAAGAATGTCTAACACTGACTAATGGTCACTCTCATATACTGTTGATGCGGGTTTATCAACAGTATATGAGATATACTGGCCCAGCAGTTTCTGGCCAGTGGTTTCACTTCTAAAAATTTATCCTATGGAAATAAACAAACAAAATTTTACTAAAACTGTGAAAGGGAGGAAGGGAGCAACTTAGCAAGCAAGACCAGCCAGTATGGCTCAGCTAGTTGAATATCATTCTGCAAACCGAAAGATTGCCTGTTATATTCCAGGTTGAGACTCATGCCTGGGTTGCTGGTTTGATCCTGAGTCAGGATGCATACACAGTGCCACCCACCGATATGTCTTTCACATTGGTGTTTTTCTCCCTCTCTCTCTCCCTCCCTTCCTTTCTCTCTAAAATAAAAAATAAAATTAAAAAATTTAAAAGAAAGAAAAAACCTAAATGTCTTAATAATTAATGTTTTAAAAATTTGGGTATTTCATGCAATGGAATATACAGTGAGTCTACTTTTAATGAATATTTAGATTTTGTTTTCTGTCATGAAGTGATAGACACAATTTAATCAATTAAAATCAGGTTTAAAAAAGAAAATTATGCATATAATAATGACATATGCTATATAATAATGTGTGTGTGTATGCATAGTAAAGCCTGAAAGGATATACTCCCCAAATGTAACCAACCAGTTATCTCCAAGTAATGACATTATGGCTTTTTTTCTCTGTGCTTTTCTGTATTTAGTAAAATTTTTGTTCTAACATTTGTCAGAAAACAAAGTGAAGGTTTTTCTATAGTAGAGAAGGAGTGTGGAAAAAGATCACTCTGACAGCTGTGTGAAAAAATATTGGACTAACAGCAGGACCAGTTGGTTGGGTGTGGCACTAATTTCAGTGAGAGATGATAGTAGCCTGAATCAAGGTAATGGAAGTGAAGATGGAACTTTCCCTGCGTATTTAAGAGGGTAGATTTACAAGGATTTGATTTTTGATGGGCGAGAGAAAATAAGGGAAAGAATTGGAAGTCAGGGATGGCATTCAAGTTTCAGGTTTGGTGGTGCTATTTACTGAGATAGAGACAATGATAGAAGAGTAAGAATAATATGTAATGTATAAATACAGCTAACTATGCACTATGTTCTAAATATTTACAAATATTTACTCCCTTAATCTTTACAACTGCAAGGTAGGTACTGTTATTCCCAGTTTTATAGGTGAGGAAACTGAAGCGTAAAGTTGAGTAACCCAACCAAACTCACACAGCTAGCAAGTTGTGGAGTCAAGAATCAAACCCAATCAGTCTGGCATACTTTATGGTGAATAGCTGGCAAGAGATTTAGGAGAGAGTGAGTTTTGAGCATGTTCAGCTTAAGAAATCTGAGAGACATCTACATGGGGATGTCCAATAAGGTGGTTAAGTATGCATATGGTCATGTAGCTCAGAAAAGGTGATCAGTGAAGCTATGGCAATGGGTAAAGCCATCTGAAAGTGGGTAGAATAAAAACAGAACAAATGCAAACACAAATGGTCTTAAGTGTATTATGAATGAATGATATAACCACACTGAAGGAAATGAGGAAAAAACCCTAAATAACTTGAGGAAATAATATATTGACTGGATATTATAAGTCTAAATATAAAGAGAACTCTACATAAATATAATCAAATAGTAAATATGTTTGTCACAAGAGTCTGAGTTAGAAATTTTGAAGCTGCTTAAATGTATACCAAAATTGAGCAAAGAAATAACTATATTTTAGATAATGACAGCCAACAATTCTTCACTGTTGAAGAAAGACGTTACCAATGAGGAAAAAAGGAAGACTAAAATGATGTTGTGTAGCTTTGTGCTTATGTACCTTTGATAAAACCAAAAAGTAAAATATTTATTTTGAAAAGGTAAAAAATTAATAAAATAAAATGGAAGAAAAGATTAAGAGCTTCCCAGACAAGAAAAAGATAAGGAGTTTATCACCATCAAACCTGTGTCAAATGAAATGTTAAAGGGACTTCTTTAAGAGGAAGGGGAAAAAAGAACATAAATGTAAACAATGAAATGACAATAACTATGTACCTATCAGTGATCATTTTTATGTATTTTTAAAGATTTTACTTATTTACTTTTAGAGAGAGGGGAACAGAGGTAGAAAGAGAGGGAGAAAAACATTGATCAGTTGCCTTTTGCACACCCCTAACTGAGCACCTGGCCTGCAACCCAGGCATGTGCCCTGATTGGGTATTGAACCAACAACTTCTCAATTATCAGGCCAGCACTCAATCCACTGAGCCACACCAGCCAGAGCAGTAATCACTTTAAATGTAAATGGATTAAATGTTCCAGTCAAAAAACATAGGGTGACTGAACAAATAATAAAACAAGACCCATACATATGCTGCCTATCCGAGACAAACTTCAGATCAAAAGACATACAGAGACTTAAAGTAAAGGGGTGAAAGAAGATTTTCATGCAAGTGGAAAATAAAAGCTGGGGTATTAATACTTATATCAGACCAAAGAGACTTTAAAACAAAGGTTATAATAAGAGACAAAGAAGGAAATTTCATAATGATAAAGGCTTGGTAAACATTTATGTGGCCAAAGTACGAGCACCTGAATATATAAAGCAAATATTGATGAACATAAAGTGAGAGATTGACAGTAATACAGTACTTTTAGGGGACTATAGCACCCCATTGATATCAATGGATCTTCCAGACAGAAAATCAACAAAGAAACAGAGGACATAAATGATATCTTAGACCAGATGGATATAATTGATGTTTATAGAATATTTCATGCCCAAAGAGTAGAATATACATTTTTTAAGCACATGTGGACATTATCCAGGATAGACCACATGTTAGGCCATAACACTAGTTTCAATAAATTTAGGAAGATCAAGCATCTTCTCTGATCACAGTGATATGAACCTACAAATCAATTACAAGGAAAAAAAGAAAAGCACACAAACACAAGGAGGCTAAATGAAATCCTGAACAATGAATGAATTGACAATGAGATAAAGGAAGAAATCAAAAGATATCTTGAGACACAACAACCCAAAATGTATAGGACACAGTGAAAGCAGTCCTAAAAGGGAAATTCATAGCAATACAGGCCTACCACAATAAACAAGAAAAATCTCAAATAAACAATTTAATCTTATACCTAAAGGAGCTAGACAAAGGACAACAAAGCCCAAAGTGAACAGAGGAATAAAATAAAGATTACAGCAAAAATAAATGAAATACAGTCTATAAAAACAATACAAGAGATTGATGCAACCAAGAACTAGTTCCTCAAAAAATAAACAGGATTGGTAAATCTTTAACTAGATTCATCAAGGAAAAAAAGAAAGGACCCAAATAAATAAAATCAGAAATAAAAGGGAAGTGATAACTGACATCACAGAAATACAAAGGAGTATAAGAAACTACTACAAACATGCCATCAAATTGGGCAATCTAGAAGAATAGATAAATCCCTAGAAATATACAATCTTCCAAGACTGAATCAAGAAGAAAGAAAATCTGAACATACCAACTACTATTTGTGCAATTGAATAAGTAATAATAATTTTAAAAAGCACCTTACAACAAACCAAAGTACTGAACCAGATGGTTTCACAGGTTGACATGGTCACTGGCCTGCAGTGTCTGCAGCGTTATGGATGACATGAAATAAATGCACACAGACTACCGAGTCCTGTGGAGGAAAAGGGATGCTTCGACTTCTCTCTCAAGCAGAGAGCAAGCCTCAGAGTGCCTTGGCCACCCTCTCAAGAGGAGAGAGCCACAACCCTTGCCTTGAGAGGCTTTTATTGGATTCAATTTGCACAAGAATACAAGGTATATATGTAAAGCTCATTAATCATTATCAGGCAGTAGGGATCAAACAATAGTTAACATACAAAGAATTCTGAGAGTCTATTTTGAGTCAGGGTTAGATAGCTAAATGGCCACAAAATTCTGGGGAACAAATTCACTTTCTGCTTGGACCCTTATCATTTAATTGAGAGCATTCTAAACAAAGCAGGTTTCACAGGATTTTACATATTACATATTCTTTCTTAGGCCTGATTGCCCTAGGGAACCCACGCTTTTCAGCACAGGGCTGCACTGCCCTCTGTCATTGTTTCAGGCTTAAGTCAGGCAGGGGAAGTAAGGTAGCTAAGAGATTAGGAGACTTCTCAAAGACAGAATGAAGACTCAGACTATGTCAAAGCCAAGGGGCGAGAGTCCATCACCCTTTTTCTGTAGTCCCTGAGTTCTTCCCTGGGAGCTCCCCCATGATCGTGCCTGTCTTAGGTTATCCCTCCCTTGAGGAATCTTCCCTGTCATTGGCTAACCAATCAAGCATTGGGGGACAGGCAGGGTGAAGAAAAAGAGGCAGAGGCGGCACCCCTGCCAGGGAGATAAGCTTTGTCTCCTTAGTGGCTTAAGGTCTGAAGGTCACTCACTCAGCCTTAGCCATGGCAGGGTTACAACTCCTGAAACCAGGCAGGGCAGTTCCCAACAACAGGTGAATTTTACCAAGCTATTTCAGAAAATACAACTGAAGGGATAGCTCCCTAGCTTATTTTATGAAGCCAGCAATACTCTGATTTCAAAACCAGACAAATATATTTCAAAAAAGAAAATTATAGGCTAGTATCTCTGATGAATGCAGATGCAAAAATCCTCAATAAAAATATTAGCAAACTGAATTCGGGAATATATTAAAAAGATCACACAGCAGATCCAAGATGGTAACAGAGTAGGTGGAAGCTACACCTATTTTTTCCCAGGACTAAACTGGAATTAAAACTAAAATGTAGAATAATCACCCTTAATAATCAATGGAAGACTAGCTGAAGTCTTATAACCAAGGATTTACAGAAGAAGCCTCATCAAGACAAGTAGGAAGGACAGAGACATTAAAAAGACTGTCCCTGCTCCCATGTGCAGAAGCTGAGATTCTAGAGGAATATATCAGCTGCAAATGTTCCCTCTACGAAGAGTTGGGTCTCAACCCCAAGCCAAGGTCCCCAGACCAGACCACAGAGCTGGGGACAGGCACCCACATAACACCTGGCTGTGCATATCAGCAGGGAATCTGTTTGCCAGGAAGAGACAAGGGTCTGGTAAAGACACAGGCACACTCTTAAAGGGCCACTGCACAAAATCTAGTTCACAGCCACTCACCCTGCATTCTGGCGAAGAAAGGTGAAGTGGACTAAAGGGTGGCATGAGGAGAGATCTGAAATGACAGTTGCCAGAATTCTTGTCACTCTCCCATACCATAGACACTGTCTTTCTTGGGTGGAGCACTTCCTATGGTATCAGCCTGAGGGAATGCAATAACCCCACACTCTAGACTTTGCAGAGCTGGCACCCTGCTGAGGAGTCAGCTCTCTAGGCTGTGGTGTAGAGGTCAGGGTAGACTCAGGGGGTATCAGTGACTGAGTTGTGTGGTTTGGGGATGGGGCCATTCCTCCCACCTTCCTGTGAACCTGACTGGCACCTCCTCCTCATAGGAGATCCACTAGCCTCACCCTCAGGGCTCCCAGAAGCTTCACCCTTGGAGGATGACTCCTGGAGACTGTGTACTGAGGAGGTCTGTGCAGAATCTGAAATAGACTGAGTTGTGTGGCTCTTGGACAGGGGCCACTATCCCAAACTTCCCCCAAGCTTGACCAACATATCCCCCTCATGGGAGATCCACTAGCCTCATCCTCCTGATTCCCAAAAGTCCTACCCTGCTGAGATTTGTCTCCCAGGAAGAATTGAGCAGACCAAGTTGTGTGGCTCTAGGATAGGGAACAATTTTTCTTTGCACACCCAACCATGTAGAGCCATCCCTTCATATAGCCAAAGCTTGGTTGGTTTAGGCCTGATAAACTATACTGGCCTCACACTAATGGCTCCTTGAAACCCAAGACCAACACAAAGGTGTGCGAGCAACCAGTGGGTGGCAGCTAGACTTGGTATACCCTGGGACACTTGCCAAGTTACCTCAGACCCAGCACTGGCATGAGATTGGGCCTGTATTAATCTGGTGGACACCACTCACCCCTAACTATTAACTCACTGAGAACCTACCTCATGCAACTCCTAGTACCCCCAGTAGCTAGTTCAGTGACTGAGACTATCAGGCAGGTTGGAGCAGGAGGAGGTGGATCTCAAGGTATCTTGGGACTTTTGCTAACCTGTCCCTGGGATTGGTGTAGGTAAAGGCCAGCATTGGTGTACAGTGTGATCCTTCCCACACACACTCAAGCTCAGCAGAGGAGACCACAATCTGTATATTGCTTTGTAGCTTCAAACAGGTTGCCCAGGGCCAGTCACAGGCAGCATCTGACATTGGTCTGAACTTGAGTCCCTCACAAGAGGCCCCAGAACCAGCACATCCAGTGATCAGCTTTGGACATTAAAACAGGATCCAATTAGGTTCACAAGTGGCATATCAAAAGGGAGATCTTGACAGGCACCAGGTGCTGCTGAGGCAAAATTCTCTTCATGTGGTCAGCACCTGCACAGCACTTCTTACACTGTGGTTAGGGTTGATTCTCAGTTAGCGAGCCTAAGGGTCAGCCTCAAGCACAAGCAGACCAGTGGTAATCAAGACTCAATTACAGCAGGAGAGCCCACATAACACACACAAGGGACATTCCTGGAGCATCCAGCTAGGGGATCAAGGAGACAGTACCACTGGATTCTGCAGGACTTATGCAAAACATCACCCTACCAAGACAGGGAGTCATAGCAGATCTACCTACTACATAGAAACAAATACAAAGAGGCCACCAAATGGGGAGACAAAAAACATGCTCCAAATGAAAGAACAGGAGAAATATCCAGAAAAAAAGAGCCGAACAAAATGGAGGTAAGACATTTATTAGATGTAGAGTTCAAAAAAATGGTTATAAGGATGGTCAGGGAATTTAGTGAGAACTACAATAACATGAAAAAGGACATAGAAACTGTATTAATAAACCAGTCAGAAATGAAAAATATATTTGAAATGAAAAATACGCTAGAAGGAATAAACAGGTTGGATGAAGCAGAGAACTGAATTAGTGATTTGGAAGACAAGATAGCAGAAAACAACCAGTAACAGCAGCAAAAAAGTAGCAACAATTGCTAAAAATTAGGATAGTTTGAAGTATCTTTGGGACAACATGTAGTGTAACAGCATAGCATCATGAGGATACCAGAAGAAGTGAGAACAAGGGATTGAGAACTTATTTGAAGAAATAATGACTGAAAACTTTCTTAACCTGGTAAAGGAAAAAGACACACAAGTCAAGAAAAGTACAGAGAGTCCCAAACAACATAAACTCAAAAAGGCCCATCACAAGACACATCATAATTAAAATTGCTAAGGTTAAAGACAAAGACAAAACCTTAAAAGCAGCAAGAGAAAGACAACTACCTACAAGGGAGCTCCCATAGGACTGACAGGTGATTTTAAAAAAGATTTTATTTATTTTTAGAGAGAGGGGAACCGAAGGAGAAAGAGAGGGAGAGAACCATCAATGTGTGGTTGCCTCTCACACATCCCATACTGGGGACCTGGCCTGCAACCCAGGCGTGTACCTTGATTGGGAATCGAACCCGCAACCCTTTGATTTGCAGGCCGTCACTCAATACACTGAGCCACACCAGCCAGGGCCTGACAGCTCGTTTTAAAAACAAATATTTCAGACCAGAAAGGATTGGTGTGAAATATACAAAGCAAGGACCTAGACTACATTACCCTGCAAGGCCATTATTTAAAATTGAAGGAGTAATAAAAAGCTTCCAAAATACATAAAACCTAAGAATTCCTAAAGGAATTCTTTACCACCAAACCATTATTACAAGAAATATTGAAGAGTTGTGTATAAGAAGAAGGATAAATAGAAAAGTAAAAGAGAAACAAAGTTATAAAGAATAAAATGGCAATAAATACATACTTAAAATAATCACTTTAAAAGTAAATGGCTTAAGTGCTCCAATTAAAAGATATAGGGCAGCTGAATAGATAAGAAAACAAGAACCATGTATATGCTTTCTATAAGTGGTCCACTTCAGAACAAAAGATACACACAAACTAAAAGTAAAGGGATAGAAAAAGGTATTTCATGCAAATGGTAGTGAACCCAACATCAGAGCACCTAAATATGTAAGGCAAATCTTGATAGACTAGTGGGAAAGATTGTCAGAAATACAGTCAATGTAGACAATTTTAACACCACATAGATATCACAAGGAGATAATTAACAGAAAATTAATTATCACACAAAATTAACAAGAAGATGGTGGCCATATATGACACACTAAATTATATGCATTTAATTGGTATCTTCAGAGCCTGTCACTCCAAAGCAGCAGAATATACACTTTTTTCAAGTGCACATAGAACATTTTCTAGAATAGTCCACATGTTAGGACACAAAATAAGTCTTAAATATAAGAAGAGTGAAACATCAAGCATCTTCTTTGACCATGATGCTATGCAGCTAGAAATCAATCACTGAAAAAGAAACTGAAAAACACATGAACGCAGAGTCTAAATAAAATGTTACTAAACAATGAATGGCTTAACAATGAGATCAAAGAAAAAATTAAAATATACCTTGAAACACATGAAAGTGGGGCAACCCAAAATGTATGGGACACAGAATAAGCAGTCCTAAGAGGGAAATTCATTGCACTACAGGACTACTTCCAGAAACAAGAAAAATCTCAAATATGCAATCTAACAATATACTTAAACTAACTCGAAATAGAACAACAAAGCTCAGCATGAGTAGAAGGAAGGACATAATAAAATTGAGAACAAAAATAAATGAAATTGAGTTTTTAAAAAAGAAATGATTGATGAAACCAACAGATACCTCTTTAAAAAGATAAACAAGATTGAAAAAACTTTAACTTAACTCATCAAGAAAAAAGGAAGACCCAAATAAATAAAATCAGAAATGAAAGAAAAGTAACAAATGACACCAAAGTAATACAAAGGATTGTAAGAAAATATTATGAACAAGTATATACTAACAAGTTGGAAATCTAGGTGAAATGGGTAAATTCCTAGAAACACGCAATCCCAGCAAAATCATAAAATCTGAATAGACAGATTAAAACTAGCAAAATTGAGCAGTAATTTAAAAACTCCCAACAAACAAAAGTTCTGGACTGGATGGCTTCACAGGTGATTTTCACCAAAGAATAAGGGGCTCTGGGGTAGAGATTTAACAAAACAGAAAAAAAGGTGATTTTCACCAAAGAATAAGGGGCTCTGGGGTAGAGATTTAACAAAACAGAAAAAAAAAGAGAAAAAACTCATGGTTGCGGACAACGGCGTGGAGATTTTGAGGGGTAGGTGATGAGTGGAAGTGGAGGTGGGTATGGGGGTATAAATGGTAATGTAACCCACCTCCACTTCCACTCATCACCTACCCCTCAAAATCTCCACGCCGTTGTCCGCATCCATGAGTTTTTTCTCTTATTTTTTCTGTTTTGTTAAATCTCTACCCCTATTGGGGGTATAAATGGTAATGTAAAAATGCAGTAAAATATATGCCATAAAAAATAGAAAGGAAAAGCATTCAAAGAAGAATGAACACCTATTTTCTCAAACTCTTCCAAAAAATTCAAGAGGAAGGAAAACTGCCAAGCTCATTTTACAAGGCCAGCATTATCCTAATTCTAAAACCAGATAAAGAGACCACACACAAAAAAGAAAGTTATAGACCAATATTCCTGATGAACATACATGATAAAATCATGAAAAATTTTTATAAACTGGATCCAGCAGTACATTAAAAAGATAATACAAGATGATAAAGTGGGATTTATTCTGAGGATGCAAAGTTGGTACAATATCTGCACATCAATAAACATGATACACCACATAAAATGAAGTTTAAAAACCGCACAATCATATCAATGGATTCATAAGAAGCATTTGATAAAACCTAGCACCCATTTATGATAAAAAAACCACTCAGCTTAGTGGAAATAGAGGGATATACCTCAACATTATAAAGGCCACATGTGACAAACCACAGCCAACATCATACCCAATGGGCAAAAACTAAAACCATTTCTCTTAAGATCAGGAACAACACAGGGTTGTCCACTCACCAGTCTCATTTAGCATAGTAGTGGAAATCCTAGCCACAGCAATCAGACAAGAAAAAGAAATAAAACTCTTATTATTTGCAGATGACATGATCATTGTATGTGGTGAACCCTAAAGATTCCACGAAAAACTACTAGAACAGATAAATGAATTCAGTAAAGTAGCAAGTTATAAAATTAATATCCAGTAATCAGTTGCATTTTTATACACCAATAATTAAGTATAAGAAAGGGAAATTAAGAAAACAATCCCATTCACAATGGCTACAAAAAGAAAACAATACCTAGGGATAAATTTAACCAAGGATGTAAAAAAACCTGTACTTGGAAGATTTTAAGACATGAAGAAAGGAACTAAAGAAGATACAAATAAGTGGGAACATATACCATGTTCATGGATAGGAAGAATTAACACCATTAAAATGCCCATACTACCCAAAGCAATCTATAGATTCAGAGCAATTCCTATCAAGATACTAATGATGTATTTCACAGAACTAGAACAAATATTCCAAACATTTATATGTAAGCACAGAAGACCCTGAATAGCAACAGCGATCTTGAGAAAGAACAAAGTTGGAGAAATTGTGCTACCTAAAACTATACTCTAAGGCCAGAGAGTAATCAAAACAGCATGGTGCTGGCATAAAAACAGACACATAGATCAATAGAACAGAACAGAGTGCCCAGAAATAAACCCATCCCTTCATAGTCAATTAAATTTTGACACAGGAGGTAAAAACATACTTTGCGCTAAAGACAGTTTATTCAGTAAATGCTGCTGGGAAAATTGGACTGATAAATGCAGAAAAATGAAACTCGACCACACATAAGAAAACATAGGTGGTAAAATGTGATGATAATCTAATGGGGTTTTCTTTATAGAAAACATTAGACACATTACTGTCTTCTTTACCCTGGCTGCCTTGAAAATTCTTTCTTTGTCACTAATTTTTGACAGTCTTAATATAATGTGTCTTAGAGAAGGTCTTTTAGCATTGAGAAAATTAGGTGTTCTGAAAGCCTCTTGAATGCAAAGGTCCAGCTCTTTCCCTAGGTTTTGTAAGTTCTCATCAGTTATTTGTTTGAATAGGCTCTCTCTTCCTTTTTCCTATCTTCTCCTTCTGGTTTATCCATTATTCTCATATTGCTTTCTCTAATGGAGTCAGATAGTTCTCATAGAGTTTTTCCATTTTTTAAAAACTCTCAGTGTTCTGTCTTCTTCCAGCTGAGTCATTTCTAGATTTCTATATTGAGGCTCACTAATTCTCTCTTCTATCTTCTATCTGCTCCTCTCTGTTTCTCATGCTCTAAAATTCATTTTCATCTCATTTATTGAGTTCTTCAGCTCCAGTATTCCTGTTTGATTCATTTTATAGTTTTAATCGTTTGGTAAAATACTTCTTTTATTCATTGGTTTTATTCCAGAACTTATTGAACTACCATTCTAAGTTTTCTTGTATCTCAATGAGGTTTTTCAAAACTGCAATCTGGAATTCTCTGTCATTTAAATCACAGTCTTCTGTGTTTTTGAGTTTGGTCTGAAGAGTTTTTATTTTCTTCAAGTTAATTTGTTACCATGGTTTTTCATGTACCTGCTTGTTTTTCTCTACCCTTGAGAAAGTGGACTTGAGGAATTGAACTCTTCTTTTTAGGTATGGTTAATTTTTTTTTAAAGATTCCTTTCCTTTAGCTATGGAGGGGATAAGGATACATTTTGGAAAAGTTTAAAGAACAATAATACATAAGTGGTAAGCAGAGGAAAAGGGATTAGATTAAAGTCCATTGAGAGAGACCATGGAAGTAAAGCAAGACACAGCTTTCAGCAATATCATATACCTTCAGCACTAAAGAAGTAATGAAGTCCGCCCTGGCCGGTGTAGCTCAGCAGATTGAGCACAGGCCTGTGAAGCAAAGAAGTAATGAAGTCCATTGCAGGAATAACATAAAGATTTTCTATAATACCAACCAAAGAAGTTTCAATGGAGTCCTTATTGCAGAGCAGAAGCAAAATTATAGAGAATTGAAAAATTAGTGGGGAGCACGCTTTCCCTTTCCACAAAAGACTGAAGACTGTGTCTTCCTGGCTGAGCTGAACACTGAAGATGTCTCACTGGAGCAGAGAAGAGGTGCTCAGCTGAAGAGAGGTCTAGCCCTCGGGCAGCTTCACAGCCGTACTCTTTACAGGCTCACTGTATCAAATTGAGCTCTTCCATGATAATGCTGTTTTCACAGTCATGCTGTGTCACTGTTGAGCTGATATACTGAATAAAGTTTCCTTCTTCACCACACCCCACCAAAAAAAACGAAAAAAGAAAAATAAGTGGGTAGTAAGGAAAAGATATGAGTTGGCTCTGAAAAAGAAAGGATGGTAATTGCAAAGGAGTGTATAGCCAGTGAAGATTTTTAATGTTGGGAGAGACATTAAATGATTTTAAATGATCATCGGAAGGAGTCAATGAAAGTGAAAGATATAGTTGATGATATAGAAATAAGAAGATATGTGCTAGCTTCAGGCCTATAGGGAGGCTGTGGAGAATGGACTGATTCCGGGGAAGAAATACCTTTTAAATGCAAATCCTGAGCCAGTACTCCCCTCTAGACATACTATTTCATTAGGCCTGGAATCTGTTTTCAAGAAATACCATGATTCAAGTGATCTTTAAACCATATCAAGATAAACACTTCTCTTTTTTCTATTTTCTCCCATCTATTAAGCCATTATTATTTTCTTTCCTTTTCCACACAGTCTAGGTCTTGTGATTCATGGTCTAGTGTTTGTAAGGTAAGAAAGATATCAGAAGTGTTGTGGCTCTAGAAGTGGGTGACAATGATGGTGAAATTCAATTGGGATAGAGGAAGTAAAGGAAATGAAAAGTTCTAATAGCTGTTTGTATACTTGCTTGCATAAAAAAACCTTATAGGTCATTTTTAAATATGTAGATGCCAAACATTATCTCAACAGATTCTGATTTAGTAGTTCTTGAGTGGAGCCTGGACATGTATATATTTACATCTATATATTTTTAATCTAGGCTGAGACTAATGCACAGCCCAGATTCATAACCACTACATGGGATTTTTATGTGGTCAGTAAAGATCACTCAGCTTTTTGGAAGACCTTTGAGTGAAAAAGAAAACTAGTAAGCCAGGAGTCATTTGTCATCTGAATTTATTATAATTATAGTTTTCCTTAGATAACCAAGTGAATTAGTTACTTTCCAAACATCGTGGTTGCTTTCTTGAAAAAGATTGTGGCAATCCCACAGGCTTCTCTGGAAAAGTCCACATGGGTGTTATATGAAAAATTATACATAGTCTGGGTGGGGATTGGTTTTCTTCATATTGTTGTTCTTTCCAATACAGGAATAAAGGGATATTATGAGAAGAAAGGGGATACGTTTTTTTAAAGGGTGTAGAACAACTACTAAGAAGTACTTTAGGGTATATTAGAAGAAACCAAGACTGTGCATCAGAAAATCTAGGTTCTAGAACCAGTTTCCTCTTACTTAGCTCTGTGATCTTCAACTTGCTATAAAAATTTCTCAAATTAACTATATTTTCATGCAATACATAATATATTTGACATGCTCTTCATCCCCTTGGTTTTGCACATAGGAGAAACCCTGTTCTTCCTAAATTGGTAATTGTGGTTTTTGTTGTTGTGAATAAATAGTTTTCAGTTGAGTGAGTTTGAAACATCAAAGTATTTTGGCAGATTCTGTCTCGTTCTTCAGATAGTACAACCTTTGTAGAGCATGGTGAAATAATGAAGCGGTTCTTAAAATAATTTTACTTTATTACTATTTTTTAAAGATTTTATTTATTTTTAGAGAGAAGGGAAAGGAGGGAAGAAGAGAGGTAAAGAAACATCAATCCATTGTCTCTCACTCCTCCAACCAGGGACATGGTCCATAACCCAGACATGTGCCCTGACCAGGAATCAAACTGGTGACCTGTGGGTTTGCAGGACAACACCCAACCCACTGAGCCATACCAGTCAGGGCCTGATGCCCTTTTTAAAAATATATATTTTATTGATTATGCTATTACAGTTGTCCCATTTCTCCCCCTTCATTCCCCTCTACCCTGCACACCCTCTCCCACCCACATTCCCTTCCTTTAGTTCATGTCCATGTGTCATAAATTCTTTAGCTTCTACATTTCCCATTCTTGCCCTCCCCCTGTCTATATTCTACCTACCATCTATGCTACTTCTTCTCTGTATCTTTTCCCCTTTGCTGCTTCTCCCACTCCCCTGTTGCTAACCTTCCATGTGATCTCCATTTTGGTGGTTCTGTTCCTGTTCTAGTTGTTTGCTTAGGTGGTTTTTGTTTTTGTTTTAGGTATGGTTGTTAGTAATTGTGAATTTGCTGTCTTTTTACTATACATGTTTTTTATCTTCTTTTTCTTAGATAAATCCCTTTAGCATTTCATAAAATAAGAGCTTGGTGATGATGAACTCCTTTAACTTGACCTTATCTGAGAAGCACTTTATCTGTCCTTTCATTCTAAATGGATAGAGCTCTATCATTCTTTGCTGGGTAGAGCAATTGTGGATGTAGGTCCTTGCCTTTCATGACTTGGAATACTTCTTTCCAGCCCCTTCTTGCCTGTCAGATCTCTTTTGAGAAATCAGCTGACAGTCTGATGGGAACTCCTTTGTAGGTGACTGTCCCCTTATCTCTTGCTGCTTCTAGAATTCTCTCCTTCATTTTAATCTTGGGTAATGTAATTATGATGTGCCTTGTGTTCCTCCTTGGGTCCAACTTCTTGGAGACCCTCTGAGCTTCCTGGACTTCCTTGAAGTCTATTTCCTTTGCCAGATTGGGGAAGTTCTCCTTTATTATTTGGTCAAGTAACTTTTCCACTTGTTGCTCTTCCTCTTCCCCTTTTGGAACCCCCATAATTCAGATGTTGAAACATTTAAAGATGTCCTGGAGGTTCCTAAGCCTCTCCTTTTTTTTTTTTTGAATTCTTATTTCTTCATTCTTTTCTGTTTGGTTGTTTCTTTCTTCCTTCTGGTCCACTTCATTGATTTGAGACTCAGTTTTCTTTCCATCATTATTGGTCCCCTGTGCATTTTCCTTCATTTCACTTAACATTACCTTCATTTTTTTCATCTAATCTGTGACCAGATTCAACCAATTCTGTGAGCATCCTGATCACCAGTGCTTTGAACTGTGCATCTGATAGGTTGGCTGTCTGTTCATCGCTTAATTGTATTTGCTGTGGAGCTTTGATCTGTTCTTCCGTTTGGGCCATTTTTTTTTTGATCTTGTCATGCCTATTACATATAAGGGGCAGAGCCTTAGGTGTTCACAAGGGTGGGGCAACCCACATCACTGGGTTGTGATGCTGTATGTTGAAAGGGAACAATGGCACTTGCTCTGCTCTCTGTTGGATCTCAGTCCGCTCTGCTGCTTCCCCCAAGCAAACTGGGCTTTTCTGGTGCTGATTCCTGTGTGGGTGGGCTTGTATACATTCTAGAACCCAGTGGGTCTCTCCAACTAACTCTCCTGTGAGGCTAAGAGTCTCTCCATGTGCCTCAACACCCACAGGTGTTTTCAATTGGTGTTTTGAGGCTTTATTTCCCAGCGCTGGGATCCTGGGTTGCGTGGTCTGTCTCACTCCCCAATTTCTTCTGGTTTATCTGTGTGTGAATGTGGGACTGCCTAGTCAGCCACCTTATGTGCAGTGCCTTGCTTCACAATTGCTGCCCACTGGGTCTGCCCATTGCCACCTACTGGGTACCAGGGTCTGCCAGCCACCACCTAAGCACCCATGGTCTTCCTGCTGCCATTGTGTGCGCCTGAGGTGCCTTTTGCACCCAGTGCCACCACTTTTTGTGCTGTGACCCCTCTCCATCCAGCTGTCCAACTCTGCCCCATTTAGCAGTCTGGATAAATGTGTCTATTTTATCTCCTTGGTTGTCTGACTTCCACAGTTCAATTTTCTGTTAGTTCTGGTTGTTATTTTGTTTCTAAATTGTTGTTGTCCTTATTTTGGTTGTGTGAGGAGGGATAGTGTGTCTACCTATACCTCCATCTTGGCCAGAAGTCTGAACAACAATAAAGTTTTTTGAAAAAGAGTTCCATATCCTACTGTGCTCTATCTTCATGAATAAATAATTTATATGTTTATTTACAGACTATAGATCCACAGGTGACTGAAACAGCTGGATTTTTTCTGCTTATTCTGGTGCGTGTCATTACAGGTACTCAACTTAAAATTGTTTCTTACAAGACGCCTGCCAGGAGACAGATTTGAAGTTATAGTGAATTATGTACATGATGGAGGGATGCTTTTTGTTAAAAAAAAAAGTAATAGCCAACTTGAACAAAGCAATATTCTGAGAGTGGCTGCCTGCCTCATGGAAGCAGAAATCATTCTTATTGTTATCCATTGGTTCCTGGGACTCTCATCAGAGATGAGGCACCTTTAATACTTGGGAGTGACTGCTCCCCATAAGGCACGGAAAAACCAGCTTTCACATACTGACATGGCTACTGAAGCTATTAGTACTGGTATATTTCCTGACTGTCCTGCTAGAAGTGAACAAAGCTTTGGTGACATTACTACTTAAGAACTGCAAGGTGTAGTGATCCTAGTGGAGGACTTCATCCAGATACTCAACAAAATGTGCACAGTCTCAAAAAAATGAAAAGAGTAAAATCTCCTTTACATATTAGAAGGGTCATCTTAAAGAGAGCAGATCTTAAGAGTTTGAGCTTGGAGCTGAATTTATCCCCTGAAAGAGTAAAAATAAGCCCTCAATAGGGGTTATCTGCATCACCTCTTCTCATCTCTCAGAATCACTTGAAGACTTTAGAATTTAAAATGCTGTTGCCTATACCATTTAAAAAATTTTTTATTGATTGATTTTTAGAGAGAAAGAGAAAGGAAGGGAGAGAGAAAGAGAAGCATCGATTTATTGTTCCACTTATTTATTCATTCACTGGTTACTTCTTGTTTGTGGGTTCCCATATGAACCCACAACCTTGGTGTATGAGAACAACACTAACCAACTGAGCTACCCAGCCAAGGCCTCACACCAATTCCAATAACATTGAATTTAACCAAACAAATCTCTGAGAATGGGAGCTAAACATTGGCATCTTTTTAAAATTCCTCAAGTATGAAGCTAGGGCTAAAAATCACTGAGCTCTTTTGAACTTGTTATATACCACAATAAGTGGAGTTGTACCACAGAAGAGAGAAGTCCTGCATTAAATTCTTCAATGTAGTAGAAGAATAAGGATGTCACAGTTAAGTCATCCAACCTTTCAAGCTTATGTCTTTGAAGACTTCTCTCTAAACTGTCTGCCATCCTAACCCAAAGCAAAAGCTCCAAATTTTGGGTTCAACCTTAATATCATGCATTGACAAGATTCTTTTTTTTTTCTTTTCCTCAGTTATGCCTTCTCAGAATGCTAATACTTGTTAAGGAAGGGAACATGGAAAAGAAGGAAATGGATAATGGATCACACATAGTCAGGTCCCAGGTAAGTTTAGCTATACTCTTCTCTAAAATGCTATTATAGTTCT
Source organism: Sturnira hondurensis (assembly GCF_014824575.4). Classification (NCBI taxonomy): domain Eukaryota; kingdom Metazoa; phylum Chordata; class Mammalia; order Chiroptera; family Phyllostomidae; genus Sturnira; species Sturnira hondurensis. The sequence continues at coordinate 6,180,280 of NW_028090025.1, read as the reverse complement.
CAGAATGTGAGCACTGTTATTTTTCAATTCTCAGAAAGTGTTAAGCCCCAAGGTGCCAAAGCCTTGAAACTCTTGTGACAGACAATAATCTCTATTGGATGTTTCTCATTTACCTTATATACCCCTTTATGGCTCTTTTCCTCCCCAGCATTTTTACTAGTCAAGTACTCATGTTGATACTAGATGTTGTAAAGGAAAAAAAAAAAGCCATGGACTGTCTTATAATCACCCTTCACTTAAACAGCTCACTCGAATTCAAACCACACTGTAAGCAATGAATGATGCCCAGGTCACTGTGACTGCTTGGAACTAATGGCATTATTAAGTATGCCTGAGGACATCTGCTGCTACAAGTTAATTATTATCCAGAACCTGTTATATCTTTTCCAAAACCTGTTTAAGCCTGTTATTACAAGTCTATAATTTGATTAGTATTATGTAAACTGAAAAGATGTAACTTTGTTTCTATGAAAACTAGTTGGATGTTTTGGAAAGATTCAGTAAATACTATTTTTTAAAAATTTCTATCAAATTAAGTATGAGCAAAATGTAAAACACTGATGGGAAAATCATAAAACTCTCAGAGGATTCTACACCTACATTATTTCCTAAGTGTCATTTGCTTGTTCCACTTTCATAAAACAGAGACTGATGTATTATGGATATGGACTCTCAGTCATTAAAATCACTCTCATAGAAAAAGCTTAGCTTTGCATCAGAAGATGAGCCAATGAATATACATGTTTATATTTTAAATTAAAATAAAATGTTTGATATCTTTTATGGACCTCTAACCAGAGTTTTGCGTAACACACTAGACATCAGTCTTAGTTGCTTCATGTAGGAAGATTTCTATTATTCCAAATTCTATGAGGTAATCATTATCTGTACATAGCAAATAAACTAATTGGAGGAGATTTTTAAAAGTCTATATAACACAGTATTCAAAAGTATAAGTATAATGTTGGATGCTGGTATGCATGTGAAAGTCAACAAATACAAGAGGTACTCAGCCCCAGCTGATGTAGCGAAATGAGTTGAGAGCTGACCTAAAAACCAAAGGGTCACTGGTTTGATTCCCAGTCTAGGGCACATGCCTGGGTTCTGAGCCAGGTCCCCAGTAGGGGCCATGTGAGAAGCAACACACATTGAGGTTTCTCCCCCTCTCTTTTGCCCTCCCTTCCCCTCTCTCTAAAAACAAAATAAATAAAATATTTAAACAATTATTTTTTAAAAAAGATATACTCAGAAAAGGGATAAATCTGACTGAGACTGGAGGGATGAGGGAAGACTTCATGAAGAAGGTAGAGTTTGAATTTGTGCTGATACCAGGCAGGGTTTGGATTTGAGAAAAAACTAAGCTATTGCCAACAGGAAATAATACTTGAGCAACAGCTGAGACAATGAGGAGACTGTCAGCTACAGCTGAGCGTTTACTTGATACATTAGTGCTTTGGGATCCTTGCTCTGCAGGGAATAGATTCATTCAGTTTACTCTTGTTTTTTTAATTGATCTTTTAGAGAGAGAGAGGTTTTAGAGCAAAACATTGACTTGTCGTTCCACTTATTTGTGCATTCATTGGTTGACTCTTGCATGTTCCCTGACCAGGGATTGAACCCACAACCTTGGTGTATCAGATTGATGCTCTAACCAACTGAGCTACTTGGCCAGGGCATCTTTCAGTTAACTCTTAATTGTAAGGCTCCCACAGACAGGAGTAAAAAGACACTGAGAACTAATTTGGCACATGTGCCTCTTGGCATTCTAGCCAGAGCAGTTTGTTTTAATTTTCCAGAACCATTTACTGTATTAAGAAAGAAGATGGTTCATTCATTCAACAAATATTTTCTGAGCAGCTACTGTGTGTTAGAAATTATGCTTGGCACTAGATATATATCCATTAGCAAAACCGACATGGTCCTAAACCCAAAGCCCTTACACTCTAACAGAGACAGACATTTAGCAAATATACTTATAAAATTGATATGTGTATTATACAAAATAAAGACTAAGCTGCTGTGAATGTGCACTAGGGAATCAGGGGAGAATTCTCTGGATAAGCAAAATTTGACGTGAGATGTGGAGGATATGTAGAATTTATAAAAGGAAATGGAAAAGAGCATGTTAGGCATGTGGGAAATAAACATCAAGTGTAAAAACCATGGGTATATTTGAGAAATTTTTAAAAGGAGGCCAGTGTGATTGGAGTGGAAGGAGGGAGAGAATCACTAGAGGTAAGCTTGGAGAGGCATACAGGGGCCAAGTATGCAGCGCCTTTGCCCATGATAAGTTCGGGTTTTCTTCTAAGTGCAGTGAAAAGCCTTTGAGGGAATTTAAGCGAGATATAAGTGATGGAATTCCACTTTAAAAAAATCACCCTGGGATGTACTAGGTAATAAGTGAACTTGTGAGAGGCAAGAATGGAAAGGGGACAGAACTACCTAGGAAGTTATCACACTTCTAAACTCTAGAAGACAGAAAATGGTAGCTTAAAACTAGAAAATGGAGAGAAAAACATGGGTTTGAGAGTTTTGTTTTGGAAAATAGTAGGTATTAGCAAGAAGGGTAAAGGCAAAGGAAGAAAAAGATGACTTCAAAAAATGTACCCCAAGAAATGGCAAGGTAATGATAAATCAGATTATGTCACCCCTGCTCAAAATGCATAGATCCCGTTTCACGCAGAGTAAAGGCCCAAATAAGTCCTACCGACTGCTGAATCTGGACCTTTCTGACTTCATCATTTCCTTTCCCCCTCGCTCACTGCACTCTAGCCACCTGGCCTTATTCTTCTTCCCTGATTATGCCACACACACTATTGATTTAGGACCTTTGTACTAATAACTTTTCAAGTCTTTCCTCAAATGTCACCTCTTCAGTGACATCTATTCAATATTGTTTTTTAATTATTTAAATTATATGAGTCTTTCCCGTTACAAATTGTAAAAAGCTGAAAAGCAAGCATTGTATTATGCACATTTGTACCATGTTTTGCTGTGTATAATACATACCCACATTTTTGTGCACATTATACACAGGATTATTATTTTCATGTATAATGCACATCCTTATATTTCCCTAAAAATTTTTGGGCAGAAAAGTATGCATTATACTTGGCAAAATACAGAATGTCTGTCTTGAAATATGATAGAAAGACAGGTACCAATTGTTGTTTCAAAATTTTCTAATATATTTTATTGATTATGCTATTACAGTTGCCTCATGTTTTCTTTGCTTTATTCCCTTCCACCTTGTACCCCTCCTCCCACCAGCATTCTCCCACCTTAGTTCATGTCTATGGGCGTACATGTAAGTTCTTTGGCTTCTCCATTTCCTACACTATTCTTAACCTCCCCCTCTCTATTTTCTACCTACCATTTTTGCTTCTTATTACCTGTACCTTTTCCCCCATTCTTCCTCCACCCCCTCTCTGCTGATAACCCTCCATGTGATCTCCATTTCTGTGAATCTGTTCCTGTTTTAGTTGTTTGCTTAGTTTGTTTTTGTTAGTTTTTTTTAGGTTCGGTTGTTGATAGTTGTGATGTTGTTGTCATTTTACTGTTCAATTTTTATCTTCTTTTTCTTAGATAAATCCCTTTAACATTTCATATAATAAGGACTGGGAGATGATGAACTCCTTGAATTTGACCTTATCTGTGAAGCACTTTATCCACCCTTCCATTCTAAATGATAGCTTTGCTGGATAGAGTAATGTTGGATATAGATTCTTGCCTTTCATGACTTGGAATACTTCTTTCCAGCTCCTTCCTGCCTGCAAGGTTTCTTTTGAGAAATCAGCTGACAGTCTGATGGGAACTCCTTTGTAGGCAACTGTCTTCTTTTCTCTTGCTGCTTTTAAGAGTCTCTCTTTATCTTTAATCTTGGGTAACTTAATGATGTGCTTTGGCGTGTTCCTCTTTGGGTCTAACTTCTTTGGGACTCTCTGAGCTTCCTGGACTTCCTGGAAGTCTATTTCCTTTGCCAGCTTGGGGGATTTCTCCTTTATTATTTGTTCAAATAAGTTTTTGATTTCTTAGTCTTCCTCTTCTTCTGGCACCCCTATGATTCGGATGTTGGAACTATGTTCAGATGTTTGGATTTAATGTTGTCCCAGAGGTTCCTAAGCCTCTCCTCATTTTTTTTTTAAATTGTTGTTTCTTCATTCTGTTCTGGTTGAATGTTTATTTCTTCCTTCTGCTCCAAACCATTGATTTCAGTCTGGTTTCCTTCCCATCACTGTTAGTTCCCTGTACATTTTTCTTTATCTCACTTTGCATAGCCTTCATATTTTTCCTTCATTTTGTGACCATATTCAACCATTTCTATGAGCATCCTGATGACCAGTGTTTTGAACTCTGTATCTGATAGGCTGGCTATCTCTTAATCTCTTACTTGTATTTTTTCTGGAGCTTTGATCTGTTCTTTCATTTGGGCCACATGTCTTTGTCTCGGCACACCTGTTACACTGTAAGGAGTGGAGCCTTAGGTATTCACCAGAGCAGGGCAACCCACCTTGTTGAGTTGTGGTGCTCTTTGTGGGGGAAGGATCAAAGAGGGAATAATGCTGCCTGCTCAGCTCTCAGCCAACTTTCAGCCACTTCCTCCACTATCCACAACCAAACTGGGACTGATTCCTGGCCTATCTGGTGCTGATTCCTGGATGGGTAGTTTTGTGTACATTCTAGGACCCTATGGGTCTCTTCCACAAACTCTCTGGTGAGGCTGGGAGTTTCTCCTGCTGCTGCAACCCCCACAGGTTTTTTTCAGTCAGAGGTTTTAGAGCTTTATTTTCCCTGCATGGGAACCCTGGGTTGTGCGGTCTGTCTCACTCCCCAGTTGTTCCACCGGTTTATCCACACACAAATGTGGGACCACATGGTCTTAGCCACTGCCTCTCCCAGTCCACAAGCTGCCCCCTTGCCCCGAGTCCTCTTCACCTGGCTTCCAGTTCCGCCCCTCCTACTTCTCTGGATGAATGTTTCTTCTTTAACTCCTTGGTTGTCAGACTTCCATACAGTTCAATTCTCTGACAGTTCTGGTTATTTTTAATGTGTTGTTGTTCTTCTTTTGGGTGTGTGAGGAGGCAAAGTGTGTCTACCTACGCCTCCATCTTGGCTAGAAGTTATGTTGTTTCAAAACTTTTGACTTGGATTGCTCAGAGCTCTGAAGACTGTTAGCACAACAGCTTAGACAGTCTAACATCCATATAGTATTAATACATATAGTTACATTTAGAAATGGATATGGAGTTTTGTGTGTGTGTGTGTGTGTGTGTGTGTGTGTCATTATATACATCCCTCTGTCTTCCAACTACAACCACTGAGAGGGCCTAGAAACAATGATACTCCAGTAGCATTGAACACACCTCATGCCCAGTTCCTGGTTCCTAAGTGCCATTCTACATTAAAAGAGAGCAGACATAGCCACTCAGTATTTGACCAACAGAGCAGAACATGACATTTTGCAACCCTGTAGATACTCTGGTTGGAAGAAGAACCACTCAGTATTTGACCATTAGAAGGAATCAGGGATCCTTGGAGAAGTGGCTGGCTCCAAGCTTGGGGCCGAAAAACACAAGATGAACTTTCAAAGAACATTTTTTCCCCTCAAAAAGTAAAAGAAATGCTAAAAAATGATAGAGACATGTCAAAAGGACACAGGAGTAAGTTTTAAGGGGCTCCTACTGGCTAAACCTAGAATAATCTGAGCATTAAAAGAAATAGTGATAATAAATGTTTATAATTTATTGAATAAAAAGTATATAAATCCATCTGATATAAATTTATGAATTAATGAGAAATAAAATGTCTCCAGCACAGTAGAAAGCCAACTAAAACTATATGAAGAATAATGGAAATTGAACTAATCATCATTTAGCAGCCATCATAATTACCATTGAGTCAGACAAGAATTGTCAGTGGATGCCAAAACTAATGGATGAAAGTTTGAGGAGGAGCAAAATATTTAGAGTCTCAAAGTATCTCCTATCCAAGATACTTATTACTTACAGGAGGAAGTAGTCATTTTTCTAGTGGAAATTACTGGTAGATAACCACCTTAACCAAATTATCAAAGTTAACATTGCCAATCATGGAACTAGTCGACCATGTGTGCCTCCTATATGATTGAGAACCCAGCACCCCCTTGCATACTCTTCCTGCCAGAAGTGCACAGTGTGAATCTATTCAGAAGGAGACATTAGACAAGCCCAAACTGAGGTTTATTCTCAAGATAACAGGCCTGCACTTTTCAAAATCTCAGTGTTGTGAAATACAAAGGAAGGCACGGAAATTGTTACAGATTAAAGGAGATAAAAGATACAAGACAACCAAATGGAGTGTATGACCTTGAATTTTCTTCAGTATAAAAGACATTATCAGAACATTTAGTGGAATTTGAGGCCCTGGCTGGTGTAGCTCAGTGGATTGAGCGCGGGCCTGTGAACCAGAGGATCGCGGTTCGATTCCCAGTCAGGGCACATGCCTGGGTTGTAGTCCAGTTACCTGAAGGCCAACTCCCAGCAGGGGACGCACAAAAGGCAACTATACATTGATGTTTCTCTCCCTCTCTCCTTCCCCTCTAAAGATAAATAAATAAAAATTTTAAAAAAAAGAACATTTAGTGGAATTTGAATAATTGTATAGTTTTGACAGTCTTACTTTACCAGTGTTACTTTTCTGATTTTCATTTTGTACTGTTATTATATGACAATTCCATGTTTTTTTCAGAAATAAATACCAAATTTTTTATGTATAAAGGGGTATCGTGTCTGCAACTTACTGTTAAATGGTCCAGAAAAGTTATAGAAAGAGAGAAGAAGGGACAGGAGAGGGAAGAATTTCTTTCATTATTCTTGCAACTGTTCTTTTTCTTTTTATTTAATTGTTGTTCAAGTACAGTTTCTGCAACTGTTCTTGAAGTCTGAAATTATGTCCAAATTTTTTATGTTTAAAAAATAATAATGAAGTAACTCTCTCTGTCCTAGTAAGTCTGAGATGGAAAAATTTCCAGCATTAATTGTTAAGTTACAAAACAGTGTATAGCCCTGGCTGGTATGGCTCAGTGGACTGAGCACTGGCCTGCAAACCAAAAGGTTGCTGGTTTGATTCCCAGTTGGGGCAGATGCCTGGGTTGCAGGCCAGGTCCCTAGTTGAGGGTGCATGAGAGGCAACCACACGTTGATGTTTTTCTCCCTGTCTTTCTCCTCCCTTTCTCTAAAAATAAACAAAATCATGTTTAAAAACAGTGTATAAAATGTTACCTTTGAGATAAAAATAAAAAGTGACAGGTAATAATTCATATTCATATTTACATAAAGAATAATCCTGGAAAAATACAAAAACTCTAAGTAGTGATTATCCATTGGTTGTAGGAGCTAGACAGAGATGAAAGAAGCCTGAGAAAGATATCTTTTACTAAATCTTTTTAATATGTCTTTGTTTCTACACCATATCAATATATTATCTACCTTAAAATAGAATTCAAATAAGGATATGAAAATAAAGAAGAAAGAACAGAAGAAACAGGGAACAAATGGAAGATCATTAGAAAGAATAGAAGGAAGGAGAAACTATAAGCAAGTACTGATTAAGCCAGCCAAAAAGAATTACAGATGTGTATATTAAAAAATATAAACTGTAATTCATAATTTTCCTCACCCTGGTGCTTAAGAAGCATGGGGAAAATTGAATGGAAATTAGAAATAAAAATCACAGAAGGAAAGATATTACAGAAGCAAAGAAGACATTTCTGTGGTTTGATGGAAAGAGCATAGGCTTTAGAATATCTAAGATGGAATTCTGTTCCTGCCATTTACTAGCTGTATGTCCTTAGATAAATTAATTTCTTCCAGCCTTGATGACTCATCTCTAAATTGCCCACATCACTGAATTATAATATATTTTAGAAGATATGTTATCAAAGCATGAAAATTAATTTAAATGAAATGTCAATATTGTACTCAAATATTGAATCTTAACTTATGGGAAAGAGTACTTATGTAGAACACCACATTCTACTCATTCTGAAGAACTGAAGAGTTATTGTACCCATGAAGTGGGTTGGACAGCAGGGGTTGGTGTTAAGTAGTAAAGGTGGAGAAGGAGGGGTATATATTGGTTGTGCGTCTATGTCTGTAACTCTGCATCTCTTAGAGCAAAAGGGTTGTTTAAGGAGCATTGATAATGGAGGAAATATAGCAGTTACCCTTTTTTATTTGATATTCTTACCTGTCTCAAGGCAGTTCCTTTTACTGATCTCAACATATGTTATGCTGTTATGTTTCTACTGTTAACCTGTTTGCCCTTGTTGCTTTCATTTTGTTTTGTTTTGTTTTTTATCATTGAATTTATTGGGTATAACCTACTGAAATATCCTCTCTCCTATTCTGTCCAAAGGTTTAAATTTTTTAAGGACCACACAAGATACCCCAACTCGATACCTTTCACTGTTTCAGTATATCCTGAATTCTATCATTTCTGAAATCATATAGCATGAAGTTTCCATTATTGTTTTTTAATTGTTTGGATGGTATGAGATTCTTTTCCCTGCAATAGATTACAAAAAGCTTAAAAACAAGCATTATTTCATGCATGCTTTTATATATGTCTTAAAAGATGTTAGCAAGACAGGCACTGATTATTGTTTCAAAAATTTTAACCTAGATTACTCAGAGCCCTGAAGACTCTGAGCACAACAGCTGCTTAGACATCCTAACCTTTGTCTACTGCTGTACTTTTGCCCCTCCCCCTAAGGGCTCCAGTTAAAAAAAAAAAAATTCTCTGGCTGAGCTGGCATGGACTTGATGTTTCAGGAGTCACTGACATTCCAGGATGTGGCTGTGGACTTCACCAGAGAGGAGTGGGACCAGCTGCACCCTGCTCAGAAGAACCTCTACCGAGATGTGATGCTGGAAAACTATAGGAATCTGGTCGCACTTGGTATGTGTTGTTGTGTCCTTCTAAAACTGGAGATCATTCTGATGGGTTTGTAGTAGTCCTTGTAGTAGTCCTGAGGAGATAGCCCTCCTCAGATATCTGCAGGAGATGCCTGAAACCATGGGGAGTACTGAACCCTATATAGATAGATAGATAGATAGATAGATAGATAGATAGATAGATAGAGATACACTATGCTTTTTCCTCTTCATACATGCCAGTGATAAAATTTAATGCCTTTTCCATCTTAACTGTCACTTACCACAGACTCCAGCCATAATTTTTTGTGGCTTGAGGTACAATAGCAAAACTAGCACGAATTTCTTTTTTCTTCACAATTTCATGGATAGATGCATTCTTACCATAGATCTAAATGACCTCAGCATATAATTTTTTCTCTCCTTATTAAGTTGAGAACTTTGACCTTTTTACTTAAAGGAAGCATTTTATGCCTTCTATTAGGCATATCTGAATTGCTAGCATCACTGCTCTTGTGTTTTAGGGTCATTATAATGTAAAATAAATGTACTTGGTTACTAAGACAGTCCATCTGATAACCAGGATGGCTACTGTGTGACTAACTGGCCTGGAGCTTCTACAGCGTTGATATGCTGCACAGAGGGGTGATTCCCTTCATGGATGGGGTAGAGCAAGATAGAGCGGGATTTGAACCATTACTCTGCACACAGATCAGAAAAGTGTATGGGACTCAAGCTGACCTTCTTTCCTAATACCAAATGATGACTACTGTATACTAATCTTTTGTCTTTTTGACTGGGGCAGGAGATGGCTTAAATAAATAACTTAGGTTGGTCGTGAAAAAAAAAGACTAAAAATGTTTGGAAATGAGTTCTGAGAGAATTTTTTTTGTTTCCAGTATAAACTTCTGAGATACATTTTTTCCCATGAATAGGGCATCAACTTCATAAGCCAGAGGTGATCACTCAGTTGGAGGAAGAAGAGCAGTGGATGATGGAAAGGGACGGCCCACTGGGCACTCATCCAGGTGGGAAGCAAGCACTTTAGTATTTGCTGCTGGGTGAAGGGAAACAGTCACTTTTGAAATACTCAGCTGGGTATATTCCTAATATCTCTCTCTGGGATTTAAAGAATACTGAAGACTTTTTAACAATCAGGTCCGTATTTGACTTTTTCCCAAAGAGGAAGTGGCATTCTTACTTTTCTGATTAAACAAGTAATATATACTTATTATTTTAAAATTTACACAATACAAAAGTTATTTTGAAGGTATTAGTCTGATGTCCTTAAATATCTGATGTTGTAGATCTCCACATAACACTGTATTTTTTATTCACACATTCTCTCTTTGTATTCTTTAAATCTTTCTTTTCTATATCAAAAATCCTGTCATTTTTACCTACTTTCATTTTTTCTTTTTCCTTTCATTATTAAACTATTTAAACTTGTCCAAAAGCCATAGTCTTGGTTCTTATTCTCATGCTCACCTTTGTGGTATAATTTACTTGGTACTAAAATTGTTTTCTTGGAGATTACCACTGACTTCCAGTCATATCCAGGGGCTAAAAAACCATAGTTAGTGTCTCCTATGAACTTGTACTTGACTGTGTTGACTTGACTTGACTTTTTTTCTTGTACCCTGGCTTATAATACACACTGTCCTTGCCTCTGTCAGCTTTTCTCCTGTATCTTTACCTGCTCCTGCACTATCTTCTCTCCCTCTTTAGTCTTCTAAAGGTGTGTATTTCTATGGACTTAATGTTCCATTCTGTAGTTCAATGCCTTTAAGTAGCCTTATATGTCAGTTTCCCCCATTTCTAGTCTAAGTATTTCACCTACATTCTCTTTCCAGATTTTAGATTATATTTTTATTTATGAATGTCATGCTATTATTTAATTAAGTACTGTATTTCAGAACCTGAATCTGTTGACTTTATACTCTCTCCTTTAAAACATTTCACTAAATATGAGACTTCTTGACTAAAAGAAACCCTCCATAGTTCCCTGTTAGCATAACACCTACAATGCTCTGACCGGGTTATATCAGCAAATAGTTGACTGCTACTTGTATACTATATTGCACTCTGGTTGATTAGGCCACGCTAACCTGCCCCATCTCCGTCTAATTTCCCACTCTGATTCTTTGTCATGGCACTTTGCTTCATCATTTGGACTTGATTTGGTTTCATTCAAACTTCTGATTTTTCAATTTGACTTGGACTTGGCTGTCCTTCTTGCTTTTAGTGCTCTAGATTATTTTAGGCAGGAAGCTTTGTTCCTAATTCAGCCTCTTTGAACGTGAACTTTGGCCTGACCAGTGCTGGCATTTCATGAGTAGAGGCTAATAATAAAAAACATTTTGTCAGGAACCCCTAGCACTTTTCTTGACAACAGTGGGTGACATTATTTCTATGAACCTCCACACCCTGAATCCCAGCAAGTAGGAAACTAAAGAAAAGAAATGAAAAACTCCCTTTTCAAGTGAATTGTCAGGGTAGACACCTACAGCAGAAGTCAGAGCTATTCTGTCCAAGGGGTACATATGCTGCCATATGTAGGGTCCACACCGTCTCCCATTATGGCCCTACCCACTGATGACCCTGAACTAGAGAAAGTAATTGCTAAGGTAAGAAGATTTCCAGACATCATTATGCATGTATACGCACATACCTAAAGCTCTTGGTTCATAGCTCAGCTTGAACAACTGATTTTTTCCCCATCCTCCTTGTCAGGGATAGGCAGGCTAGCAGTCTCCACCAAGGAGGCTACTTGTGTTTTTGCATTACCCTGTGAGACATAATTAGTGGTCCTTCTGATGAGAATGTGGAAAACATTTCTGTTTATCAAAGGACACATAGAATGATTTGGCTCTAATGACCTAATTCTGATGTATTTTCTGAGATATTACCTGCCTCGTTGTTGTTGACATCTACTGATGTGTATTTATCTAGAAATCTCTTCCTAGCTAAGATGAGATCTAGAAAGTGTCCAGAGGATTTACTAATGGAGAGGTTAATAATTATATTAACAAGAGAAATGACAGGGGACTGATTAGAAGAACAATCAATTTGTACATTGTCAAATGAACAGAGGTAAAAAAAATGCAGAGCTAGTATGTGTACAGTCCTCTCATAAGAAGCTAGAATGAGAAAGGAGGACAATAAAGAGGATATTTGCTAGAATAAGAAGGTAGTGTCAAAAGAAGATTGTTCTAAGCAGGAATGATTTTAGCTTGTTTATAACGCTGAAGGGAAGGAGTCAGTAGAAAGAGTAGGAGAAATAGATACGAAAGATGGATCACAGTTCTAGAAGACATGGGAGTGGAATTGGAGATAAAAAGATTAGGGTGATTTTGTTCAGAAATAAGTTTATTTGCGGCAAAGTTGGGGAGTTCACACATGGTGATTTTTATTTTCTTGGCAAATTGGGAGGCAAGGTCGTCTGTTGAATGTAGGGGAGGGATCTTGAGCACTTGCTGTAGCTCACTGAGGTCAGTGGAAGCTGACCAAAGAATAGTAAAGGAATTACTGAGCAGCTTCAGGGGTCCAAATGAGTTTTTTCTATATATATGTGGTTTCTAATTTCCATGTATATATAACAGGAGAGATGTGTATGACATCTCTCCTGTTATGTTCATTACTGGAATAGATTTGTGGAGCCTAAGTTGAGGGAACTAAAGGAGGAAAACTGTGAAAGCGAGTTAGTTAATTCAAGTGGTTTGACTTAGAATCCAAGAAGTGACAAGGAGTAAAATGAAGTCTGAAGAGGACTGAAAACTGAAAGACAACGAAAGAGCCGAAGAAATGGAGACTAGATGAGGTCAGAAAGCAAGTAGAATGGAAATAGGGCACGAGTCAACTCACTGGGCAGGAAGGTGTGACATTGAGTTTGAGATTTATTACATGGAGTAAAGTTAGAGCATAACTGCAGAGCCAGGTAAGTAGATTATTGAAGAGTAAAGGCAGGTGCACAAACAACTGCCAGTTAGAAAAATAAGATGGAAAAGAAGAGTCTCATTCAATAACAACTAAGAAGAGAAAACATTTAGAAATAAACGTTCCACAAGAAATGTGCAATACATCCATGCTGTCGCAGAAAGTAAGAACTCCTTCTTTCTGCTGCATAGTATTCTGGAGAGCATTATGCTAAGTGAAATAAACCAGGTGGTGAAGGACAAATAACCATATAATCTCACCTATAAGTGGAACCTAATCAACAAAACAAGCAAACAAGCAACCAGAGACATTGCAATTAAGAACAGACAGTAACCAGAGGGGAAGTGGGAGGGGGTAATGGGGGAAAAGGAGGAAGGGTTTTCAGGAGTGTGTATAAAGGACACATGGATAAAAACCAAAGAGGGTAGGATCAAGGGTGGGGAGTGTGGATGGTTGTGGTGGGGAGGAGTTGGGGGTAGAAAATGGAGACAATTGTACTTGAACAACAATATAAAAAAGTGTGCAGTACATATGAAGAAAACCTTAAGACATTTCTGACAGACACATAAATGAACTAGTCGGACACACCAAGATGTCAGTGGCTCTACTTTACATGTAATGTAACTTCATAAAAAGAACCTATGAGGTTTGGGGAGGATCTAGATAACTTCATTCTAAAGTTCACATAAAAAAAAAAAGCACGATTCCCAGTCAGGGCACATACCTAGGTTGCAGGCCAGTTCCCGGCAGGGGACACACAATACATTGTGTCTCCTCAGCAAAGGCAACCATACATTGATATATTGATATTTCTCTCCCTCTCTCCTTCCCTTCCCCTCTAAAGATAAGTAAATAAAATATTAAAAAAAAAAAAAAGCAAAACTCAAAAATACTCAGGACTTCTAGCCAAGATGGAGGCATAGGTAGACACACTGTGCCTCCTTGCACAACCAAAAAGACAATAGCAAATTTAAAAACAAAAACAACCAGAACTGACAGGAAGTCGAATTTTATGGAAGTCCGACAACCAAGGAGTCAAAGAAGAAATATTCATCCAGACCAGTAGACCTTTTAATAAATAGTGGGTAGCCATCTGGAAAGAGATAAAATTGTACCCATAGCTTACCCCTTAAACCAAGATGAATTCTGAAGGTGTCAGAGACTTTAAATGTAAATGTGAAACCATAGGAGACCTGGAAGAAAACACAAATCTTTTGTAAACTTAAAACAGGGAAGTCTTTTCTGACTGTGATTCAAAATTTAGAAGCCATTAAAAAGATTTATACATTCAATACACACAAATCCCAAAGTCTGCATGGTACAGAGTAATAAAGCAAAAAGCTAAATGGAAATGGGGGAAGTATTTGAACAGCATCTCCACATGCTCCCGTATATGTGGCGTGATCAGTGCCTATCCTCCTTTAAGGGCAGTTGCAGACATGTTTACTACATGAGGGCTTAGGTTAGGTGAGAACCCGGACAAACGGAACAACTAGAGCTTGTTCTTCAAAAGTGCTTTGAAGCCCAAAGATAATCATTGTCTCAGTCTGGAGTCTAGGCCCTGTTCCCTGGCACCCAACCAGAATGTAGCTAGGCAGCCTGTGGCTGAAGATCTGATGTGCCTTCAGGGGGCTCCCGGCAGGGGAGCAACACCTGCACAGTCCAGGCACAGTCAGTCCTCCTGGGTCAGCAGGTGGCAAGTCTGTAACCAGCAGTAGGAGTTTGCACTTCAAACATTACATAAATGTCTAACCAGTATGCTGTGCACTTGAAATGCTAAGTTGGAAAGAATATCTAAGGACATGGACAATATTTCAGGTGTGATGTCAATAGACAAATCTGCTTGGCAAGTAAATTTGTTTTTGTAAAATATATGAATATGTTAATACATACATAGAAAGGCTAGCAGATTATCCTGATTTGAAAAAGGGAGTTTTTCCTTTTTCCTCAAAGAGGCAAGCCCCCGAGAGAATGAAATCGACAAAAGCAGCATGAGCATGTTGGTCAGGCTGCCATGTTTCCGGGGCAAACAAATGTTCTGGAGGCTAGGCCTTAGGGAATGGGTGCCCTGACGTCTGCTCCCAGGCAGTAGGAGCCTAGAGCACCATACTTACTGGCAGTTCCAGGAGCCGGCTGTGCAGCCTACAGATACTGGTGCTAAGAGAACAGGGTAGTCAGTCTTCAGAGCCAGCCAATCATTCCAAACATTTTAGAGCCAAAGTTCCTGGGCAGATAAAAGCTTTTACCAAAAGAGAGCGGTCCAATTGATAATTTGGTTCAAGTGATAAATTAGTTTAAAATGAATTTTCTAAATCACTTATTTTTAGTAATTTTTAGACCATAGTAATTGCTGTTTATCTTTTTCTATATCTTTGAGCATATTGATCTGTTTTTCACAATTTTTTAACTTGGACTTTTTTCTTTTTTTACTTCATGTTCAGTGAGCAAACTAGTCCGCTATGGTGCTTTTAATAACAGTAAGTTCAATATAACCTAAGTGGGAATTGATTAAAAATACATTGATGCCCTGGCTGATGTTGCTCAATGGATTGAGCACTGGCCTGTGAACCAGAGAGTAGCTGGTTCAATTCCCAGCCAGGGCACATGCCTAGGTTGCAGGCCAGGTCCCCAGTAGGGGGTGTGCAAGAGGCAACCACACACTGATGTTTCCCTCTCTTTCTCCCTCCCTTCCCCTCTCTAAAAAATAAAAGAAAAATCTTTTAAAAAATACATTGGAATTGTACATCTATAAAATTAGATATTTGACAGTGCCTCAAAAATTATATGGAAATGTATTTGTTGACATGGAAATGTGTTCCTGATGTGCAGTGATGTAAAAAAGCAAAATATAAAACAGTATTGTGGTATAATTCCTTCATCATTTTTCCAGAACAGTTCCTGGCATAACTATTGATGGTACCCTCTTCTACTGTCAAGTGACCTATTGAGGACACTGCTCAAGCGCACCATCCCTAGAGCTTTGGTGTTCAGGCATCCCTCCGAGTCATTGCAGGCTCAGCTCCAGAGCACCACAGTAAAGCAAGTCTCACTAAATTTGTGATTTCCCAGTGCGCATGAAAGTTATGTTTACACTGTACTGCAGTCTATTAAGTATGCAAAGCGTTGTCTAAAAAATAATGTATGTACTAAATTTAAAAATACTTAATTGCTCAAAAATGCTAACCATCATCTGGAATTTTAGCAAGTCGTAATCTTTTGCTGACAGAGAGTTTTTCCTTGATTTTGATGGCTGCTGACCAATCAGGCTGCTGGTTGTTGAAGGTAGGGGTGGCTGTGGCCATTTCTTAAATGAAGACAACAATGAAGTTTGTGGCACCAATTGACTGTTCCTACAAACAATTTCTCTGGAGCACACAGTGCTCTTTGATAGCATTTTAGCCAAATAGAGCTTCTTCCAAAATTGAGGTTGATCCTCTGAAACTCCACCACTGCTGTATCAACAAAGTTTATGTAACATTCTAATTCCTTTGTTGTTTTTTCAGCAATCTTCACGGCATCTTCACCAGGAGTAGATTCATCTTTAAAAAACACTTTCTTTTGTTTATCTGTAAGAAGCAACTCTCCATCCATTAAAGTTTTACCATAAGATCGGGCAATTCACTCATATCTTCAGGCTCTACTTACAACTCTAGTTATCTTGCAGTTTTTCATCACATCTGCAGTTATTTCCTCCAGTGCAGTCTTGAACTCCTCAAAATCATCCATGAGGGTTGGAATTAACTTTGTCCAAACTCCTGTTAATGCTGATATTTAGAACTCTTCCCATGAATCATGCATGTTCATAATAGCATCTATAATGGGGAATCCTTTTCAGAAGATTTTCAATCTACTTTGCCCAGATCCATCAGAGGAATCACTATGTATGACAATTATAGCCTTACAAGATACACTTACCATATTTTTCAGACTATGAGACACACTTTTTTAACCAGATTTTTTGCTTTAAAATTTTCCCCCTATTTTTCTCCTCTAAAACCTAGGTGTGTCTGAGGTCTGCACCATAAAACACACCTAGGTTTTAGAAGAGGAAAATAGGAAAAAAAATTTGAAGCAAAAATGTGGTTAAAAAAAGATGCATCTTATAGTCTGAAAATTATGGTAAATAATAAGTAATTTTAACCCTCAGGTTAAAATTACTCCTTGATCCATGGCTGCAGAATGGATGCTGTGTTAACAGGCATGAAAATAACATTAATTTCATTGTATATTTTCATCAGAGCACTTGAGTGACCAGGTGCATTATCAATGTGCAGTAATATTTTGAAAAGAATCATTTTATCTGAACAGTAGGCTCAGTGGGCTTAAAATATTCAGTAAACCATATTGTAA
Organism: Sturnira hondurensis; assembly: GCF_014824575.4. NCBI lineage: Eukaryota > Metazoa > Chordata > Mammalia > Chiroptera > Phyllostomidae > Sturnira > Sturnira hondurensis. The sequence continues at coordinate 6,163,082 of NW_028090025.1, read as the reverse complement.
ACAACTGCACTGCCGTCCAAGCTTTGTTGTTCTATTTATAGAGCACAAACAAATAGATTTAGTGTAATTCTTAAGGCCCCTAGAATTTGTGGAATGGTAGGTGAGCACTGGCTTCAAGTTAAATTCACCAGCTACATTAGCCTTTAACAAGAGAGGCCGTCCTTTGAAGATCGGAAGCCAGGCATTAACTTCTCCTCTAGCTGTGATAGTCCTAGGCAACATCTTCTTCCAATGAAAGGTTGTTTCATATACACTGAAAATCTGCTTAGTGTAGTCACCTTTATTAATTATCTTAGCTAGATCCTCTGGATATTTGCTGCAGCTTCTATGTCAGCACTTGCTGCTTCACCTTGCACTTCTATGTTATGGAAATGGCCTCTTTTCTTAAACCTCATGAACCAACCTCTGATAGCTTCATACTTTTTTCCTGAAGTTTCCTCACCTCTCTTAGCCTTCAGTAAAATTGAAGAGAGTTAAGGCTTTGCTCTGGGTAAGGCTCTGGTTAGGGAATCTTGTGGCTGATTTGATATTCTATCCAAACCACTAAAACTTTGTATCAGCAATAAGGCTGTTTCTCTTTCTCATTCATGTGTTCACTGGAGTGGCCCTTTTCATTTCCTTTAAGAACTTTTCCTTTGCATTCACAACTTAGCTAACTGGCACAAGGAGCCTAGCTTTTGCCTCAACTCATCTTTCAACATGCCTTCTTCATTCACTAAGCTTAATCTTTTCTAGCTTTTGATTTAAAGTGAGAGATGTGCAACTCCTCCCTTCACTTAAACACTTAGACGACATTTTAGAGTTGTTAACTGGCCTAATTTCAAGATTCACATGTCTCAGGGAGTAGGGAGGCCCAAGGGGAGGGGCAGGGATGTGGAGAAAGGCCAGTCAGTGCAGCAGTCAGAGCACAACATTTTTTTGTAGACTGCGTTTCACCTTCTTACGTAGGTACAGTTCGTGGCACCCCAAAACAGTTACAATAGTAACATCAAAGAAAAGTGATCACAGATCACCATACCAAATATAATAATAATGGAGAAGGNAGTTGTTAACTGGCCTAATTTCAAGATTCAGGTGTCTCAGGGAATAGGGAGGCCCAAGGGGAGGGGCAGGGATGCGGAGAAAGGCCAGTCAGTGCAGCAGTCAGAGCACAACATTTTTTTGTAGACTGCGTTTCACCTTCTTACGTAGGTACAGTTCGTGGCACCCCAAAACAGTTACAATAGTAACATCAAAGAAAAGTGATCACAGATCACCATACCAAATATAATAATAATGGAGAAGGTTGAAAAATGGTGAGAATGACCAAAATGTGACACAGAAACACAAGGTGAGCAAAGGATGTTGGAAAAATGCTGGTAGACATGCTCAGTATAAGGTTGCCACAGACCTTCAATTTGTAAAAATTGTGATATCTGCGAAGTGCAGTAAAGTGGAATGCAATAAAATGAGGTATGCTTATACATTCCCTGAGGTCAGAAGACCAAGACTAGTGCATGACTCACCTTTAAGAAATCTAAAGCAGTCCAAGGCCCAAGAACTGCTGACTAATGAAACAGCTTTGGTGGGAGAGCCAGGAGAAACTGTTGAGTTAGGGTCAGTGTTCACTACTACGAAGGTGTGTTGGGACAGGGTATCAGGGGTGTTTTTCTTGAGTCAGCCAGCATGATCTTGGATCTTGTCCAACAGGGGTTATGCCCTCGGGTGTCTCCCAAGGGGCAACTCAGTGTAGAGATGGATCTCTAGATCATGGAAATGGCAGGAGAGAGAGCCTCCCAGAGTACAGGAGTTCCCAAAAGGCAGTCTGTTCAACCATCAGCTAGGCTGAGAATATGAAGCCACCTAGTTACACAAAAACTGTCCTATCTCCTAATCCCTCCTCCTGCCACACAGCTTCTACCCTCCAACTCTTATGAGAATGGAGCTAAACAACACTAGTGAGTGAATGAAAAGGTAAGCAGGGAAATAGTGAAGTGAGAAAAAGAATAGAGTGAAGTGAGAAAAAGAATAGAGAGAGAAGAGTTGGGAGAGGGGTCACCAGGAAGAAAGTAGAGTGGGAGAAGAGGCAGGCAGGGAGGGAGAAGGAATATGACTCTAACAGACCCAGAGGAAGCGAAAGAGATTAATGTTGGAGTCTTGACTATTACACGTGAGTGAACATTTTAATTCGTGAGTAGAGACTGTGTTTGTGATAGTGTAACAGGTGTACCTATTTATTACATAAGAATTAGGAGGAAAGTCCTGGGACCTGCCCAAATCTTCATCTAGAAGCAGAGGAATAATTCCCCCACTAAGTAAATTTTAAAGTGGTAGGAGATTGAAATGAAATTTTGTTTTTATCACATCCATGAGTCATGCTTATTCAAAATATGGTTTACATTTATATTTGTGTGAACATAGGAAAAATCTGGCAAGATAGATCCAAACTATTAACAATGATTGTCTCTAAGGTGTGGAATTCTCACTTAATGTATTTCCACATTATTTGAATATATTACTATAAGCAAGTATTAGTTTTATCATTTTAAACAAAAGATTAAAAATAGGAAGAAATACTTTTTAAATAAACAAGTAGCTGTCTTTATAGTAGAATAATCCACAGGTGAAACCTATCTTCTCTAAATACAATTTTTCCTCTAATATCTCCCACCTCTGAGCACAGACCTGTCTTGAATATTTCTTATCCTCTTTCTCATTTTCTTTCAACTGCAGACACTCCTGAGTGACCCCTTCATCTCATGGTCACCACACGTGCTTTAAAATTTTCCCTCAGCTCGCTGCCTCTTGTCGTCTTTTTATACTCTTCCACTTGTTTTGTGACCACATTTTAAAACTTTTCAGTGCCACAAATGTCTTGACTGCATTATTGTCAGTGTCATTTGGTAGTTCATTATTCAACAACTTTCTTCAAAACATAGAATATGCTGCAGAGCATTTGTATGTTCTGAATTTCTTGTGTTTTATGTTATTAGATGTATATATTATACTGTAAACCCCAGTTACTGTTTTTTATAAGTCTAGTACCTGGCACCATACATAGTTAATACAATATTATTGACTATATGCCCTATGCTTGCTATACTTTATATCCCCATGACTACTTTGTAACTACCAATGTGTACTTCTTAATTTGTCCTGAATTTCTTTTAGGTGGGGAAAATAGACCTGAAGTGAAAAAATTAACTCCAACCCAGAGTTTTTCTGATGAAAATCAAGCCCATGACATGATAATGGAGAGACTAACCGGAGACAATTTCTGGTACTCCATTCTGGGAGGACTCTGGGACTTTGATTACCAGTTAGAGTTTCACCAAGAAAACCAGCAGAAGCATTTAGGTCAAGTATCTTTCACCCAGAAAAAGATTACAAAGGAGAGAAGCCTTGAATGTACTGGATTTGAGGAAAACTATAAAATGAGCTCAAATCTTATTATGCATCAGCAAATTTCTTCAATTGAAATACCCCTTACTTCAGACACACAAGGAAATAACATCAATCATAATTCAGAATTGATTTACTATCAGGGAAACTATATAAGAAACAATACTTACGAATATAATGAATGTGGGAAAACCTTCAATCAGCATGTTCTTCATACTAATCATATTCATACTGAAGAGAGATCCAGTGAATGTAGGAAGGCCTTCAGCCACAATTCATCATTTACCCAACCTCAGATAGTCCTTACAGGAGAGAAGCCCTATAAGTGTGATGAATGTGGGAAAAGATTCAGCCAGAGGATACATCTTATTCAACATCAGCGAATTCATACAGGAGAAAAACCTTTTATATGCAATGAGTGTGGGAAAGCCTTTCGTCAGCATTCATCCTTTACTCAGCATCTGAGGATTCATACTGGAGAGAAGCCCTACAAATGTAATCAATGTGGCAAAGCCTTTAGCCGAATCACATCCCTTACTGAACATCATAGACTTCATACTGGAGAGAAACCTTATGAATGTAGTTTTTGTGAAAAAGCCTTTAGTCAGAGGACACATCTGAATCAGCATGAGAGGACTCATACAGGAGAGAAGCCCTATAAATGTAATGAATGTGAGAAAGCCTTTAGCCAGAGTGCACACCTTAATCAACATAGGAAAATCCACACTCGGGAGAAATTATGTGACTATAATAAATGTGAGAATGTTTTAAGCCACAGTCTTTCACTTAGTCAGCAGCACATAACTCATGGGGGGGAAATCATATGAATATATAAATGTAGGAAGTTTTTTGTCAGATCTTTCTATCCAATTCAATAGTAAATTATTCATAGTGGAAAGTTTATTAGCAAACATCTAATGCATAGAAACCAAATAGATTTAGACCTTAAACTAGTAGCATATTATATTCCCAAGAGAGATTATAAAAAGTGAAAATAATTTATTTTATAAACAAGATTTTATTAGGAGTTGTGTTCCAAATCTGATATAAAACTTTTTTAAAATTTATTGATGACTTTAGAGAGAGGAAGGGAGAAAAAGAGAGAAACATTTTGCTCTTCCACCCATTATTCATTCATTGGTTGATTCTTGTATGTACCCTGACCTGGGATTGAACCCACAACCTTGGCTTACTGAGACAATGCTCTAACCAACTGAGCTATTTGGCCAGGGCAAAACTTTTTTAATGACCAGAAATTTTGTAGGCAATAACCTGTGATTATTCACCTATTAGTTTTATGATATGAAGTTTTTAATTATATAAACAATGTTTAGTCAAGATAATAATGTAGTGTAACCAGTCACATAAACTTGTAATAAACCAAAAAGAGCAATGGTTTCCAAACTTCAGTCATTTGTGTGCTTTTTTTGTAGTTTTTACCATATTTAGTGTTTCCTTAATAAAGCGACTCAATTTTTAGCCTTTTCTAGGAAGTGTTATTTATGAAAACTGAGTTTTATATGCTAATCATATTCTTTCTAATTTCCATCAGTGTAAATATATAACTTTGAATTTTAAAATATTCATTGATATATCACCTGAATCTTCTGTTCCATTATTTGAGAAACAATGTGATAGAATATGACAGTATACTATTGTTGTTTTTTTAGCAGTCCTTTCATTATTCTTATCAAATGAATCCTAGGATCACTTTTAAAAATCTCAGAGGAGACTGAATATCATGTTGATGAAATCTGAAAAGTGATTCAGAGAAGTCTACTTTTCTATCATGTTGTTCTAGTTTTAAATTTACCTATAACAAACACAAACTTTTAAATTAAAATAGTTGTTGTTGCTATAGTCAAAGATTTGAAGAGAGAGAAATCTTCTGTTTTAATAGTGACTCCCTATGCCTCCCAGCACCACTGTGGGAGACCAGAAGTAGCGGATTATACCAGAGAGTGAGCAAAATTGAGGCTAAGCACCAGGACAGATTCTTAGTGTCTTATATAAGCAACTAAGGAAGTACTACTAATTGGCTTAATTGGTTTACTTTTTGAGATATATTTATATAACAGCTTTTTCCTAAAAGAATTTAGGTGATGTAATTTAATGTCTATGATTACTACCTTGTTTGACAAAAATCACCTTTTGATGTTACAAAGCATTGTAAACTGTCATAAGCCATAAACAGCTGCTAACTATGAGGCTGCTTGAGTTTCTTGGCTTTTCATTTTTCCCTCAGTCTTCTCATGGCTAAAGAGGCCATGAGGATGGGGCAGGAATGGAGTTTCCTTGGTTTACCACCTTTCTTCTAATATATCTCCCAATTCAAGACTTCCCCAAAGCTCTTTCTTGTGAAGGACTAGATTTTATAGTTCTTAAGCCAAAGCGGAAATGATTTAAAGACTTTAAAAAATTAAAACACTGAAAGCCAAGAAATCAATAAAGTGAACTCATTTCATCATGGAAGTTAAACTTTTCACAGTACTTATCCTCATATGTCCCACACATTGGTAGATGTGAAATATTTAATAAAACTCTGAGTTAGAGTAGTCATGGAGGATGTCTAGTAGTATTTTTGTGGAGATCATTATAGTGGAGATCCATTTTCAGGGTGGATCAGTTCTGGAAGTATCTTTTCACCAAAAGGAGCTACATTTAACATTCATTTGCCATAAAAAGGCAGAGTATAGGACACTAGATTTCAGGAAGAGAGGGAGCCAAGGTGGAGTCTGACAGCAAAGGTATGTATTAAATAAAAGATTGTGGGGGCAACTTTCCTTGCAATTCCTCCCAAGTGCCACAGATGAGAGTAAATATGACCGAGACATGGTGTGATCTGCTTAAGGAGAAGCGGCCATTTTCCCAGAGGAAAAAGGCCATGAGCAGTGGCCAGTTTCTCAGGAGGAAAAGGCCAGCAGAGGCCAGTTTCTCCAAGGAGAAAAAGGCACATCTTAAGAAACAAGAAAAATTCAGACAAACAATCTAAATTTACTCTTACAGAAACTTGAAAAAGAACAACAAAAAAAGCCCAAAGTGAGTAGAAGAAAAGAAATAATAAAGATCAGAGCAGAAATAAATGAAATAGAGTCTTTAAAAAATACAAAAGGTCAGTGAATCCAAGAGCTGGTTCTTTGAAAAGGTAAACAAGATTGACAAACCTTTAACAAGACTGGTCTAGAAAAAAGAGAGAGAGGACCCAAATAAATAACATCAGAAGTGAAATAGGAAAACTGACACCAAAGAAATACAAAGAATTGTAACAATTATATGCTAACAAATTGGACAACCTGAACAAAATGGACAAATTCTAGAAACATACAATCTTCCAAAACTAACTCAGGAATAAGCAGAGAATCTCAATAGACAGATTACACTTAGTGAAATTGAAGCAGTAATAAAAAATAAAAAAAACTATCCCCCTCCTAAAAAAAGAACCCTGGACCAGATGGCTTTACAGGTGAATTTTCCAAACATTCTTTGAAGAACTAACATCTCTCCTCAAATATTCCAAAAAATCAACAGGAAGAAAGACTCCCAAGCTCAACGTATGATGCCAGAATTATCCTTATTTGAAAACCAGATAAAGACATTACAAAGAAAGAAAATTACAGGCCTATATCCCTGATTAACTTAGGTGCTAAAGTCCTCAACAAAATATTAACAAACCAAATACAATAGTATATCAAAAATGTCACACACCATGATCAAGTGGGATATATTCTGAGGATGCAAGGTTGGTACAACATTCACTGTTGTGGATACCAGCCCGCAGAGTCCACTTCATTGTGGATGAAATGAGACATTCACACAGACTACCAAGTCGGGTGGAAGAAAAGGGACAGCATGGCTTTTTCTCTCAAGGGGAGCAAAAGCCGCAGCCCTTTTGGTGACCAGCCTTTATTGGGCTTCTCTGCACATTACTTGATGGTCCTCATTTACTATGCACAGGTTGCTTTAGGTGGTTACCTTTTACAGAAAACAAAGGAGTCAATGCTGCTAATCACATCACAGAAGAGGGATATTTGCAAATGAAAAGGCAAAAGTGGATGGACTGGTTAAACTGGTCCTAGGAAGGTTTAGCATGGATTTTAGGAAGTTATATTGTAGTAAATGTGCCACAAATGCAGGTGAGGGAGTTTTTAGCAAAAAGCAAAAACTTTTTTGACTCAAAGCAACCTAGGCACATTGCAGGCCTGACTCCCCATGGGAGAACCTATCCATGGGTTTGGGTCCTATGCATCTCTGAGTGGGAGCTGGGCCCACGCCACACAGAATGGTCTCCTACAATTCACAAATCAATAAACATCATACACCAGATTAACAAAATGAAGGATAAAAACCACATGATCATATGAACAGATGCACAAAAAGCATTTGATAAAATCCATCACCCATTTGTGATAAACTCTCAGCAAAGTGGGATTGGAGATAACATACCTAAACATAATAAAGACCGTATATGACAAACCCACTGCCAGCATCACACTCATTGTACAAAAATTACAAGCATTCCCTTTAGAATTGGGAACAAGACTGGGATGTCCACCTACACTTCTCTTATTCAACATAGTACTGAAAGTCTTAGCTGCAGCAATCAGACAAGAAGAAGAAATACAAAGCATCCAAATTGGAAAGGAAAAAGTAAAATCATCATTATTTGCAGATGACAAGATACTGTAGGTAGAGAACCCGAAAGATTCCACCAAAAACTACTAGAACTTATAAATAAATTCAGTAAAGGAGTAGGGTACAAAATTAATATTCAGAAATCAGTTGCATTTTATATGCCAATAATTAACTATCAGAAAAGGAAATTAAGAAAACAGTCCCATTCACAATAGCTACAAAAAGAATAAAATACCTAGGAATAAATTTAGCCAAGAATGTAAAAAACCTGTACTCAGAAAATTATAGAACATGAAGAAAAAAACTAAAGAAGATACAAATATAGTGGGAGCATATACCATGTTCGTGGATAGGAAGAATTGACATCATTAAAATGTTCGTACTACCCAGAGCAATAGATAGATCCAGAGCAATTCCTATCAAGATACCAGTGACATATTTTCCAGAACTAGAACAAATATTTCAAAAAGTTATATGGAATCACAAAAGACTCTGAATAGCAATAGCAATCTTGAGAAAGAAGAACAAAGTTGGAGTAATCATGCTACCTAATACCAAACCATATTATAAGGCCATATAATTCGAACATCATGGTACTGGCATACAAACAGACACATAGACCAATGGAACAGATTAGAGAGCCCTGAAATAAACCCATACCTTAATAGTCAATTAATATTCAACAGAGGAACCAAGCATATACAATGAGCTGTAGATATTCCAGTCAATAAAAAGTGTTGGGAAATATGGACAGATACGTGCAGAAAAAGGAAACTAGACCACCTTCTTACACCACACTCAAGAATAAATTCAAAATGTATTAAAGACTTAAATGTTAGATCTGAAACCATAAAAATCGTAGAAGAAAATATAGGCAGCAAAATCTTGGACATTGCTCATAGCAATATTTTATTGGATATATCTCCCCAGGCAAGAGAAACAAAAGAAAAAAAAACAAATGGAACTACATCAAGCTAAAAAGTTTTTGCAAAGTAAAGGAAACCATTGCAAATTGAAGAGCAAGTCACTGAATAGAACATATTCCCCAATACATCTGATAGGGAGTTAATATACAAAAGTGATAGATAAAAACCTCAACAGCAAAAAAATAAATAAATAAACAATCCAATAAAAAAATGGGCAAAGGACCTCAATAGACACCTCTCCAAAGAGAACATACACATAGCCAATAGACATATAAAAAGATGCTCAATGTCACTAATCATCAAAGAAATGCAAATTAAAACTACAGTAAGATATCATCTCACAGCAGTCAAAATGGCTATCATCAATAAATCAACAAACAAATGCTGGTGAGGATGTGGAGAAAAGGGAACCCTTTTGCACTGTTGGTGGGAATGCAGATTGTTGTAGCCACTGTGGAAAACAGTATGAAGTTACCTCAAAAAATTAAAAATAGAACTGCCTTATGACCCAGCAATTCCACTTCTGAGACTTTATCTGAAGAAACCCGAAACACTAATCTGAAAGAATATAAGCACCCCTATCCTATGTTCATTGCAGCATTACTTACAGACAAGATCTAGAAGCAGCCCAAGTATCTTCAGCAGATGAGTGTATAAAACAGCTATCCACTCATTTATTTATTTATTCAATGAAATAGTACTTGGCTTTTTTTTAAAAAAGAAAGTCTTCCCCTTTGCGACATAATGGAAGGACCTGAAGGATATTATAGTAAGTGAAACAAGTCAGTCAGAGAAAGGCAAACACCATATGATCTCACTCATATATGGAATCTAATGAACAAACTCAACTAAAAAGCAAAATAGCCCTGGCTGGCATGACTCAATGGAGTGAGTGCCAGCTTGTGAATCAAAGGGTCGCTGGTTGGATTCCCAGTCAGGGCACATGCCTGGGTTTCAGGCTGGGTCCCCAGCGGGAGTCATGCAAGAGGCAACCACACATTGATATTTGTCTCCCTCTCTTTCTCCTCTCTCTAAGAATACATAAATAAATAATTTTTTAAATTAAAAAAATATAAAGCAAAATAGAGACAGACTGGTAGATAGAGAGCAGGCTGACAGTTCTGGGAGGGGCTGGTCAGGGTGGGAACATTGATTAAAAAAGAAAAGAACTTATGGACACAGACAACACTGTGGGGTAAGCAGGTGGAGGGGGTGGTTGGAGGTAGAGCAGGTTATAAGGGAGATAAATGGTAATGGAAAAAATACAACAAAAATAAACTACTGAAAAAATATAGATTGGTAAATGGATTAAAGTAATAATAATAATAATCTAATAAAATACTATCTGCAAGAGATTCACTTTATACAGGCATACCTCGAAGTATTACAGGGTTGGTTCCAAACAACTGCAATAACATAAATATCCCAATAAAATGTGTCACAATTTCTTTTGGTTTCCCACCAAAACAAAAATTCTGGACAAGATGACCACAATGTGAAGTTTACAAACATTTCAAGAAGAATTGGTCCTTCTCAAACTATTCCAAAAAAGCGAGAAAGAAAAGCTCCCAAACTTATTTTAAGATGCCAGCATTACCCTAATAACAAACACCAAAAAAATCTATTACAAAATATTAGCAAACTGAATTCAGCAATACATTGTAAAGATCATACTTCATGATCAAGTGGGATTTATTGCTGTGACGCCAAGTTGGTTCTATGTCCACAAATCAATTAATGTGATATATCACATAAACAAAATGAATAATAAAAATCACATGATAATATCAATAGATGCAGAAAAAGCATTTGAGAAAATCCAACACCCACTTATGATAAAAATTCTCAGCAAAACAGGGATGGAGGGAACATACCTCAACATAATAAAGGCCATATATGATGAACTGACAGCTAACATCAACTCAAAGGTGGAAAGGTGAAAGCTTTTTCTTTAAGCGGTAACAGGACAAGGAAACTACTTTCACTAGTTCTGTTTAACATGATATTGGTAATTGTAGCAACAGCAATCAGACAAGGAGAGAAATAAAAGGCATTCCAGAAGGAAAAGAAACAAGTAAAACAGTCATTATTTACAGATGACATGATACTATATGTAGAAAATTCTAAAGATTCCACCAAAAAACACTATTAGGACTAATAAATAAATTCAGTAAATTATCAAGGTACAAAATTAATATTCAGAAATAAGTTGTACTCTTATAATAATAAAATATCAGAGAGAGAAATTAAGAAAATAATCCCATTTAAAATTGTATCAAAGGGCCTGGCTGGTGTAGCTCAGTGGATTGAGCATGGGCCTGCAAACCACATCATCGCGGTTCGATTCCCAGTCAGGCCACATGCCTGGGCTGCAGGCCAGTTCCCAGTGGGGGACTCACGAGAGGCAACCATACATTGATATTTCTCTCCTTCTCTCCTTCCCTTCCTCTCTAAAGATAAACAAATAAAATATTTAAAAAATAATAAAATAAAATTGTATCAAAGCATAAAATACCTAAGAATAAAGTTAACCAAGGAAGTAAAAGACCTGTATTCAGAAAAGTATAATACATTGAAGAAAGATATTGAAGAAGATAAAAATAAACAAAAGCATATACCATGCCCATGGATAGGAAAAACTAACATCATTAAAATGTCCATACTATCCAAAGTAGTATAAATCTATACATGTGCATTCAATGCAATCCTTACCAAAATACCATTAGCATTTTTCACAGAACTGGAACAAATAATCCTAAAATTTATGTGGAACCACAAAACACCCTGAATAGCCACAGCAATCTTGAGAAAGAAGAATCAAGTTGGAGGTATAATGCTACCTGATATCAAACTATCCTACAAGGCTATAGTAATCAAAACACCACAATACTGGCAAAAAAAAAAAAAACACAAACAGGTAGATCAATGGAAAGGAATAGAGAGCTCAGAAATAAATCCATGCCTATATGTTCAGCTAATCTACATCAAGGAGGCGAGCATATAAAATAGGGTAAAGACAGTCTCTTCAATAAAATGTGTTAGGGAAACTAGACATATTATTTAGAAAATTAGGCCACTTTCTTATACCATATACAAAACAAACAAAGTGGCTTAAACAATTAAATGTGAGACCTGATGCCATAAAACTCCTGGAAGAAAACATAGGCAGTAAACTCTTTGAGATCACTCTTAGAGATTTTGACGTCTCCTTTTACAAAGGAATCAAAAGAAAAAGTAAACAAATGGGACTATATCAAACTAAAATCTAAAGTTTTTGCATAGCAAAGGAAATCATTAACAAAAAGACAACCTACTAATGAGAGAAGATATTCACCAGTAATACATCCAATACAAGGTTTATAACCAAAATATATTAGGAATTCATACAACACCATCAAAAAAACAAATGACCCCAGTACAATTGGACAGATGACCTGAATAGACATTTCTCCAAAGAGTATGTACAGATGGCCAGTGAACATATGAAAGTCATCAGGGAAGTGCAAATTAAAACTACAATGGCATATCACCAGACACTTGTCAGAATGGCTATCATCAATAAATCAACAAATAAGTGTTGGCAAGGATATGGAGAAAAAGGAACCCTTCTGTATTTTGGGGGGGTTACAAATTGGTGCAGCCACTGTGGAAAACATTATTGAGGACCCTTGGAAAACTAAAAATAGAACTACCTTATCATCTAGCAATTTCACTTCTGGGTAATTATCTGAATAAATAAAAAACACTAAATTGATAAGATGTTTGCACCCCCATCTTCATTGAAGAATTATTTACAATAACGAGAGTATGGAGGCATCAATAGATACCCATCAATAGATGATTGGATAAAGGAGAGGTGGTATGTATATATAGTGAAATATTACTTGGCCATAAAAAATAATGAAATCTTTAGGGTACCATGCTAAATGAAATATGCCAGACACAGAAAGACAAATACCATATAATTTCACTTTTATGTCGAACCTAAAGAACAAATAAAAGAACAAACAAAATATAAACAGACTCATAGATGCAGAGAACAAACTGGTGGTGGACATATGGGAGTGGGCTTGGGGACTGTGAGAAAAGGTGAAGGCGTTAAGGAGTACAAACTGATAGTCACAGAGATGGAAGAAAATGGCGGCGGAGTAGGACGGAGCAACTTCAGTTCTCAGACCCCTGGGAGAGAATCCTGGCAGATCTACTGAGGAACAGTGCAATCAATTCCCCAGCATTTATGAAAATAAGAGACCAGAGATAGTGACGGACCAGACAGCTACAGGTCAGTGGAGTCTCAGGGACGTGAGTAAGGACGGAGGCAGCCGGGCCAGCAACCCTCGGCTGCCTCGTAGCAGCCTCTGGGCCGCCGCTGCCACAGCGGTCAGGGCCCAGAGGCTTCTGTCTGCGCCCAGAGACAGGGGCGTCCGCCACAGAGGACTCAATGGGAGCCCGGCACCCCTGAGTAAAGTCAAGGGCGGTGGTGGCAGGACCAGCGGCCCTCGCTGGTGCCTATCGGCCTCGGAGCCAGCGCTGCCACAGTGGTCAGGGCCCAGAGGCTTCCATCTGCAGCGTCTGACACAGAGGACTCACATGATGGGAGCCCGGCACCTGTGAGTGAAGACAAAAGCAGCAGCAGCAGGGCCGGCGGCCCTGGGCCAGCGCCTAAAGGCCTCGGAACCACTGCTGCTGCCGCTGTGGTAGGGGTGTAGAGGCTTCTGTCTCCGGCCAGTGTCGAGGGCGTCTGCTATGGAGGACTCATTGGGAGCCCAGCACTCAGTGGAGCCTTGGGCCAGCTGAGGGGTCCTTGGAAGAGAGCTGTCTCCCTCCCTACCCATCTAGGCGGGGCTGGCAGAGACCTGTCTGCCTAGGTTTGCAGGGAGGGTGGCAAGGACAGGGGGCCATGTTCAGTTGTGATCTCTTTGGTCGCCAGCCCACCAGTCCGGGAGATTTGAGAGGAGCATTGTCCTAACCAGTTGGGTTGGGGATTGGGCTGGGCTGAGAGGCAGGCTTTCTGGAGAAGTTTTTATTGGAAAGTGGACTGAGGTGTTCACCTGCAAAGGCAGCTTGATTTGCTTCTCACCCAGCCACAGGACTGGAAAGGACCAGTACCAGATCCCGTGGGACCCAGGTAGCCTGTCGGGTGGGCGGGTGCCCGCACCCCAGTCTGGTAGCCTGGCTGGCGCTCGGGTGTGGGCCTGCACCTACAACCCAGCCCATAGAGGGGTCCTGCTGAAACCAGACAAACCGGATTGGACAGTCTGAAACCAACAAGGGAGGGTGGTTCTTTTTTTTCTTTTTCTTTCCCCCTTTTTTTCAACTTTTTTTTCAGTAATCATATATTTTTTAAATTTTATTATTGCTTTATCTTTCAATACTTTGTTCCTCTCCTTTCTTTTTTCCTGTTTTAGTCCTTCTTCCTTTCATCCCAAACTTATTGCTTTTTCCTCCCTTCTCCTGCCCTTTTTTAAAATGTTTGTTTGTTTGTTGCTTTCTATAGCACTGTAAATACTTCACAACACATCTCTCGGGTATTAGCACACTTTACAGGTTCCTGAATTCCACTACTGCAGTGATTAACTCTACTTGCTCACACACTACACCTATTTACTATTCTTTACTCTCACATTACCTCAAAATCTGACCACCCGCAGCCTCACTACTTCCTAGATCCAACTCACAAGCCTTCCCTCCCCAACAAGAGACTTATCTTTGGTCCATCCTTTCTTAAAAGTGGCAAGTTGGGTTGAAGATTACAGTTAACACTATAATAGCCTAAAGATCTATCTCTTCTCTACTGGCTGTGACTGTAAATATCATAAAGTACCCTCCTACTGTCATAAACCTTCCCTCCAACTGATCACACACACACAAAGAAAGGAGTAGGTGGAAGCGGAGAACATCAAGATACCTGCAGGAGACTGCACCACTGAATCTCACAGGTATTCTACCAAAGAAGTTCATACCATAAACCCAGGGAACCAGAACAGATCAATTTAAGAAACTGAGGCTAATAAGAAGAGTCTCACAAACAATGGGAAGACAAAGAAATAATGCCCAAATTAAAGAAAAGGTGGAAGTCTCAGAAAGAATGTTAGATGAAAGAGAGGCAAGTCAACTATCAGATATTGAATTCAAAGCACTAGTTATCAGGAAATTCAAAGAGCTCACAATGAGCTACCAGAAACTAGAGGGGAGCTACAAGGAACTCTCCGCAAACTATATTAACATGAAAAAGGAAATAGAAACTATCAGCAAAGGCCAAGAGGAAATGAAGAATACAATTTCTGAACTGAAGAACATAGTAGAAGGAATGAAAAGCATGATTGATGAGGCAGAAGATCGGATCACCATGTTGGAGAACACAGTAGAAAGAATCTCACAGAAAGAGCAAGAAAACGAAAAGAGGCTCAGAAAGAATGAAGAGGGATTAAGAGAAATGCAAAACAATATGAAACATAATAATATCTAAATAATAGTAATACCAGAAGGAGAAGAAGAAGAACACAGGATAGAAAACCTATTTGAAAGAGTAATGATGGAAAATTTTCCTAATTTGATGAGAGAAAAAGTCACACGAATCCAGGAATCACAGAGAGTCCCATTCAAGAGGAACCCAAAGAGGCCCACTTCAAGACACATCATCATTAAAATGGCAAACTTCCAAGACAAAGAGAGAATTTTAAAGGCAGCAAGGGAGAAAAAGGAAGTAACATACAAGGGAGCCCCAATAAGGTTAGCTACTGACTTCTCAATGGAAACACTCCAAGCAAGAAGAGAATGGCAAGAAATATTTCAAGTAATGAGAACCAGAGGCCTACAACCAAGGCTACTTTACCCAGCAAGGCTCTCAATCAAGATAGAAGGCCAAATAAAAAGCTTCCAAGACAAAAGAAGTCTAAAAGAATATGCCTCCACCAAACCAGCTCTACAAGAAATACTGAAAGGACTGCTTTAAGGAAAGGAAGGAAAAAAGAGAGACGGAGAGGAACTCAGGTACAAAAATGGCAGTGAATAAGTACCTATCAATAATAACCTTAAACATAAATGGATTAAATGCTCCGATCAAAAGACATAGAATAGCTGAATGGATAAGAAAGCATGACCCACACATATGCGGCCTACAGGAGACCTACCTCAGGATAAAAGACCATCATAGAATAAAAGTGAAAGGCTGGAAACAAATTTTCCAGGCAAACTGACCAGAAAAAAAAGCCGGGGTAGCAATCCTCATATCAGACAAAATAGACTTCAAAAAAAGGGGACATAAAGAGAGACCCAGAAGGTCACTTCATAATACTCAATGGAAGAATCCACCAAGAACACATTAACATTGTAAATATATATGCACCCAACATAGGAGCGCCCAAATATATAAGGAAAATCTTAGAGGACTTCAAGAAAGATATTGACAGCAACACAATTATAGTAGGAGATTTTAACAACCCACTGTCAAAAATGGACAGATCTTCCAAACAAAATATCAATAAAGATATAGTGGCATTAAACAACACCCTAGATGAAATGGACTTGACTGATATATATAGAGCCCTTCATCCCAAAGAAGCTAAATACACATTCTTTCAAAGATAGACCACATGATAGGACACAAAACGAGCCTCAACAAATTCAAGAAAACAAATCATACCAAGCATTTTCTCTGACCACAAGGGACTGAAATTGGAAACCAACCCCACAGGAAAAAACCCAAACACCCAAAATCATGGAGACTGAATGGTATGCTATTAAACAACAAATGGGTCAAAAATGAAATTAGGGAAGAAATCAAAAAGTTTCTGGAAACAAATGAAAATGAACTCAAAACAACCCAAAACTTATGGGACATGGCCAAGGCAGTCCTGAGAGGGAAGTTCATAGCAATACAGGCTTACCTAAAGAAAACAGAAACATTTCAAACAAACAACCTAACCTGATGCCTGCGAGAACTTGAAGAACAACAACAAAGACAGCCCAGAGAAAGTAGAAGGAAGGAGATAACCAAGATCAGAGCAGAATTAAATGGCATAGAGACTAAAAGCACAATTCTAAGGATCAATGAATCCAGGAGTTGGTTTTTTGAAAAGATAAACAAAATAGACAAGCCTTTAGCCCTGGCTGGTGTAGCTCAGTGGATTGAGCACGGGCCTGTGAAGCAAAGGGTCGAGGGTTCAGTTCCCAGTCAGGACACATGCCTGGGTTTCAGGCCAGGTCCCCAGTGGGGGACACATGAAAGGCAACCACACATTGATGTTTCTCTCCCACTCTTTCTAAAAAAAAAGGAAAAAAATAGACAAGCCTTTAAGTAGGCTCATCAAGAAAAGAAGAGAGAGGACAAAAAATAAACACAATCAGAAATGAAAGAGGAGAAATTACAACTGATACCACAGAAATTGAAGGGATTGTAAGAAATTACTATGAAGAACTATATGCCAAGAAATTTGAAAACCTAGGTGAAATGGACAAATTTCTAGAAAAATATAATCTTCCAAAACTCAATGAAGAAGAAGTAGAAAGCCTGAACAGACAGACCAATAACAGCAGATGAAATTGAAGCAGTGATAAAAAAAAAAAAGCATACCAATCACATAAAAGCCCTGGACCAGATGGTTTCGCAGGAGAATTCTACAAAGCATTTAAGGAAGAGCTAACCCCCATTCTTCACAGACTATTCCAAAAAATCCAAAAGGATGGGAAACTCCCAAACTCTTTTTATGAAGCCAGCATCATCCTAATTCCAAAACCAGATAGAGACACAACAAAAAAAGGAAACTTCAGGCCAATATCACTGATGAACATAGACGCTAAAATCCTCAAGAAAATATTGGCAAATTGTATCCAACAATACATGAAAAAGATCATACACCACGACCAAGTGGGATTCATCCCAGGGATGCAAGGATGGTTCAATATCTGCAAATCAGTAAATGTAATACATCACATAAACAAAAGCGAAGACAAAAACCACGTGATCATATCAACAGATGCAGAACAAGCTTTTGATAAGGTACAATACCCATTTATGATAAAGGTACTCAGCAAAGTGGGAACAGAGGGAGCATTCCTCAATGTAATAAAGGCCATATATGAAACCTACAGCCTATATGAAACCTACAGCCAACATCATTGGTTGTCCACTTTCACCACTTATTTAATATAGTATTGGACGTTTTAGCCTCAGCAATCAGGCAAGAAAAGGAAATAAAAGGCATTCAAATTGGAAAGAAGGAAACAAAACTGTCATTGTTTGCAGATGACATGATAGTGTACATGGAAAATCCTATAGACTCTACCAAAAAACTGCTCAAACTAATAAATGAATTTGGCAAACAGCGGGTTACAAGGTCAATATCTAGAAATCAAAAGCATTTTGTATACTAACAATGGATCAGCAGAAGCAGAAATCAAGAAAAAAAATCCCATTCGATATAGCAAAAACAAAAATAAAATATCTGGGAATAAACCTAACCAAGGAGGTAAAAGACCTGTATGCAGAAAACTACACAACATTGAAGAAAGAAATCAAGGAAGACACAAACAAATGGAAACATATACCGTGTTCATGGATTGGAAGAATTAACATCATCAAAATGTCCATATTATCCAAAGCAATTTACAGATTCAATGCAATATCTATTAAAGTACCAATGTCATATTTCACAGACATAGAACAAATACTTCAAAAATTCATATGAAACCATAAAAGACCCTGGATAGCAGCTGCAATTTTGAGAAAGGAGAACAAAGTAGGAGGGATCACAGTACCTGATATCAAACTGTATTACAAGGCCACTGTAATCAAAACAGCCTGGTACTGGCATAAAACCAATGGAATAGAACAGAGAGCCCAGAAATAAACCCAACTCTCTACAGTCAATTAATATTCGACATAGGGGGCAGTAACATAAAATGGGGTAAAGGTAGCCTCTTCAACAAATGGTGTTGAGAGAACTGGACAGCTACATGCAAAAAAATGAAACTTGAGCACCAACTTACATCATACACCAAAATAAATTCAAGGTGGATAAAAGACTTAAATATAAGCTGTGATACAATTAAAGTCCTAGAGGAGAACATTGGCAGGAAAATATCAGATATTCCATGCAGCAATATTTTTCCTGATATGTCTCCTAGTGCAGGGAACATAAAGAAAATAATAAAGAAATAGCATCTCATCAAAATAAAAATATTCTGCATGGCTAAAGAAAACAGCATTAAAATAAAAAGACAACCAACTGTATGGGAAAACATATTTGCCAGTGATACCTCAGACAAAGTCTTAATCTCCAAAATATACAAAGAACTCACACGACTTCACTCTAAGAAGACAACCAACCCAATTACAAAATGGGCAAAGGACCTGAACAGATACTTCTCCAAGGAGGACATACAGAGGATCCAGAGACACATGAAAAGATGCTCAATATTGCTTGCTATCAAAGAGGTACCAATTAAAACCGCAGTGTGATACCACTTTACACCGGTGAGAATGGCTATCATAAACAAAGCAATAAACAACAAATTTTGGATAGGGTGTGGGGAAAACGGGACTCTAGTCCACTATTGGTGGGATTACAGACTGGTACAACCATTATAGAAAACAGTATGGAATTTTCTAAGAAAACTAAGATTGGACCTGCCTTTTGACCCAGCAATTCCACTGCTAGGATTGTATCCTAAGAACCCTAAAACACGAATCTCAAAGAACATATGCACCCCAATGTTTATAGCAGCACAATTTATAATAGCCAAGAGTTGGAGGCAACCTAGGTGCCCAACAGTAAATGAATGGATCAAAAAATTATGGTACATATACACAGTGGAATTCTATGCAGCCAAGAGAAAGAAAGAGCTCCTAACTTTGCAACAGCATGGATGAAAGTGGAAAGCATTATGCTGAATGAAATAAGCCAGGCGTTGAAGGACAAATACCATATGATCTCACCTTTAACAGGAAGCTAAACAACAAAACAAACAAGCAAGCAAAATATAACAAAAGACATTGAAATAGAGAACAGGGGGACAGCAACCAGAGGGGAGATGGGAGGGAATTTCAGGGGAAATAGGGCAGGGATTTAGAGGAACAAATATGAAGTATACATGGACAACAACTAAGAATGTTGGAAATGGGAAAGAAGGGGGGAGCACCAGAGGGGTGGGATGTAATGGGAGTAATAGTCAGAAAACTGTACTTGAAAAATAATTAAATAAATGTTTAAAAAAGAAACAACAACAACAAAAAAAGAAGGATAGTTTTTGCATTTCATTAAAGTGCCAAATTTCAACATGGCCAATGAAATACTTTTGTAAAAAAGACCAACATGGCAATGTTAAGGAGAAAGATCATTAGAAGCATTTCATACTAACCCAATAAAAAAAAGTTACAAAATTAGAATAAACATTTTCTTTTCTTGTATTAAAAACATTGGTATAATTATAATTAACATTTTGGTATGTTACTTTTTAATATACTACCAAATGAATGTATTTTAATTATTATAGAAGTTCTTACTTTTTATAATAGATTAACTCATTTTCCTTGTTTTTGTTTGCTTGTTTCTGTTTGGCAATCATCTTATCTGGAGAGAACACTTCTTAAAAGTTTAATTCCATGATTTATTTATTTTTCTCGTTGTTATTATAGTTTTGTTGTTGTGTTCCTATAACTTTCCAGAATATGACACAAACACTGGTAAAATTCATACTTTTGAAGAAATTCATTTTGATTGAGATATAACAATCAGTCGCAATAGAAATGTTTTCTTTAATATGAGAAGGAAAATCTGTAGCTAAAAATGACTTTTCTCATAAATGAAAGTTATCTTTTTGGTATATCCTAAATAAACATAGCTACTTAATTCTCTGCTGACCTACTGATATAAAAACTCTTATAGATATTTATCTTTTATCGAACTATATGTTTATTATTTGGGATAAAATGCATAACATTTTTTATTATTAACATAATAGTAATAAAGACATATTAAATAAATATGTGCTAGAATTGTGTTTGGAATTTTATACTTTTATTGATAAATAATAATAGCCAATATCTTTCTTGTTTTTTTCTTCTCATCTTAGCTGAATCTGTTTTCAGAATACCATTTCTCTCCATATAATTAAGATGACAACTTTTTGTGAATTCTCTTATTTTTCTGATTAAGATGGAGTTATAGAATGGATTATAGAGTTTAGAGTGAAAACAGGCACAGAGCTGACTCAATATGTTCATCTTTCCCTCTTTCCTATATTTGTTTCACATATATGTATTACTGGGTATTCTATGAGAAACAGGTTATACAAAGATGAGCTCAAAAATAAGTAGACCAATATGTAATATTAAATCATCACACCAATAAATATAAATATTTTGTCTGATCAGGCAGATTTTTCTGTTTGTAACAACAGAATTTTTCTCTGAAAGACAGGCTGGGCTTAATTAACAAAGTTGGGAGAAGGAGTGTTCCTAAGAAAGAAGAAAACATAGTTAAAACCCTGAAAGAGAGAACAAGAAGACAGGAAACTCAGATGAAGCTGTGTGTCTGGAATGTACAGATGAGCTGAAATAGAACTTTTCAGCATTTAGACTTAAGGAACATTCTAGGCCATGTTAACAAATCTGATCTCTATGTAAAAACAATGGGAAGACACTATGGGATACAAGGAAGTTTGCTGCAGTATCCAATTAACCACTGAGAAGATACCTGGGTACAAAAATGGTAAATAGGCTGGAGAAGCTTGACTAAATTTGGATGCAGGGACAATAGTTTGAATGATGCTGCTGTAACTCGGGTGATGAATGATGTTACCTTGAAGTCTATGGTTAGTGTTATTGTGAGGAAAGTTGATATGTACGGGTGTAGAGTAAGTGTAGGTTGTAACTGGGTGGGGGCGGCCGGGGGTTGGGGGGAGTGGGCTGGGATGGGAGTAAAAGACAGAAAAATGTACTTGAACAATAATTAAATAAAAAACACAATTAAGAAAATAGAGCAAGAGATAAAGGATATTCAGGGGAAAAAGAGCTTTAAAGATAAACACGATTGATCTGGCTTGAGTAACTGAAGGATTAGGGAACCATGCACTGGTACAGGGAAAAAAGGAAAGGACCTGATTACAACAGCAGGGGCCATCATGACTTAAACTTTGGGTTTTGCAGCAGAGACTTTTTAAATCACTTGATACCCTTAATTTTACTAGTACTGCCTTGTTTTGGTACAGTGGTGGGCCTACAGGTGAGTAAAATGTAAATTTCCTGAACTCTCTTATATCTAGCAGTGGCTGCGTAATATATTTCTAGCTAATGAGATGAATATGGGAGCCTACTGCTGGGGCTTCCAGGAAAAGTATTATTCTCCTAATGTAATGAATGTTACTTCTATACACCTTTGCCTGCTCCCTTTCTCTTATTTTTGCTTGAAATAAAGATACATTTTCCTTGATCCTTCTTCCATGTACTCAAGTAGGTCTCATTTCTTGCCTCTTTTGTGAATGAATATGCAGTTACAAGAAACTCTTAACATCAAAATTTACATGAAATCATAAGTCATTTCATGAGAATCAAGTTTGTATCTATGATAGTGTATATTTTGATGATTTAATCATTTAAATATTTTTTTAGATTTTATTTATTTATCTTTAGAGGGGAAGGGGAGGAGAGAGGGATAGAAATATCAATGTATGGTTGCCTCTCGTGAGTCCCCTGCTGGGAACTGGCCTGCAACCCAGACATGTGCCCTGACTGGGAATCGAACAGCGATTCCCACTGACTCAATCCACTGAGCTATACCAGCCAGGGCATTTAAATAAATTTTTGATGTGCTAGTCACTATGATGTTCATTCTGAATAAGGTTAATGAGAAAGGATAAATCACCACAATGTAGTTGTTTATTTTATTAAAAGAAATGACTGGGGCTAGAGAATATAAAGTAGTCACAGGCTTATAGTAGTCTCTGTGAAGACTGAAGTACCATCAGTCTAAGGCCGAAGATGTGAAAACTCTGGTTAAAATATCTCACTGATTATAAACTCTGTACTCTCTCCATTCTACTCCCTCATGAATCATAAGTGTTAATCTTGGTACAAGTGATAAAATATGAAATAAGATCAGACCTTGTCCTCAGAAAACCCTAGTTTATAATCAATTATATTATCCTCTTCAACAAGTGAGGGGATCTTTGTCTAAAGATCTTTGTCTAAAGATCTAGCCAATATTTGATTTTCATAAGAAAAACTTGACCACAAATGGTTGGTATTCAAGCATCTCATATCTTCTCCTTAATCCTATCTAGATTCATATGGTTCACCAGATGTCCTGGAAATGCTCAAAGGGTGGAAGCTGGATTCACACCATCTGGAAAATGTCTTTTGTAATATTGCAATAACGCTATTTCCCTTTTCCCTTCATCCATATCAAAAGCCAAATGCAACAGCTGGATGTTCAATTATTCAGGCTTCATAAGTACTATTTAATTATCACTATATACCATCTTTTCACCCAATAAATACAAAATTGTGCAACTTAGTTATAGTTATAACTAAAATGTTTATTTTATTTATTTTACCTCAGTACTTTTAAATATGCATTTAACCATAATTTAAAGATCCACATTTTTCTACTTAACTTAGCACTTGTACATGCTCATTAATTTATAATACACATTTTAATGTATAATTACTTTTATAATTAAAAGTGAAATACTTTTAATTTTTATTGTCTTTTGCATGATTAAATTCAGAGTTAAATATTGAGAATACATAAGGATGCTGAGGGAGATCGATAAGAACCTTAAATTAACTAGCAATTTAAGACGTGTAATTATGTGCTAACAGGTTGTATGGGCTTTTGATTAGGTACGTTTTTATTAAGAATAAAAAATAAATCTACACAACAGTCACCATGACATGTTATATCACCAACTTGAGAATAAAAAAACACATATAAAGAAAAGCATTGGCAAAACACATCATATGCAATTTATTACAAATATAACAAAGGATGATTTCAAAATAATATTTTCAGACATTAAAAATTACTTATTTAGGCAAAATCTTCTTTCTTAAAATTTTTTTCAGAGAAAAAATAACAATAATAACTGCATTTAATTTTACTCTATTATTTAAAATATTTATTTGACCTGCCTACCCAGCAATTCCCCTACTGGGATTGTATCCTAAGAACCCTAAAAAACCAATCCCAAAGAACATATGCACCCCAATGCTCATAGCAGCACAATTTACAATAGCCAAGAGTTGGAAGCAACCTAGGTGCCCAGCAGTAAATGAATGGATCAAAAAACTATGCTACATTTACACAATGGAATTCTATGCAGCAGAAAGAAAGAAGGAGCTCCTACTTTTTGCAACAGCGTGGATGAAACTGGAAAGCATTATACTGAGTGAAATAAGCCAGGTGTTGAAGGACAAATACCATATGATCTCACCTTTAACAGGAAGCTAAACAACAAAACAAACAAGCAAGCAAAATATAACCAAAGACACTGAAATAGAGAGCAGGCTGACAGTGACCAGAGGGGAGAGGGGAGGGAATTTCAGGGGAAATAGGGGAGGGATTTAGAGGAACATATATAAAGGATACATGGACAACAACTGAGAAGGGTGGAAATGGGAGGGAGGGGGGAGCATGGGGGGTGGGATGGAATGGGAGTAATAGTCAGAAAACTGTACTTGAAAAATAATTAAATACATTTAAAAAAATTAAAAAATATTTATTTGACTAATTACTAAGTATCATACCTTCATAATTTAACTTTTTAGCATAACTGCATGTAGGAATGTATAATGTTTCTATTGTGTGAATATGTAGCTACTCATGATAAGCCTCCAATAGGGTTTCATTAGGATAAAACATCTACTATTAGCTATTAATTAGAGAATATAATTTCACTGTTGTTTTTTAAATTACTTTTTAAAATTTTACACCTATGTTTGTACTGTGCAATATTTATGTTGTGTTCTTAACATTTCTTTAATCTCTTAATTGCCACTTCTTATTGAATGGCGTAATCAACTTTCTGTCAAATGAGCCTTTTATTCAGCTAGCATCAGTCATGGAAAGACCAGTCCTTACTTACTATTGGTAAGTCTTATAGAGGGCAAAAGTAAATTCTGGAAATATTTTTTTGTATCTTAATACATTTATTTTAAGGACTCAGAATATATCTACATTTTGTTCAAATCTCAAATTAGACCCTGACAATTGCTTTAGAACAGATAATGTAGTAGGCTGAGGAATAGCTTCCAAAGACATCCTAATCCCTGGGATGTGCACATGTCATCTTATATGGAAAAGTGTGCTTGCAGATATGATGAAGTTAAGAATCTTGAAATGTAGATATTCTGGGTACTAAAGTGAGTATTAAATATGATCAAATGCATTTTTAAAAAATTTATCTATTTTAAGAGAAGGGAAGGGAAGGAGAAAGAGAGGGAGAGAAACATCAATGTGTGGTTGCCTCTTGTGTGCCCCTTACTGGGGACCTGCCCTGCAACCCAGGGCGTGTGCCCTGACCCTTTAGTTTGTGAGCCAACACTCAATCCACTGACCCACATCAGCCAGGGCCAGTCGCATGTATTTTGATAAGAGAGAGGCAGAAGTATATTTGACACACACAGAAAAAGGCGATGTAAAGATAGAGCAAAAGGATTTGAAGCTTGCCTTGCAGATCAAAGAGATTCACCCATAAGCCAGAGAATGCTGGCAGCTATCAGAAACTGAGGGGTGAAAGGAACACATTCTCCTTCCAACCTCCAGAAGGATCTTACAGGTCTGCCACCCCGATTTTGGTTCAGCAATATTGATTTTGGAGTCCTGGACTCCAAAACTGTGAGAAAACTGTTGATTTAAACCACTGAGTTTGTGGTAATTTGTTACAACAGCCACAGGATGCAAACACAGCTGAGAATGTCAGACAGTACTGGTGTTTCTCTGAAATCATTCCAAGACAGCAGCATTATGAAATTTTGTTTTTGTCATTCTAAAAATATTCCTGCACCCAAAATATTTTCTGTCCTATATCACACAACTTTTTCCCTTTTGTATTACTTTCTGTTTCAGTCCCTCTCTGCCCCTGCCATAGCAGAGGTCTATTCTGATGTAACCAGGAGCTGTGGTGTGGCCACCGTAAGACTTCACTTCAACTACAGTCTCGTACCCTCTGCGGCTTCTCTACCTGAAAAAGTTTCTCAGTCATTCTGACACTTGTTTAAATCTAGAATTACACCCTTGGATGGGACATCCCTTGACCAATGGATGACAGGAGCCAATGTATAAATGTCCTCTTTTTCTTTGGGGTAAAAAAATTGGGAGGTACAATGTTACTTGAAGGGTTCCCATGAACCTGAGACCAGGTGCTGGCAGCAGCAGTCAGCTCCATAGCAGAGATTTATAAATCAGTTGTTCCTCCCTTTCTGTTTTTCATGTTCAGTCTGCCACTCCACCCTCTTGAGATTTTTTTAAATAAAATACACATACAATCCCTAGCCTTAACTCTACACCTAGATGGGACCAGATAGAGGACAACTGTTACAATGAGTGACACTAGATGAAGACTAGGAGAAGTATTACTGGAATTAGAGTACTCACTGATTCCACAGCTGTATGGATCCACTGTTGGTGGTAACAGGGTGGGGACCTCGTCTGGCAAATGACAACACCACAGTTAAAAGGTTCTTGCCAGTGATGGCTTCAGATGAGTCAAAGCAGGGGTTGAAATATTGGCTTAAGTAATAAGGGGGCAATAATAAATGTAAGGACAGCAGAGTGAGCTGTATTTTCAGAGGTTTTGAAATCTTGACAATAGAAAAAAAGTATTCTTAATTGAGCTATTATTTAAAGCACTTCATCAAAGTCAGAAACCTCCTTGACATCATTAAGAAGAACCCTAATCTCCTGTAGCCACATAGCAGATGCTGCTAAAAATTCCCAAATTTAATTGTAAGGATTACAGACATATAAGTAGATGAAATGCAGCACCTCACAGGTATGCTTTGCTAAATCAAAGGCCTTGATAAGGTAACACTGGAGCCATGAGACATGCAGTGAGAACTCTCCATGGGTGGACAAGTCTGAGAATCTTCAGTTGGGTCTAATTGTCACCTATATCCTCCAGGCTAGGAGAAGTGGCTCCTTTTCTATTCATGGAAGAGAATATTCTCTACTTGGTGACATATCGAAGACACCTTCTTGGACAGATATCTCACAAGATCATCTTTGTCCTTCAAATTCTGTCCCATAATCTCTCATCACCACTCTACCAAGAGTTGGCAAACATTTTCTGTAAACAACAAAATTATAAGTATTTTGGACTTGTGGGCAAATCTAATTATGTGAGAATTTATGTAGCCTTTTTATAAAATGTGAAATTTGGCCCTGGACAAATAGCTCAGTTGGTAACAGCATTGTCCTCATATGCCAAGGTTATGGGTTTTATATCAGGTTAGGACATATACAAACATTAACCAATGAATGCATAAATAGGTGGAACAACAAAGTGATGTTTCTTTCTCTCTCCCTTCCTCTCTCTTTCTAAAAGTCAACTGAAAAATAAAAATGAGTAAATAAATATGTTAAATCCATTTTAGGCCACAGGCCATACAAAAAACAGGCGGCAGGTAGAAATTGGGCCTTGGGAACACAGTTTTTTGACTGATGATCTCAGCCTGTTGGTTGACATAATTTAGAAATCCATTCATCACTTAGAGGACATCATAAGATGATGTCTAGGACGCAACTCCGAAGTTTCTGATTCAGTAGATCTTGGATAGAGTGAGAATTTGCATTTTTTCACATTTTTTGTTATTGTTCAAGTATATTTGTCTGCATTTAACCTCACCACCACCCCAGCCACCCCCGCTTCCCACCCTTGATCCTACCCTTCTCTTGGTTTTGCCCTTGTGTCCTTTATCGATGTTCCTGAGAACCCTTCCTCCCTTTCCCCCCATTATCCTCTCCCACTTCCCCTCTGGTTACTGTCAATTTGTTCTTAATTTCAATGTCTCTAGTTATATTTTGCTTGCTTGTTCGTTTTGTTGAATAGGCTCCACTTATAAGTGAGATCATATTATATTTGTCTTTCACTGCCTGGCTTATTTCACTTAGCATAATGCTCTCTAGTTCCATCCATGGTTTTGCAAAGGGTAGAGGCTTCTTTCTTTCTGCTGTGTAGTATTCCATTGTGAAAATGTATCATTTTTTTTGATCCCTTCATTTACTGATGAACACTTAAGTTGCTCCCAAGATTTGGCTATTGCAAATTTTGCTGCTTTGAACATTGGGGTACATAGAGTCTTTTGAATTAGGATTTCAGGATTCTTAGGGTATATTCCCAGCAGTGGAATCTCAGGGACAAAAGGCAGGTCCATTTTTAGTTTTCTGAGAAAATTCCATACTGTTTTCCATAATGTTTGTACCAGTCTGCAATCCCACCAACAGTGAACTAGGGTCCCCTTTTCCCCACAACCTCTCCAACACTTATTGTTTGTTGATTTGCTTATGATGGCCATTCTGACTGGTGTGAAGTGACATCTCATTGCGGTTTTAATGTACATCTCTCTGATGGCTAGTGATACTGAGCATATTTTCACATGTCTCTGGGCCTTTTCTATGTCCTCCTTAGAGAAGTGTCTGTTCAGGTCCTTTGCTCATTTTTTAATTGAGTTGTTTGTCTTCCTGGTCCTAAGTGTTATTGATACTGCTGATTGGAAAAAATCAATGTTCTAGACAGATAAAATTATATTTTGTTCTGTGTGATATGTAGTCCTGATACTGAGAGGTGAAAGCATTCTCAGCCTACTGGATGTAGCTAATATTAACCAGCAGAAACTGGGGGAATATGTGTTAAAGTTGCTCTCGGGGTTTTTGAGCCAGAGTGGACAGAATATAATGATGGAAGAAGGAAAGTCTGTTGATATAAGTGTGCGTGGAGTCAATTTACTGGCTCAGGCTTTAATATTCTTGCCAAAAAACCTAGAGCAGATTTTAATAAGCCTTTTAAATTTTTTTATGCTTGGGCATGACTGTGACCTACAGAGAATAAGGTAGGTATGCTAGAAATATTTTTGGCACATTATTAAGGAAAGGCTTAGGGGACAAGTGAGGAGATATAAATTTTAATCTATTATGTGAGACCAAAGATCCTGCTCCCAATCAATCATGTCCCCAGAAAGCTTCATGGTCATTCATTTTACTATGACAACAGGAAACTCCATGGTGAAGAGGCAAGCCACATCTTTGAGTTCTGGCCAAAGTTCATTTAAAGTGAGTCCAATGGGACCACACACCCATCCAGTAGTCATTTGCCTGAACCCAATGTGCATAATTGTGATTGATGTTCTGAAAGCCGATTGGGGTGCTGCACTTTGAAAACTAATACATTCCTGTTGGTTCCCTGACCTGTGGAGTAATTTAGTATGTTTGGCAGACCAAGTGGGAATCCTTTAAGCTGCTCACCTCCAGCCAAGAGAGTAAAGTAGAAACAATAATGCCTCTCAGGAGAAACTGTAGAGATACATGTCAAAACTTGAAGTGGTGATCCTCATTGCATACCTGTTCAACAACATGAAAAAATTCAATTCCATTGAGTCATATGAAGGATAAAGTACTACTATAAACCCAAGTGCTACTTCAACTTCTACTCTTATGACGGGTCTTGTATCCACACAAGTGTTGGCACTTGGTTAGTTCCTAATGAAATGGAAAAAAGGATAATTCTTATCCTTTTCATTAAAGAGGATCATTAGCTTCCTATCTGTAAGTATGACATGAGTAGTGTGAATTTTCTCCTCTCTTTTTGTGAGATTTATTAGCTATCCTTTGAGAGACAGATTGTATAAGTGAGCCATTATATAATTGATAAATTACTTGAAATCCAGGAAAATGCTGTGGGAAGAGTAACATACAAGCAAAAATTTCATGGATTAGAGTATAGAAGAATCTCTAATCAAAATTTTTCTCACCTAGCGGAGCAAGCCTCTCTTAGGTGAAATTTCGCTTGGACAATTCAAAATACAGTCATAAGCCTCATAACAATATTTTGGTCAACCACCAATTGGATGTATGACAGTGGTCTTGCAAGACTATAATGGACCTGAAAAATCCCTATGGACTAGTGATATCATAACTGTCATACCATAATAGTGCAAAACATTCCTCATGTATTTGTAAGGATACTGCTATAAACAAATCAACTCTGCTGCCAACCATGCAAAAGTATAGCGTAAACAATTATGTATTGCACATAATACTTGATAATGATAATAAATGACTGTTAGTTGTTTATGTATTTCTATGTTTAGTTATGCTTACATACACTAATGTATAACATTGTGTTGCAATTGCCTACAGTATTCAGCACACTAACATGATGTGAAGGTTTGTAGCCTAAGAGCAACAGGCTATACCATATAGCCTACTGTGTAGTAGGCTATACCATCTAGGTTTGTGTAAGTGCACTCCATGATATTTACACAATGGCAAAATCACCTAACTGCATTTCTCAGAACATATCTCTATCATTAAGTGATGTCTGGTGTAAAGAATGGCACATGTAATTCATAGTGGGAAAAACAGTAAAAAATGAATAAAGTAGAGTACAAATAGACATTTTTGTTAAGTGATGAAGGGTCTTAAGCCATTCAGATTCATTGCATTATGATACTAAACAACTTTAGAGGAGGATATGGACATTTAAGCAGATTAATCACATGGTGAAAGTGATTTTTGACAGACCATTCAGGAAGAGGCATACAAATTTATTTTTTTTACTTTCTTCATAATTTTTGGCCATCCCCCTATTACGTTCTTTATAAGTTTCTTCTTCTGTAGCTATCTAATAAATCTTGTAAGCCAGTGGATCTTTCTTCATAAGGATTCTCATTCTACTTTCACCCCCTGCAATATCATCTACATCTGGGAATTTGCTTGCCATCTGTTCATTTTTTTTTTTTTTTTTTTGTCTAGATCACACCTCTCCACTAATCTCCCAGAACCAACTACCAATCTTCTTCCTAGAATTCCTCACTTGGTTGGTACCTCAAACAGGGCAACAAGAATTAGGATAGTTGTCAGTTGATGTAACAGCAATGACCGATGTGTAGGTTAAACAGGTAAATTACTTTTATTTTCAGGCTATTAGGAGTCCAACTGCAGGCAGTTCACTGCTCAGACAATGGGTCAACGTTCTAGGCTCCTTCTTTGGTCATGCTGTGCTGTACTTAATGTGTGGTTTGTCTCCCTATGATAAAGAGAAACGTTCCTCCTTCTTTATAAAGGTCAGAAAAAAAAACTCAAGGTAAGACACAAATGATGAAAATAATGAAGGGAAATTTTGCTTACTACATTCTTTATATTTGGAGTGACTCAATTATCTTGGGGAGGAATTGTAGCCCAAAATAACTTAAAATCTAGGAAAGCCAAATGAACTTCTATTTTCGTGACCATCATTATTATCTGAGGTCAAGATCAGTTATGCCATTCCTGGGGGATTGAAAAGATAGTGGAGAAAGCATAGAATTTGTAGTGAGAAAATATTTTAACCAGTATTTTCATACATAAGACTTAAGACTAATGATACTTTAGTCTCCCCACAGACTACTGTAAACCTGCGGATAATTTTTATTCTCTCAGAGATTTTGGTTTTTTTTTTTTTTTGCTTTATGTTGGTGTATTTATTGTTATAATGAAATGTCTTTCATGTCAATATTTTGTACATTCTTAAATGAAGTCATATTATTACTCTATTTGAAAGTTTCCATGATTTCATGTTACTCTAAAAATAAAATACTAATCTTTATCTTATTTTAGGAGGATTTAAAAGACCAACTCTTCACTAAGTTTTTTACTCCTGTCATCTCCCATCCTCCTATCCCCTGAGCTACACTTATTTTCCTGAACTTTGGACTGGCAAACCCACTCTGAGATCGGGAACTTGGCATGTGTATATCCCTCTATCTAGGAAACTGTTCTCTCAGATAAATCTTTCATTTCATTCAAGACATTTGTCTGTTCTTTTAAAGACATTTAATCATACCTGTGCATCCTAGTGAAATGGAACATACTCTATCATTTCCTCTTTACCCTTATTTTTAAAATGTTTTGCTATCTTAAGTTATATTTAAAATTAATGCATACTATGCTTTACTCTTTCTTCTCCCCATCAGTTAAATTTTTTCTTAAGATTTTATTAATTTATTTTTAGAGATAAGAGAAGGGAGGAAAAGAGGGAGAGAAACATCAATGTGTGGTTGGGTGTCATGCACCCCCTAATGGGACCACACCCACAACCCAGGAATGTGCCCTGACTGGAAATCAAACTGGTGACCCTTGGGTTCGCAGGCTGGTACTCAATCCACTGAGCCACACCAGCCAGAGCCCCATGAGTTAAATTCTCTCAGAGAAAAGAATTAGTCTGTTTCCTCTGTGGTTGTTTTCTTAGCACAGTGAAGAATGTCTAGCTCATGGTAGGTACTTGGTAAACATTATCGAATAAAAAAAAGGAAGAAAGCTGGGTATTCAAAAATAGAGTCAGCCTTACTCTAATGATCTTGTTCATAACCATTTTTGCATTCTACTTCTTATAGATATATAAAACTAAATAAAATAAATTAAATATAAATATTCTCAGAACTAAGGAAGTGTGTACCGTCTGCTACAAGATGGGAGCTGCTGTGCTACAATTTCCATTTTTATAATCATCCAATTAATGGTATGACAACTTGGATAAATGGAGAGAGCAGCTGTCTCATAACTTTGCAGTATTTCTTGGCATTGATATTGAAAACTAAGCTATATCTATTCAATCTCTATTAATGTACAGTTTCTAAAATAATTTCTTTTAGCTTTCAGTTAGTTTTATTTCTGCAATTTAGTAATTGCCTAATACATAGCTGAAATAAAGGAATTTCAATATTATTAACTATAAAATATTTGTAAATAAATTTAAAAGTAAAACTAAGTTTTGTGCTTAAGAAAAGCCTTTTCATTTGAAATTATAACAATACAATTTTCTATGTTTGCTGAAATACTAACATATTAAATGAACAATTATGCAGAACCTTGTTAAGTGCAACTAGGTTGCTCTAGCATACTCTCCCATAAAATGTTTTTTAAATATTATTTTCCCAAAGAGAATGCTGCTTTTAGTTAATATATCCTCAGTAGTTTAATTAAAACATGTGATGTGGAAAGAAGGCAGAGATAGGGAGAAAATACTATTTATCAAATAAATAAATAAAACTGCATATACATGGAGATGTTTATTTAAATAACCATTAAATGTTGGTTGTACTTCCCAAATCAATACAGGCTATGAAATCTTCCCATTAGCAGCCCACTAATTCTAATTTAAAAAATGCAGTTCCTTTGTCACTATTGATCTTAGAACAATTATTTTGGTTCAGGATCAGTAACTATGCTTGAAAAAAGCAACTACGGTATAATTCCCTCTCACTCTAATGATATAATTTGTCCATAAGAAGTGTACTTATTGCCCTGGCTGGCATGGCTCAGTGGATTGAGCATGGGCCTACAAACCAAAGGGTTGCCAGTTCAATTCCCAGTCTAGGAGGGCACATGGTTGGGTTGCAGGCCAGGGCCCCAGTAAGGGAGCGTGTGAGAGGCAACCATACATTGATGTTTCTCTCCCTTCCCCCTTCCCCTTTCTCTAAAAAATAAATAAATAAAATCTTAAAAAAAGAAATATACTTAGTACCTCCTCAATATAATTACAATGAAATCTGGAAGGTATATAGTACATATATGGAAAGCTGTTCAGTATGCAGATACCACTCCCATTTAGAAACAGGTTAGGTTCCAAAAGTCAGCCTACCTATTTCACTGCTTGTTATACCACACATAACTAGAAGAAGCTTAGATGTGAGAACATCTATATGCTTGTGTTCAACATAAGCATGACTTTTAGTCCTTTAAAACAATAAAATTTCTCTTTTTATTTTCATTAGGCATCTTTATCCAATATAAAATTTTGACCAGTTTGGTCTACATTGAAAATTTTTGATGGTATAAATTCTGTTTCTTTTCTCAGTAGTAATAACAATATGATAGATATTTCAGCATCCACATCACCTTTTCAAAATCTCAATGACCTTTAAATAAAGTAAAACTAAAACTCTTGAGGGAAAGTAAAAAAGAAAGTAAACAAGCAAAGATACCATACCCAGTACTTTTTCCACACATGATTTATGGGTTTTCAATAAATTATGAGCCGTTTCCTAAATTAATATGAAATGAACAAAAACATCTAGCATCAATGCTGTTTTTATAGGCCGGACTGAAAAAAAGTTTATTAAGCTTTATCAACTGTACTTCCTTTCCTTTTGCTTATTTTTAATAATTATAATACTGCTTGTAGTTTACATTATTTCACATTTTGCTTTTTAAGATTTCTTGCACTGCAGATTAATGTATACTACATATCCAGCAGTATTTATTATTAATTTGTTTCTTTTAATATATGCTCATTTTTAACATAACTAAATATTAACGTAATAATATCTACAAACCTCAGACTATCATTTCGAGTGTAATACAACTATAATATTATTTTAAACATATACAAATATTTGGGAAATTCAATTTGCCAAAGCCAATATTCAAAGAAATACGATTGACAAACAATCAAAGTTGTACAGTATTTGACATTTTAAATTAGATCTGTTTATATCCATATATCTCTGCCATAATCAATTGCATATAAAATAAACAAACAAAAAATAATTTTTTCTATTTAGCTTCTTAAACAAATAGCATAGGAAGCTCCCTTTGGTTTAACTGATAATCAGTTTTCAAGCATTATCAATTATATCACATAATTTAAATCTCTGGATAAGTACAAAACATGTAAAGTTCTACAATGTAATTTTTTCTTGTTTCTGTTCCTTAAGTAACTAACCATAGGCAAAAAGAAAAATATTAAAGGGAAACAAAACTACTAAAAATAAATAAAAAAGGATAAGTCATCCATAAATTTCTCTACTTAATATTTTCATATTCCTAAACTTGTTAAAAGTAGCTTTTACCAATGTTTCTGAAATTATGATAGCTTCTAATAGAATAATGTGTTTTTCCTATTTGAGTAATAATTCTGTATAGAAATTTTGATACATTCCTCACAAGTCTCATTTTTCCTGTGCTAGCTATTTAAACCTATACCATTTAGTGCTATAAATCACCTCCTACTAGAATAAAATTATCTTGAATATATTTGCTGATACATCATTTAAAATGGCATTTTAATGGGTAAGAATGGATTCATAATGAAATATGCATTATATTTGATGTTGAGGAAACAGTTTCAAATAGGTTTCGTCATGTTAGGAATATAACACAAGTGAGACTTCATCACAAACAGAGTATAAGAAAGAAATTATAAACCAAACATAACATCTATTTCAGATAGAAAAGGTCACAGCTGAGGGTTTATCAAATTACTCCCTAGAGATTTACCAATGATAACTTTGTCTCTAATGCTTTAATATGGAAAATGAAGGAGGCTTGTCTATGTGTCTCCTCTATCTTGCAATTTATGCTTTGCACTTTGCAATCTCATTCTTAAAAGTATCTGTTTTCACTTGGAAAGCTGTTCATTATAGTCTTCTTATGGATGTGTAATGCAGCTCCTGCTATCAAAACCTCCTGCTAAAGGGAATTCTTTTCCTTTGCAATATGTTCAGTCCTTTGACTCTTACAATGTGCTAATTTTTTCTCACAAAAGAGAATTTTTTAAAAATTTAATTTTTGTTCAACTGAACACAGTTTATATTTAATGTTGGCAATATCTAATAAGGGATCACACGTAGCAGCCTCTGGAGACAGAGATCCTCGACCAGCCCAGTTATGCTAAGAAACCACCACTGTTAGTAGATGTTATATTAGCAAGACATATTCAAGGTTTTATTTGGATGATGTATTCATACACACCTATTAGTTTATTAACTCAGGACAGATTGCTAGCTGCCCCCCTTTGAGGCCTCTCTTCCTGTATTGTGATAGATCTATATAAGACCTAAGCATATGGAAGCTTTGAATTGCATTTGTATTTCTTAGCTTCCTTGTTACTAGACAGGAATTGAGAATATCCTCGCCAATGGCATGTGAGTGGAAACCAAATATTCAAACTGTCAGAATGTGCCCTAAAGAGGCATATATATGGGGAATGGGGGATGGTGTCCAGCTTTATTAGAAATATTTTACTCTCTCCCTTGACTTCTTCTGAAATCTGCTTTTACATTACTAATTAGATTTCTTTTTGAGGACCATTCCTAATCAAGTCTTAATGAGTATGAGATTTATATTATCCAGATATATCTTCTTATATCATAATGAAAGAATATTAATTCATATAAAACTATATATATTTACTGTTTATTTTACAAGTGAAATGACATGCCACCTGCTTTATAGCCAAATAAATCAAGTCTGTTTATGTTGGAGAATTCCCTCTCTTTCATCTAACTATCTAAAAACCTTGGATGGTATGAAGAATCAAAAAGAGAGTATGAAGGAATAGTACATCAACTTCCACACTTAAGTGACTATGGAACTGGATTGGAATAAGTCCACCCACCATTCTGGTCCTCTAATTCCTGCTCTTTTATCTCTAATTTCTTTGGGGTTCAATCCTAATTTCTCAGGATTTATCCTCTTTTAAGAGAGTCTTTTCTGGGGATTCAAAATTTTAATTTCCTTGTCCATTATTGATCCCCTGGCCCAAATGGTTATCCTCCATTTAAAGGGTACCCAGCCAGAGAGTTTGGATTGTCTCCAGTAGATCCAGGAATTTGTTTCCTAGAGCTCTAGTGTTGGGAAATGCCCTGCCTGGCTTCAGAAACTGTAACCCCTCATGACCAAGGCTAAGTAAAAAGATCTTCGGACCATAAGCCACTTAGGAGACAAAGCTTATCTTCTTTGTAGGGGCACCACCTCTGCCCCCTTTCACCTTACCCTGCTTGGCCCAGAGTAGATGACTGGTTAGCCAATGACAGGTAAGAGTCCTTAAGGGAGGGACAACCTAAGACAGGCACAGTTACGGAGGGGCCTTGAGGGAAGGACTTGGGGGTCTATAGAAATAGGGGGTAATCGACCCTCACCCCTCAGCTTGGACATAGCCTGAATCCTCATTCTGTCTGCAAGAAATCTCCCAGTCTCTTGGCTACCTTACTTTTTCTGCCTGACTTAAGCCTGAAACAATGCTGGAGGTGGGCTGGTGCTGGAAAGGGCAGGTTCCCTGGGATAATCAGGCCTAAGAAAGAATGCATAAAATCTTGTGAAACCTGCTTTGCCAATACCCTCAATTTAAATAATAAGGGTCTAAGCATGAAATGAGTTTGTTTCCCCAAAGTTTTATGGCCCTTTAGCTCTCTGACCCTAGACCAAAATAAGCCCTCATAGTTCTTTGAATGCTATCTATTGTTTGATCATTACTGCCTAACAATGATTAATGAGGTTTACATATACACCCTGTATCCCTATGCAAATAAACCCAATAAAAGCCCATTGAGGAACAGGCTCCTGTCCCTTTTCCTTTGAGAGATAAGCCACCTTTCCTCCCCAAGCAGATCGTGTTTTGATAGACTTATTCTCATCCATGGGGGGGCGGCGCTGATGGTGGAACTCCTCCACAAGTCTTCCTTCCTCCTTCAATGTACCACATGAGATACTTTTTTTCTAGTTTTTGATATATCAAATCCCTAAGTGCCGATTACCATCTTTCCCTAAAAATTCACCATAGCTCAGTCACCACTCCAAGAGAATCTATTCTTATGAACTACAGGATCCAACAGAAATAATGCCTGCTTGAGTGTGGTTGTTAAGGTAATAATATGGGTGCAATAATTTATAGATCTAATTAAACATTTCATATAAAATGTCATATGGTTTACTTGAGTGTGATATTGTTACACTACAGAAGTACATGCTTATGATTTTGAAATAAAAGATTTTGTAATTATAAGGGGATGTTTTTGTGCCATACCCTGTATATGGCACCTACATTTCTGAGGAAGTAATTCAACAGTGGCTGACTTATTAACAGCACTTTATCATGTGGCTTCAAGGTGCCCAGATGTACAGATGGACTGAGTGGTAGATGGTGTGGTGGGCAAAGGTACTAAGCTTTCTTCTGTGTACCCATTCTGATATTCTGGCATGGTGACTTTTGAAGAAAAATTGATGAAGTATATTGAATCTTTAAGAGGAATGTTACTCTAAAAAACTCTATTTTAAAGTTTTAAATATATTTTATTGATTATGCTATTACAGTTGTCCCATTTTTTTCCTTCTGCTCTCTACCCCTGCTCCTCACCAGCATTCCTCCAACTTAGTTCATGTCCATGGGTCATAGATATAAGTTATTTGGCTTCTGCATTTCCCGTACTTAACCTTCACCTGTCTTTGTACCTACCAATTATGTATCTTATTTCCTGTACCTTTTCCCCCATTCTCCATCCTCCCCTTCCTCACTGAAAACCCTCCATGTGATCTGCATTTCTGTGAGTCAGTTTCTGTTCTAACTGTCTGCTTAGTTTATTGTTTTTTGTTTTGTTTTGTTTTGTTTTTAGATTCAGTTGTTGACAATTGTGAGTTTGTTGTCATTTTACTGTTCACAGTTTTGATCTTCTTCTTTTTCTTTAATAAGTCCCTTTAACATTTCACATAACAATGGCTTGGTGGTGATGAACTCTTTTAACTTGATCTTATTTGGGAAACAGTTTATCTGCCCTTCCATTCTAAATTATAGTTTTGCTGGGTAGAGAAATCTTGGATGTAGGTCCTTGTCTTTCATGACTTGGAATACTTCCTTTGAGCCCCTTCTTGTCTGTAAGGTCCCTTTTGAGAAATCAGCTGACAGTCTTATGGGAACGCCTTTGTAGATAACTGTTTGCTTTTCTCTTGGAGATTTTAAGATTCTCTCCTTATCTTTCATCTTGGGCAATGCAATTATAATGTGCCTTGGTGTGTGTGTCCTTGGATACAACTTCTTTGGGTCTCTCTGAGCTTCCTGGACTTCCTAGAAATTTATTTCCTTTGCCAGATTGAGGAAGTTTGCCTTCATTATGTTTTCAATATCTTGCTTTTCTTCTTATCCTTATGGCACCCCTTTGATTCAGATGTTGCAACATTGAAAGTTGTCCCAGAGGTTCCTGAGCCTCTCCTGATTTTCTTGAATTCTTGTTTCTTCATTCTCTTCTGGTTGAATGTTTATTTCTTCCTTCTGCTCTAAATCATTGAGTCCTGGTTTTCTTTCCTTCACTGATGGTTCCCTGAATTTTTTTCTTTATTTAACTTTTCATAGCCTTCTCTTTTTCCTCTCTAGCACCTTGTTTCTACCCAGCAGCAGCTCCCAGCTCTAGCTTAACAATTAAGGAGCAGTTACATTTATCCAGTCCTAAAATTACATTCAGCCCTTTGAAGGCAACTGTAACACTAATGTGGCCCCCAGTGAAAATGAGTTTTACACCCCTGCTCTAGGTTATATGAAGAAACACTTTCACATACCAATCCTTTTAAGAATACAGATTTTTAAAGCAGAGATTGTATCCTGAACAAATATCTAAGTGAATTAAGGAGAAGTTTATTTTTATTTATTCATTTATTATTTGCTTTTGGTTATAAGAGAAGGAATTTCCCACCTTTTAGTCTATTGCAATTGCCTTTTAGAGTATTCTATAGTGTTATTATGCTCTAGAGTATTTTGGGGGTCTCAGTAGAATGACAGCTAATAGCAATATTACTTCACCTTTTCCACCTATGTTTCCCTGGGGATCTCTTAAAGACATGAGGTTGTTTTGGTAGAACTTATTAAATTTTTCTGGTTCTCCTAGCCTAATGTTTAAAATATTAATCCATTCATAACAACAAATAATGTTTTATTATTAATTTTCATATTTTATAATATATTCTAGTCCAATAGTTAAATTACAATTTTATGAATTTTGTTTTAGGAGTATATACATTGTTTCAAACAAGCTTGCTAAAACTTACTTTTTATTTACTTTTTTCTTTATTTTTAACTTTATTTTTATTATTGACACTATTACAAATGTCCCCATTTTCCCCTCCTTGCCCACTTCCACCTAGACCCCATCCCGCTCTTTCCTCTGGTTGTCACTACCCTATTGTCTGTGTCTATGCATTATGTATATATATTCTTTGGCTAATCACTTCATTTTTTTTATCCAGCCACACCTCCACCCCATGACAGCTATCAGTCTATTCCATGCATCCATGCCTTTTTTTCTATTTCGTTTGCCAGTTTATTTGGTCATTATATTCCACATATAAGTGAGATCATATGGCATTTATATTTCTCTGATTGGCTTATTTCACTTAGCATAATAATACCCTGGCCCACCAGTGCTGTTACAAACGGTATGATTTCCTTCTTTTTCACAACCATGTAGCATTCCATTGTATAAATGTATCACAACTTTTTTATCTGCTTAACTACTGATGGGCACTTGGGCTGTGTCTAGACCTTGGCTATTATAAATAATGCTGAAATGAATATAGAGGTTCATGTATTCTTTCAAAATGTTATTTCAGTATTATTAAGATATATTCCCAGACGTGGGATCAGTAGGTCAAAAAGGCTGTTTCACTTTTAATTTTTTTAGGAAAATCCATACTGTTTTCTCCAATGGCTGCAAGAGTCATTTTACCACCAACAATATACTATATTTCATTTTCTCCACATCCTCACCAGAACTTTGGAGTTTGTGGATTTATTGGTGGTAATCATTCTGGCCTGAGTGAGGTGATAACTTAGTGTGGTTTTAATGAGCTATTTCTTTAATAATTAATAATGTTGTGCATGTTTTCATATGTATATTGGTCATCTGTGTGTC
This sequence comes from Sturnira hondurensis, assembly GCF_014824575.4. Lineage (NCBI taxonomy): Eukaryota > Metazoa > Chordata > Mammalia > Chiroptera > Phyllostomidae > Sturnira > Sturnira hondurensis. The sequence continues at coordinate 6,122,270 of NW_028090025.1, read as the reverse complement.
TATTCAGTTCTTTGCCCATTTTTTATTGAATTATTTATCTTTATAGATATTAACCCCTTATTAGATATATCATTGAGAAATGTATTCACTCATACAATGGCTTCCCTGTTCATTTTGATGATGGCTTATTTTGCTGCACAGAAGCTTTTTCATTTGATGTAGCCTCATATGTATACTTTTTCCTTTGTTTCACTTGTTGTAAGGGATATATCCACAAAAATTTTTCTACTTGAGTGTCTGAGATTTTACTGCCTGTTTTCTTCCAGGGCTGTTGTGGTTTCATTATTTACATTTAACTCTTTTATTCATTTTAAGTTTATGCTTGTGTATGGTGTAAGTTGGTGGCCTATTTTCATTTGTTTGCAGGTACCTGTCCAATTTTTCCAATATCCTTTATTGAAGAGACAATCTTTATTCTACCTTATGTTTTTTCTTCCTTTGCCAAATATTATTGCCCATAAAGATGCTGGTTTATTTCTAGGCTCTCTGTTCTGTTCCACTGATCTATGCTCCTGATCTTATGCCAATACCAGGCTGTTTTAATTACAATGGTCTTATAGTATAGTTTGATACTCAATATCATGATACCTCCAACTTTATTCTTTTTTCCTCAAGATTGATGAAGTTATTTAAGGTCTGTTTTGGTTCCATATACATTTTTTGAATATTTGTTCTTGTTTTGTGAACTACATCATTGATATTTTAATAAAAATTGCATTGAATCTATGGGTAGTATGGACATTTTAATGATGCTAATTCTTCCAATCCATGGATATGGCACATATAAAAGCTCTCACTTCTTTTATATGTTTTTCAATTTCTTCCTTCAATGTCCTGTGGCTTTCCTAGTAAGAGTCTTTTACTTCTTCACTTAAGTTTATTCCTAGGTACCTTATTTTTGTTGTTGTTGCAATATTAAATGGGATTTGTTTCTTAGTTTCTCATTCTGATGGCTCATTGTTGCTGTATAAAAATGCCATAGCATTCTGACAGTTAATTTTGCTAAACCTTAACTTTTAAAAAATCCCCTCAGAGATTATGAATTTTTATGGATTATGACCTTTTAGAGTAAAGTAAAAATCACTTTTCTCAAAATTTCACTCATATGAGGTCTGTCCAGAAGGTATCCAGCCATGTAATATGAAAAATAAAGACATATATTGAAGAAGATAAAAGATACAAGAAACATTATACATAGGACAATGATGGCTCAGTCCCCTTTAAAATAGTCACCTTGGGACTTCCCACAATTCTCTTGATTGCCATAAGATGCTCTGTTGTATTTTTCTAAATCACATCAAAGGTCTGACATCTCTACTCTTTCAAAAATGATTTTAGTTTTGGGAAAACCAGAAGTTGCAGAGCACCGAATCTGGTCTATAGGGGGACTGAGTTACCTGGTGATTTAGTATTTTGTGAAAACACTCTGCATGAAACCTGATGCATAAGCAGCTGTGTTGTTGTGTTGAAGATATCAATCACCAGTTGCCCATAGCTATGGCCTTCTGAATCATCCATATAGTTTCCATGGAAGTATGTTCAAGCTTAACGCAATTTAATGCAGTTTTGTTGCTCTTCTTTCTCAGTAAGTTTGAATGTGACAGCCACACACTACACATGCTCACTCAACAGTGTTTACCACCCATACTGACTAGTACAGTGATGTCATCATTGTTCATCCATGTCCATTCCAGTCCCCTCTCCTTGGCTGCCAGGTTACATCAATGTTGTACAAACTGTTCTTGTTGTATTAGCAATGTCTGGACTTTTTCTGGACAGGCCTCATATATGCAGTTTCTAAAATAGGAACTATGAGATTTAGTCAAATACGAGGGAAAAGGTCCTCATAGAGAAAAAAAAAACCTTATAATGAAACCCTAACTTTATATTACAGGAACACTAATGCTTTCCCAGACACATTTAAAATGTTTTTCTTTATATAAATATCTAAAAAGTTAGGGAAGTTGTAATGGATTTAATTCTGCCCCCTTTCAAAAGTTATTGAATTTCTAACTAAAGTACCTAAGAATATGACTTTATTTGGAAATAAGTCTTTGCTGATTATTATTTGAGATTAAGTTTTTAGAGGATATTTGGACACTAAACCTAATGCACACACAGGGAGAATATTATGGGAAGATGAGGGCAGAGATTTGAATGATGTATGTACAAGCCACCAGAAGCTAAAAGTAAGGGCCTGGAATAGATCCACTCTCACAGCCTCAGAAGGAATCAACCTGCCAACACCTTGATCTCAGAATTCTGGCTTTCATAACTGTGAGATGATACATTTCTGTTGTTTAAGTCACTTAGTTAATCTCTGGCTCTCTATTAGGACAGCCTTAGGAAACTAATAGTTCTGTATTTATTCTTTAAAATTGAATAATGACAATTTCTTCATTCTGTGGTTGCCTATTTCTAACTGAATCTTTGATAACATGTGGGAACCTTATAATATGTTCCACTGTGTTCTGTACAAAATATTGGCAATTCTTTCTTTAAGCAATGGATATTGCACATCTATTCCTAAAATTTTTCAAATACTCCAATAAATTTTAAGTTTATATAAGCTCAAATTAATTAATACTATGCACAAAAATAACAAGCAAGCCATTTATACTTTTGCAATCTATTAGATGTTGGAATTTCAAAGTTAGTATTATTTCAGTGTTTAACATTTTCAATTTGGGGAGAATAATAAATTTATTTTGTTTTCATATTCTGCTATTTTGAGATTATGTATTTTGTGTAATTATATTTTACAAGTTTATTATAGATACATTATTTTAAAGCAATAAAAAACAGGATGCAAACATATTCTCCTGAGGACCACTAATTGTGATTTAATTATAAACTAGTATTTTTAAGGTTTAATACTAGTACATTTAATTACTAGTATTATTAAATATTAACAAATCAATTAAATACATATGCTAATAAAAATCAAGGTGTAAGCCAAAAATATGCTGAAGAATTAATACATCAATTAATAATGCAATTATGCATTTTAAAAAGCATAAGAATTAGCTAGTTAGCTGTTTCTTAAATGCTTGTATGAACGTGAATTAGATATTTAATGAACCACTTTGTTTTAATGTTTTTGATCTGTACTATGTTAACTTTCCAAATACATTTATTAAGCCTAAAACTAAACTAGATTTCTAAAGTAACACCAGAGAAGTCAATGGTTTGAATAGTCTACAAGTAATTCCTTTAAAATCTTTGATCAGGCCAGCTGAATATCGTTATGCACCTCAATTTCAAAACTGCGTGTAACTGACAAGAAGGATAAGATTACGTGTCAGATGTTGTCATACTTCTGTCCAATCTGCTGATGAGATCTTATCAAGATGAAGGTCTTCAATTTGTTTTTCTGTCTGTCTCTCCCTTTCTTGTTGTCAAGGTTTTCAGGTCATAAGCAATGTTTTATAACAGAAAAATATAGTTTCTAAGTATTCATTTTAGGCTCATCAAAATACATGTCTTTTCTCTAAAATCAAACCAAAGGAACCCAACCAAAGCATTAATTATTTATTAAGTCATTGAAAAGATAAAAATCATTTGATTTTTCAGTCTTGCTGCTATTTTCCTTAAGTACAATGTTTCACATATGCATATTATGTCTGATCACAGACAGAATGAAAACACATTGCTATCTTATGCCTTCATAATATGAAAAGAAATCTGGTAATACATTTTAGATGATTCATTCATTCATGCTCATTTGGAAGGATCAGTGGACTAGAAAAATCAAAGTCACATACAAGTGTTTGATGTAAATAGCATAATGGTATTTTTTCTTTATTTTTATTGTGGACATTACTACAGATATCCCCATGTTCACCACGTTCTGCCCTTCTCCACTCAGCCTCCACTCCTTCTCCCCTCTGGTCATCATCCCACTGTCATCTGTGTCTGAGTTATACATGTATATTCTTTGGTGAATCTAGCTGAAAAAATCATTTTTCAATTACGTATAAATCCAAGCATCACAGAAAAAGCCAGGAAGTTGGACATGAAACTCATAAATTCATGAATTTCTTTCTTTAACCTAAACTGACCTATTTATTTATAGGTGGGGTTAGATTATAAGCAAAAATTAGCATTTTGGTTTTATTGAAATGTGCCCCATGTTTCTGAAAGAACATCAAAAATGGGTATTTATATCAGTTTAAACAGCTTGGTCTTAATCATATGAGTCATGCAAAACTATTAAAATAGTTAAAGAGAGGAATGGTTGAACAGAGATAGGTGCCACATTCTATTAGTGGCATCTTGAAGTATGGCTTTAATTTGAGTGAGAGAATACAATAGGGTATCCTGAACCAAATGATTAAAAAGAATCTTTCAAAATGACACCTGAATGTTATAGTAATAGCATTAGTGTATACAAATGAATGTGGCTTTTTTTTTCAAATTCTACCTACATGGTATTTTTTAAACTTTCTCTACTAACACTTTCTAAATGTGATCATCCTCCTCTATTTTGAATTAGGCCATACATTTTGTAGGGTCACAGATCTAAAAAATATCATTTGTGCATTGGATTTGTGCTTCTCCTTCATTTTTTTCACTAAAATTCACAGATTATATCCATTCTATCTCTGTGATACATATACATTTCCAATTCCTCTGCTTTATTTCTGTTCTTTCTTGGTCTATTTTTTCTTTTTTCTTTTATCAATGTATGGTTGCCCCTCATGTATCCCCTGCTGGGAACTGGCCTGCAACCCAGGCATGTGCCCTGACTGGGAATCAAATCGCGATCGTGTGGTTCGCAGGCCTGCGCTCAATTCACTGAGCTACACCAGCCAGGGCTTTTCTTGGTCTATTTTAATAAACTCTGAGTGTGTAAACCTACCCTAAGTGCTTCCAACTCCAATTCATCTCTAACATTGTTGCTAAGACTTTTTTCCTAACTCACACCTTATTATTCATTTCCCATGTAAGAAACTTTTATCACGTCCTGAGTGTCCATTCTCCATCTACCAACATTTTTCCAATGTCTCCAAGTATATTTACTCTGGTCTATTGTATCAAACCTCAACCATTCCCAGAACATGCCATAGTACTCTTTATGTCTGTGTCATAATAATGTTTCTCTCAGTTTACCTGCCCTTTCCTTATTCCTCCACCTTATAAAATGATGCTGCACAGGAAGTCTCAAAAGGCATTTTTTTACATGAAGGTTTCTGTTTTTCTCCTGTAAATAATATGCAAAATAATGGCCATCAAATTATGCCCAAGTGTTAATTGATAGACATTTGAACACATCAGGTTACATGAGAAAGGAGAATTGAGGTTACAGATGAAATTAAGTTTGTTAATCAGTTGATCTTGAGAGGGGGACACCATCCTGGATTAGCCAAGTGGAACCAATGCAATCCAAAAAGTACCTATAAATAATGAAAAATGGAGGCAAAAGAAAAAGAGTCAAAAGTAGCAGTGTGAAAAGACTGGCTTTTACTATGGAGGAATGGAGGTCACGAAGTAAGAAATATGAGAAACCTTATAAGCTAGAAAAGGTAAAGACATAAATTTTTCTTCAAGATCCTCCAGAAAGAATTCAGTCCGCTGACACTTTGATTTTAGTCCAGTGAGGTCAATTTCAGAATTCTGACATCTAAAACTCTGAGACAATTTTAAAAATGTTTATTGATTTTAGAGAGAGAGAGATCAATGTGAGAGAGAAGCAGTGATTGGTTTCCTCCCATACACTCATTGTGGCTCAGTTTGTTCCTCCAACAAGCTGAACCACAATGACCAGACCATAAATTGTTTGTTTGTCAATTTGTTTTTTTTTTAGTCATTAAATCTGCGGTAATTTCTTATATTAGCAATAGCAAACAACTATGCAGGAAGCTTAACATCTCTCCCCTTAAGGTGAGAAAACGAATTATACAGAAACTTTATACATGCCTGTCACTCTTCTAGGTGCTTTTCCATGCCTTTTTTTCTTTGCAAGCCAAGTCAGTAGATGTTATTATTCTCACTTTCAAGATAAGAAAAAGATTACTTAGAAACTTTAGTACTTTATCAATCTCATAAAATTAGGTAATATAGTCAGTGCTGGAGATGTTTGAGAAATTGAGAATGCATATCAACTTGAGTTAATCTGATTTTGAATCTGATACTATTTTCTCCTCATCCTGCTGTCTCTCACTCCTATCGTTATTCTTCCACTTACATTCACTTATTCAATGATCACAACTACTGAGGCTAAGAAAAATTTAGTGACCTACTCACACAGCTGATGGCTCTGACTCCAAAAACAACGCTTTCCCACTGTGCTCTGTTGCCAGTATGTCACACTGATAGCATAAAAATCTGGCTTAGAAGCTATGGTGCAGCTGCCTCTGTTTGGCAGAACTACTTAGGGAAATGCAAAGCACAGATCTGTTTTACATCACTTTTGATGGAAAGTGTTTTAAAGAAACACTGTTGACATTAATTCCTCACTTCTCCATCATAAAGCAATAGCTAGACTTGGAAATTTTTTTAAAGTGGGAAAACATTTAATGGTTGCCCAGTTTATTCTGCTAACCATAAAATTTACACAACTGCTAAGACATTTTGGCAATATGTAACTGTGTGTCCTTCCTTTGGGTATAACACATTACAGATACATCAGAAGGTCTTATCTGTTTGCTCCAGCAATGTTTCCATCCTCACTTTCTCTAAAATTTTGAAAGGAGAAAGATACCTATAATAATTTGAAAACAGTTATTTAAAAATAAAGAACATAAAGATGGGAAAATATTTATCCTATGCTCACTTTTTTTACCAAGAGCTTTCTCCCATTCATTTTTCTCAGCTTTCTTTAATTCTTTGAATCTTTCATTAGAATAAAAATCATTTTAAATATATTTTATTGATTATTCTATTACAGTTGTCCCATTTTTCCCACCACATGCTCTCCCACCTGCATCTCCCCCTTTAGTTCATGTCCATGGGTCATATATATAAGTTCATTGGTTTCAACATTTCCTATACTATTCTTAACCTCTTCCTGTCTATCTTCTACCTACCATGTATGTTTGTTATTCCCTGTATTTGTTCCCTCTTTCTCCTTCTCCCCCTCCCCCACTGATAACCCTCCATATGATCTCTATTTCTGTGAATCTGTTCCTGTTCTAGACATTTCCTTAGTTTTTGCTTTTGTTTTTTTTTTTTAGGTTCAGTTGTCGATAGTTGTGAGTTTGTTGTCATTTTACTGTTCATATGTTTGATAATATTTTTCTTACATAGGTCTCTTTAACATTTCATATAATAAGGGCTTGGTAATGATGAACTCCTTTAACTTGACTTTATCTGAGAAACAATTTATCTGCCCGTCAATTCTAAATGATAGCTTTTCTGGGTAGAGTAATTTTGGTTGTGGGTCCTTGCCTTTCATGACTTTGAATACTTTTTTCCAGCCCATTCACACCTGTAAGGTTTCTTCTGAGAAATCAGTTGATAATCTAATGGGAACTCCTTTGTAAGCAACTGTCTCCTTTTCTCTTGCTGGGTTTAAAATTCTCTTCTTCTCTTTCATCTTGGATAATGCAATTATGATGTGCCTTGGTGTGTGCTTGTTTGGGTCCAACTTCTTTAAGACTCTCTGAGCTTCCTGGACTTCCTGAAAGTCTATTTTTTTTTTTTTGCCAGATTGTGGAAGTTCTCTGTTGTTTTCAAATAAGTTTTCAATTTCTTGCTCTTCCTCTTCTCCTTCTGGCACCCTTATGATTCAGATGTTGGAACATTTAAAGATGTCCTGGAGTTTCCAAAGCCTCTCCTCATTGTTTTGAATTTTTGTTTCTTTGTTCTTTTCTGGGTCAATGTTTATTTCTTCCTTCCGCTCCAAATGGTTTACTTGAGTCCCTATTTCCTTCCCTTCACTGCTGGTTTCCTGTGCTTTTTCCTGTATTTCACTTTTCATAACCTTCTCTCTTTCCTCTATTTGATGCAGGCCCCAGACAATAGGGTCCGTGTGTTGTGGCTGCAATGAACAAATTTATATGGACTTCAGAAGTCCTGTGGAGAAAAAGGTACGGCATGGCCATTCTCTAAGTGAGAGAGAGAGCCCCAGCCCCTGTCTGCACAGGCTTTTATTGTTTTTCTGGGTACATTACATTGAGGGTGGCCCTCAATTACTGTGCACAGGTTCGATGTAGGTGATTACCTTTCACAGATGACAGAGGAAAGAACGTTGCTAATTACTTCAAAGAGAAGGATGTTGCAAATCAAGGGAAAAAGTGGTTGAACTAGTTACACTCCATACTTGGGAGGTTTAGCACAGATTTTAGGAAGTTACTTTAGAGATATACAGCAAACATTTTCTGCCTCAATTCAGGGTGAGGGAGTTTTAGTAAAAGCAAGCCTCAAAGCAGCTTAGATATAATGCAGGCCAGATTCCCCATGGGAGAACCTACCCATGGGCCTGGGTCTTGTGTGTTTACCTCACACCCCATTGGCTTTCCAAATCAGGGGCTGGGCTACATTCCTCACACCACACAGAATGGTACCCTATATCTATTTCACAACCACACTCAACAAGTTCTGTGAGCATCCTGATTAGCAGTATTTTGAACTGTGCATCTGATAGGTTGGCTATCTCTTCATTGCTTAGCTATATTTTTTTTCAGAGCTTTGATGTATTCTTTGATTTGGGCTATTTTTTTTTTTTTTGTCTTGGTAAGCCCGTTACATAGTGAGTGGCATAGCCTTCGGTATTCACCAGGGCAGGGCAATCCACATCTATGTTTTGTGGCAATGTATGTGGAGAAGTGGCTGAGAGGGAACAATGCCACTTATTCAGCATTCTATCCAGGTTTCAGTCACTCCCCCCACAAGCAAATTGTGCCCTTCTTGTGCCTATTCCCAGGTGTGTAGTTTTGCGCACATTCTAGGACACTGTGGGTCTCTCCAACAAACTCTCCTATGAGGCCGAGAATTTCTCTTGTTACCTCAACCCCCACAGGTTTTTTCAGTCAGAGGTTTTGAGGCTTTATTTCCCCACACTAGCACCCTTGGTTGTGTGGTCTGTCTTACTCCCCAGTTGTTCCTCCTCATTTATCTGCACACAAATGTGGAACTACCAGGTCCATCAGGCACCACCTCACCTACCAGGTCCTCTAGCCACCCCCTACAAGTCCTCTCTGCCCTAGCTGCCCATCTCTGGCCCTTCTGCTAGTCTGGATGAATGTTTCTTCTTTAACTCCTGAGTTTTTAAGACTTCCATATAGTTGAATTTTCTGCCAGTTCTGCTTGTTTTTGTTTTTAAATTTGTTGTTATCCTTCTTTTGGTTGTGTGAGGAGGCATAAGTGTGTCTACCTATACCTGCATACTGGCCAGAAGTCCCAGAATCATAATTCTTGAACTGTCACATCTGTTGAATATAAACCAGTATTTTACTAGCTATTGTTAGTAAAGAAAAATAATAGATATGGAAATTAATAGAAAAAGAATAATGTAAGATTTAAAATTATTTTCTTTTAGAGATAACTAGACTTAGATAATTCCCTGCTTTTCAAGAATGAATGAGAGGCATAGGGAGAGGAAATTCCATAATTTTGAATGAACCGAAAATGCTAAAAACTAACACAGTTGAAAAATGCAACTGTAACTTTGCAAAATGCAACTTTGCAACTGTAAATTTTAACAGTTACATGTGCTTCCAAGCTCAATTCTAGTATGTCATTAAGTTATCCACAATCTTGTTATTCTTACCCTTAGGAGTTTTACTGGAATCTTTCTGCAAACTAAAGATAAATGTCAGAATTAATGGACAGTGGCTTAATGAGGCAGCCATCTGTACGGAGCATGAATAAGCATTATACATTTTGGTTATTGACTAAAGAGAAGTTTTGTAATGAGTTCTCGAGATGAGAAAAAAATGAAATTATCCATAAATAAACCAGAGTGGCATATCATCTACATCCAACTCAGGTTAATTTTGAGCCCTAAGACAGAACCAATATGTGAAGATACTGATTACTTCAGATCAGTTGTAGAACTCTGAAAGAAATGGTGTTACTTAAAGGATCAGATTTATGTATGTATTAATTACTGAAATTAAGTGGAATTAAGATCCATCAAGTTTAGGAGAAAACCAATTCTTTCCCATTTTCAAATAAAACATAGCACCATCAGGCCCTGTTAGATTGAAAATTGTTTTGTGGGGAACAACACCCTCAGTTTGGACCCTGTCACATGTGCTCAGCAGTCATATCCCCTATAAGGCTACTCTCTGACCTAGAAACACTGAAATGAAGAGAACAGGGAAGTAGAGGTTGTGGTGGCTCTGGCTGACTGATGTATTTGGGATGATACATGAGAAAACTTTTGTTTGTAGCTGGAGATTAAAATCTGAAAGTATAATAAAAAGGAGAAGGGAGTAGGGATGAGATGAAAGGTGATGAAGGGATTAGTGAAAGAACATTTATGCACAAACCATGGACATAGACAACAATATGGGGATTGTCTTGGGGTGGAGAGAAGGCAGAGCTGGGTGGAGATGGGGAAGGGAGAAAAAGCAGGAACAACTGTAACATCATAAACAATAAAAATAAAAATAAAAATAAATAAAAATTTAAAAGCAGTGATAAATGGTCATTTAAGAAAATGTCAAATTGAGTCCAACCAGCTCTCAATGATTTCAGTCTTGGAATGCTACCAACATATTACAAAATGCGACTCTATTCAATTCTGTAGTAATTCATTCAGTTTTACTTTTTGCTACAAATAAAGATATTATAAATTGCCTCATTTCTAAATAACAAAGAATACACTTAAAAACAGTAGTATATTGAAGTGTGCTGTACCCTAATTGTATTTCATTTAGTAAAACACAGCAAAAAGTCTACAGGTCTTGTGTTTAAAGAAAGGAGATCTATAAATTGCCACAAAATCCATGTGGGAGAGGAACTAAGACCTAGTGTTGGCAAACCTGTGTTGAGTACCTGCAATGTTACAGGACAGGTTTACTTTTGTAACACGTACGAAGTCTTTAATCCTCTTCAAAATATGTGCTTTCATTTACCCCAATTATTTATTGGAAGAAAATAAGATGAGAAATACACTCACGTGTACAAAGCCCAATATTGAGTAAATCATAAAGCTAGGATTTTAACTGACACAGTCTGGCTTATAAAGCTAACTTATTTTGCCAATTCTAAAGTTCTGTATCAGAGCTTTAGAAAAAAATTTAAAAGAAAATGAAAAAATAAAATCCATGAAATGGATAACAATTATACATTGATATTTTTTATGAATGCTCATATGTACATTGTAACTAATATTAATGTCAAACCTGGCTGTGTGTGTGTATTTAAAAGGAGAAAAGACAGTATAACAGATCGCATGTAGATTTCAGCCAGTTTCAATAATTATGGAATTATGGCCACTATTATTTTAGCTCTGCCAACTTCCCACCTCCACATTATTTTGAAGCAATTCCCAGACATCTGATCATATTTAAAGGTGTACTTCATGGATACTTTGTGCAGAAAACCACATGTGAGATATTTGAAAGTGAGTACAGAGGTTGGCAGACACTGTTAAAGAACAAAAGGACAACGTTTTGGGCTTCTGGAAGGATTCAGAAGCCTTGTAGATCAGAGGTCAAGTGGCAACACTGAAAAATGACTGTGGTGAGGAGGGTCTGCTGGAAAAGCCAGAAAGCAGCTAGAAGTGACTATGTAAATTCAAATTGTTCAGTAATGACAAAAGAAGTGCTAATGCTCTACCAACAACAACAAAAAAAGTTACCATTCAGCAAATCATTTAGGCTAACAGTCCATTGAACATCAATTCTCATAAATAAAATCTTACCCAAGGGTGTTCCTCCTTGTGTGGATAGTCAGATTAGTGGAACACTAGGAGATTGATTAATGCCCTGAGCTGTCACTAAACCTTAGAAACTCCACTGGCTAATGTTTAATAGCATAATGAGATATGTGCACACCTTGCAAGGCCTGTCATTTTTGTTTCATGCTGCTTGCACTGGTAGAAATAAAGGTGGTAATCATTCTCTCTAAAATCCTTTCTGTCACTTAGAACGAAATGAACTTTAGTGCAAGGAAAGGTTTCACCTTTTACTGTTTCTGACACAAATTTGAGTGTTATACAGCAGGAAGTGTTTGACACTGTAATTTAAAATGGCAAAGGGAAGTGAGCTGTGCAATCTGTCTGAATGTGATATTCCCCTTGGACCTTCCCATCCCAACATCATCCTCTGAAACTGTCACATTGTGTGAGGTGCTAAATGGAGATTAAGGTGAGGCAAACATTTTCACAACAGGTTAAGTACATAGAGTTCTGGGAATAGAGGCCATGTTTAAACTAAACCTTGCAAGTCTATCTAGTCATCTATTTTTTCCAGCCTCCTCGGTATACCCAGAATGTGTGAATGGAGGAACCTATCTTAGACTTAGTTACCTTTCAGCAGGGAAGATAAATAATAGTGGTATTTTTAAGAATTTGTGTTTCAACTCTGAATGTTATTCTTAAGGCTAGGACATACATTCCAAATGAACAAGAACATAACCATTTTCTATGTGAAAAATTCAACAGTGAAAACAATACAAAAGAAAACTACTTAAAAAAGTAAGCATGCTACTATGGGTCATAAAGATGGTTAAAATGAAATGATGAGGATTTTAAAACACACTAATGCAATATAGATATTTCTTATGGCAACATAATAATAAAGATTATCACTATAGTACCTTGATTGGCAACTACTATATTTTTTATGTCAAACCAACTTCAAAATAAAATTATCATTTTAATTTTAATACCCATTGTTATAAAGAAAAAGCAGAGAACCAATATAAAAATGCAGTTTTAATTGAGGAAAATATTTCTGTGAAGTGTTTTAGAGATGGAATGTTTTGTATTCAAACTCTAAATATAAATCTTTTTCTTTGTCAGGAAGAGAAAGAATGATAAAATAAGACATCTAAATTTTAAAAATCCTTAGCAGATCAGGTTGAGCAGAATGCAGTTTGTGCTTAAACAAAGATAGTGATGGCAATGCTGTCGATGATGATGTTGACAATGATAATAGTGGAGCCTGTGGTGGTGGAAGAAACCTGTATCTGGAAGGTGTGTACAACTTAACACTTGTGAAAATAAATGTATTTGTTATAGCTATTTTTGAAACTCCATATTTCTTGGTTAACTTTTAATTAATAAATTGAATTACATTTTACAATTAATAAATATTATTAAATTACTTTTATTGTCTTACAATTAAGATGTGTTAATACCTTAATTAACACAATACCTTAATTGCTTCTTTGTATTATTATTATCCTTATTGGAGGAAATATTATATTGTTGAGTTCATAACTATAAAAACATAGCAGGGTGGAAACAGACCATCTCATAATGTTCACAGAAGACTAGGTTCATTATCCACACTAAGAGTGCAGGGAAATGTCTTTGAAAAGCAAGCTAAAAAATGGTTTGTTTTCAGTTGTGATTTTACTCTGTGATCTTTGGGAATTTCTCTGATGCAAAATTTAGTGCTTTCTTTTGAAAAACACTGCTGGGACCAAGAGAAATGAAATTGTATATAAATATCTATGGAGTTCTGAAACTTATGTTAACAAGAGGAAACACATTATCAAGAACTATAGAACTCTCCAAGCCTAAAGAAGTTCCTAGAGTTAAATGCAGATTAGGTTGAAAGAATCTCTGTGCAAAAAATAGTTCTAATTTGATAACCTAATATGGCATAATAAAATACATTGACAGCACAATCCAAATTTATCTTAAATTTCTGAAACATTTCCAGTGTTTAGGTAGCAAATAGAAAAATACAGAGAAAATAAATATTTGTTTTACCAGTAATTTTATGATAGTTGTTTCAATTTACTGGCTTTTCCAGTTTCCACATGAAAATAGTTTAGAATTCATGCTCTATTAAAAACTTTTTTGCTGCAGACCTTTCATGCCATAAAACATTTTTATCAAAACTCTTTTATCCTTTTCACTTATTTTACAAATCAGTGACAGCAAAGAGACCAGCTTTACCCATTCATGTAGGTGTTGATTTATAATCTAGTCATTTCTAAATCTGATTTTATATGGGCTTTTAAATTATACACTCTGTGAAGTTATTAAGAGTATGTAATAAAGAAACAAATTCAACTTACTACAATGTCTCACTTTCTTTTTTAATGGGTAGTATTGATTTTGAGCTTGTCAGTGTCTTGGACAGTAATGAAATCTGCTCTCTCCATACTTGGAAGTCTTTTGATTAGCCAGAAAAAAAAAGTCATGACTTGAGAGTTTCTCCCCAAAGCTTCTAATTTTGTCATTTTCTCCCTCTAGTCTCCCTTACTGCTTTTACACATCTATTTAAGAAGAAAATGAGAAGAAGGAGGAGGAAGAGTAGACTTGAACACTTCTAACACAGGGGGAATAAAAATGTGTTCCAATTCCCACAGAAAAAAGGTCTTCTGTGCTGAATGAATTTAGTAGAAGGCAGAATCACCTCAAAATCAACTCAAATAATCTTATTATTGAAATCACCAGAAAGATGTAATTATGCGTTATCCTTTTGTCTGAACCTTAAAGCCAATTTCATAGTGAGAGTCCATTGAAATATGAAATCAGATGTAAACACACATTTTAGAGAGCAACTTTATTATTCCATTGACACAGGAAGTTTTTAAGCTATTATAATATTTTACTTCTGTTAGCAAAAATGACCTTTTTATCATAACAAATAATTCTAATGTGAATAGTTTTTAAAATCAGGGAAAATGAAAGCAGTAAATGGCATTATTTTTGTATATCAAATTTAAGAATAATATGACTGCAGTTTAATAAAATATATTTAATGTTTTAAAATTATTTTTCTTTTTCTTTGTAACATTTCTGGAAGAACAATTAGCTTTATGAGAGACTGCAAGAGGATAATACCATTATGCTATTTCTGTAAATCACCATATGGCTGTGCTGCACCTTCTCAGTGAGGGATCTTCATTTTAAAGTGGGTTGGATCTTAGCATAGTCCCAGTTATCTGAAGAAGCCATGGAATTCTACAGCTAACTCCAACCAAAGAAACCATTACATATTAAATGTGTTTCCCTGTCACACCATAATAAACATTATCCAGAAAAAATATTTTATTAAAACAATACCTGTCCAAATGCATGATTTTCACCAAAGATATAACACCTTTGTAATAATATCTAAAAGCACTTGACCCAGCAGTTTGGCTTTTTGGGGCATTTCTTGTCTTATGTCAACTGTGTTCCATTTGAAATATATGCAGTAGGTCAGGGAGTAAGTAGGTGTGAGAAACAAGACACGCTGAAGTGCTTGCAACATGACAATCCTGTTTTAAGGTAGGAAAAATCTTGTCATAATCAATGTGTCTAGATTACCACATCACCCTTGTGTGCCCATTCTTTTTTATTAAGCTTACAATGGCCTGGCTCATGACCAAGCCTACTCAAACATTGCTCAAAGGTAAGAATTACTCCTCATGTTGCCCATGGCTCTGTCTGTTTTGGAAACTATGAAGAACAGAAGTTATAGGAGCACAGGGCACTGTGGGGGCTCCACTGACATCACTATTTCTCCCTTCTGGCCATATACTTGACCTTACCGTCAAATGAGGCAAGAGGGAGCAACCCGGTTCTATTTAATGTCTAAACAGTTTATTGTCATTTAAGAGATCTCCAGATATTAAAAAATTAGAAGTGTTTCATCTTCATTTTTATTTTTACCAGAAACAGGATAAAATTACTCTCTATGTATTAGATATATATTGATTTAAATAATCACATATATGAACTCCCTAGTTGTCCATTTGATTCATAGAGACACTGAAACATGGGAATAGTAAATATGAGGTTCTTGGGGGAAGCAACATCAAAATCACTTCTTAATTTTTTCTGTACTCTTCAACATGAGGTCCCCTTTCTTCTATTGTTGACTGAAGAATGTTTCTCACAGAAGAGTCACATAAACATGTGTTATGTTTATAACTTACACAATGACCATATTTAGTGTTAATCTTAGTAATCCCTTAGGAAGGGATGATTTTGGAACCCTGCAGCAACCTTTCAAAAGAATTTTTGTCATGGTATTTTCCTCCAAGAGTGAACAGATCACTGTTTCTCTGGATAAACACCTGGCTTAGCAGTGGCTTAAATTTATGGTCCACATGTTTCCAAAAACTTATCTTTTAAAGTAGATTCCACTTGGCCCTGTCATCTGGTCACTTTTGAGAGTTAGACAGCTTGATGGAGGGCTCATTGAGTCATACATCCCATTTCAGGCTAACCCCAGGGCATAAACACATCAGGGAAATGTTCCACCAAATTGTAAACTGAATAACAATTTAAATCGTTATTTCTCTTTCTTTCTCCCTTGTTCTTTTGCTTGCATTGGCCTTTGCTTTTAATCTTACTCTCATTCTAACTTGCTTTCTTGAATCTAAGGACATGGAATCAATTTGAGTGTTTATGTAATACAATATCACCATTCCCATATTTAAACATCAATCATGATTCTATACACTGGATTCCATTATACCTAGTAGGTGATCAATTACAAATAATTTCTAAACCACTAGGTTTAGATGTATCCTAATGATAAAGTTCTTACACATTATTAGTTTATTGTAATAATCTCATAAATCAGATATACTGAAACTTGCTTTCCAAGAGAAGAATCTTAGAATGCTAGCAACTTTCCAAAGCTTTTGAGTGGGGGAGCTAATATTTATATTTAATTTATCAATATATATATATATGTGTGTGTGTGTTTACTCTAGCTGAGTAGCTTATTTGGTTGGAGCATCATCCCATGCACCAAAAGTTTTTGGGTTCAGTCCTCAGTCAGGGAACCTGCTTACGTTGTACATTTCATCCCCAGTGTGGGTGCATACTGAGAGCAGATCTCTCTTTCTTGCTCACTCTCTCTCTCTCTCTCTGAAGTCAGTTGTTAAAAAATATGTGTTTTTTGTTTTGCTTTTTATAAATAACCTCAACTTTTTAAAAAGCACTAATCATGGATTATTAATAAATTAATTCAATAATAAGTAATACACTTTTTAAAGAAAATGCTTGACTCCCAACTATGTGACAAATTATGTTTTAGATGTTACATATACAGTTATAAGATAAACACATATCATAATTTAAATTTAAATGTAAATTAATTAATTTAATTTAAATGTAAATTAAATTAAAGTAAATTTAAATCTAAATTACATTCATTTGGAGTGTATGTCCTAGCCTTAAGAATAACATTCAGAATTCAGACACAAATTCTCAAAAATACCACTATTATTTAAATTTAATTTATGATATGTGTTTCATAATTTAAATTCTCCCGGTGGGTGAAAAATAAACAAATGAGTGAAAGTATAATGTATCAGATTATATAAGTGCTATTAAAAGTAAAGAAGGGGAATGGGAATTAAGTGTTGTTTTTTTGTGATGTGTTATTGAAGTGATAAGTTGGGAAAGGAGCAAAGAACAGAAAGCAGTGAGAAGGCCATCTTTGAATAGTCCATTTCCGATAGACCAATAAGCCAATGCACATGCTCTGAGCAGGAAGAGACTTAGTATGTTTCCAGAACATCATAAAGAGACAGTGGATGGAAAATTGTGCTGAGGGAAGAGTGGAAGGAGATGAGTCTAGAAGGCTGTGGAAGGCCATTGGAACACCTTTTGTTTTCAGGCTGTAGGAGCAAGGAGGGCACTAGATGGCTATGAGTAGAAGAGTGCCAGCCTTTCCATTTTGAAAGAATAACTGGTTTAGTTAGTCAAATTAACTAAATTGACTATTGAGAACTAAAAGTGAAATCATGGAAACTTGAAAGGTTACTATTTCACTAACACAGGCAAGAAATGATCCTTTCCTGGGCCAAAGCAAGCCTAAAGGACCGATGAAGCAGGGACGACATTAAGATACTAAGGGGGCAGATATTGGAAGGATTATCTAGAAAATCTGTAAGTTATCCAGAATTGTGGAAGTACTGAGAAAAACATGAGAAAAGCATGAGAAAAGATGAGAAAAGCAACCCAAGTAACAAATTTTGAAGAGGTGAGAAAAAGTAAACCAGAAGAATATAGATAATTATAAACAGGTGATAAACCTCATTGGCTGTGATACTGCCACTGCACAAAGCTGATTGTAGCAAGGTGAAAAGGAGTAAACTGCCAGATGGTGCCAGCTCATTTTGGGAGCTCCTAGAGAAGGTAGAGCCATTTTTACTTTAAAAACATATTCTCAACTCTGTGACAATACGTTCTCAGACTCCTGTACTTCCTATATCTCTATTATTATTTCACAAGGACCATTCTGTCCGGAAAACAAGTTCCTATAACTTGATTTCCTTTTTGCCTTAACTGAATTTTCTATTTATGGCAAAATTTTGACCCTCATATAACTTTTCATTTCCTGTAATTGAACTCTCTTTGCTTTATACCGAAGAGATATGTCTCTCCCAGTAATGTCTTTCTTCTTTATTCTTTTCTGGGTTTCTTTCCTACCAATATATTACACCTATTTTCATGGTAATCAATATGTCTTTTCTTGTCTTCTATGTCTTTTCTTTCTGTACAACTTCTGCTTTCAGCAAAACAACTGATCTTAGTTTTTTAATTATTTATTTATTGTAGGTAATAATAAATCAGAGAATGTCAGAGAGGCAGAAATTGCTGCTGATGGGTAAAGAAGTAAATATGTAATTTAGGTTTCTTTGCCCCTTTCCCTCTAAGATGCTATCTTACAAATTCTACCAAAGCTCTACTTATAATACAAATTGAGTCAAATCATAATTTTTAAAAAGTTCATTCCAGATGGCCTGAATCTTTTGTAATAACAATTTTAAATTGTTTTTTATTTCTGTGATTTTAATATTTTTGCATCTTTCCAAAGAAAATCCTTAGGACATTTTACATTCAGAAACCCCTAAACTGATAGCAAAACGCATATATGAACCTGTATTTCGAAATAGCTTTTATTTGATTATTCGACTACTGTTTGGGTTTCAGAAACCTGTTACATGATAAAAAAATTTGAAACTCAGAATGGTAGGAGGTATACAAAATTCATTGGAATCAGAAAATAAATAAATGTCTCATCACTACATTGGACACCTGACAATAGTATAACATTGTATGTCAACTGTAAATTTTTATTTTTTTTATTTTTGTACAATGAAAAATATTCCCATTTTCCCAATTACTGTCCCTTGCCCTGCCCACACCCCACATTTAATCCTCTCTCCTGTTATATTTCCCTTTATCTTGCCTTTTCCAAGTACTCTTCCAAACGATATCTCATAAACATTTACATTTTAGTTTAAAATGAAACTTAATAATTTAAGTCAACAGGGGTCATTTACTTTATTAAAATGTTCTATAAATTATGTCTTATTTAAGTAGTATATTACAACTTCTGGCCATGATGGAGGCATAGGTAGATACACTGCACCTCCTCACACAATCAAAAGAAGGAAAATAACAAATTTAAAAACAAAAAACAACCAGAATTGCCACAAAATTGAACTGTATGAAAGTCCACCAACCAAGGAGTTAAAGAAGAAACATACATCCAGAGCAGTAGGAGGGGTGGAGATGGGAAGCAGGGTGGAAAGGACTCCTGGCAAGGCAACAGATGGAGGACCAGACCAAGCAAGAGGCTGCTCATAGAGTGAGGGGGTCCACATTTGAATGTGGATAAACCAGGAGAAACAACTAGAGAGCAAGACAAACCGCACAACCCAGGGCAAGGAAGTAAAACCTCAAAACTTCTAACTATAAAAACCTGTGGGGGTTGAGATGGTGGGAGAAACTCCCAGCCTCAAAGGAGAGTTTATTGGAGAGACTCTCAGGGTCTTAGAATGTACACAAAACTACTCACCTGAGAATCAGCACCAGAAAAACTCAATTTGATTATGGGTAGTGAGGGAAGTGACTGAAAGCCATCAAGAGCAAAGCAAGCAACATTGTTCCCTCTTGGACCCCTCCCCTATATACAGCACCAAAAAGCAGTGATGTGGGTTGCCCTACCCTGGGAAATATGTAAGGGTCTGCCCCTTACTATGTAACAGATGTGCAAAGACAAAAAAAAATGACCCAAATGGAAGAATAGATTAAAGCTTCAGAAAAAATATAGCTAAGTGTTGAAGAGAAAGCCAACCTATCAGATGCACAGTTCAAAACACTGGTAATCAGGATGCTCACAAAAATGGTTGAGTATGGTCATAAAATGTAGGAGAGAGAGAAGTTTATGAGAAATGAAATAATGGAAAATGTACAGGGAACCAACAGTGAAGGAGAGGAAACCAGGACTCATATCAATGGTTTGGAGCAGGGAAGAAATAAACAATGAACCATAAAAGAATGAAGAAACAAAAATTCAAAACAATGAGGGGAGGCTTTGGAACCTCTAGGAAAACTTTAAATGTTCCAACATCTGAATCATAGGGATGCCAGGAGAAGAGGAAGAGCAAGAAATGGAAAACTTATTTGAAAGCAACAGAGAACTTTCACAATCTGGCAACAGCAACAACAAAAAAAGACTTCCAGGAAGTTTAGGAAGCTCAGAGAGTCCCAAAGAAGTTGGATCCAAGCAAGCATACACCAAGGCAAATCATAATTACATTACCCAAGATGAAAGATAGGAACAGAATCTTAAAAGCAGCAGAAGAAAAACAGAGTTACCTACAAAGGAGTTCCCCTGAGACTATCAGATGATTTCTCAAAAGAAACTTTACAGTCAAGAAGGAGCTGTAAAGAAGTATTCAAAGTCATGAAAGGCAAAGACCCGCATCTAGGATTACTCTACCCAGCAAAGGTATCATTTAGAATGGAAGGGCAGATAAGGTGCTTCTCAGATGGGGTCAAGTTAAAGGAATTCAGCATTACCAAGCCCTTATTATATAAAATTTTAAAGGGTCTTATCTAAGGAAAAGAATAAGATCAAAACTATAAACAATAAAAATGACAACATTCGAACAACCATTAACAATTGAACCTGAAAAACAAAAACAAAAACGAAGGAAATGACTAGAACAGGAACAGATTCACAGAAATAGAGATCATATGGAGGGTTATCAGTGGGGAGGGGAAGGGAAAAGAATGGGAGAAAAGATACAGCAAATAAAAAGCATAAACAGTAGGCACAAAATAGACAGGGGGAGGTTAAGAATAATATAGTAAATAGAGAAGCCAAAGAACATATATGTATAACTTAGGGACTTGAACTAAGGGGGTTAGTGAGAATGCAGGTAGGAGGGGGGCACACAACAGAGGAGAATAAAGGGGAGGAAATGGGACAACTGTAATAGCATAATCAATATATATATTAATTAATAAACAAATAAATAGTATACTATAGAAAGTGAAAGATAACCAGGCAATTCTTATTTTCTGAATTGATTTGTGATTTGAGGCATGTTTCTCTACATTTCTAGGACTTGGCTTCTGCATATATAAAAGCTGGTGATGTTAGCAAAACATATCTTTCTTTCCCAAGATTACACTGAAGATGGAGAGTTGCTGATCATTTCTCTAACCACAAAAAGTGGGAACGTGTTGAATGCCTCTCATGCATCTGTTGCCCATGCCTCCCACCCTCCAGCTACAGAAGCCAACATCCAGTACTTTCACTCACCAATCTCTTTTCGACCCTAGGTCTTTGTTGGGCCACCATTATTTGGAGCTTGATAACTGGTTTTGCCACTTCTACCTTTCATTCCACAAGCTGCCAAATTAACTTAGTAGAGTGGGCAGCCTGATGTCCAATGTGTCTCCTTGACCAGTGTGGCAATCGCAGCACTAGGTTTCTACTTTCATTTTCCTGTGTTCAGGCAGTGTCAGTGCCCTCTATCCCTAACATTTCTCCTGTTCTCTGTTCCACCGTACAAGTCCTATATTCACCCCCAGCTAGGATCTCCCCTTGGGAAAGGGCTCTCATCCTCCTGGTCACTGGGGATCCTCTCTGTTGAGATTATACTCTTCACAGATAGATTTTCTAAGTATAGATTCAGAGTGCAATAGAAAGCACCTCTCTGGCCTCAGATTCAAATCAAATCGAATCAAATCATCTCTTTTTTTGTATTAAGAAGTTATTATGCTGAAACAGAGTTTTAGCCACATATCTGGCATCAGGAAAGCTGATATTTTAGTAGTGATTTAATCTGTAATATTTCTGTATACAGTAGGAAGACAAAGGCCCAAGCGATAGATCAGTTTGGAAGGTTTTGCATGATTCTCATCAGGAGAATCCAAACCCTTGGCTTGGACCAGGGAGAATTTGATGTTTTGGTTGGGAAGATTGGACTATAGATCCAATCAAGGATTATTAGCTGTTCTGCCAATTTTTTTTGTTTGTTTTTAAACAAACACTTAAAATTTTAGGATAGTTTTAAGTTTGTAGAAAATGTGATGATAGAACAGAATTGCCATATATCCTTCACCCAGTTTCTCCTATTAACATCTTACATAGTATGATTCATTTGATATAATGAACCAATACCAATAGAATTTTATTGACTAACATTCATATTTTACTCAGACTTTCTTACTTGTTACATAACGTTATTTTCTTCTGTCCTGGCATGCCACATTATATTTACTAGTCATGTTTCCTTAGGTGTCTTTGGTCTGTAGGGGTTTTCAGAATTTCTTGGTGTTTTGGTGACCTTCATAGTTTTGAGGAATACTAGTCAGGTATTTTATAGAATATCCCTCAATTGGGGTATGTCAAATGCATTCCTTATGAATAAAATGGGTCTACATACTTTTGGTATGAGGAGAGTAGGGGGAAAGCACCATTCTCATTATATATCAAGAGTATCTACCAAACCTATCTTAATCACTATAGATATTGACCTTGATCACCTGGCTAAAGTAGTTTTAGCCAGGTTTCTCCACTGTTGAGTTAACCTTTTTTCCTCTTCTCATATTGAGAGTGACCAAAATTTGTACCCTAAAACACGTTCTAGGAGATTTGTTTAATTATTTATTTATTTATTTTTAATTTTATGTTTTTTAAATTATATTTGATTATGTATGCTATTACAGTTGTCCCACTACTTAAATGTAGACATCTTTTTCCCTAATTGCCCTCCCCATGAAAAAATTTTGAAAGATTTTATTTACTTATTTTTAGACACTGGGGAAGGGAGGGAGAAAGAGAGAGAGAGAAACATCAATGTGTGGTTGCCTCTTGCATGCTCCCTACTGGGGACCTGGCTTGCAACCCAAGCATCTGCTCTGACTGGGAATCAAACTGGCCACCTTTTCAGAGGCTAGCACTCAATCCACTGAGCCACACCAGCCGGGGCTTATGTATTATTATTTTTTTACAGAGAGAGAAAGAGAGAGGGAGAGAGAGAGAGAGAAAGAGAAAGAGATCAATTTATTGTTCTACTCTAGGAATTGAACCTACAACCTAGGCATATAGGGATGATATTTAAACCAACTGAGCTACCTGGCCAAGGCCTTAGCTTCTTACTTTTAAGAAACAAGACTCAGAAAGAAACTTTGACCTTTTTCCTTTACCTGAAGACAGTATTTACAAAGAAAAACCTGCTTTAAAAAAGAGAGCTAGTCACCATAGCATACTAAACTTAGCATATATGAATTACCTGTGTTTGACAGAGAGAAATCTAGGGAGCCTGTTTGTTGGATTTCCTTTCATGTCCCATTATTTCTGGGTGGCCCAGGGATAATGTGTTTACCATATATTTGTTCTTACTCATCTACTAGTGAATTGCCTATGTCCCCCTTGAAATCCTGGGCTCCTGCCTCTTTCTCCTTAGTCCACAATGGCATATAAACCTCAAATACTTGATGTGTCCTCAGGTCTCACATTCTCATGAAACCCCCATATATGCATATATAATTGTTATTTTCTCCTGTTAATCTGTCTCACATTAATTTGATTATTATTCCAGACAGAAAAACTTAGGGAAGTGGAAAGGAAAATTACTTTTCTGCCTTCACAATACTATAGTCTTTGTAAGGAAGTCACAAGTTGTAGTCCGTGTTTAAGGAAGGATGTGTTATGCTTCACATCTTTGAGGGTGAAGTAATCACACTCACTGTGTGGAATCTTCTGTATTAAAAATTTGTCTTTTTCCCGTATTTATTTATATATTTAATTATTTATTTGTATAAGTGTGTACTTTGGATACTTATTGTGTATATTGGGTTATAATCAAACATTACTTTATATGTTGTTACTCAAAATATTCTACCATTTTTTTCACTAAGTGTTTTTTTCTTGGTTAGCTTTTTTGTTTCTTTGACATAGCTCATACTTGTAGGGTTTGCTATATAATACTTCCTGAATTTTTGAACGTATAAGATTTTCTAGTTTCATCTTGTGTATTTTGGGTTCAGTTCAAGAATCTGCCATTTTACCAAAGAGCTCAAGTATCTTTTATTGGAGAATGATATTAGAAGGTAAGATTTAAACACTAGAGGTGATTGTTTCTACTAGGTTTCTCTTGCTTCCAAATGGTAGGTAATGGCAAAATAAAATCTTTTTTATTTTTCTTGTTCCTAATTGATTTTATGGACAACATCTTAGGTAGAGTGATAGGAACAACATATCAGGTGTTTATAGCACATGAAAAATGTAATGGATATCAAGAATGTTATAAGGAATAGGCCCTGACCGGTGTGGCTAGGTGGGTTGGGCATTGTCTCACAAACCAAGAAGTTGTTGGTTTGATTCCCAGTCAGGGCTCATGCCTGGATTGTGAACCAGATCACCAGTTGGGAAACTGTGAGAGGCAAATGATCAATATTTCTCTCCCTCCCTGTCTCCCTTTTCTTTAAAAATAAATAAATACAATATTTTAAAAAGAATATTTTAAACGATGGGAGGGAAAACCTGGGAATACTGTTGTGAGATATCTACACCACTCATGAAATTGTATAGTATTATTTGAAAATAGACCTTGATTACTTATAAATGTGTATTAAAAAGTCAGGGATAATCAAAAATATTTTAAAGACATACATTACAGGTTAAGAAAAGAAAAGAGATATAATAATATAAACTACTTAATTAAAACCCGAAGGAGGCATAGAAAGAAGTGAAGGAAAAATAAAGTAAGCCAGAGTAACAAATAGAAAAACACTACAAATGTTGTAGATATTAATATAATCATATCAATAAAAAGAAAATAAAACTAAAGTAAAAATAATAAAGACACAAATAAGTAAGAGGTCAAGGTATCGAATAAGTAAGCAATGCAAATATTAAATGTAATGTGATATTCTGCTTCAAGTCCTGCAGCAGAAAAGTGATATTAGATAAAAGCTAAGAAAGTCTGAATAAAGTATAAATGTTGGTTAATTGTCACAGGTTAATGTGGGGTCATAATTTTAACAAATGTATCATGCTGATGAAAGATGTTAATAATAAGAGAGACTACTGGTAGGACACATGGGAAATTTCTCTACTCTCTTGTCATTTTTTTCTAATCCAAATCTATTCTAGTTTACTGTCAGAAAGTTGGCTTATGAGTGATCGCTAGCAATTGTTACAATATAAAGTAAGGTAGAACTGTGTGTCTGATAACTAGGCTTTTTTATTATAAATACAACATGTTACATTTTAAATAGGCTTTGATTTTTTTCACGTCCCCATCTTATAGTTAGCACAAAGCCTTAAGTTAAAATCTGAAAATAATCAGAAACTTAATTTATTTCATGTTTGAGTGATGTTAATTTTTAATAATTAAGAGATTAAATACCAAAAAATGATGAAAAATTGGAAAAAGACATGAAAACACAACTCACTAAAATAAATAATAACCCTCCTATCTGTGGGAAAAATGCTCAAACTCATAACTAAAGAAATTCAAATTAACACAACATTAACGCACTATTTCTCACTTAGTAGAGTAACAGAAATTGAAAGGTATGGCAGTACACACTTTTGGTGAGATTGTGAGATAAAAGGGAAGTTCATATATTGCTCGTGGACATGTACATGGGCACAATATTTTTGGAAGGAAATGTGATAATACTTAAAACTTGGGAATACTATTTATAAGAAATCAGATACGAGTGCATTTTAATCCATCAATTCCAATTTTGAGAATCTACCTTGAGGATATATCTCCAATGATAAAAATATAGATATGAAAGTTAATACATTATAATATCTGTAACTTCAATATATTGGAAGCAACCTTACCATAAATACAGAGAGTAGTTGAGTACATTTTGGTATATCCACATAATAGAATGCTATGCACCTATAAAAAATAATGAGGAGGATGCTAATAAAATACCACTGTGAGTTTCAAAATACACTGTTAAGTGAAGTAAATAAAAATGCAAAGAATATCTATAATACACTACTTTTCATTTAAGAAAAGGAAGCATTTAAGAAACTCTACATATATCTAAAAAATAAATACAAGGAATAGTAAAATGGTTATGCTAAAGACAGTGTTTAGCTAGATATAGATGAAAGAAAAATATCAAAGGGATCAGATATTGAGCTTAATAAACTGGGGAGCATGAGCCTATTTGCTTCACCAGGAAGCTGTACCTTCACACTGAAGAAGATTACAGCATTTCTCTGCCAAGGGGATTAACACTCCTCCCTTCTGCTCTGCAGTACCTGATTATTGAGGGGTCCAGGGGAAAGTGCTAGGTCTTAGAGGCCTGTCAGTTTAACTGTGGACCCATCTGACTCCAAAAAAAGTTTTGGAAGTTGATAGGTTCTTTTGAGAAAGTACCTAGTTTGTCTCAAACCCAAGCTCCTGGTCATAAACTTAGAGGAACAAAGAAACACTCTTTTGTTCATGCCCCAAACTTACACAGTTCACACATCTGTTCTCTCCATGGCCACATGAGGTTAGCAGCCACATGGCCCATGGCCTCCAGGAGCGAGGCTGAATACCACATCATGGCAAAGGACTGCAGCTGAAAACAACAGTAAGCTAAGTTTGATGCAGGACGTGACTCTACCTTTAGTATGGAGCATAAACTCTTGGCAGTAGCCCTCATCCTGGTCCTTCTGAAGACAAGCTTGGACTTTTTCCATAGTGGGACAGAGGGAGCTGGGATATTGGGAACCCAGGGTGCAGCTTCCAACTCCACATGAATACACCATCTTGCCACCCCATAATCTCCTCTGCATGGGTGCTTGGAATGCTTTCCTTGTGATCACATAGAAGAACCTAATACATGCTGACAACAGTTATACACAGGGGAGGGAGGAGATAGGAAAGTATGGGAAATGAAAGGAATACATGTTAAAATAAGAGAGTGAGAGATAGAAACTTTATTTCTCAAATTTTCCCTGAGGAACATAATATTTGCATAGTCTACAAAACTTCTTCTCCAAAGTATGTACTAACTAAAAAAGAGAGAAAATAGAAAATAGTAAATTTATAGCAGAGAAACCCAGCAAATACTACTTTGTCAACTGATCAACATGGAAAGTTAATATGCTCCAGAATTTGAAGTTGTTCTTTGAAAACTTTCCTCAGTCTATGGTAGCTGAGATATTGAAGACAGCAAAGAGAATGTATTTGGCAGCCAAGGGATCTGAATTGGAATTTTCATCTGCCACCCAAGAGCTCTGTGAAACCAGGTAAATGGCTTTATTCTTAGGTGCCTAAATTTAGCTATCTCAAACCTGAAGTAGTAAGATGAATTGCACAGGATCTTTGCCAACATTTGATGTAGTAATACGCAAGTTTCTATTTTCTTGTGAAATCTTGACAGCATTTTCAAGTGCTTACCATGTGCAAATGAAGTCAATCTTTCACATATATTTACTCATTTCATTCTCATATATGTATTCATTTTATTCTGATAACAAATCTCTGAGTTATGTACCATTATCGGCACCTACATCCAGCAGATAAAGATAGTGGAGGTAAGATAATATGAATAACTTACCCAAGGTTAGAGGACACCTAAGAGAGGGGGAGATGAAGGCAAAGATTAATTTGATTTTTAAGCATGTGCTCTTAATTATCACCAGGCCTGAAACACAAAAGGTACTCAATAAATGTTTACATTTTGAAGTAGTGAAGATTAAATAATGGTTAAGAACACGTGGACCTGGAGGCAAAATGGCTGGGTATGCATAGCAGCTCTGCCACTTACTCACTTTGTGACTTTGGGTAAGTTACTTAACCTTTCTGGGCTTAGTTTTTTCACCTGAAAGAGTACTATGAGAAATAACACAAAATTAATAGAGCTGCTGTAGAATTAAATGAGTTAATATATCAAAAACCACTTGGCACTTGGCTTTGCGAGTCTCTGTAACTGTCTATGTATTCAGAACTAAAATAGGTATTGTTTCTCTTAGGGTTTTTGCTTTTACACTCACTTATATATTTATTTTTCATACTTCTCAGAAGTGATAACTAGATAAAATGAATCTAATAACACAATGTACATTAAGTGATTATTTGAGATAATCTTCAATGTCATTGGCCAAATATTTATAACTCAGTTTTCTGGGTATATTTCAGGACTCTACTTTCTGACCCTACTGTGGGGAGTTTGTTACTAATTCTGGCCAATGAGCTGAGGTTAAAGAATTAATCGATAGCATTTAATTGCCAATGAAATACTTTTTCTGTGGTCTGATAATCAACTGCTTGACTTGCCCGAGGTTCTGAGTGACTGCAGTGAGTGGAAACTCTGAATTACAAAATAAATAAGGCATTAGTTATAAGCCTTTAAAAAAAGATTTTATTTATTTATTTTTAGAGAGAGAGGAAGAAAGGGAGAAAGAGAGGGAGAAAAATCTCAATGTGTGGTTGCTTCTCACAGGCCCCCTTCTGGGGACCTGGCCCACAACCAAGGCATGTGACCTAGATTGGAAATAGAACCTGCCACTTTTTGGTTCACAGGTCTACACTCAATCCATTGAGCCACACCAGCCAGAATCGATAACTAAACCCTTAAAAAGCAAAAACAACAATAAAATTTCAGAGCTGTTTCAGCATGCCAACCAACTCCCTTCATTATTGAATCATTGCCTGACTATATTGAAAACTGGCAAAGTCTAGTTTAACCTGAAGTATATATTTAACAAAACAAGGAAAAAATTACCACACCATAAGAAAGCAACATTGCTAAAAGTTTTTGCAGATAGATGAAAGTAGCTGGAATCTGCACATTTTTACAAAACCATATCTGTTTTACATTGCAATTACCCATTTGAAAAACAAATGTGTAGTTGGAAGAGTTTTGGAACAAATATGTAAACTAAGCTTTCACACACTTTTCACTGATTTTCAAGGAATATAAACAATTCAGAGTAGTGCAAGAATTTGGAAAATCAGAAAGCCAAGGTATCAGCTCTATGCCTCTAGGAGGCAGCCAAAATCTCGTATTGCAGTTGATTTTTCCCATCTCTCTATGTCTGCATGAAGTCACTGACACTAGAAAATCAGGGTACCAGTCTTACAGTTTTGAAATTCACAAATACTAAACTATTTAAATACTAAAATATACATTATATTTTCATCTATAGCATATTTTGTCATTTAGAGTACTCTTGTAAATCCAGAAGCTTAACATATTTAAATTTATTTTTTCTAAACATACCTTGCATGTGAATTTTTGGTCCATATGATTGAACCAAATTAATAATATAGGAGATATTTTATCCCAATAATTACTTATATCTTATCACTAGTGTATTTGTTTATACCTGACTTTAGAACTTAATAAATATTTTTGTTTATAAATTTACTTTTACCCTTCACTCACTTCAAAATTATGTTCTATTAGAGGGCTCTGCATACTATAATGGATCCTCCCAATAATATTTAAAATTAATATAGTGAAATGCTAACCTCCATTAATTGGGGTTATGGCCAGAGCTGTAAAAATTATATGCTAACTCCTATGTGTGTCTTATTAGTTCAGCTACATGAAATAGAATAAAAGCTACTTTACCACAGGCATGTAAAGGCCATATTAAAACCATATATTACGATGGGTTTATTTATTTATATATTATTTTAAAAGATTTTAATTATTTATTTTTAGAAAGAAGGGAAGGGAAAGAAAAAGAGAGGGAGAAAAACATTGATGTGTGAAAGAAATATTGATTAGTTGCCTCTTGCAGTCCCCCAACCAGAGACCTGGCCAGTAACCCAGGTGTGTACTGACCGGGAATCCAAATGGCCACCTTCTGGTTTGCAGGCTGATGTTCAATCCACTGAGCCACACCAGCCAGTGGTGTAGAGTGGTTTAGAGATCTGTAAATGAGTAATTCAAATTTATGCAATGCATAACATAAATCTTATATACTTTTTGGTACACCATGCAAGCCTTAAAACTCTACCTGCATGATTTTTAAATTATCTTGGTCAATAACAGCTAATAGTGTCATGTATCAGGTCAAAAAACTTCAATCCTATATCTGGGTTAATTAGTGGGATATCCACAAGTTTTTTAAAACCTCTCGAAACTTCAGTTTATTTCCCTGTTAAATGAAGATTTGTATAGTTGCTAGGGCACATTGAGCTTTGATGTTATAGGCTTTATTTCAGTTTCTCTAATTTGGTATATAAATATCTCTACTTTGAACAATGGTGCTTTTCCTTCATGATCAGTCTTCTCTTTCCACGGGATGTACATTTAATTTGATGTCCTCTTAAAAAGTGATTTGCTGGCCATTTGTATATCTTCTTGGAATAAGAGTCTGTTCAGGTCCTCTGTCCTTTTAATATGAACTCCTTGTGGGAGATGATGTACATATATACAATGGAATACTTTTCGACCATGAGAAAAGATGAAGTGCTGCCATTATCAACAGCATGGATGCATCTTAAGAATATCATGCTAAGTGAAATAACATAGGCATAAAAAGTTAGAAATCATAAGATTTCACTCAAATATTGAATATAAAACTGAAAACGATAAATGAACAAACAATAAAAACAAAATAAAAACTCGTGGGCACAGACAAAAGTATGCTGTTATCAGAGGGAAGGGGGTGTGGAAAATAATAAAGGGTAAAGAGGGCCAAATATATGATGATGTAAGAAGACTTGACTTTGGGTGATGGGCACACACTATTAAACATAGATGAGGTATCATAAAATTGTACACATGAAACTTAATGTAATATTATCAACCAATGTAATCCCAATATATTTAATTTAAAGAGTGACTCGATAAAGGTATTTGAGAAACCTAACTGAGGAGGATGATATTCTTAGGCATACACTTAGAATTACCTGATCAGTAAAGTTTGAGATTCTGTGGTTCATAAAAAAACAACACGTCCCACCATAGATTTCACTAGGAATTTAAAAGAGGGTAAAAAAAGACCAAGAGATGTAAACAAGAAAGGTTGAGGGGTGACTATAACAATTGTTCACTTGGTGACATTCTCCCTAAAAAGGAATAAGAAATTAATATAAAATCCACAAAAAAACTACTCAACCTAATAGTGAATTTGGCAAAACAGCAGGATACAAAGTCAGTATTCAGATATCAAAGGCTTTTTTGTACACCACAATGAAATATCAGAAAAAAAATCAGGAAAAAATTCCATTTGATACAGCAACAAGAAAAATAAAGTACCTAGGAATAAACCTAACCAAGGAGGTAACAGACCTGTACTAAGAAAACTATACAACACTGAAGAAATAAATTAGGGAAGACACAAACAAATGGAAGTGTGTACAATGCTCATGGATTGGAAGAATTAACATCATCAAAATGTCCATATTACCCAAAGCAATTTACAGATTCAATGCAATCCCTGTTAAAGTACCAATGATATATTTCACAGGTATAGGACAAACATTTCAGAAATTTATATAGAACCATAAATGAACCCGAATAGCTGCAGCAATTTTGAGAAAGAAATAAAAAGTAGGATGGATCACAATACCTGATATCAAACTGTGTTACAAATCCACTGTAATCAAGCAGTCTGGTACTGGCATAAGAAGAGACACATAGACCAATGGAACAGATCAGAGGGCCCAGAAATAAACCCAAGTCTCTATGGTCAATTAATATTTGACAAAGTGGGCGGGAGCATAAAATGGAGTAAAATTAGCCTCTTGAGCAAATGGTGTAGGGAGATCTGGACAGCTACATGCAAAAAAAAAGAAAAAAGAAACTTAATCACCAACTTACACCATACACAAAAATAAATTCAAGATGGATAAAAGACTTAACTATAAGTCACCACACCATAAAAGCCCTAGAAGAAAACACCGGTGGGAAAATCTCAGATATTCCATGCAGCAATATATTCACTGGTATGTCACCAAAAACAAGAGACATAAAGGAAAGAATAAACAAATGGGACCTCATAAAATTAAAAAGCTTCTGCATGACTAAAGAAATCAGCATTGAAATGAAAAGAGAACCAACCATATGGGAAAACATATTTGTCAATGATACCTCGGACTAGGGTTTGGTCTCCAATATACATAACAATCTCACATGAATCCACTCCAGGAAGACAAACAACTCAATTTAAAAATGGGCAAAAGACTTGAACAGACACTTCTCCAAAAAGAATATACAGAGGATCCAGAGACATATAAAAAGATGCTCAGCATCACCAGTCATCAGAGAGATGAAAATTAAAACCACAATGAAGTAAGACTTTACACTGGTTAGAATGGCCATCATAAACAAATCAACAAACAAGTGTTAGAGAGGATGTGGAAAAAAGGGAACTCTCATGCCCTGGTGGGAACCTAGACCGGTGCACCCACTGTAGAAAACAGTATGGAGTTTCCTCGGAGAACTAAAAATGGAAGTGCCTTTTGATCCAGCAATTCTATTGCTGAGATTATACCCTAGCAGGCCTGAAACACCAATCCAAAAGAACGTATGCACTCCAATATTCATAGCAACACAATTTACAATAACCAAGTGCTAGAAGCAACCTAAGTGCCCAATGGTAAATGAGTGGATCAAAAACGATGGTGCATTTACACAAGGAAATACTATACAGAAGAGAGAAAGAAGGAGCTCCTCCCCTTTGTAACAACATGGATGGGACTGGAGAGCATTATGCTAAGTGAAGTAAGACAGGCGGTGAAAGACAAATACCATATGATCTCACCCTTAACTGGAACATAATCAACAAAAGAAAAAAGCAAACAAAATGTAACCAGAGACATTGAAATTAAGAACTATCTAACAATAACCAGAGGGGAGTGGGGAGGAGACAGAGGTGAGAAGGGTTTTCAGGAACTACTATAAAGTAGTAGTTCTCCCATGGACAAAGTAGTTCTCCCATGACTTTTTCTCCCATGGACAAAACCAAGGGAGAAGGTGGAAGCAAGGGAGGGAGGTGGGTTTGGCTGGAGTCAGAGGGAGTGGCGGGGGGAAAATGCAGACAACTGTAATTGAGCAACAATAAAATAATTTTAAAAAATAAGTTAATCTAAGAACAGGTAGTAAATCCTTTATTATTTGTTGTACATATTACTAGTTAATTTTCTTAGGTCATAGAATGTATATTATTTTCAATTGATAGTTTGGTTTTAGTTATTCTCCATTAATCATTGTTATTGTTCTTTCCAGTTGTACATTTATTATGTCCAATGTCCACTCTTTGGTTCTTGCCATCTCTAGAATTTAGTCCACTAACTTTTGCACTAACTACAAAAGATTGTTTTGATTGTTCTTCCCTTTTAGCTATCTTTCATGTTGTTGATATTCACCATGCCTGAAAGCAACACACATTAGGTGATTTGTAAGAATAAAACGTTATTTTCTTTTGTTCAGATCTATATAACCTACCTGTCAAATAACTTCTCACTCTCACTTTCACTCTACACCTATGGACATGTCATTCTGAATCATGTGAATCCATCTCTCTCCCATCAACAGACATAGCTAAAAACTTGTCTGGGTCTTTGATCAAGTTGTTCCTTCTGCCTGGAATGTCCTCCCTTCCATGTGCAAAGCTACCATTTAAGGCAACACTATGAATGTCATCCTTTTTGCTAAGAATTTTCTCCATTTACCCAAGACTTTTTTAAATTTGTTTTTTGATAGTCAATGTTATATCAACACATATTTATCATATCACCTTTACTTTTATAAGACATATACTTATTATGTCTAATCTATAAATCCTTATGACAAAAAGCAGTATTCTTTTCAAAATGTTCTTGTATTCCAGAGTGCAGTGATACATCCGCAACATATCAGGGTCTCAAAATTGTTGAATAAATTTGACAAATATATTACCTTCAGAAAGCCATAAGTTAAATAGTTAATTCTGACTGGGACATATAGAGATATAAATCACATTCTCTTGTCCAGAGTAAGTATATTAGAAAAGTGTCATCACACTGAATAGTTTCTGACCACATTTTTTTGAGGTTGCTCCCTGTTGTATTTATTATAAACAAGTAGATACAATGACCTACCTATAATAAGGACACATATTGCAGAAAAGATAAGACATGTGAAGTTTGCAGTGAAGTGGGCCTGAGATCTGCAATGAGAAATTATATTAAAATATTTGCTTGATACATACCATTTTTGTGCCCCGGTTTAAGTCGTAACTAAGTTTCAGTGTCTTTATACAAGTTCTAATGATACCCAAAAAGTAACAATGTTGAAAAAATGTTAAAAGATAACATTAAATGGAAGTTTACTAATCCTTAGTTACTAAAAATAATAAATAAGACTTTTATAGATAATTATTGCAAGTTAGAAAATAATGTATGCACTAAATATGATATAGAATGCAAAAGACAGAAAGGAGTTGAAATTGACAATATACAATCGGTTTTGTTTATCATTCATTTTTGTTTCTATCTATTTTTTTTCATTACATCTTTCTATCAACTCCACAAAAGCACGCCTTTCCTGGGAACATAATTACATATATCTTTATAGTAATGTATCAATTTATGTAAGAAATTGTCTAAATAAATAAGTGAAGGGATCAATAAGATTATAAATTTTCTTCAAAAAAGCTAGTCAAAGGTTTACTTATATGTAAGGTAAATTTTTCACAGCTTTTGACATTTAATAGATATTTAATAATTATTTGTTGTGACAAATTGTTTCAATTCTTTCCAAAGATTATTACGAGTTCATGAAATGCCCTTATATACTAACTTATTTATGGAACCTGATTATATATTTTAAAAAATTTTCTTATTGAATTTCTTGGGTGACATTGGTTAATAAAATTATATAGGTTCCATATATATAATTATACAATATATCATCTGTATATTGTATTGTGTATATACTACCCCAAGTCAAGTCTCCTTTTATTACCATTTATTCCCCTTTAACTTCTATCTCCCCTCACCCATCCCCACCCTCTGGCAATCACCATACTGTTGTCTGTGCCCATGAAACTTTCTTTTTTTTTTTCTTTGCTTAATCCCTTCACTCTTCCCACCCAGCTCCAAACCCTCTCCTCTGTGACAGCTTTCAGTCTGTTTTTTTTTTAGACCCGTGAGTATGTCTCCACTTTGTTAGTTTATTTTGTTCATTAGATTCCACATATAAGTGAAATCATATGGTACTTGTCTTTCTCTGACTGACTTATTTCACTTAGTATAATACTTTCCAGGCTCATACATACACAAAAAGATAAGATTCCCTATCTTGTTAATGCCTAAGTAGCATTCCACTGTGTATATGTACCACAGCTTTCTTTTCTTACCCAGAAATCTAAGCTGATGGCCACTTGGGGTGTCTCCAGATTTTGGTTATTTAAATAATGCTGCAGTGAATATAGGGGTGAATGTTTTCTTTTGAATTAGTTTTTTGGATGTATGAAGTTTGTCTAGAAGATATCCCAGCCATGTAATATGAAAAGTAGAAATATTTATTGAAGATGATAGAAGATACGAGAAATATTATACATAGGGCAATGATGTAGGTGCCACTAATAGGTACCCTACCTACATAGGTGCCTTTCAAAGTAAGCACCTTGGGACTTCACACAGTTCTCTCAATGTCCATTATTTACCCACTTGTATTTTCCTGAATCTCATCAACAGTCTGAAATCTCTACCCTTTCAAAGGTGATTTTAGTCTTAGGAAAAGCCAGAAGTCACTGGTTGCCAAATTTGGACTGCAGTGAGGCTGTCACCTGGGGGATTTAATGTTTTACCAAAACACTTTTCACAAGATGTGATGTATAAGTATGTGCATTGTCTGATGAAGCTGCCAATCACCAGTTGCTCACAGCTGTGTTCTGAATCATCTAAATAGTTTCAATGGAGGAATATTCAAGCTTAATGCAAACTTGATGCAGATCCATTGCTCTATGCACTCAGTCATTTTGAATGCAGTGGCCACACAGTACACATGCTCATTCAGTGTAGTCTACTGCCCCACTGACTAGTACAATGAAGTCATCATTGTTCATGCATGTGCTTTCCAGCCCACTCTCCTTGGTTGCCAGGTTACACCTATGTATTGCAAATGATTCTCATTATAAAAAGAATGGCTGGATTTTTTTCTGCCAGATGGACTTTGTATTCCAAGAATTGGAATTCCTGAGCCATAAAACAGTTCCATTTTTATTTTTCTGAAGTAACTCCATGTTACTTTCTTTACACGTGGGCTGTACTAACCTGCATTTCCAGCGAGAGTGCACTAGGGGTCCCCTTTCCTCCACAGCTTCACAAACATTTGTTTGTTGATTGATTGATTTATTTTTATAAATATTATTTATTTTAGGAGAGACAGGAAGGGAGGAAGAAAGGGAGATAAACATTGATATGTGAGAGAAACATTGAACAATTGTTTCTCTCACATGCCCCAACCAGGGACTGGCCCATAACCAAGGCATGTGCCCTGAATGGCAGTCAATCCAGCAACTTTTCAATTTGTGGGATGATGCTGAACCAACTGTGACATATCAGTCAGGGCTGCTATTAGTAATAGCCATTATGATAGGTGTTAGGAGATATCTCACTGTGGTTGTAATTTACCTTTCTCTAATAATTAGTGATGTTGAGCATTCTTTCATATGTCATTGGCCATCTCTGTGACCTCTTTGGAAAAATGGTCATTCATATCTTTGTCCATTTTTAATTTAATTGTTTTTATTTCTTTGTGTGTGTATGTAGTTTTATAAGTTTCTTATACATTTTGAATGTTAAGCTCATATCAGATGTATTAACAAATATGTTCTGCCATTCAGTGGGTTGTCTTCTCATTTTGTTGATGGTTTCCTTTTCTGTACAGTACCTTTATAGTTTGATACAGTCCCATTTGTCTATTTTTTTTTGTTTTCCTTGCCTAAGGTGGTATATCAGAAAAAATGTTGCTAAGAGAAATGCCCATGTTTTCTCCTAGGATTGTTTGTTTGATTTAGTTTCAAGTCTAACTTTCAAGTCTTTAATCCATTTTAAATTTTTCTTGTGTGTGGTACAAGAAAGTGTTCTATTCATTTTTTGCATGTATCTGTTCAATTTTCCCAACACCATTACTAAATAGACTACCTTTACCTCATTGTATGTTCTTGCCTTCTTTGTCAATATTAATTGACAATAAATGTGTGTGTTTAATTTATGGGCTTTCTAGTGCATTTCATTTATCTATATGTCTGTTTTTATGCCAGGACCATGCTGTTTTAATTACTATGGTCTTGTTATAAAATGATCTTGGGAGTCTTCCCTCCTCTTAATTTTTTTGGAATAGTTTCAGAAGCATAAGCATTATTTCTTTTTGGAATGTTTGGTAGTATTCACCTGTCAAGCCATCCAGTCAAGGATTTGGTTTGTTGGGTGTTCTTTGATTACTGCTTCAATTTCACTAGGTGTAATGTCTGTCAGGCTCTCTGAATCTTCCTGATTCAGTTTTGGAACCTTGTATAGTTCCAGGAATTTATTCATTTTGTACATGTTGTTCAATTTTTTGTCATATAGGTTTTTCATAACATTTTCTTATTCTCCTTTGTATTTCTGTGAATTCATGTTACTTCTCTTTCATTTCTAATTTCATTTATTTGGGTAGTCTTTTTTTTCATGGTTTGCCTGGTTAAAGGTGTGTAAATCTTCTTTAAAGAACCAGCTTTTTAATTTCATTTATCTTTTGTATTATTTTTATGTTCTATTTTTTATTTCTGCTTTCTACTATTTCTCTTTCTTCTACTCATTTCATGCCTTGTTGTTCTTTTACAGTTCTTTTAGGAATAAAATTGAGTTTTTTACTTGAGATTTTTCTTGTTTGTTGATGTAGGCCTGAAATGCTATCAAAGTTCCTCTTAAGACTGCTTTCGCTGTGTTACATAGATATTGAGTTGTTGGGTTCTCATTTTCATTTATTTCAAGGTATCTTTGGTTTCTTCCTCATTCTCATTGTTAACCTATTCATTGCTTAGTAAGATGTCATTTAGCCCATGTCTTGTGTATTTTTCAGTTTTTATTTATTTCTAGTTTCATACCTTTAAGGTCAGAAAAGATGCTAAATATTATTTCAAACTTCTTAAATTTATTGAGACTTGTTTTGTGTCCTAACATGAGGTTTATCCTAGAAAATATTTTGTATGCCCTTGAAAAGAATATATAATCTGCTTTGGGATGAAATACTCTGAAGGTATAAATTAAACCTCTCTGATTTAGTGTTTTTTTTTAAACTAGTGACACTATTTATTACTTTGTACAGCAACATTTGTTTAATTTTTTAATTTTATAATTTCAATTTTTAAGTATTTTGTTGATTATGCTATTACAGTTGTCCCATTTATTTCTTTCCTTTATTCCCCTCTGCCTTATAAGCCCCTACCACTAAGACTGAACATGATTCAGCTGTTGATAGTCGCTGAGTCTGTTGTCATTTCACAGTTCATAGTTTTGATAATCTTATTTTTCTTAGACAAGTCCCTTTAAAGTTTCATATAATAAGGGCTTGGTGTTGATGAACTCCTTAGCATGTTATTTATTGCCAGTGTTTTCTCACTGATTTTCCAACTGGATGATCTCTCCACTGATGTCAATGGGATGTTAAAATTCCTTACTATGACTGGATTACTGTTAATCTCTCCCTTTATGTCCATCAAAATTTACTTTACTTATTTAGATGCTCCTATTTAGTGTGTATAAATGTTTAAAAGTTTTATAGTGTTCTGTTGAATTAATTCCTATAGCACTATCTTGTGATCTTTGTCCTGTTATGCTTTTTGTTTTGTCAGATATAAGTATTGTCCCATGTGCATGAAATATATCCCATGTGCATAAAATATATATTCTCTATCCCTTTCCTTTAATCTTTGTGTATTTTTTGGTATGAGGTGGGTCTCTTGTAGACAGCATATATATGGGTCTTATTCTCTTGTCCATTTAGCTACCTTATGTCTTTTAATTGAAGTATTTAAACTATTTACAGTTAAATAGATTATTAATAGGTTCTTACTTATTACTATTTTATTATTTTAATTGTGTTCCTCTGTTCATTTAATAATTTTTCTTCTTTTTCTATTTCTTAATGCAGGCCTTTTAACATTTTGTGTAATGCAGGTTTGGTGGTAACAAACTCTTTCAACTTTTGTTTTGGGGGGAAGATAATTTCTTCTTCAATTTTAAATTACAGCCTTGCTGGGAAAGTAGTCTTGGTTGTAGGTCCTTGCTTTTTATCACTTTATGTAACTCATGCCAATCCCTTTTGCTTAATTTTTTGTTGTTGAGAAATCAGCTGACAGCCATATGGGAGCTCCCTTTGTAGGTAACTGTCTTTCTTTTGCACCTTTAAAACTCTCTCTTTGTCTTTAGCCTTTGCCATTATAATTATAATGTGTCTCAGCATGAGCCTCTCTAAATTCATTCTGTTTGGGACTCTCTATGCTTTCTGGAATTGTGTGTATTCTTCCTTCTGCAAGTTAGGCAATTTTCATTCATTACTTTTTCAAATAAAAAAAAAGAACAAGGGTCCTTGATCCCTGTTCTCTCTCTTCTCCTTCTAGCAGATATTCTTATGCCTTATATTGTCCCAAAGGTGTCTTAAACGATCCTCATCTTTTCAAATTCTTTCTTTTTTTTTCTGCTTGATTTGGTGCCTTTTTCTACCTTGTCTTCTAAACTGCCGTTTTGATCTTATTCTTCATCCAACTTACTATTTATTTCCTTCGTTGTATTCTTCATTTTTGACTGGTCCTTTCTATAATTTTTTACTATAATTTTCTATGTCCTCTATTTTATGTTTTTGTAGGTCTCATTAAGTTATTTGAGTGTTATAATAATCATTAATTTAAACTCTATATCTGATCATTTGTTGGCCTCCATTTCATTTAGCTCTTTTTCTAGAGAGTTCATCTTTTATTTAGAATCTGTTTCTTTGTTTCTCCATTTTGTTTGCTTTTGTGTGTGTGTTTCTATGTATTAGATTGATCTGCTATGGTTCCTAGTCTTTCTGTGTCAGTCTTATGTAATAAGGGTCCTGCGGGATGTAGTGGTACAGTTTCATTCAAAACTTGAGCTATGTGCTCTAGGAATTTTAGATCCTTCCCTTATGTTGTCTGAAGCTGGCCACTGGATGTGTTGCTGTATAGCTCTTGGGAGACTCTGGTGCAGACCAGTGTCAGACACTGTCTCTGCAACACTCTTAGCAAATTGTTTGTAGCTACAAGCAATATACAGTGTGTGGCTGCCTCTGCTGTGCCTGGGTGTGTGCTGGCAGAACCAAGCCGCTTACCAACTGGCTTTTTCTAGCACCAGGCCTGAGAGTTTATCAACAAAATTTCTAAGAAATTGCAAGATTCATGTCTGCCTGCCCCTACCTGCAAGCTTTCTGTTAGACTCAGTGTAAGATTTGCTAGTGGATTTCCTGTGAGGGGAAGGTACAAGTCAGACTTGAGGGAAAATGGTGGTCTTGGTTCTTACTCCAGAGTCACACAATTCAGTCTATCCTGGATTTTTTCCTGATCTCAGCAGGGCACAGGCACTAGTAGTTAGGTGGGTGGAGACTCCAGAGCCAAAAAGTCGAATCTGCTGGAATCCAAGAGCATAGTTCTATTGGATCTCCCATGAGGGGAAAGTACCAGTTATGTTCATGAGAAAGTGAGGTGAATGGCTCCTGTCCCAGAGCCAGATAACTGTTGCTGATACCTCCTGAGTCTTCCCAGGTTTCTACACCTTGGCCGAGGTAGCTGACTCCTCAACAGGTCCTAAGCTATGCAGGGTATGGCAATGAGTCCAGAGGGTGCAGCAACTGCTTTTCCCCAGGCTGATGCTGCATGGAGGGCAGTGCTCCACCCAAGAAAGATGGCATCTGCAGTATGCCTGGTAGCTTCCCTCCAATAGTTCCCTTCCCAGAGACCCACACTTCTGACTCTCTTCAGGTTAGTCTAGTCAGCTCTGCCCTCCTTTCCACCACAGCCCGGGGTGAGTGACTGCAAACAAACTTTTATGTGTTGGCCCTTTGAGAGAGTTCCTCTGTGTCCAGTGGGATCTGTTTCTCCTTGGTAGACAGAAACTGTGCTGTTTATCCATCTCCTTGGTAGACAGATGGATGTGAAGTGGGCACCTCTTCCCATGTCTGATCCTCTGAGTTGGAGAGCCCAGCTTAGGTTTGAGACCCCAGCTCGTCAGGGAGAATCTCTCATAGCTGGATATCCTCCCGGAATCTTAGCTGTTGCTTTTGGGAGTAAAGCTAGTACTTTTCACAATCCTGCCTTTCCTACCAGTTTAGATGGGGTTTCTTCTGTAAATTCTTGGTTATAAGGCTTTTCTTCAATTAGTCATTGGTTATTTGTTCAGGGTGATTGTTTTTTAATTTAGTTATAATTACAGTTTGGTCCTGGGAGGCAATTACTGTAGCTTCCACTTACTCCATGGCCATCTGAAATCTTCTAACTACGTGGTATAATAGGTTATATATTCTTAGTTATATATTCTCATAGTGATTATTCTACAATTTTATTACCCATTTTAATAAGAATTATGTGGGCTATGTTAAAGTTTAATTATTATTGCATATACAAATAAAATAATCAATATTCTTTTCCTAAACTTATACAGAAAGATATTCAGTATTTTGAGTGAATTCATGATTAACTAAACTTATAGTCCAAAAAAGTCTCTCATTTCAAAATTCTTTTTAATTCCAATCTATGAATTTTAATAAGGTCAGTTTCCTTATGCAAGAAATCAAATTCATAAAAGATAAGCAAGTGTGAAATACCTAAGAAACTTACTACCTTGTTGCACATTTATATTCATTAAACGTTACAGACCACTCTGCCTGGTCTTAGGAATTGTATCTTGACCCCTTGTGGCTAAGGGCGAGGGACGACCTTTGGAATGCGAGCCCCAGGAGACAAAGCCTGTCTCTGATAGCAAACACTGCCTCAGTTCCTCTCCCTGCCCCCAAAGGTTGGTCAGAAGTCAATGATGGGTAACACCCCTCACAGTGGGGGGCAACCTAAGCCAGACTCGATCACTTGGGAGGCCATTGTGGAAGGACTCGGGGGCTGCAACAAAGAGCAATAGACTCTCACCCCCTGGCTTTGTCAAAGCCCGAGTCCCCATGTTCTCTGGGAGAAGCGCTTCCTGGCTCTAATTCCCTTAAGTCTGAATACCTGTTGGGGGGAGGTGCAGCTCCTTGCCTTGCTAGAGTGTGTCCTGGGGAAAAATCTGACATCACAAAGACTTGCTGATAAACCTGGGAAATCTACTCTACTAAGAGTGCTTTCATTCATATGATAAGAGTCCAAGAGGAAATGAGTATGTCTCCCAAAGTTTCTACAACTCTCTTCCTGACAGACTGGCTCATAGTAAGCCCTTGGATTTATTTCTCTTTTTTTTAAGTTTTTTTAAAAGATTTTATTTATTTATCTTTAGAGGGGAAGGAAAGGAAGGAGAGAAGAGAATTATCAATGTATGGTTGCCTCTCGTGAGTCCCCTGCCGAGAACTGGACTGCAACCCAGGCATGTGCCCTGACTGGGAATCGAACCTCGATCATCTGGTCTGCAGGCCCATGCTCAGGATTTCTTTGAAATGTTATCTTCTGTTTAATCCTTGATGCCATGTATTCCTGTGCATTACGACCCAATAAAAATCCCTGGAGGTGGGGGCTCGAGGCCTTTTTCTCCTTGGAGAAACTGGCCGATGCTGGCCTTTGTCTCCCCTGAGAATCTGGCCACCAGCCCATGACCTTTTCCCAGCAGGGAAAATGGCCACCCCTCCTCCCTAAGCAGATCACATCATGTACCGGTCATGATTCATTCTCATCCGTGGCACATGGGGGGTACTTATGGAAGTCACCCCCACAATTAAAGAGCAAATTCTTATGTTCAAAGAAATATTTAATAATGACCAATTACATTTAAAAAAATTAGAAGTAAAAGTATTTGATCACAATAAGAAATGAGATCCTTAAAATCTGGTTTGCCCTGTTATAAACTCACTTTGTGACTCTGAATTAGTCATCTCCTATCTTCCTGTGTGTGTCCCCTAGTTAGAGAGAAACAGTACACAAAGACACACTGCTTACTGGACACTTGTCAGAATACATCAACATTTAGAACCTGCTTTTAGATCTTTGTTTTAAAATGTTTTAAGTGTGCAAAAGTGATATTATAATTATTTTAAAAATCTATTCAGTCCTACTAAAACTGCACCTTAACTTTGTATTATACTTTTTTCTCATGAAGATTTAGTTTACTACATTTCAATAATTTTTAGTGAAAAGTTCCAGTTGTCTGTTCTTT
Source organism: Sturnira hondurensis (assembly GCF_014824575.4). NCBI lineage: Eukaryota > Metazoa > Chordata > Mammalia > Chiroptera > Phyllostomidae > Sturnira > Sturnira hondurensis. Next base: position 6,078,629 of record NW_028090025.1, on the reverse strand, counting down.
TGTCCATTAGATGTGTAACTTATCTTTAGTTTGAGAGGAGGGGTCTCAGGTCTGGCACAATTCACATTTAGGGCTAGATAAGTTTTTGTTATTGGGGGGCGCTCTTATGCACTGTATGATGTTTACTAGCAACCTTGTCTATATTTACCAGATGCCATCAATAAATAAAACACACTACTGGTTGCTGGAATGTAGATGGGGCAATGGAAGGAGCAAAAAATTTGAAGGCGACTAAGACATACAAACTTTAAGTTATGAAATCAATAAGTTACTAGGATTCATTATTTTTAATGGTATCTATTATTTAATCATCTCTGCCTGACAATGATTGATGAACTTTAGGTATATACCCTGTATTCCTGTGCAAATTGAACCAAATAAAAACCTCTCAAGGCAAGGGTCGAGGCACTCTCTTTTTGAGAGAGTGGCTGAGGTGCTCTGAGGCACTCTCCCCTTTTTCTTTTCCTTTTTCCTCCACAGGACTTGGTGGTCTGTGTGAATTTGTCTCGTCTCATCCATAATGCTGCGGACCGCAGGAGCCAAGATCTGTGTCAATTAACCTCAAAGAATATTCCACTGCCTGTTCCAGTCCTCATTTACCTTCTCTGCCAGGCCAAGAAATTCGAGTTAGGACCACTTAATTAGGACTCAATAATATTATATTTTTTGTTGTTATTTTAGATTTCCAACTAAATTTTAAGTGTCTTAAAGGCAGAGAATTATCCCAGAATATTATAACCCATCAATATTTAACAGAGATCAGGACCAAAAAGAATTCCCTCCAGGCATGTTCATTCTAATTTGGGAGGAAACTGGAGCTACTCAAAAGAAAAATATACATATATACATGTATGTATATAATAAAATTTTGCAGTGTATCATGCTAAGTGAAATAAGCCAGGCCATGAAAGAAAAATACCATATGATCTCATATATAAGTGGAGCCTAATCAACAAAACAAACAAGCAAGCAAGCAAAATAGAACTAAAGACATGGAAATAAAGAATAAACTGACACTGAGCAGAGGGGAGGTGAGAGGGTGTTAATGAAAGAAAGAAGGGGAAGGGTCGAGTCAAGGAACATGTATAAAGGACGCATGGACAGAAACAAGGGGGGGGACTGAGTGCAGGAAGCAGAGTAGGGGAGAGTAATGGGGGGAAATGGCAACAATTATAATTGAACAACAATAAAAATATTGCATTGTGTGGTTCTACTTAATCATGCATTAGAATTTAGAGAAGTGAGACTCATTAGGGACTAAAATAATAGAATAAAGATGCAAGAGAAAAAACACTGCTCTATATTGTGAAAGAATGTTTTCCATTCAGATATTTGGAGGAAAGAATATGTTCTGTATTCGAACAGAAGAAAAAGTAAGAGTGTTTAAGAATGCAGAATAGAAGTTTACAGAAAAACACACTCTTTGAAGGTCAGAGGTCCAAACTGCAGTGTGCAACTCTAAGCAGATTTGCTGTGGTCAGTCTGAGCGGGGCTGATAAAAGTAGAAAAAAAGAAGAGTATAGGAAAAGAAGGCATGAAATTGCCAAGAATGGGGTCCAACAGCAGATTTCAAAACACTAAAATTTTTATCCTGAAGGTTAAATAATTACCAACCTACAGATTGCATTCTTTAATTGTCTTGGGTACAATGGAAACACAATATTATAGAAAAGACTGTTGAAACAACTTCTCGGTTTAAATTTGGACTGAGGATTAAGATATAGAGTGCTGCTCAGCCCTCTCTCTACACCTGTCATACAAAATGTCACGGCATTTCACAGGAACTGTCTTCCTCCCATGTGTATTGCTGTGGCTGAAACTTAGCTAGTGTACCCTTGTACCTCCCTGTAGTCAGTTTAAAATCTCCTTTTGCTATGTTAGAGTATTGCCTATATCATACCAGGTATTGAATATTTTATCAACTATTTCAAATATTGTCCTTCAATATAGCTGACCCCCCCATCAGTGTATTGCTTGACCTCTTTTCAAATCTATATCACCACTCATAAATAATCAACAGAATCAAAAAAGTACCTTCCAAATACATGTATTTTATTGATATATAGAAATTATCAAAATATTCTTCCTCATATATTATTCACATACACTAAGTGTTAATTCACAATGTACACATTATGGTGCAAAATGATTTTTGTTCCCTTTTAGAATAAAACACCTTTTCCTACACATCTGGAGAGTAGTTTCACTTTGATGTATGACACTGACATTTTGACACTTCTGACAGTGTCATTTAATAGAAGAATTTTTGTCAATAGCTCCTTCTTATTTCTCCCTGATCATATTTGTGTTAACTAAGTGACTAGCTTAACAAGTTTCTAGGTAATACAATGCCTTGTACTTGTTCTTAAAGAGCAAAGTGTCAATTTGAATGATGTCTGATGATTCTGTTCTCTCCCTTCAATGCTTAATTAAAAAACAACCAACTTGGGTTTGTAAATAATGTGCCGAATTTATGATAAAAGAATATATAAACAGTTGGTTTAGTACAAAAGACAGTGCATTAGTAATGAGGCTAATGAATCAATGACATCTGTACACAATTTAATAAAGTTTTATAACAGACCACATATTAGTGACTCGGTGCAAATGGATCTGAACTTCAATAAAATGATTTTTCTATGTTTATAGCATTTTTGTGCACAATCTTTTCTGTATTTCTGCTTATGAAGAGCCATTATATTTATAAATTAGTTGTCAATGGACATACAGATTCATTTTATTTTGCCCTGGAAAGAATTTATAATTTTACGTTTTTGATGTTTTACAGAGTTTTGTTACTTATGATACAGTTTTTGTCATTACTTTCATGCATCATGAATCCACTTTGAGCCACTCATTCAAATCTTATGAGTAAAAAATGTAATGCAAGATAATGGTAAAATAAGATGCAAAATTTAACAACCTAATACTAAACTAAAAATAAGATGTAAAATCACAAAATACAATATGTTTTAAGACAAATGACATGTTGTTCATGCAGATTATGATCTAAAACAAATTAAATGTTCTAGTACTTGTAGTATATATTCTAAATTAAGGTGATGGTTATTAAGAATACAGTATAACCAAAAAAATACACATACAATATTGCTTTATGGTCTTTCCATGTTAAATATTAAATAACAAAGGTACCATCATATTTTGCATATTTTAAGAAACATTGCTGTGGAAGAAAGGATGAGAAAGAAATAAAAATTGATCAATATTTTATCCATTGCAGGGAAAGTAACTGAGCAAGCAGAGAAATACATGTCTATGTTTGGTGTGTGCTTATTTGCTTTTTATAGTAAGAATTAAAATAATGAGTTCAGAAAAAGTTTCAGATTATTTGAAAGATAGCCACAAAAATTGCTCTCATTGCTGTATTCTTTCTCATTAACTAAGTGATTTTGCTGTTCTTTTTTGTTGAGTAGAGTCTGTTTTCCCAACCCTTTATCTGGGCTGGCATTGTGACCTGCTTTTACCAATACAATATAATGGAGATGATGTTGTATGAACACAGAGCCTAGGCTCCAAAATTCTCTGTGGCTTCATCTTCTGTGCTCTTTGATCACAGTGCAGCTAAGTGAAGAAAACAACCTAGCTTGTAGAGGAATAAACTACATGGAACAGAGACAAGCTATCCTAGGTCAGAATCCCTGTGACAGCCAGCCCCTTGGTGATCCAAAGACACCTGCATCCATGTGATTGACCTCAGAAAACATCTGAACAGGAACTACCCATCCATATCTAGCCCAAATTACTGAACCTTGAGATACCATGCACAATAAAACAATTAGGTACATTTTTAAAAGAAGAAGAAACCACTTCAGCTCTAAATTTTCATATACAGAAAGTAGGATGAGAGAAAAACTCAAATGTAAATATAAACCATTTTTTATTAAAGAGGAAAATAATTTCTTCAAGTAAAGCAATGATCCAGAGGCCAGAATTGAGAATGGGAGAAAACATTGAAATTGATTCTACTCAGTGCTGAAAACTGGAATGAATCAATAAATATCTTTAGTTATAGATCAAAGGGAACCCAACAACATGTGCTTGACTGGATTTCAGATTTGTTGTGGACCACCGATGGCTATATGCCTCCTTATTTTACTTTTTGAACAGGAGAGGCCATTGTGATTATTCTTTTTCTATATCAACATTTTATGTTGGATTTTTAGTTTTTAGCTCATATTTCTCTGCATAAAAAGAAGTCACACTCAAGAAAGTGTGCTTGATGAAGACATTCAAGGTGGTCCATCAATAACTAAACCTGGTTTAGATAATAGGATTGTATTTTGGGATTATATTATATTGTGGATTATATTTTACATCTAAGAAGGATACAATGGTGGAGTGTATTTTACATCTAAGAAAGATATGTTATTATGGAAAAGTGGTAAACTTGGGTAGATTTGCAAAGATGCCAGAGTAATTTTTCCTGATGGTACTGGCATGCTGATTTTTTCCAGGTGACTCTCTTGGTTCTCCTATCAAGGCAAGAAGGCTGGTTCTGAGCCATTCTCATGATTTGGAATGTCCAGAGAGAAACAGAGGAGATGATATCTGAAGCCTAAACATCAAGAGGCCTTCAGCTTCCATTCAGAATTCCTGGAATGCACTGTTTTCATGGCAGGAATGAGAGGATGAGATAGCATGGAGCAATCCAAACTGAAACCCTAAATATAGTCTCCAGTCATAGCTCAGATGATTATAATCACATAAGTGACAGAAAACAAGACCAGCAGAACCCCCTTACTGAGCCCAGGTCAAATTCCTGATTCTTCAAAATTATGAACAAATATAATTCCTGTATTTTTAGGTAAAATATATAATAAGTAAACACAATGGCTGCATTTTTAAGACATTGTGACACAGCAATAGCATATTTTCAGAGGAGCCGAATTACTACTGTTGCCCTGAAGGTACTCACAAGTCCAGTGCATTTGGGGAACTGTAACCCTTATCATTATCACCTGCCTAAACCTGCTCTCTCAAGTCATATGTCAAAACTTTCATAGCTTATTTTAAGAAAGACAGGGGGCACTTGCATTTCCGAGAGTATGAGTACATGGGGCTGGCTGATTCTTTTGGGAAAACAGGTTTTCCTCTCATCTAGCAAGAATTATGGTGAAGATAGCAAAAGTAAGAAAGCCTCATAGTTTAACAAATCATGTTCTGATGAATCTAAAAAGAGTCCTCTGAGAAGTTGAGTCAGAGGTGGCAAGTGAGTTACGTGCTTTTACTATGGAGTAAAAAGAACCAGAAAGAAGATATTAAACTGTGTCCTTCAGAAACTCAATTGGAGTTTTCTGTACTCTGTAATTTTTATCAAAATACTTCTCCTGTGATTTTAGATAATTAAAACCAATTATATTTTGTTCAAAAATTTTGTCAGTATTAATATAATCTCCTGTAGAGCACATAGTATATATCCCACTGGAAACATTTAAGATTTAAATAGATTCTGGATGAAATGGGCTGTACTAGATTCTGAAAAACTGATGTTCTTCAATCTTTGAACTGTGTAACTCTTCCTCACCATGTTTTTTCCTCAATAACATAGAAAGGCATTTAATTTTCCTTTCTTCTAAAACAAAATTGAGAGGAAAGTAGGATTTCCTTGAACAATTTCTGAAGTTATTTTTCTCCCCATTTATAGCAGGCAAAGAAATAGAAACACTTTGTGATAGATGAAAACAATTATCTTCACCTTTCTCTATTAAGATTGACAATGTATATTCAGTTCTGAGTTCCTGCATCTTTTGAATATATGTGAAATTGAACACATATACACTTTGTTCCACAATTATGAACCATGTCATTTCAGTCACTTAAATGTTGACTGTCGGAGTGCCAAGCCTTTTCTTGGGAGAGACATTATTCCCTGAACAGCACCCTCAATACCAAGGCTGCTTGAAACAATGTCAGAGCAAAGTGAAAGAGTTTATCCTGTGGAACTTTGTAGAGAGTATTTCTAATGATTTGGCTCTCTCTTGAACTCCAGAAACAAAGAAAGAAAAAACTCTACCTGATCATGTCACAAATCATAATTTAACAAGAAAGAGAGAAACAGTATAATGATAAACAAGTATAAATATTCAGCATATATACATGTGTTGGATTTTCTCCTGATTCATTTAATCTTGTGATTAGAGAGCTATCATAAATAAGAAAATTTTACTACCAATAAAAATTACTTACTAAAAGCATCTCTGCCAGGAATATAGTGTATAGTATTCATTTAATTTCATCTTTTTGCAAGGTAAATATTTCAGTCTGTGAATAAGAATGCCAAGTTTGTAGACTTTGAAAATAATTTGGCTGACTTCATCAGGTTGGTCTTGAACTTGCTCCTTTGTCCATTTAGCTCTCAAAGTCACTCTATGCTCTATTTGCCAGAATTAATTGCTGATCAGTATGATTGATTATTAGATATGTAGTACTTTTTTGTTATATATCTACAGATGATGTTCCTACAGAACTGAAAGTACTCAGAATAAAGCAAGTGTGGTTAGCAGAATTATCTGCTAATCCCCCAAATCCCAGCCCATTCAGTGCCTACCCTATTTAATATCCTCACCTTCAGTGTGTGTGAGACCTTTGAAAAAAATGAGATGACTATAATCTTCATTAAATTATTTCTGAAAAAAATAAGAGGTTATTACTCTTGTAATGATGCTGCATTCCTGATTGTGGCTCACTATAACAAGATTGTCCCACTGACTTTGAAGAAGTATGCCCACCTGTGAGAGAGTCACCTTGAACCTGAGAGAGTTTCCCAGTAGCTGAAAGTAATGCCCTTGTGAGAAGTCACCAAATGGGACCCCTATTCTCTAGTCAACAGGAGACAATTTCTTCAAGCAAAATTTGGCAGAGGACCTTGAGCCAGAGATAAGTCCAGCTCTAGAACACTAGAACACTTCAGATGCTCAAACACTTTGTAGCATGTGTCACTCAGGGAGGAAATCTATTTGATTGAACCAAAGTAGTTTTTATTATTATTATTTTATATATTGATACTAAGTTTTGGATTAGAAAACACATGAAAGCCCTATTTAAATCCCCAATTTGCCCTTGATGTTGTGTTCATGTGCATACATTAAAAGAATTCTGGGTGGCAGGAAGATAAGTTGGATACACAAGCATCATGATGCCACCAAATCTTCAAGATAAGGAATTGCCATTGGTAATTTGTAGCAGGAGAAGGTGGACAAGATAGTTGAATAAATGTGGAAAAATACAAGAAAAAACAAGCAAGTGGAAAATATGAAACATGAATTTGAAAGTTTCACGTTCCAGGGTTAAATTATTTTATTTCCTTTACCTCAATGAGGTAATGTTTTCTAAGGATATTGTTCTTACCTCCAAAACCTCACAGACATACCTGCATCACAGAGATAAAATTATATGGAAGAAATTTTTATCTAGGGAACACTGAATTATTTTATTTGGGGTTGGTTGAGCTCGAAATAGATTTCAGAAAATGTGGTCCCATTCCTTACTTTGTAATTAGAAATAATTTATATACAGCTATTAAAAATACACAAAGCCACATCTTTTAGTTGCTATCTACTTTATCCAATATCCATAAAAATTACCATTTAATTCTTCATTCTTCACTTACCCTTCACTATTCTCCAATATATATCATGAACAAAATGAGATAATTACTAAAATCCCTCTGGAGAATATTTTCTGCAACAATTTTATGTTTGGGTTCTCTGTGTTTTGCTATTGTGACTCACATATGCAGATGAAAACACAGGGAAATTGCTGTCTTGATACTACTTCTGAATGTTGTAAGCAGTTTAAATCAAAATTTGACATTCTAAGCTGTTTAATTTTTCTCAAGGGACTTTTCCCAGTTGAGAAGCTTCAAAAGTAAACCTCCACATCCGAAGTCATTTTTGAAACAAATCTAAAGCTTTTATAAGATTATTTTCAGATATGTTAGCTGTATGAGGATAATGAATACATTGTTTAAATAAGGGCCTCAGGCAAGGATTATAGCCCAAAGCTTGCCTGTGTTATGTGTTTAGAAAACATCGAAAGAATAGGTATACTATAATAATTCCTTCTTTAACCAGTAAATATATATTACTAAGCAAGGTGTAATTTTTTGTGTATACATTAACATTTTCCCCATTAAACACATTCATAATGAACTCTATCATATTTGCACATTTTTGATATTACTATAGTTATTTTACAGATTGGGAAAATAAAGCTCAGTATAATGAAATGGCCAATCCATTATATGAAAGATGTAAATGATAAATATAAAATTAAACTGTTAGTTTGATCTCAGTTACAGATACTCCTGTTCAAGATTATATTTGTTAAGTCATAAATAAGGGGTGCATTTACACCAAGTACTTTATCTTTTTCAGCCCTGGCCAGTGTGGCTCAGCTGGTTGGGCAATGCCCCACAAACCAAATACATTATCTTTTCCCCAATATTGGGAAAGTAATTCATAGAGAAAGGAATGTAAGAACATTTATATTCCAGAGAACACAAGAATTAAAGAGAGTGGATAGATGTAGAAAATATCCTATTGGAAATTACTAATTAATAAAGGCATTTTTGGAATGCATTATTTATTGAAAATTGGCCATTCTTACAGTTCTTAAGAGTGTAAGAATATTCTTGCAATAAGAATGTATTTAATATAAAGGCAATAACAGATAGTCTTCTACCTTTTATTTTTTATTGTATATTTTCTATTACCATTTAGTTCCCTTATACTCCCTTGCTACCCACGATCACCACACTGTTGTCCATGTCAATGAGTCTTTTTTCTTTTTTGCTCAATCCGTCCACCCTCAGCCTTTCCCACAAGCTGTCCTCCTGCTCTCCTCTATTTTTATTTATGTCTTTTTATCCTCACAATGATCATATGAAGTAGCTAATATTATCCATATTTCATATTTAAGGGAACTGAGGAGTAGAGAGGTTTGGCAATTTCCCTGAGAGCCTGGAAAAGAGGCCCTGTTTTCAATTTAGGCAACTTCACAGCTGAGTTTATTGATTCTATCAACTAAGTCTCTCATTTATAGATTGCTGTAGGAAACTGCCAATACTCAATGATGTTCATATATAAAAACAATGATTTCCTATGGCTAAAATGATTACTACTATAATTATTGTTGCCATAATTTTCTAGTGTTAAGTGCAAAGCTGCTGTTTAATCTCCCTCTGTATTACATCATTTAAACTTAAAATATAAAATATACATTTTTATTTAATATATCATTAGTTTAATTTTAGTAAGTTAGTTACAGGTCATAATATTAACCAATTTAAGTTATAAATCAGACTTAACACTTTCATATCATGTAGCATTTGCTATTAGTAATAGATACTCAGGCTCTTGTATACAGTTTTTTACTACATTCTGTATATACAAGTAAAATAATAACCAAAATTTCTGCAACTGTAAATATGAACATTATACAAATCCTTAGTTTCAAATTCGGAACTTAAATCCAGGGAGTCTTTGGTTCCAAGTCTAGAGAATTGTTTTTAAGGTCTATTCATAATACCATCTTAAATGCTTTGCCAATATTTTTTTTGTTTAATTGTTGTTCAAGTACAGTTTTCTGTCTTTTACTCCCATCCCAGCCCAACCCCTCAGTGTTCCCCACCTCCCTCCCATTTCCACTCCCCTTAGTTTTTGTCCATGTGCCCTTTATACAAGTTCATGCAAACACTTCCTCTTTTCCCCTGAATCTGCCAATACTTTTTAAATAAAATTAGAAAATGCTTTAGAAGAATTGTCATCAATAACCATTTCTTGTAAAAACAAAAATATCACTAGCCATCAATATATGTCTCTTGTGGATTCAGATTTTATATCTTTTCAAAAAACAGCCTAAGATGAAATAGCTTTCAAATTCTTTTAGAAAAATTGGTCTTCAGAATCTTTAATAATAAATAAAAAATTAAGGTAATTTAAATAATACATTAAAATGTGTCAACTCTTGAAATAACACAATACAAAAATGTCTACAGTCACCTAATTTTTAGCTCTAACCCATGTCTTCTTAAACTAACTTTCAAAGAAATACCAACAGTATTTGTTGGTGAAAAGTAAAATAATATTCTGAAATCAATATTAATTAAAATAATGTATAGCTTGGTAATTGTTGGCTTGCATGAGGATAATTATAAATAATGTTCTATTTAAACAATAATTTTGATACAGCTATTTTGACTTAATACCACCAAACTATGTAGTACAACAAACTAATGGTAGAACTGATTAATGTCTCTGTCATGGGTGAACTGAAGCAAGGAAGTTAAGCAATCAGCAACAATGTAGGGTCAGAATGTCATTGTACAATCTTCATATGTGCATTCAAAAAGAAATAACTGTTATTTTCATGATGCGATGCAAAGATATAACTATGGTTTGCACCATATTGTAAAAATCATACTCATTAAGTTTGCTACCCGTCGTTTAATGATACACAAGAAACATTTCTAGTGACTGAATGAGGAATGAATAAAGAGAAAAAATTCTATTATAACAATAGAAATCATGAAATGGTTAAAGTGAAGAAAATAAGGTTGAGAATTTTTTAAATATGATATAGTTTTCAAGAGAATAAAAATACTAAAGCATTTAAAATAGATTTATCAATCTGATTTTTTAATTGAAATTTTATTTAATCAATACATATGTATGTACAGAAATACTCATACATGTCTCTTATTTTAAAAATACATAAGATCTTCAAAGTCCATAATTCTAACCATAAACTTTCTAATTTAAAATAACCAAAGATAGTTTAATGTTATTTTGTTAGAACTGTCCTTTGGTTTTCTGAACAACAAATTTGATTTTGTACTTGTAACAAGAAATTTAGCCAGTGATAAGAGTGAAGAAAAGAGCAACAGAAAATTGATTAAGATAAACCAGTATTATAAAGTATGTATTTTTATTTAAATTTTATCATACATAAAATTACTCCACAATTTAACAATTGTCAATTAATCAATTAATGTTAATTATGAGTGATCATAATTTCACCTATTTTTAATTTAATGTTATTTAGAACATAGAAAATGTACTTCTAAAAATACGTGAAAATTTTATATGAACAAAACATGCCTTTCAAATTTCTCAAACACAAATACAATATATACTAATTAAAAATATCAAAAACAGAGTCCCAATTCACTGAAATACGTAGAAAATGTCTAACTGTTCTAAAGATGCTTAATATGTAATGCAAAGATGAGAATTATGTATGTAAAAGTTAAATGTCAACATAAGAAAACATATAAATATCAAAAATATTGTAGATGATATGCACTTAATACCAAAATTTCAAAATTCCAGTACTATTTGTCATAATTATGTTAATATTAACAGGAGAAACCTGGTTCTTCTTGCTAATGCGGTAAATAATTACTGATCATCAAGCCTATTAGCATGCAAACATGGTTTATTAGCAACATATTCTAACGGAAGAGAAAGGCCTTGCCAAGGTAGAGGAGAAAGGCAAAGGCAGGGGTAACAAGAGCAAGGGTGGCAAGAGCCCTGGTACTTCGTAATGAGGACTTAAATAATTGGTGAACTGGGGGTGAGGGCATTATATGTTGACTGATGAGTAAAGGTTGTGCCAGCTTTTCTGGGGGGATCTGACAACCTAAATGTAGGTATGTGGCAGCGGCGGGGCGGGGGGGGGTCTTTTCCAGATAGTAGAAACATAGAATCTCAAGGACTGCCTTCCCACCATCTTGGCCTTAGGATGTTCAGGACATCCAGAAATCTTAGTAAGATTGCTACAGAAGGTTATAGAAGCCCAGTGTCAAGGACTCTTTACTCCTCATGTATTATCTTCGCTTGTGTTGTTTGGAATGCCTGGCAATCTTACCAAACTGTGATCAAGACTGCTGAGTTTGTGGGTGAGACATGTCTTCCTTTGCCTCTAGCCTTCTATAGTAAGTCCTTTGTTAGATTGTAATGGCAAGAGCCCTGCCTTTATTTCCTCTCTGGCAACTCATTCCTAGTTGCTACATAACAATAATATCATCTGAAAATGTAAATCAGAAGATAGGATACCATTTTTGTGCCCAAATATGGTAATCTTGTTCATATACTACTTTATATGAATATAATTTTATTATAATAGCCCTGGCTTAGTGGGTCAGTCGGCTGGAGTATCGTCCCATACACCAAGAGGTGTATGAATCGAACCCCATCCTATATACCAAGAGGTGTATGGTTGGTCAGGGAACCAACCATATGAAAAAATATATTTTCAAATGATACCTCAGCCAAGGGTTTGATCTCTAAAATATATAAAGAACTCACAGAACTCCACAACAGGTAAATAAACAATCCAATTGAAAAAAAAAATGTGTAAAGGATTTGAACAGAACATTTCTCCAAGGAGGACATACAGAGGGTCCAAAGACACATGAAATCATGCTAAGCATCACTAGCTATCAGAGATGCAAATTAAAACTACAGTAAGATAGCACTTCAACACCAGACAGAAAGGCCTTCATAAACAAATGAACAAAAACAAATGCGAGTGAGGTTGTGAAGAAAAGGTACACTGTTGGTGGGAATGCAAACTGGTGCAGCCACTGTGGAAAACAGTATGGAATTTCCTTAGAAAACTAAAAATGGAACTGCCTTTTGACCCAGCAATTTTGCTGCTGGGATTATATACCCTATGAGCCCTGAAAAACCAATCCAAAAGAACCTATGCACCCAATGTTCATAGTAGCACAATTTACAATAGCCAAGTGCTGGAAGCAACCTAAATGCCCATCCACAAATGAGTGGATCAAAAAATTATGGTATATTTACACAAAGGAATTCCATGAGGCAGAGAGAAAAAAAGCTCCTACCCTTTTTGAAAACATGAATAAATCTGGAGAACATCATGCTAAGAGAAATAAACCAGACAGTGAAAGACAAATACTATATGATATCACCTACAAGTGGAACCTAATCAACCAAACAAATGAGCAAGCAAAATATAACTAGATACATTGAAATTAAGAACAAACTGACAGTAACAAGAGGGAGATCGGAGGAGATAATGGGGCAGGGGGAGGAGGAGGAGGGTTGTCAGGAATATGTATAAAGATCCCATGGACAAAGCCAAACGGGTGTAGGATCAAGGATGGGAAGTGGAGATAGCTGGGGTGGGGAGACTGGTGAGGGGAAAATTGAGACAACTGTACTTAAAAAACAATAAAAAAGGTTAAAAAAAGTGAAAAGAAAAAACAAAATTAAAGTTGGTATTTCATCTAACAAAACTGTTACTATAATATGAAAAAAAGTAGTTTGGGGGGCTTTTTTTTCTTTTGGTATTTAGAAACCACTTTCTTTTTCTTCAATGTCCGCTCCTCCCTCTTACCAAATATTTGTATTATGCTGACCCTGTTATTAAGAAATCTTACCTCATTCACAGCTAGCAAATGGACCTATACCACAGCAAAGTCGTAGTCATTCTTTACTAGAGAAGATATTTTCCAGGGCTATTCTGCTCTCTGTGACTGTCTTATGGACATTCCAGACTATAGCATCCTTATTAATACTGTGGATGTCATTCTTGTACGATATAACCAATGCTTCTTGTATGTGTGTGTCAAAGCCATCTGTAAACAGAAGTCTTGGTAAAACATCTTTAATAGAAGAAGGAAAGCCATTGGGGTGACCTAAGGAATGTATTTAACTTTCTAGCTGCCATTCCACTGATCTCAATGGGATTTGTCAAAAAGCCCTAAGACAAGTGGTTCTGCCTGTCAGTTTACAACAGTTGTAGAAAATTAACTTCTGAGAAATTGAGCTCCACTAGTGATCACTTCTGATTTATTCTTTGCCGTGGCAGGCCATTGCTATGCACACTATTGGTTTCTTCATCTGCACCATTTCACCAAGAGGCTTCATCAAACGAAAGAAATTGTCTAAGCTCTGTATCTAAGTTCCTTCTATTAAAACATTATCATAGTTATGTCCCTAAGAGAAACACACACACACATCCACACACACTGCAATAGCTCACTTCAGATGTTAAAATTGGATGTTGTAAGGTTGCATTAATCATTTAATTTTAATTGGTCAATGTCTTATTGATTTATTGGGCTTGGATGACCAAGATGAGGTTATCTAAAAACCAGGATGACATTGGAATGTGTAGCAAACAAAATGAAATATTGGGTGACATTAAAAATTAAGTTAATATAGTTTAGAATGGCTATAATAAGGCAATGTTTTTAAATGTATGAGTATATTTGAAATTTTTCCTTCAAGTTTGCATTGAATTGACCACTATGTTCTAGTTCACTTATTTCTAGTAACAGCTGAGAATGATGATAAAATGTATTAAAATTATATGGCACATTAGAACAGAAAGTGAGCTAACTTGCAGGTGAAAACATTTTAAATGAACATCACTGAGATGCATTTACTTAGAACTTCTGTAATTTAGTTCTGCAACTATATTTTTAGGTACATCAACTCTCCATTTGCATGAATGTAGAATACTGAGATACCTGATCTTTAATAATATTTCTTTTGTTTCTTTTGTATCTCAAAAAGTTATTGTATATTGTCTATTATTTTATTCAAATGCACTAAATTGTATATTTTAGTTTCTTTGTAAATATCAGTTAGTTTGTAGTATTTGAACACTATGATTTGGAGGACTTCTGAAGAGAGCTATGTTGTTTACCTCTACACTTTTTATGACAGTCATGCTTTTAGCTTGTGCCCTTCATCTCCAGTGACATTTTAACTTATACAGATTTTCAATGTGTATAAATTTACTGTTCACTGATGTTTAATACTTTTATAAGTTTAATCTTTCACTAATCCTTCTGCCTGCTCCTTTTTATTACCTTGTTTACTTTTATTCATGTATTTTCTCTCATAATTTTCCAACTGGCTAGAGGTTGATTTTGATAGACACTGTTAGCCCACAAGTGCTCAATTTCTTGGGCTAGTAATCAGTAGCAGTGAATCCTTGAGAAGCTGCACACCCCCAGGGATCTTTGGCTATATTGATAATCCTTTATATTTGGCAAAGTTTCTCTTATTATTATAATTGAGCTATGTGGGCAGTTTGAATATAGTAGCTATGTACCTAACTTAAAAATAAAGCATCGGCGAACCACAGTGGTAAAAATCACCTGTTTAAAAAACAGGATGATATTCACCTTTTTAGAGATGGAGGAAAACAAAACAAAACAAAACAAAATCCATTCTTAGAACAATGGTTCAAGGCACCTTCAGCATGGCAGCATTCAAAGACACCTAGTCAGATAATCACAGCACTTGGCATTTTGGCACTTACACAAATGTCCATGTCCTTCCTCTGGTACCTCTGGGAGTGGAGTGCAATCTGGCTACAGCACAATTGGCTGTCTCTCTCTGGATATCCTTCAAACAGAAAATGTGCTTTCAGTGACTGTTTATTCTGCATGGTCCCTAGAAAAGAAATGCCATGCAAAATTAAACAAGGGAAGGTTAATGACGTGAATGGAAGAGAAGTATGTTCAAAATCTCAGAACACATATTTGCTTAGACTCGATATTGATAGATCTTTTTTCCTTTAGCTTATAGATTCTTTATGAAATACTCCAGGAAATGTACATGATTCTCACAAAGAATGTGTAAGAATTGTATATATGTAATGTAACATAATATATTTTATAGCAATATCTGTTCTCTATGATAGATACAATTTTTAAAATATACAATATTGAATATTATAAATTCCCAATTAAGGAGTTGCAGGTAAATCTTTGACTATTACTAATTTCTTTTCAAAGATGACTTATTGATCACCCAGCATTATCATAACTTTTTCAGGTGTTGTGAATAGTATATTTAGAACAGCAACTGGCTCAATTTTATAGAAACTTGATCAGGTCAAGGAGGTAGAATTTAACAAAAAGTACTATAGATCATATTGGACCTATGGAAATGTTTAAATAATGAAGTTAGTTGAAATGATGTGATTTGAGCAGAGTCAGCAGAGCCAGGAAAAGTGTTTTTATTATTTTAAAATTTAATTGTATTTTATCCATTACCATTTATCCCCCTTATACCCTCCTGCACTTCCACCCACCCCCTCACCACAGCAATCACCACATTGTTCACGTCTATGAGTTATTTTCCTTTTTTTTGTTCAATTCCTTCACACCCCAGCCATTCCTCAGAGCTGTCAACCTACTCTCTAACTATGTCTATTTTCATGTTGCTTGTTAGTCCAGTTTGCTCATTAGATTCCATATAGAGTGAAATCATATGGTATTTGTCTTTCTCCCTATTGGCTTATTTCATTTAGCATACTGTTCTCCAAGTTCATCCTTGATGTTGCAAAGAGTAAAATTTTCTTCTTTTTATGGCCAAGTAGTATTCTATTATGTAAATATTGTTATTTTGTCCATTCACTTCCTGATGGACACTTGGGATACTTCCAAACTTGGCTATTGTAAATATCCCTATACTGAACATAGGGGTGCATACATTCTTTCAAATCAGTGATTTGTGTTTCTTTGGATAAATTCCCAGAAGTAGAATTGTAGGATCATAAGCAGTTTTATTTTTAACTTTTTGAGGTAAATCCATACAGTAGCTGCACCAATCTACAGACCCACAAGCATTGCAGATGTGTCCTGCTTTCTCCACATCTTTTCCAGGACTTTTGTTTGTTGATTTATTGATGATAACCATTCTGACAGGTGTGAGGTGATATCTCATTGTCTTAGTTTGCATTTATCTTATGATTAGTGATGTTGAATATCTTTCAATGTCTATGGGCTATCTGCACAGCATCTTTGGAGAAGTATCTATTCAGGTCCTTTGCTCATTTTTAATTGGATTATTTTTAATGTTGAGTTTTATAAATTCTTTTTTAAATTTTTATTTTTATTTAATTCTTGTTCAAGTACAGTTTTCTGTCTTATATTCCCAGCCCTGCCCCGCTCCCAGTGCTCCCCACCTCCCTCCCATTTCCACTTCCCACCTTAGTTATTGTCCATGTGTCCTTTATATTTGTTCATGTGAGTCCATCCCCTTTTCCCCTATGATTCTCTCCCCTCTCCCCTCTGGACCCTATCAGCCTGTTCTGTATTTGAGTGTCATTGGTCATATTTTGCTTGCTTGTTTGTTTTGTTGTTTAGATTCACTGTTAACTGGAATCTAAATTCTTTATAATATTTGGATATTAACCCTTTATCAAAGATGTACCAGCAAATGTGTTGTCCCATTTAGTGGGTAGTCTTTTCACATTATTGATAGTTTTCTTTGCTGTGTGAAAACTTTTTAGCTGGAAGTCATCCCATTTGTTTATTTTTCATTTATTTTCCTTGCCTGGAGAGATGCATCAGAAGAAAATATTACCACGAGCAATATCTGATATTTTACTGCTTTCATTTTCTTCAAGGATTTTTATGGTTTCAAGTCTAACAATCAAGTCTTTAAACCATTTTGAATTCATTCTCATGTATGGCATAAAAAGGTGGCTTAGTTTCATTTTTCTTCATGTATTTGTCTAATTTTTCCAACACCATTAATTGATATTGGAAAAGTAGCCCATTATATAGTTTTACCTCCTTAGTCAAATATTACTTGACTACAAAGGTGTGGGTTTATTTCTGGGCTTTCTATTCTGTTCTAATGATCTATGTGTCTGTGTTTATGCCAGTACCATGCTGTTTTGATTACCATGGCCTTGGAGTACATTTTTGATATTAGGTAGCATGATTTCCCCAACTTAATTCTTCTTTCCCAAGATTGTTGTTGACTCTATTCAGAGTCATTTCTCATTTCACATACATTTTGAATACTTGTTCTAGTTTTTTGAAATAGGTTATTGGTATCTTGATCAGAATTGTGTTGAATCTATAGATTGCTTTGGATAATATGGAGATTTTATTGCTGCTCAGTCCTCCCATCCATGAACACAGTGTATGTTTCCTTTTGAATCTTCAGCAATTTCTTTCTTCAGTATCTCATGATTTTCTAAGTACAGGTCTTTTACATCCTTAATTAGGTTTATTCCTAAGTATTTTCTTCTGTTTGAGGCAATGGTGAATGGGACTGTCTTCTTAATTTCCTTTTCTGTTAGTTTGTTACTAGTACGTAAAATTGTAATTTCTTTCTAGATATTAATTTTGTATCCTGCTACTTTCCTGAATTTATTTATCAGTTCTATGAGTTTCTTGGTGGAATATTTTCACTCTATATATATAGTATTATGTAGTCTTCAAAAATGACAGCTTTACTTCTTCCTTTCCAATTTAGATGCCTCTTATTTCTTTTTTTCTTTTTTAAATATTTTTTATTTATTTATTTAATTATTTTTCAAGTACAGTTTTCTGTCTATTACCTCATCCCATCCCACCCCCCATCCTCCCCCCTCCCTCCCATTTCCACCCTTCTCAGTTGTTGTCCATGTATCCTTTATATAGGTTCCTCTAAATCCCTCCCTTATTTCCCCTGAAATTCCCTCCCCTCTCCCCTCTCGTCACTCTCAGCCTGTTCTCTATTTCAGTGTCTTTGGTTATATTTTGCTTGCTTGTTTATTTTGTTGTTTAGCTTCCTGTTAGAGGTGAGATCATATGGTATTTGACCTTCAACACCTGGTTTATTTCACTCAGCATAATGCTTTCCAGTTCCATCAATGATGTTGCAAAAGGTAGGAGCTCCTTCTTTCTTTCTGCAGCATAAAATTCCATTGTGCATATGTACCATAGTTTTTTGATGCATTCATTTACTGATGGGCACCTAGGTTGCTTCCAAATCTTGGCTATTGTAAATTGTGCTGCTATGAATATTGGGGTGCATAGGTTCTTTGGGATTGGTGTTTTAGGGTTCTTAGGATACAATCCCAGCAGTGGAATTGCTGGGTCAAAAGGCAAGTCCAATTTTAGTTTTCTGAGAAAATTCCATACTGTTTTCCATAATGGTTGTACCAGTCTGCAATCCCACCAACAGTGGACCAGAGTCCCCTTTTCCCCACACCCTCTCCAACATTTGTTGTTTATTGCTTTGTTTATGATAGCCATTCTCACCGGTGTAAAGTGGTATCTCATTGTAGTTTTAATTTGCATCTCTCTGATAGCTAGTGATATTGAGCATCTTTTCATGTGTCTCTGGATCCTCTGTATGTCCTCCTTGCAGAAGTGTCTGTTCAAGTCCTTTCCCCATTTTTTAATTGGGTTAGTTGTCTTCTTAGAGTGAAGTCGTGTGAGTTCTTTGTATATTTTGGAGATTAAACCTTTGTCTGAGGTATCATTGGCAAATATGTTTTCCCATACAGTTGGTTGTCTTTTTATTTTAATGCTGTTTTCTTTAGCTGCGCAGAAGCTTTTTATTTTGATGAGATCCCATTTGTTTATTCT
The DNA here is from genome assembly GCF_014824575.4 of Sturnira hondurensis. NCBI lineage: Eukaryota > Metazoa > Chordata > Mammalia > Chiroptera > Phyllostomidae > Sturnira > Sturnira hondurensis. The sequence goes on along the minus strand of NW_028090025.1, from coordinate 6,059,245 downwards.
TTCCTTTATAGTCCTTGCTCTAGGGGACATATCAGTAAAAATGTTGCTGCGTGAAATATCTGAGATTTTCCTGCCAATGTTCTCCTCTAGGACTTTAATGGTGTCATGGCTTATATTTAAGTCTTTTATCCACCTTGAATTTATTTTGGTGTATGATGTAAGTTGGTGCTCGAGTTTCATTTTTTTGCATGTAGCTGTCCAGTTCTCCCAACACCATTTGTTGAAGAGGCTATCTTTACCCCATTTTATGATACTGCCCCCTTTGTCGAATATTAATTGACTGTAGAGATTTGGGTTTATTTCTGGGTTCTCTATTCTGTTCCATTGGTCTATGTGCCTGTTTTTATGCCAGTACCAGGCTGTTTTGATTACAGTGGCCTTGTAATACAGTTTGATATCAGGTATTGTGATCCCTCCTACTTTGTTCTTCTTTCTTAACATTGCAGCTGCTATTCGGGGTCTTTTATGGTTCCATATAAATTTTTGAAGTGTTTGTTCTATGTCTGTGAAATATGCCATTGGTACTTTAATAGGTATTGCATTGAATCTGTAAATTGCTTTGGGTAGTATGGACATTTTGATGATGTTAATTCTTCCAATCCATGAACACGGTATACGTCTCCATTTGTTTGTGTCTTCCTTGATTTCTGTCTTCAGTGTTGTGTAATTTTCTGCATACAGGTCTTTAACCTCCTTGGTTAGATTTATTCCCAGATATTTTATTTTTCTTTTTGCTATATCGAATGGGATTTTTTTCTTGATTTCTGCTTCTGCTGATTCATTGTTAGTATACAGAAATGCCTTTGATTTCTGGATATTGACTTTGTATCCCGCTGTTTTGCCAAATTCATTTATTAGTTCCAGCAGTTTTTTGGTAGAGTCTATAGGATTTTCCATGTACACTATCATGTCATCTGCAAACAGTGACAGTTTTGTTTCCTCCTTTCCGATTTGGATGCCTTTTATTTCCTTTTCTTGTCTGATTGCTGTGGCTAGAACTTCCAATACTATATTAAATAGAAGTGGTGAAAGTGGACAACCTTGTCTTGTTCCTGATCTTAGTGGAAAAGCTTTCAGTTTTTGCCCATTCAGTATGATGTTGGCTGTAGGTTTTTCATATATGGCCTTTATTATATTGAGGAATGCTCCCTCTATTCCCATTTTGCTGAGTACCTTTATCATAAATGGGTGTTGTACCTTGTCAAAAGCTTTTTCCGCATCTATTGATATGACCATGTGGTTTTTGTCCTTGCTTTTGTTAGATGCCTCTTATTTCTTCTTGTCTGATTATGTGGCTAGGGCTTCCATTACTATGTTGAGTAAGAGAGGTGAAAATGGACATTCCTATCTTGTTCCCAATCTTAAGAGGAGTGCTTTTCCTCCATGGAATATGATGCTGACAGTGTGTTTGTTACTTATGATTTTTATTATATTTAGGTATATTCTTTTTAATCCCACTTTGCTGAGAGTTTTTATCATAAATGGGTGCTAAACTTTATCAAATTCTTTTCTGCATCTATTAATATGATGATGTGCTTTTATCCTTGATTTTGTTTATGTAGTGAATCACATTTAGTTACTTGCAAATATTGTACCTACCTTGCATTAAAAAAAATCTCACTTCATCAGGTATATGATCTTCTTGATGCATTGCTATATTTCATTTGCTGCTATTTTGTTGAGGATTTTAGCATCTATGTTCATCAGGGATATTGTCATATAATTTTATTTATTTTTATAGTATCTTTATCTGATTTTGGTATTATGATAATGCTGGTCTCATGAGTGTGGGAGCCTACCCTCCACTTGAATTTTTATGAAATACATTGTGTAGGATTGGTGTTAGTTCTTACTGGAATTTTGGGTAAAATTCACCTGTGCAGGCTTGTTCTTTATTTTTATTTTTGGATAAACCTGTAATGCTATGAATTACCCTCTTAGGATTACTTTCCAAATGTAACACAGATTTTGAATTACTATTGCCTCATTTTCAAGTGTTTCAAAGTATCTTTCAGTTTCTTCCTTGATCTTGTTGTTGACTCCTTCATCGTTTAATAACTTGCTATTTTGCTCCCATGTCTCTGTGTGTTTTCCAATGTTCTTGTGATTGATTTCTAGTTTTATAGTGTTTTGGTCAGAGAAGATGCTTGATATGATTTAAGATTGTGGAGGAATAAGTGGAAGATACACTAACCTCCTCCCGGGACTAATCTGGAATTCAAGTAAATAGTAGAGAAATCATCCTGAATAACCAACTGAACACTAGCTAGAGAGAAGCCTTGCAACTAAAGACAGAAGAAACCACTTCACCACAAGGAGACTAATAGGGAGAGTGGAGGAGGCACAAGAAAGCTGGCTGTTCTCCCCGGGGTGGCAGTTGACGTTCTGAAGGAATATTGCAGCAGCTAGGTGGTTCCTTCCGAGAAATGTGGGGTCTAAATCCCAAGCTGGACTCTCCAGCCTATAGCATCAGAGCCAGAAAATAACTCAGATAACATCAGCTATGAAGACAGCAGGATTTCACTTAAAGGGCCAAAACACAAAATTTCATTTGCAGCCACTTATCCTGGTCTCTGGCAGGGAAACACAGAGTGGAAGAGAGATGTTTGAGGAAAGTCTGGGGTTGTGGCTCTGGGGACAGAACTGAAGAAATGGCTGATAGAATTGTTGTGTTGCGTCATCCTTCATACTGCAGAAGCCATCTTTCTCAGTCAGAACACTTATCTCTACATGGCTTCACTGTGAAGGGAAGTAATAGCCCTACCACTGGAATACTCTGCCACACCTATGGAGCTTAAGCCAGGCTGCTGATGACAACCTGAAGCTATATTACTGATTAATTTTACAAGTAAAGTGGATTTCTAAGACCTTTATGAGACTTTAACTGTCCTTCCCCAGGACTTGGTGCTGATAAAAGCCAGACTTGGTGTGCAGCCTCATTCTTTCTGCACACAAACAGGTCCAGCAGAGGGAGTCATATGCTGTGGATCACTGATAGCTTCAAAAAGGTTGACCAGGGCCAGTCACAAGCAGCATCTGACAAAGGTCTACACCAGGGTCACTACTAGTCTACCTAATACATAGGAACAAAGAAAGAAGCAGCCAAAATGAGAAGACAAAGAAACAGACCTCAAATGAAAGAGCAAGAGAATTCTCTAGGAGAATTGCTAGATTAAATGGAGGCAAGCAATTTATCAGATACTTTAGAGTAATGATTACTCAACAGCATGAAAAAAGACATAGAAACCATATAAAAAGGACCAGTCATAAACAAAGAATGTAATAGCTGAAATTAATAATAAGCTTGAAGAAATGAGCAGTAGGTTACATGAAGCAGAGGATCAAATCAGTGATTTGGAAGACAAGGTAAAGAAAATGAAAAAAAAAAAAAAAAACACCCAGGCAAGCCCTGGGTGGTGTAGCTCAGTGGATTGAGCATGGAACTGTGAAGCAGAGGATCGCGGGTCAATTCCCAGTCAGGGCACATGCCTGGGTTGCAGGCCAGGTTCCAGCAGGGGCCAGTTCCCAGCAGGGGATGCATGAGAAGCAACCATACATTGATATTTCTCTCCCTTTCTCCTTCCCTTCCCTTCTAAAGATAAATAAATAAAATCTTTAAAAAACACCCAGGCAGAACAGAATAAAAGAAAAATAAATTTTAAATAAAGAAGTGCTTTGTAAACAACAAATGTTGGAGAGGGTGTGGGGAAAAGGGGACTCTGGTCCACTATTGGTGGGATTACAGACTGGTACAACCATTATGGAAAACAGTATGGAATTTTCTCAGAAAACTAAAATTGGACCTGCCTTTTGACCCAGCAATTCCACTGCTAGAATGGTATCCTAAGAAACTAAAAAACTATGCTACATTTACACAATGGAATTCTATGCAGCAGAAAGAAAGAAGGAGCTCCTACCTTTTGCAACTGCATGAATGGAACTGGAAAGCATTATGCTGAGTGAAATAAGCCAGGTGTTGAAGGACAAATACCATAACAGGTATTTGTTATGGTATGGTATGGTATGGTACCATAACAGATCTCACCTTTAACAGGAAGCTAAACAACAAAACAAACAAGCAAGCAAAATATAACCAAAGACACTGAAAGAGAGAACAGGTTGACAGTGACCAGAGGGGAGAGGGGAGGTAATTTCAGGGGAAATAGGGGAGGGATTTAGAGGAACATATATAAAGGATACATGAACAACAACTGAGAAGGGTGAAAATGGGAGGGAGGGGGGAGCACGGGGGGGATGGGATGGGAGTAATAGACAGAAAACTGTATTTGAAAAATAATTAAATTTTTTTTAAAAGAAGTGCTGAAGAAATATTTTGGACAACATGAAATGTAACAATATCTACCTCATGGGAATACAAGAAGAGATCAAGAAAGGAATAAAGAGCACATTTGAAGAAATGATGATTGAAAACTTCCTTAATATGGTGAAGAAAAAAGACACACAAGTCCAGAAAACTCAGAGTCCCAAACCAGTGGTCTCATAGAGGCCCACACTGGGATACCTCATAATTAAAGGGGAAGGCTTAAGGACATGGAGATAATCCTAAAATCTGCAAAAGAAAAGCTGATAGTTACATACAAGCGAGCACCAATTAGACTATTATCTGATTTCTCAACAGAAATATTTCAGCCATGAAATAAATATCTATATCTGTCTATATCTATTTACATATAGATATATAGCCACTTTATTTTGTAAACTATTTTCTTTTTTCATTCTCCTCCTCCTTCTTTCTTCCTTCCCCTTCTCCTCTCCCCCCATTCTTCTTCTTCTTCCTCTTCTCCTCCTCCTCATCATTCTTCTTCTTTTTCTTCTTCTTCTCTTTCCCATCCTCCTCCTATTCCTCCTCCTCCTTCTTTTTCTTCTTCCTGCAAGCCATTATACCTTTGTTGAAATATTTGTTTTGTGGTAACAAACTCCTTTAACATTTTTTAATCTGGGAAACTTATTATTTATCCTTCAATATTAAATAACAGCCTTGCTGGGTAAAGTAGTCTTGGTTTTAGGTCCTTGTTTATCATCACTTTCAAAATTTTAGGGCAATCTCTTCTCACTTAAAATGTTTCTGTTGAGAAACATTCTGTTTCAGTTGACACTCTTATGGGAGCTCCCTTGTTGGTAACTAACTACTTTTCTCTTCAGGCTTTTAAAGTTCTCTTCTTGTCTTTAACCTTTGCTATTTTAATTGTGATGTGTCTTCATCTAGATCTCTTCAAGTCTATTTTGTTTGGGACTCTCTGTGCTTCCTGGACTTGTATGCATTTTTCCTTAATCTGATTAGGGAAGTTTTGGATCATTATTTCTTCAAATAGGTCCTTGCACTTCTTCTCTCTCTTCTCTTTCAGGGGCTCCCATTATGTGGATATTATTACATTTCATGTTGTCCCAAATGTCCCTTAAACAATCTTCATTTTTTAAATTCTTTTCTCTTTTTGTTGTTCTGTTTGGGCATTTTTTTCCCTAAATTGTCTTCCAAGTTGCTGATCGATCTTCTGCTGTTAATTACTTTTAGTGTATTTTTTTATTTCACAGATTGTGTTCTTTATTTCTGACTAGTCCTTTCTATGCTTTATTATGTTTGTTCGTAGTGTTGAGCTTTCTTAAATCATTACTTTGAACTTTATATTAATAAATTGCTTTCCTTCATTTTATTTAGCTTTTCTTCTAGGGAGCTTTCTTGTTTATTTATTTGAGACCTGTTTCTTTGTTTTCCAATTTGCCTGCCTCCTTGATTTTCTTTGTATGTGTTAGGCACATGTGCAAGACTCCAGTGCAGGCCTGTCATAGGCTGTCTATGAACCTCATTGGACCCTTTTTGCACTATCAGCAATCTGCAGCCTGTGGCTACTTCTGCTGAGCCTGGTTCTGTGCTGAAAGAACTAATGTGCACATCAAGGCTGGATTTTACCAGGACAAGGCTTGAGGAAAATCCAGCTAAAATCATAAAGCACCCAGAGATCAGTCTGTGTCATTAGGGTATCTACTAGTCTTAATCATTGGAAAAGCCCCAAGCTGTACTCCTTAGCAGAGCCTAAGATCAATGAAGTGGTATGGGTGGTATGGGATTCTTATAAGTGTGGCTGTTTCTTCCCTCTTGGCTGATGCCATGTGGAGGAAAGTGTTCTGCCTGAGAAAGATGGCTTCTGCAGAACAGGGATCCTGGTGGCTGACCCTTCAGCTCTCTCCCAAGAACTACCAACACCAGACTCTCCTCACATGGCTCTAATCCACACTGCCCTCTCTCCATCATAGTCAAGGGTAAGTAGCTGCAAATGAAATTTTGTAGAGTGGCCCTTTAAGAGGTGTCTGCATCTATAGCTTTCTCTCACTGGCAGACAGAAATTCTGAAGCTTTTTGCAGCCAGATGTTATATGGGTCCTTTCCTGGTTCTAATGTTCTAGTTCGGGGAGCCTGGCTTTTGGCTCAGACCACCCCACTTCAAGAGGGAAATGCCAGCTGCTAAAATATCTTTGCAGAACTTCAGATCCCACCCATGGGAGCCAAGCTATCCCATTCATGACTCTGTACTTCCTGACAGTCTTGATGTGATTATGTGGTTTCTTCTGTAAGTCATTCGTGGTAAGGCTTTTCTCTAGCTCATCTTTGGTTGGTTATTCGGGATTATTTTCTTTTCCTGTAACCTAGTTGTAATTACAGTTTGATCCTGGGAGGAGGTTGGTGTAGCTTACACCTCCTCTGCATCCTTGTTGGATCTTCCCAGAAAACGTGTTCTGAAAAGGCCCTTTTCCCCAAAAAAATACATGTAAGAAGTGGTTGGAATGCCTAAGGCCCTTTTGAAAGGTGAAGTATAGACTGATTTTGTATGGTAATAAGTACTTCTATTGTCCTTTTTAAAATTTGTTCTCATATTAGCCCTGGCTGGTGTAGCTCAGTCGATTGAGCACAGGCCTGTGAAGCAAAGGGTCACCAGTTTGATTCCTAGTCAGGGCACATGCCTAGGTTGCAGGCCAGGTCCCCAGTAGGGGACACATGAGAGAAAGCCACACATTGATGTTTCTCTGCCACTCTTTCTTCTTACCTTCCCCTTTCTCTAAAAATAAATAAATAAAATTAAAAATAAAATGTGTTCTCATATTAGATGAAATTAAGAATCTAATTTGGAAAAATGGCTAACAATTATCATAACCTTCCTTTAGACTTAATACATGAGGTCACAACTATGATCATTTGGTACAGAGAATGGACAAAAGAAACACATACATTAGTGAATGAACTCATCATAATCTGGGTTGGGCAAGTGCAACAATACTCTGACATTGTGCAGTGCATAAAAAATTGAAAGGAACTACCATCTGAGAAAATTGTGTAGAAGAACCTATAGCATTCTATTACATACCACACTTAGGTTTTCCTTTCTCTTCCTTAAAAGATGTAAGTTTTGGTGGAATTATTAGTTAAAATATTTCCAAATAATCCTTTATTGTTATTTTATAAAAACAAATGTAACGTTTCAGAGTAGCAGATATTATTATTGATATTAATCAAAATAAGACACTTTGGTCCAAATGTATAATAAATGATTTTATAAATTATAGAGAAATGAAAGCATCCACCAAGCCTACTAGTTTAACTTTGGGGCTCATACTGGTGGTTAGCAAAAACAGTATAACAATACTTGTGTTTATATGCTATTCATTTGCTCAGCTCAAAACTCAGTAACATATTCTAGTAAAATATTTATATGTTACACTTAAAATATAGGTGCAGAACACAAGTTTGTTATTTCAAAAGCTTATTTAATGTCTTTCTCACAGTAGCAGTAACAACTTGTGAAAGTAGTTTTATTAAGATTATTAAATTATCAAGATTGTATTCAATTTAGAAAATTTTTTTATCATATATTCACATTGGTTTCTTATTTTTAATTTATTTAATTATTTTTCAAATACAGTTTTCTGTTTTTTACTCCCATCCCACCCCCACTCATGCTCCCAATCTCCCTCCCATTTCCACACCCCTCTTAGTTGTCGTCCATGAGTTCTTTATAATAGTTCCTGTAGATTCTTCCCCTTTTTACCCTGAAATTCCCTTCCTACTCCCCTCTGGTCGCTGTCAGCCTGTTCTCTATTTCAGTGTCATTGGTAACATTTTGCTTGCTTGTTTGTTTTGTTGTTTAGCTTCCTGTTAAAGGTGAGATCATATGGTATTTGGCTTTCAACACCTGGCTTATTTCACTCAGCATAATGCTTTCCAGTTCCAGCCATGTTGTTGCAAAGGGTAGGAGATCCTTCCGTCTTTCTGTTGCATAAAATTCTATTCTGCAAATGTAGCATAGTTTTTGGATCCATTCATTTACTGATGGGCACCTAGGTTGCTTCCAGCACTTGGCTATTGTAAATTGTGCTGCTATGAACATTGGGGTGCATAGGTTCTTTTGGATTGGTGTTTCAGGGTTCCTAGGATATACTCCTAGCAGTGGAAATTCTGGGTCAAAAGGCATATTCATTTTTAGTTTTCTTAGAAAATTCCATACTGTTTTCCATAGTGTTTGTACCAGTCTACAATCCCACCAAGAGTGAACTAGGGTCTCCTTTTCCCCACAACCTCTCCAACACTTGTTGTTTATTGCTTTGTTTGTGATGGCCATTCTAAACAGTGTAAAGTAGTATCTCACTGTGGTTTTAATTTGCATCTCTCTGATAGCTAGCCATATTGAGCATCTTTTCAAATGTCTATGGATCCTCTGTATGTCCTCCTTGGAGAAGTGCCTGTTCAAGTCCTTTGCCCACTTTTTAATTGGGTTGCTTGTCTTGTCAGAGTGGAGTCATGTAAGTTCTTTGTATGTTTTGGGATTAAAACTTTGTCTGAGGTATCATTGGCAAATATGTTTTCCCATACAATTGGTTCTCTTTTTATTTTACTACTGTATTCTTTAGCCATGCAGAAGCTTTTTATTTTGATGAGATCCTGTTTGTTTACTCTTTCCTTCATGTCCATTGCTCTGGGTGACATATCGGTAAAAATGTTGCTGAATGAAATATCTGAGATTTTCCTGCCAATGTTCTCCTCTAGGACTTTAATGGTATCATGGCTTACACTTAAGTCTTTTATCCACCTTGAATTTATTTTTATGTATGGTGTAAGTTGGTGCTCACGTTTCGTTTTTTTTGCACGTAGCTGTCTAGTTCTCCCAACACCATTTGTTGAAGAGGCTATTTTTACTTCATTCTATGTTACTGCCCACTTTGTAAAATGTTAGTTGTTCATAGAGACTTGGGTTAATTTATGGGCTCTCTGTTCCCTTCCATTGGTTTATGTGCCTGTTTTTATGCCAGTACCATGCTCTTTTGTTTACAGTGGCCTTGTAATACAGTTTGATATCAGGTATTGTGATCCCTCCTACTTTGTTCTTCTTTCTCAAAATTGTGGCTGCTATTTGGGGTTGTTTATGTTTCTATATAAATTTTTGAGAAGTTTGTTTTATGTCTGTGAAATATGTCATTAGTACTTCAATAGATATTTCATTGAATCTGTAAATTCCCTTGGGTAGTATGGACATGTTTATGATGGTAATTATTCCATGAACACAGTATATGTTTCGATCTGTGTCTTCCTTGATTTTTTTGTTTAGTGTTGTGTAGTTTTCTGCATACAGGTCTTTTATCTCCTTGGTTAGGTTTATTCCCATATATTTTATTTTACTTTTGCTATATCTAATGGGATTTTTTTTCTTGACTTCTGCTTCTGCTGTTTCATTGTTAGTATAAAAATGTCTTTAATTTCTGGATATTGACTACGTATCCCACTGTTCTGTCATATTTATTTATTAGGTCAAGCAGTTTGGGGGTAGGGTCTATAAATTTTTCTATGTACTCTATCATGTCATCTGCAAATAATGACATTTTTGTTTCCTCATTTCAGATTTGGGTTCCTTTTATTTCCTTCTCTTGTTTGTTTATTTGTTTTCTTCTCTGTTGTTTATTTTTTCTTCTAATTGTGGCTAAAACTTCCAATACTATATTGAATAGAAGTGGTGAAAGTGGTCAATCTTGTCTTGTTCCTGATCTTAGTAAAGAATTGTTTTTTCCACTGAGAGTGATATTGGCTGTAGGTCTCTCATATATGGCCTTTATTATATTGAGGAATGCTCCCTCTATTCCCACTTTGCTGAGTGATCATAAATGGGTGTTGTACCTTATCAAAAGCTCTTTCCCCATCTACTGATATGATCATGTGGTTTTTGTCTTTGCTTTTGTTTATGTGATGTATTACATTCACTGATCTGCAAATACTGAACTATCCTTGAATCCCTGGGATGAATTCTACTTGGTCATGGTGTATGATCTTTTTGATGTATTGTTGGATGCGATTTGCCAATATTTTGTTGAGGATTTTAGCATCTATGTTCATCAGCAATATAGGCCTGAAGTTTTCTTTCTTTGTTGTGTCTTTATCTGGTTTTGGAATTAGAATAATGCTGGCTTCATAAAAAGAGTTTGAGAGTCTCCCATCATTTTGGAATTTTTTGAATAATCTGTGAAGAATAGGGCTTAGCTTTTTCTTAAATGCTTTGTAGAAGTCTCCTGTGAAACCATCTGGTCCAGGGCTTTTGTTTCATGGGACATTTTTTTTATTACTGCTTTAATTTCATCTGCTGTTATTGGTCTTTTCAGGTTTTCTGCTTCTTCTTCATTGAGTTTTAGAAGATTATATATTTCTAGAAGTTTGTCCATTTTACTTAAGTTTTCAAATTTCTTGGCTTACAGTTCTGCATAGTAATTTCTTACAATACCTTCTATTTCTGTGGTATCAGTTGTAATTTTTCCTCTTTCATTTCTTATTGTTTTCATTTGGATCCTCTCTCTTCTTTTCTTGATGAGCCTGATTAAAGGGTTGTCGATTTTGTTTATCTTTTCAAAAAACCAACTACTGGATTCATTGATCCTTACAATTGTGCTTTTAGTCTCTATGCTACTAAATTCTGTTCTGCTCTTGGTTATTTCCTTCTTTCTACTTCCTCTGGGCTGTCTTTGTTGTTGTTCCTTGAATTCTTGCAAGGGTAGGTTTAGGTTGTTTTAGGTAGGTCTGTATTGCTATGAACTTCCCTCTTAGGACTGCCTTTGCTGTGTCCCATAAATTTTGGGTTGTCATGAGTTCATTTTCATTTGTTTCCAGAAACTTTTTTATTTCTTTCCTAATTTCATTATTGACCCATTCATTGTTTAATAGCATGCTATTCAATCTCCATGATTTGTGTTGTTTTGGTTTGTTTTTGTTTTTTTTTTCCTTTGGGATTGGTTTCCTGTTTCAGTCCCTGTGGTCAGAGAAAATGTTTGGTATGATTTCAATTTTCTTGAATTTGTTGAGGCTTGTTTTGTGTCTTGTCATATGGTCTGTCTTTAAAAATGTTCCATGTGCATTTGGAAAGAATGTGTGTTTAGCTCTTTTGGGATGAAGGGCTCTCTCTATATATATATCAATTAAGTCCATTTCACCTAGGGCATTGTTCAATTTCACAATATCTATGTTGATATTTTTTGAAAGATATGTCCATTTTTCATTGTGGGGTGTTGAAATCCCATTCTATAATTGTGTTGCTGTCAGTATCTTTCTTGCAGTCCTCTAAGATTTTCTTTATATATTTGGGTGCTCCTATGTTGGGTGCATATATATTTATGACGTTTATGTCTTCTTGTTGGATTCGTGCCTTGAGTATTATGAAGTGACCTTCTGGGTCTCTCTTTATGGCCATTTTTTTGAAGTCTATTTTGTCTGATATGAAAATTACTACCCCAGCCTTGTTTCCCTGTCCTTTTGCTTAGAAAATTTGTTTCTAGCCTTTCATGTTCAGTCTGCATAGGTTTCTTTCCTGAGGTGGATCTCTTGTAGGCAGCATATGTGTGGGTCATGCTTTCTTATCCATTCAGCTATTCTATGTCTTTTGATTGGAGCATTAATCCATTTACATTTAAGGTTATTATTGATAGGTACATATTCATTGCCATTTTTCTACCTGAGTTCCTCTCTATCTCTCTCTTTTCCTTCCTTTCCTTAAAGGAGTCCTTTTAGCACCTCTTGCAAAGCAGGTTTGGTGGAGGCATATTTTTTTAGACTTCTTTTGTCTTGGAGGCTCTATTTGGCCTTCTATCTTGGTTGAAAATCTTCCTGGGTAAATTGTTTTTGGTTGTAGGCCTCTGGTTCTCATTACTTGGAATATTTCTTGCCATTCTCTTCTTGCTTGGAGTGTTTCAATTGAGAAGTCAGCAGCTAACCTTATTGGGGCTCCCTTTTATGTTACTTCCTTTTTCTTCCTTGCTGTGTTTAAGATTCTCTCTTTATCTTGGAGTTTTCCATTTTAATTATGATGTGTCTTGAAGTGGGCCTGTTTGGGTTCCTCTTGATAGGGACTCTCTGTGATTCCTGGCTTTATGTGACTTTTTCTCTCATCAAATTAGGGAAGATTTCCATCATTACTTTTTCATATAGGTTTTCTACCCCTTGTTCTTCTTTTTTCTCTGGTATCCCCATTATTTGGATATTATTATGTTTCATATTGTCTTGCACTTCTCTTAATCCCTCTTCATTCTTTCATAGCCTCCTTTCCTGTCCTTGTTCTTTCTGGTTGTCTTTTTCTACTTTGTCCTCCAACTCAGTGATCTGATCTTCTGCTTCATACACCCTGCTTTTGATTCCTTCTTCTGTGTTCTTCAGTTCAGATATTTTATTCTTCATTTCCTCTTGGCCTTTGTTGATAGCTTCTATTTTCTGTTTCATGTTGGTATAGTTTGCAGTGAGTTCATTGTAGTTCCCCTATAGTTTGTGGTAGCTCATTGTGAGCTCTTTGAACTTCCTGATAACCGTGCTTTTAATTCAATATCTGATAGTTGACTTGCCTCTATTTTATCTAACATTCTTTCTGAGGCTTCCACCTTTCCTTTCACTTGGGGATTGTTTCTTTGTCTTCCTATTGTTTGTGAGCCTCTTCTTGTTAGCCTCAGCTTCTTAAATTGATTTTTTCTCACTTCTTAGGTTTATGGTGTGAACTTCTGTGGTATAAAACCTCTGAACTTTGGTGTTGTAATCTTCTTGATCTCCCAAGCTCACTTGTCTTTGGCTGTTGTTTAAGTTGGCTCTGTGTTTGTCTTTGGGTTTTGGTTGTTTTGGGGTCTTTCTTTTGCAGATTCTTCCCACCAGCTCGTTAATTGATGGTCCCTGTGTCCACCACCCATTTTAATTTGTTGTACTGGTGAGGGCAGGTTGTGTTGAAGCTTGTTCTTCCATGTGTACAAGGTTTTCAGATTCTCTTTTGCTCTTTTTCACTTTTTTGTACTGAGTAGGTTTCTCCACTATTTAGTTGTATTTCTAGGTAGATCTTGGATTGAGTTTTGTGTGGTTTTTACTCCTTCCTTCACTTTCTTCTGTTGTTATCTGTTGGTGGTTCCTTTGTTGTTGGGTTTCCTCTTCCAGTGGGTATTCTGGTGTTCACCACTTCCACTTACTTCCTTTTTGTTGGGGGATCAGTTGTAGGGGGAGTCAAAATGGTTTATGACAGTAGGAGAGTATTTTATGATAATTATAGTCATATCCAGTAGAGAGGAGATAGGAGATCTTTAGGCTAAGTATAGTGTTAACCATAATCTTTAACCCAACTTGCCACTTTTAAGAAAGGATGGACAGCAGATAAGACTCTTGGTGAGGGAAAGCTTGTGAGTTGGATCTAGAAAGCAGTGAGGTTGTGGGTGATCAGATTCTGAGGCAAGGTGAAAATAAAGGGTAGTAAATAGGTGTAGTGTGTGAGCAAAGAGTTAACCACTGCAGTAATAGAGTTCAGGAAACTGTGAAGTGGGCTAAGATCTGGGAGGTGTGTTGTGAAGTATTTACAGTTGTATAGAATATCTATTATTTATAATCATATTAGAGCAACAATCATATTACAGGCTCTATGTGATCTGGATAAGATGAATAGGGGATATAAAACTTTGAGTAGCATGCTAAAGGAACACAGGTGACATGAAGAATAGAAAATTAGCAATACACTGTGAAGGAAAGAACAGGGGAAACTTGTCAAATGATACAATATAACCAGCCAAGGCAAAGAAGTCTATACAGAAAGAGGAGGAATACAAAGATACTATTACAATATAAAAGATGTGAGAATAATGAAAAAAATAATAAAATGCACAATATGCAGCAACTGTGGCTTCTCTGCTATAGCAAAGTGAAATTTGTCCTTCTGTCTCTACTGTTGGGATCCCTCTCTTTGCATCCAACTCTGGTCTTTTCATAGTTCTAAGTTATTTGTGTCACTGTGAGTAAAAGAAAACAAGGCAGGAGAAGGGAGGAAGAAGCGATAAGTTTGGAAAGAAAGCAAGAAGGAATAAAACAAAAAAGAAGAAAAGAAGGGGAAGGGTACTGAAAGATAAAACAATAAAACAATTAAAAAGATAAAAGAGTACTCAAAAAATAAACAGAAAAAAATCTCTTACTGGTTTCAAACTGGCCAAACTGTTTTTTCTGGTCTCATTGCCTGCAGCAGGCAGAGGGGCGATTGGTGTGGTCTTTCTGTGAGTTCTCTCCCAAGAGCTAACCTGACGTCTCTCCCCAGCTCCCCATGAAGGGGATTTAGGTCCTCTTCAGAGCACTCCTTCCCTGGGGGGTCATCACCGTGGGCTGGGGTGCGGGACAGGCTGCCTGGGTCCTGGGTTTGGGCACGAACCTCTGCCAGTTCTGTGGGGGAACTGTAGGCCTTCTGCCTAACGTCAGGCTCACTGCCAGGCTGGGTGGGGAGCAGGCGAAGTGGCTGTGGCAGGAAAATCTTTCCGTTTACTTTCCAAAAAATTTCTTCCTTAGAAAGCCTGTTGCTCAGGCAGGCCCAATCCCCTAGCCAGACCTGTGACTACCGGAGTCAGAGCCCTACACTGTGCCTTTCAATTCTGCCAAGCTGGTGACCACAGAGTCCTCCGCTGATCATGGCCCTTTGTCCTTATCACCCTCTCTGCAACCTCAAGCAAACAGGTCTCTCCTGGCGGTATTGCCCAACCTTGCTTTGCCAGGGAGGGAGGGAGCTGATGACCCGGCTCTCTCCCAAGGACCCTGTGGCAGGCCCGGGGCTCCCAAAGAGTCCGTCTTAGACCACCAAGCGCTGGTCTCTGGCCGAGACTGCAGCCGCTCACTTCTCTGCTCCAGTCCCTGAGACCCTACTGTCCTGCAGCCCTCTCCTTACAGTCTGGTTTTTTAGTGTCCACTCCAATTTCTGGTTTCTTATTGTTATATATGCTGGGGAACTGTTGGCTGTTTGTGCTGTTCCTCCGTAGATGAGCCAGAATTTTCTCCCATGTTTACGGGGAAATGGAATCCACTCGGTCCTACTCCGTCGCCATCTTCCTTCCTCCTCATCAGTTTCTAACAAAGGTAAAGAAAGTAAAACTATGTTTTAGTCATACAATTCTGTATTTTTATTTTGAATCGTAATCACAGATAAAGATGCATGGATTTAAAATAGCATTATATGTGTGCTTATGAATTTATATATAAGGTCCTTAGGTTCTCTTTTGGGTTTAAAATTCTGGTCAAACATTAGGGATCCTAATGTGGATGTCACCATATGAGAAAATGCATGTTGTAGGAAGAATACAAAGCTTCAATAGTCTCAAACTCTTTCTTCATCAGGGACCCAGTACCCTGTCAACTTCAGATTCACCAGCTCTTTCTGGAAATCTAATGTTAATTTTTTTCAGTGTCCACTAAATCTCACGTCTGGTGCTTGTACAGAAAAGCTTCATTCAAATGATTACTACACAATGTAGCGGTAATCCTTATGTGATCCTGATACCAAATACGTGGGTTTTTTTTATGATGTAGAACGCTTCTATTAAAATAGTTTTGCTCAACATTTTACAAACTAGACAGGTTTAAGGCTTGAGTTATTTTAAGTCTACCTAATGCTATAAATGGTAATAATCTATTCATTTAAGTAACTTATTTACTGTTTTCCTAGAAACCCCTCACAGAAGATAGTTTTGTAGTTTTTTAAAAGCTTTGATAAAAATATTAAAAATATTTAAATTATACAATTAGAAAAAATCATAGGATTATTAAGACATGAGGATGATTGTTCGACAAAAATGAATTAATTTAGTTATATAATTATTTATATCTAGTCATCATATTATGCAGAAATTTGTAGTGAAAGTTCTAGGTAATGTTGACCACTCAGTGGAACAAATAAAAAATAAACAAAGCTAACAAAAGAAAAGTAAAGTACTATTTTAATTCCCATTTATAATCTGACTGAGCAAGGGAATTAAATAATAAATTATAATATCTTGACTTTTTCTGGAAAGTTTGTGTGTCTCTTCTGTGTAAACTATAAGAAACAAACAAGTCAAATATTAAATTATGTATCATTATATTACATAGTATGTTATTTAAAATATGTAGACATGATTAAACTCATGCATTGAACATTTTATGTAGACATTTTAATAATTTTTGTTCCTGACTTTTCTCTAAAATATCTTTTAAAAATATATACTACAAGCACCCTGAAGGATTGTTAAATGAAATATATTGCAATAATTGACTACATCAGCTATATAATTTGAATATTTAGCTATATGATTTTGTTTATATTCAAGTTTTATTTTTGCAACAATTTTTCTTTTCCTAATCAAGAATATCTGTTCAATTTTTGTGTTACCAGAAAAGTTTTAGTTATTTCAGATTAAATGAAAGCATTAAATGCCAGCTACTTTGATGTTTAAAAAAATGATCATCTCTTTTAAATGTCATTTGATAACATTCCAACAGGTGCCATTTTAACATCTATCTCTTTAGCCCTGTGAAACAGATTAAGCGATATTTGGGAAAGATTCAGATCTGAAAGTTTAACTCAATATTTGAATACCTTATTTCATACAATAGACTCTTTCTTCTTTTCTCCAAACAATTTTTCATAACTACTGCCTGTTTTCCACTAAGAGGTCACTGACTGACCATTTCATAATTTACCCAATTAAATGACAAGATTGAGTCAGGATTTCCTGTTGAAGTACCATTTTGTATAGGTTTTTAAAATTGTCATTTAGCTTCATTACATGCATGTCATTGATATTTGCATCTTTATAAAACATCTCTCTTGAAAGCTTGTCTAAGGCTGTCAGTGACCAGAGGGGAGACAGGAGAGGATTTCAGGGGAAAAGGGGAAGGGTTTGTGAAACAAGTATAAAGGACACATGGACAAAAACTAGGGGTGGGGTAAAAATTGGAAGGAGGTGGGCAGGGCTGGGGACTGGGCTGGGATGGGAGTAAAAGACTGAAAATTGTACTTGAACAACAATTAAAGTAAAATAATAATAAAAACAGACAAAGAAAAATGAAAGCCTGTCTACCTGAGTCACACCTGGAATATGAGTCTCATCTTGCTTTAACCTTTCAAAATTGTCTTTGACCATTTATATCATTCAATTGTGCTCATATTGTGACAAGAAAACACACAAAACTCTTGTTTATAAAGGATCGGCAAGGTGAAGGTTTATTCTCATTTCTCCATCTTCTAAGTACAGACAGGATATTTAAGGTTTTATGATCCATCCTTTGCTAGATCACATGTGTTTTTGTTATTCATGGGCAAAGCTCAGCAAGATGTTCATTACAAACTGAGTCAGGAGGCAAGTTTGCCAAAATATCTTTTTTTTCTTCCCACCTGGACTGAGTTTTAAGGAAGCCTGGGATAAATTACGGTTTAAAATTTAGGTTGTAGCTAAATTGGTGGTTTACACTAAAATCCTATGCAAAGCCTACCTAATGTGAACTTTTTATAACCAAAGCCCTATCTGATGCTATTTTTTTCTGCAAAAAAGATTTCTATTTCCCAATTTCATATAAGATACACATATAACATTTTTAAAAAGAAAAATTGTGCAACAAATTATTAAAATCTAAAATATAAATCCCATAGAGTAATACAAAGAAAATATCCATTTCAAATACTATCATTATTATTAATAAAATTATGAGTTATTTTCTATTAGGTCATAAACACAAATTGGATACTGCATGTCTAAAAAAATAAATATAAACAATTCATAGTAATTACAAAATGTACTGTGATCTAATCGAATGTGGTGATACATAAATGGCTAATTTATGATTTCAGAAATACAGATAATTCAAATTTAATTTTAAAGAAATGACTTCAGTAAAAAAGCACAGAACTTTAGTTCTAGTCTTTTTAAAAATATTTTATTAATTTATCTTTAGAGGGGAAGGGAAGGAGAGAGGAAGAGAAACATCAATGTATGGTTGCTTCTTGTGCATACCCCTGTTGGGAACTGGCCCCTGCCGGGAACTGGCCTGCAATCCAGGCATGTGCCCTGACTGGGAATCGAACCGCTATCATCTGGTTCGCAGGCCAATGCTCAATCCACTGAGCTACACCAGCCAGGGCTCGTTCTAGTTTTTATCATAATTGTCAGAGAGCTTTTAAAGTGCTGGTTACTCTCCCTTGTTTTGGTTTCTTTATATAAACAATGAAGATTTAACCTATAGGGCCAGCAATAAATTCTGTTTTTAGACACTAGAAATTTAAAAATTTAAAGCATATTCAAAACAGTTTGATTCCATATGATTTCACCTTTAAGTGGAACCTAATTAACAAAACAAACAAGCAAGCAAAATACAACCAAAGATATTGAAATAAAAAACAATCTGACAGAAATCAGAGGGGAGAAGGGAGAGGGACAATGGGAAAAGCAGGGGAAAGGCCATCACAGAACATGTATGAAGCACACACAAAGCCAAAGAAGGTGGGTTTGAGGATGGGAGGTAGAGATGGATGGGGTGGGGGACGTAGTAGGGTGAGAAGTGAAGTCAACCATACTTGAACAACAATTAAAAAAAAAAAACAGTTTGATTCCGTGGACTAGTTTAAATGAGTTCCTTATGATGATTTTGCTGACAGTGTTAGGTTGTTCAGCAAGTTTTATGTGTAAATATTGATTAGATAATAGCTTCTAAATTCCAGGGTCACAACTGCTGTGTTGTTTTAGTTCTAATTTTCTTCCTAACTAATCCATTCCATCAACCATTATTTTAGCCTAATCCATTTAAAAACTAAAAGTTTTTTATCACTTCTGCCTCTTCCCATTTGGTGATTATTTTTCTCTCTACCAACCTTTAATACACCAACTTCTCTATATACCACTGAAGCACCTAAGGCATTCAAAATGGCAAGTATGTATGTTTGGAAAAAAATATTTAAGAACTATAATTAAATAAAAAATTATATTGAATGAGTAAAAGTTTTGCTAACTTTCTGCAGTGGTGGTACTCCAGTACAATTGGTAAATTAACCAATTTACCAATTTACCAATTCTACAATGGTAGAATTAGAAATATTAAATACAAATGAGAAATTATAGATCAGTCACAATTATGTGGCATCTGATGAATCCAGAGGCTAGGCCAACTTTTAAATTATTTTAAAAATAACCTTAGAGTTAATTATATATGCTGTTATAATATCTGCCTGTTAATTTTTATGCCATGATTCAATATCACATATTTCACTGGTAATTTCATGTTTCTGTGGTTGACTTTTCTTGTAGCTGAGGAGTTGATAGAAGGGGAAGGAGGAGACAAAGAAGTGATATATGGCTATTTTGCTGCAATAACATGAGGGATTTATTGAAATCCAGTTTCTTTGTTTTTTTTCCTGATATTACATACAACATTGTTTTCTGTTTTGGGGTGTGTTTTTTTTTTTTTGTCAAAAATGGATTCTGCTGAAAGATTGGAACACAATGTACACATCAATAGAGAAGAAACAATGAAACAATAGAGAAGAAACAATAAAATCTGGACTACCTCTGATGCAAAGGGACCTTTAGAGTTCACATTGTTTCTTTGGAACAGGTAAACCAGTTTTAGGTTGGCCTATACATGTCTAGTAAGCACGTGCTGAGATTGACTAGCTCTCTTAGTTTAATCACACTTAATACAAACACAGTTAAATCAGGAGCAGGCATGTATTGTGGGATATATTTTGAAGAATATTGGTAAAAATACACAATGAAGAGATATAATATGCCATACACACACACACCCGGCGGGGAAAATAAAAAAACTCTCTTCCTATGCATTACGAATTGAAGTAGCAAGCCTTACCATAAAGAGCACAATAGTATACTATTGCATGGAAAATAAAATTAGATATTTGTCTTATATTTCTTTTCTTTTTTTTACTTCATTTCAATTTAGTTAATATCACAGTATAGTTAACACAATAGCAGATTTTACACACACACACATATATATTTTATTAATATACTTAGTTTAAAAATTGGGCGGGATTCAATAAAAAGAAAATTACCTTGTTCTTTTCCCAAACTGTACCTTCAAACGCATCCTTCCTTGTCTCTGGTTCCTAATGCATGAAGCTGTTGGGACAGGTGATCTTCTATGGGCCTGTGTGACCCTGCATATTTTTGCTGGATGTGCCAGTGAGATAAGTCTCCGGCAACTCTTCATGTGGCACATTGTTCAAGTCTGTTTTTTATAGAGCTCACTTGAAGGATAATGCGGTATCTCCCTCTTGGATAGAAAGTAAGCTTGCTTGCTGCTTATCACAAAATGACGGTTCTCTAAACTCATTAATCCCCCTTCCTTATGCTCTGACCACTACATGGGGTGTCCATTTGGCTTGTGGTGGAGAGTAAAGGGAACAAACACACCAAGCTCCTGCTGCTTCCTGGCCATGAGTAATAACATCCTGTTTGAGACCCAGAAGTTTCATGTCTTCTGCCAGCATACATTTAAGCAGTGACAGGTGAATTTATTCATTAGTAAGTGAAACAAAGTGAAATCAGAGAGTTTGGTAGCTTTTATAATGAGCGTGGGGTGCTGAAAGGGATATAGATTGCTAGGGGAGAGGGGAGGAGGATCCAGTAGGCTTGGCTTAGAAATAAAGCTGTATGGCTATAGCTCCTGAGCCAAAAAATTCACAAAGATGAAATAAACAGTGCCTGTAACGCCAATTTTATTCTTAGGTGTATAGCTGTGTGCTAACAAATAATAAAAAATTGTTTAGTTGAGTCCTAGTAAACAGCTGCACTAAATTAAAAATAAATGAAAGTCTTACTGGCATGAAATCACTCTCCATTCACAAACCCAGTGCGCTCCCTGCCCTTCTACTCAACCTCACGTACTTTAAGGAAAAAGACAGTCATTAGTGAGATTGAGATCTCTTTGTCCCCAAGAGGGACCAAGGTCATATGCACCATATCCTAAGTAACTTAGAAAAATTAAAGAAAAAGCAGATCCATAATTTATGGCTATATTGGGTTCTACCATATCTAGTCTGGTAGGAAGTGGGCACAGGGAGAGCTGAAGCACCAAATCCTTCAGGGCAGAGGCATGAATGCATCCTGAGTCATTTTGAAAAGTACTTCTGAATCTGAACATGCCCTGAACACTAGGCAGTACATGAGGGAGTGACCAGCCAATCTCAAACCTGCTGCAAAGGGAGAAAACGTGCCGGCCATCTTCCTCTCCTCCCCATCAGGCTTCCTTAGCTTTCTTGCTCAGCCTGTGTTGTCCCGGTTCCAGGATAGGGGATAATGTTATCTCCTGGTGGTTAGGGCTGTGGGGCACATGTTAAGCTTCTTGCTCTGTATTCGCACAAGGGAAAAGCACCCAAAATCAAATGATTGTTTTGAAAACAAAGCTAAAGTGTCCTAGTGGCATCCTTCCCAATAATGTATTGTGTAAATCTCATCATAAGAAGACAGACAAACCCAAATCAAATGAAATTCTGCAATGTAACACATCTGTACTTGCCAAAAATATCAAGGATATGAATGACAAGGCAGACTGAGTAGTTATCCCAGTCATTGAGGAACTCAGAATATACAAAATGTAAATGCAGTTCAGGGTCTCGGATTGGATCCAGGAACAGAAAAAGAACATTAGTGGTAAAATCTAGTGAAATATGAATCAGCAGCACTTTACTAGTGTAAAGTGTAATAGTGTTAATAGTGTTAAAAGTGTTAATAGTGTAATAGCAAGGTTAATTCCTACTTTTCACAAATGCTTTGAAATGACATGAGTTATTAATATAAGGGTAATTTGGATGAAGAACTCATGGAAACAAATTTTGCATCATACTGTAAGTCAAATATATAAAAATAATAAAATAGCATAACTTGTATAAATGCCAAATTAAAAAAAAAACTAAAACAATTGTAACACATATAAAAATGAGCAAAGAAAAATAACGTTAATTTAGAACCAAAAAGATGTGATAAATAGCATATTAGTTTCTATTATCATGGAAGATAGTTACTAAAACAAAAACAAAAACCAGTATGTAGCAATGAAAGACAAAATGATGCAAAATAGAGTAAAATACATGGAAAGAAAGAGAAAAGTTAACAGGAAATTATTTGCAACCCTAGAAGAAGGGAAGATAGGATGTTAAGTAGATACAATATTTGAGGCATTAATGCATGGGAATTTTCAAAGAATTGAAAAATATCAGTTTACATATTTAAGAAGTCATATGGACACCAATACAGATTAAACTATAAAAGAGAAAATTTGTGCTGAGAAATGTGTAGTAAAACTGTAGAGCGTGGAAGGAAGGGAAAAATAAAAATAATATTAAAAGTAGTTGAAACAAGAGAGATGACCTTCAAAGAACCAAAATAAGCCTTACAGCTAATTATACAACAGAAACAGTGGAAGTCAGAGACAAGTGACCAAAAACATTAATTAATTAACTTCCAACTTATAATTCTATACTTAGCAAGATTTACTCTTCAAAAGAAAATGGAAAATTAGTTTAGGCAGAGGGGAAATGAGAGTATTTACCCCCAGTATATATACATACAAAGAGGGAAAAGTGATGTGTTTCTCTTAGGTAAAAGATAAATCATCTGAGATTAAATTTTAGAAATGCAAATAAAAGTAGAGTGAACTGAAATTGAAAAATATGTTTATAAAGTTAATTGACTATGATCTTCTAAAATAATAATAATGTTTTATGAGTTTTGAAATCTCATAAAGAATAAAATGCATATGTAACAAGCACAAACAGACCAAAACATTATGGCTCAAGAAAAACAGCCCAAAGCCAAGAGACCAAGCGACCAAGAGATAGCCAACTATCGTATGCACAGTTCAAAACACTGGTGATCAGGAAGCTCATAGAAACGGTTTATTTAGTCACAAATTAAATGAACAAATGAAGGCTTCACTAAGTGAAGTGAAGCAAAATGCACAGGGAAACAATAGTGATGAGAAGGAGACGGGGACTCAAATCAATGGAGTGGACCAGAAGGAAGAAAAAAACAATCAAACAGAAAACAATGAAGAAACAGGAATTCAAAAAAAATGAGGAGAGGCTTAGGAACCTCCAGGACATCTTTAAACATTCCAACATTCGAATTATAGGGGTACCAGAAGGTGAAGAGGAAGAGCAACAAGTGGAAAACCTATTTGAACAGATAGTAAAGGAGAACTTCCCCAATCTGGCAAAGGAAATAGACTTCCAGGAAGCTCAGAGAGTCCCAAAGAAGTTGGACCCAAGGAAGAACACACCAAGGCACATCATAATTACATTAGCCAAGATTAAAATGAAGCAGAGAATCCTAGAAGCAGTAGGAGATAAGAGGACAGTCACCTACAAAGGAGTGCCTATCAGACAGTCAGTCAATTTCTCAAAAGAGACCTTCCAGGCAAGAAGGGGCTGGAAAGAAGTATTCCAAGTTATGAAATCCAAAGACCTACATCCAAGATTAATCTATCAAGCAAAGCTTTCATTTAGAATGGAAGGGCAGATAAAGTGCTTCTCAGATAATGCCAAGTTCAAGGATTTCATCATCACCAAGCCCTTATTTTATGGAATGTTAAAGGGACTTATCTAAGAAAAAGAAGGTAAAACATATGAACAGTAAAATGACAGCCAACTCACAGTTATTGACAACCACACCTAAAACAAAAGCAAACTCAGTGGACAGCTAGATCAGGAGCAAAGCCATAGAAATGGAGATCATATGGAGTGTTAACAACAGGGGAGTGGGAGGAGGTAGAGGGGAGAAGGTACAGAGACTAAGAAGCATAGAAGGTAGGTAGAAAATAGACAGGGGGGAGGATAAGAATAGTATGGGAAATATAGAATCTAAAGAACTTGTGACACATGGACATGAACTAAAGGGGGGAATGGGGGGCGTGGGTGTGCAAGGTGGAGGGGAATGAAGGGGGGAAATGGGACAACTCTAATGGCATAATCAATAAAACATTAAAATATTAATAATTCCATATTAATGTATGTAAAGCTCCCTAGGCAAATAAAAACACTCCACAATTCTTCTTCAATGCTTCTCATGAAGCATTCACAGTTCACTGAAAGTCACTTGTTATGGGTTATTAAACCATGAAATAAATTTCCTTTATATATTTCAATCTTTGTAGCTGTGTTATAAAAATTTAGATATGGAATTAGGAAACAGGGATTAAAATTACAGCTGTTTAACATCTGAATGTAAACAAGTCAATTACCATTCTGAGCATTTATTTGATTACTACAGAAAATGTAAACAAAATATACCTTTGTAGTACAACTTGTTAAAAAATAAGTTAAAAATTTAAAGTATTTATTATACTAATTCACATACAGAAAATATATTATATTGAAGATGAGTTTTTATATAGCCATAAATTAAAATTTTTACATAAAAATCAAAGATCATTTTAACAATGTAAGAAAGTTATCTATTATGGGTACATAGTATTTTACTCAGTAGCAAACATGTCAGACTTTCTTGAAAAAAATACGTATACTCCCAAACCATCTATTTTCTTTTTCAAAATTATTTTTTAATTTTTATTCTATTACAGATGTCTCAATTTTCTCCCTCTTTGAACTCCTTTGCCCATCCCATCCCCCTTCCCACAGTCAATTCCCACACTGTTGTCCATGTCCCTGGGTCATTCATACATGTTTTGTCTAATCCATTTCCCTTCTTTCCACGATTGTCCCCCTCCCCCCTTCCCTCTGGTCACTTTCAATATGCTCCATGTTTCCATGCCAGTGTTTTTATTTTTTCCTTAGTTTATTTTGTTCATTAGATTCCACTTATAGGTGAGATTATGTGGTATTCATCTTTCAATGACTGGTTTATTTCATTTAGCACAGTATCGTCCAGTTCCATCCATGCTGTTGCAAATAGTAGGCCTTCATTCTTTCTTTCTGCTGCATAGTATTTTATTGTGTAAATGTACCACAGTTTTTTTAATCTACTCATCTACTGGTGGGCACTTAGGCTGTTTCCAATGGTTGGCTATTGAATATAGTGCTGCTATGAACGTACATAAAGAGAGTAACTTCTCTTGAATTGGTGTTTTGGGATTCTTAGGGTATAATATTCCCAGCAGGGGATCACTGTGTCAAAATGTAGTTTCATTTTTCACTTTTGAGGAAATTCCATTTTGTTTTCCACAGTGACTAAATGAGTCTGCATTCCCTTTCCCCCAGATTTTTGCCAGCACTTGTTTGTTGCTTTATTAATGATGCCATTCTGACAGGTGTGAGAGATCTCAATGTGCTTTTAAGTTGCATCTCTCTGATGGTTAGTAATGTTGAGCATCTTTTAATGCATCAGTAGGTCATCTATATGTCTTCTTTGGAGAAGCATCCATCAGCTTTGCCCACTTTTAGATTGGGTTGTTTGTCTTTCTGTTGTTGAGTTGTGTGAGTTCTTTATATATTTTGGAGATCAAACCTTTGTCCTATGTAGCATTGGCATATATGTTCTCCCAAAACAATTGGTCCCCTTTTCATTTTGCCAATCATTTCTTTAGTGGTGCAGATGTTTTTTTCAGTTTGATACAGTTCCATTTTTTAACTTTTCTTTATTTCCCTTGCCTTAGGAGATATATTGGCAAAAATATTTCTAGATGGGATACCTAAATTTTTCCTGCTTAGGTTCTCCTATAGGACTTTTATAGTGTTGCAACTTATATTTAAATATTTTATCCATTTTCAGTTTATTCTGGGGTATGGTGTAAATCTGTGATCTAGTTTCATTTTTTTTCAGTCCAGTTTTTCTAACACTGTTTATTGAAGAGACTATATTTACTCCATTATAAGCTCATGCCCCCTTTGTCAAATACTGACCATAGAGACTTAGGTTTATCTGTGGGTTCTCTATTTGTTCCATTGATCTATATGTTTGTTCTTATGCCAGTACTAGACTCTATTGACTACAGTGGCCTTGTAGTATAGTTCGGTATTGGATATTTAATCTCTCCTACTTCTTTCTTAAGATTGTTGAGGCTACACAGGTATTTTTTTGGTTCCATATAAATTTTTGAAATATTTTTTCTAGCTCATTTGAATAGCTCATTGTTATTTTAATAGAAATTGCATTGAATTTATAGATTACTTTGGGTAGTATGGATATTTTAATGATGTTAATTCTTCTAATTTATGAACATAATATATGCTTTCATTTGTATTTTGCTTAATATCTTTCTTCAGTGTTCTCTAGTTTTCCAAGTACAGGTCTTTTACCTCCTTAGTAAAATTTACTCCTAGGTACTTTATTTTTCTTATTGCTATAGTAAATGGGATATTTTTCCTAGATTCTGTTTCTGATATTTTATTGTTGTTATACAAAAAATGCCTTCAATTTCTGAATGTCGACTTTGTATCCCGCTATTTTGTCAAATTCACTTGTAAGGTCAAATTGTTTTTTGGTGGAAACTATAGGGTTTTCTCTGTATGCTATCATATTTTCTGAGAATAATGACAATTTTAGTTCCTTCTTTTCAATTTGAATGCCTTTTATTTATTTTTCGTCAGATTGCTATGGCTAGAACTTGCAATACAATGTTGAATGAGATTGTTGAAAGCAGACACCCTTGCATTGTTCCTAACCTTAAGAGGAAAGCTTTTAGTTTTTGCTTGTTCAGTGTAATATGGGCCATAGGTTTCTCATATATGGCTTGTTTATGTTGAGATATGTTCCTTCTATTCCCATTTTGACAAATGTTTTGTCATAAAAGGGTGCTTGATTTTATCTAATGATTTTTAGCATCTATTGATAAGATTATGAAGTTTTTGTCTTTCATTTTGTGTATGTGGTATATTAAATTTATTGATTTGTAAATATTGCACTGTCTTTGCATCATGGGATAAATCCCATTTGATCATGAGCTATGATCTTTTTAATTTATTTCTGAATCCAGATTACCAGTATTTTGTTGAGGATTTTGGCATCTATGTTCATCAGCAATATTGGCCTGTAGTTTTCTTTCTTTCTTGTGTCTTTACCAGGTTTCATAATAAGGATGATACTGGCTTCGTAAAAAGAGCTTGGGAGTTTGCTCTCTTCATGGATTGTTTGGAGTAGTTTGAGAAGTATACGAGTTAATTATTCCTTAAAGATTTGAAAAAATTTACATATGAAGCTGTCCAGTCCAGAGTTTTTGTGTGCCAGGAGTTGTGTTTATTTATTTTTTTATTTTACTGCCTCAGTTTCACTTCTTGTTATCAATTTTTCTGTATTTTCTTGATTCAGCTTTAGCAGATTGCATGTTTTCAGAAATTTATTTTACTCTGTTTGACTAATGTCTTGGCATATAGTTGTTCATAGTAATTTCTTACAATTCTTTGTATTTCTGTGGTACTAGTAGTAACTTCTCTTTCATTTCTGATTTTGTTTATTCGGGTCCTCTCACATTTTCCCTTGAGGAATCTGGTTAAAATTTTGTCAATTTTGGCTATCTTCTCAAAGGGCCAGCTCCTGAATTTATTGATCATTTAAATTGTCCTTCTGTATCATTTCATTCTGCCCTGATCTGATTATTTCTTTCCTTCTGCTCACTCTGGGCATTGTTTGTTGCTGTTCTTCTGTTTTGTTTTTTTTTTTTTTTTTTTTTAGATTTAGGCTTAAGTTGTTTATCTGAGTTTTTTCTATCTTCTTTAGGTAGGCTGGTATTGCTATGATCTTCCTTCTCAGGACTGCCTTCACTGTGCCCCATAGGTTTTGGGTTGTTGTGTGTTCATTTTTATTTGTCTCCATATGTTTTTTATTTCTCCCTTAATTTCATCATTGACCCATTCATTATTTAATAACCTGTTATCCAGTCTCCATGAATGTGAATATTTTTCAGTTTTTTTTCTTGAGGTTGGTTTCTAGTTGTAAGTCATTGTTATTCAGGAAGATGCTTGATATGATTTCAATTTTCTTGAATTTGTTAAGGCTTGTTTTGTGTCCTACCATGTGGTCTATTTTTGAAAATGTTCCATGTGCATTTAAAAGGAATACATATTTTGCTTCTTTGGGGTGAAAATTTCTGTATATATTAATTATATCAATTTGATATAGAGTACTGTTCAGTCTTACAATATCCTTATTGATTCTTTGTTTGGAAAGTCTATCCAAATAATTGTTAACAGTGGGGTGTTCAAATCCCCTATGATGACTGTGTTGTTGTCAATAGCTTTTTTAAAGTCCTCCAAGATTTTCGTTATATACTTGGATGCTTCTCTGTTGGATGCATATATGTTTACAAGGGTTATATCCTGCTGTTGGATTGTTCCTTTAAGTAATATGTAGTGACCTGCTTTGTCCCTTTTTGTAGATTTTGTTTTGAAATCTACCTTATATGATATAAGTATTGCTACCCTAGTTTAGTTTTTTATCCATGTGCTTGAAATATTTTTCCATCCCCTCACTTTCAACCCGTGTAGATCTTTTGTTCTGAGTTGCATCCCTTGTAGACAGCATATATGCAGGTCATGTTTTTTTTATTTATTCAGCTACATTATATCTTTTTTGGAGCATTTTGTCCATCTACACTTCAGATTATTATTGATAGGTACTTTTGCACTGTCATTTTTTCATACCTGTGTTTCTCTCTCCCTCCCCCCACCTATCTCTGTCTCTCTTTCTTCTTCTTTTTATAGCAGTCCCTTCAGCATCTCTTGCATTATTGGCTTCATGGAGATGTACTCTTCTTTTGTCTGGAAAGCTCTTTATTTTATCATTAATTTTATTTTATTTTTTAAGGTTTTATTTATACATCTTTAGAGGAGAAGAGAAGGAGAGACAGAGAGAAATATCAATGTATGGTTGCCTCTGTGTGTCCCCTGCTGGGAACTGGCCTGCAACCCAGGCATGTGCCCTGACTGGGAATCAAACCATGACCCTCTGATTTGCAAGCCTTCACTCAATCCACTGAACTACACCAGCCAGGGCTTTATCATTAATTTTAAATGACAACATTGCTGGATAAAGTAGTCTTGGTTGTAAGTCCCTGCTTTTTATTACCTGGAATATTTCATGCCAATCCTTTCTGATTTACAGTGTTTCTTTAAGGAAATCAGCTGATAGCTTTATTGGACCTCCTGTGTATGTCACTTGCTGTTTCTCCCCTGCTGCCTTTAAGATTCTCTCTTTGTCTTTGAGACTTGGTGTTTTAATTATAATGTGCTTCTTTGGTTTCATCTTGTTTTGGCCCCTCTGTGTTACCTGAACTTGCACAGCTCTTTCTCCCAACCAGTTAGAAAACTTTCATGTCATTTTTTTTCAAACATGCTCTTTGTCTATCTTTTGCTCCTTTTCTTCTCCTTTGGTGTTCTTATGATGCAAATGTTATATTTCATGTTGTCCTGAACCTCCCACATTACCATCATTGTCATTTTTGAGTATTTTTCATTTTGTTGCTCTACCCAGGTATTTCTTTCTACCTTGACTTCCAGCTCGCTGATTTTGTCCTCTGCTTTATCCATCTTGTTTTTATTTCCTTCTAGTGTATTTTTCTTTTAGATATTGTACTTTTAATGACTTCCTGGTTCTTTTTTAAAAATATATTTATTTATTTATCTTTAGAGGGGAAGGGAAGGAGAGAGGAATAGAAACATCAATGTATGGTTGCTTCTCATGCACCCCCTGCTGGGAACTGGCCCCTGCCAGGAACTGGCCTGCAACTCAGGAATGTGCCCTGACTGGGAATCAAACCTTGATAGTCTGGTTTGCAGGCCCGTGCTCAATCCACTGAGCTACACCAGCCAGGGCTACCTGGTTCTTGTTTATAGTCCCTATGTCCTTTACATGCTGCTGTAGTTCCCACTAAGTACTCACTGAGTTTGAACATCCTTATAACTATTATTTTGGATTCTATGTCTGATAAACTCAATGCCTCAATTTCATTATCTTCTTTTCTGGGTGTTCCATTCCATTTGGTTGGGAGTTCTATCATTGTATACCTATTTTAAGTGACTCTTTTTGTTTGTTCTGCATCACAGATTACCCTGCTCTGCCTACCTGTCTTTGTGTGATGGACTTCTGTTGTAGGAGTTCTGTGGGACTCTGTGGTGCAGTCTTTTTGGTTTTCTAATCTGGATGCTCTAGGATTGTCCTTTATTCAGTTTATGTGGGTGATCTTAATGTATTTGGGCTTTGATAATTAGCCACCCATTTGCTGACTGAGAGTCACAGCTCCCATAATCTCTTGTATGCTGTTGTTTAGGTGCTGGTTAACAAATCTATATTACCAGAAAGCCAAACCCATTCTAGTAACAATAACCCCCTATCATAATCAGCATTATCAACAGCAATGGAGCAAAGATTACTAAATGTGGGGAGAGATTAAAAATATTATAAGGTAGGAAAGGGAATATGAGGTGACTAAAAGAAAGAAAAATGATTTTGGGTGGGAAGAGGAAGGAGAAATGATAACAGTAGGAAATAGAAACAAGGCAAAGAAAGGGAGAGAATAAAATATAAAAATAAGTATTATAGGGAAGGACAGTGGCAAAATGGATTAAGAAAAAGAAAATGTGTACTATGATGTTTGAAACAAAATTAAATAGGTAATGAACAAAATTACATTAAAATCTCAGCACAGTCAATATCAATGATACCTGAGCAAAGATTAATAAAAGTGGAGAGGGAATAAGAATATTATACAAAAATGCAAAGAGAATATGCAATGTCTACAAATAAAGAAAAATCATTTTGAGAAGATAGTGGAAGAAAAAATAATAAGAGTAAGGAATAGAGTTCAGGCTAAGGAAGGAGAACAATTTTAACTCAAATAAGTCAGGGCAGGAGGAAAGCAAAATGAAATAAGACAGGGGGAGAGTAACTTATGCGATTTGAAGCACAAAAAATAGTGAACAAGTAGGAATACTGTTAGAGATGAACAGTGATATTCATAATATCCATGCCCAACATTATTTATAAAGGTAGAAAGGAAATAAGAATGAGAAAAAGAATGTGAGCTGATTAAAGGAAGGAAGAATGCTTTTGAGAGGACAGAGGGAGGTGAAATATTAAGGGCAAGGAATAGGAACGAGGCATAGGATGGGAGAAAATACAATTTACAATAAAAATAAGAAAGGGCTGAAAGAAGACAAAATGGAGTAAGTCAAGGTAAGTATGCAATGTGAGATTTGAAATAACAATAAAATAAAAAAATAATATAATATTGAAGTAAAAATAATAACAAACAGTGAATTAGTTGGAATACAATCGAAGCAAAAGAAGAAATATTAAAAGGCTATGTGAAAGGAAATGCAAATTCTGAAGAAGAGCAAGGTGAAATTTGTCTCAATTGTTTGGTGTTCACTTCTGACTTCTTCTGGATCTGCCACTGTTTGTTTTGTTTTTTTTTTTTTTTTAATCAGCTCAAGGTACTGAGGTGGGTCATCCAACTCTTAAGCAACGCCATTTCACCTGCCTCTAGAGGAAGCTTCTGTTGTGATCAGGAAGGTGGGACTCAAGGTATCCCTCGGGAGGCATTTTCCAGTCTTCTGGGAAAATTGTGAGTGTGTTCCCTTGCCCCTGCACCATTTCCAGTAATGGACAGTTTCAGATTAATTAACTCTTCATTTCACAGGGATGGGGACAATCTATGTAAGACTGTCTGCTCTCTCCTGCTTGGTGCTGATAACATCTCTGTGTGAGCTGAGGCTGGGCAAGGCCCTGATTGCCTCTTGCTTCACCACTTTCTGATCTCCCTGCTTTGATGGCCTCGGGGAAATAGGGCCCTAGAAACCAGTATATTTCTTCTCCCTGAGAGAAATTCAAAACAGGCCCTTTAGCAATTTAGAAAGCTGCAATTTCTCTTACGGAAATGCACCCTGCAGCATTCTCCAGCCTGCCCTGCCTGTTTTGCAGATCGTCCCCACTCCTGCAGGAGATAGGGGCTGGGGGAGACCTTCCCAGAATTTCTGCCAGAGAAGGCGGCTCTGTCTGGCTTTAAGTAATCTTTGGGGCATAGTTCCCAGCCCAATGCCCTTGCAGTGGACAGAGGTCTGCACTCTTCACTTTCTGCAGGGTCTTCCCTGCCAGCTATGCCAGGCTGGAGCCAGGAAATCTCCTCATTTTGTAACTTTGGGATCAATCTGCCCCTCAATCACTTTCACCGTGCTGGCAGGGCAGCTGTGTGTAGGATCCCTGCATAGCTGCCTCAACTCTCCTTCTAAAAAGTCTCTCTGGTCACTCCTGATGCAGCACTGAGTGATACACTCCACCTCTCCGAAAAGCCAAGAGTCTCTCACAGTTATAGCTGGCTGGCCAGCCTCCTTCTCCTGACCCAGGTGCAATAGTATCCCTCTCTCTCTGGCACTCTCTTGGTTGGTGTTTGCTGCTGTAGCTATGGGTAAGCTGCTCACTGTGAGTGTGTGTAAACCCAATATCTCCAATTTTGTGTATCTAGGTCACTCCCAGCCCGGGTCTGGAGATTCCCTGTACTGAGAGGGGAGGAAGCTGCAATTAACAAAATATCATTAATGTAATGGAAGAGGCGTACCTCCTGAGACTGTGGCCACTTAGCCAGGCCCTCTGTCACAAACTCATGACAGATAGTTGGGTTGTGCAAGTGCCCTTCAGGGGGTACTGTACAGGTCCACTCTTGGCCTTCTCATGTGAAAGCAAACTGATCTTGACTCTCCGGAGCAATGTTAATGGAGAAAAAGACATTGTAGATCAGCTACAAAGTGGTAAGTTCTCAGCTCATTAGTTAACTGGCCCATCAAGTGCATTACAGAAGGGATCGCTGAATGTGTTGGAGGAATCACCTTACTGAGCTCCTGGTAATCTATCATCATTCTCCATGTACCATCTGGCTTCTCCATTGGCCACACAGGATAGTTAAAAGGACTTTGATGGCACTCATTATCGCCACCTTGTCCAACTCTCCTATAGTTGCTGTAATATCCTCATGTCCTCCAGGCAACCAGTATGGCAATTGCACAGTGGAAAGAATAGCATGTCCCCACAGAAAGGCTTTTACCACTTGCACCCACAGGATAAACTCTACTGTGTTTGTGTGTAGCCATAGTCCCTGGAGTACATAAATTCCCAGCATATACTCAGGAATGGGGGGTACATGAACAGTGTACTCATAGGGGAGCAAATTCCTGATACCCAGAGAGAGCTGTACAGCCTTTACCCTCATACTCTATCCCCCATAACCATCAGTAGAGACCTCAGGCCATGGAAACTTCTCAGGATTCCCATACAAGAGGGTACACTTAGCTCCTGTATCCATGAGACCTAAAACCCACTGGACACCTTTGGGGGATCAATGAATAGCCAATTAGACATGCAGCTTATGGTCCCTGCCCATGCCCTGTAGACAGGTTCCTTGGCCTTTCCCCTAGTCAAAAGTCCAACAAATATCTCCCCCCTCAACTTGGGAGGTTGACACAGCCATATGATCTTTCAAATGGGCTTCTCAGGGAACACCCTGGGATTTACCTGGCAGTTTCTTCTCCTTCTGGGGCTGCAAGAAGTGTTGGTCAGCTCACAGGTGCTTCCAGAGCTCTAGTAGGTACATGTTCACCTTCCTGCCAATCCTAGTGCAATTGACTGCAGCCTCTAAAGGATCTGACCACATTTGTGTTCTGGTCACCTGCACAGGTGCCCTCTTTGACCAAAAAACAAAGGAACTTTGAGAGACAGCACTAACTGCTTTTTTGCTGGCGGTCAGATCCCACCTTTCCCAAATTGGCCATCATTGTCATGAAGTCATGAAGTCATGAAGTCATCATTGTCATTTATGTGAGGGTTGATTTACAGGGCTAAATTCATCATCAGTGACCCAAAGAGGGCAGGGGGGAGGGGAGTGCTGGAGTACAAGATCTGGCATTCCAGCTTAAAAGATTCATCATCAGGGCCTTAAGTGTTAGGATTGAACAAAGCCTGGTGCATGCCCAACTCCCTCGGAATTTGCACTAAGTTTGTAAAGGACTGACACTTGCTCACTGTGTCTGGCACATCACCCACATTTGCCCAGATAGTAGGGAATAACCACTATTACCCACTCCATCAACAAATGGGATGCCCCACACCGTGCCTCTGGTTATTCTGCAGCCATTGGCAGAGAGAGGGGTGTGTCATGATGGAAGCTAACTTTTCCATCTCATTGTCAGTGCACATGATGCCATCCATGCCTAAATTCCACAGGCATAAGAGCCATGTGGCTAAAGGTATTTGTGAGATAAACCAGTTTGGCCTGGGTATAGGGATGGTAGGTGGTCTGTTCTATCATCTGAGTGGACCGGCTAGTATTTCTTGGGGTGCCATATGTTGCTGGGATTTCATTTTCTGTGACACTATAAGGTGGTACTTCCAGGAGTACTGTTCTCCATTGATATTATTATCTTTCTTTGACTCCTGACTGATCTGCTGCAACTGGGGAAGGAGACATCTCTCCACTGCTCACAGTTTTTCCTCCAGGGCACTGATTCTGGTTTCTAGAGCTTCTTCTTTTCCTTGGAGTCTGTATAGTTCTGCTGCATCATGAAGCACAGTTTCTGTCTTAGATTGCAAAGCTGAAAGAAACACCCTACCCACAGTCCCCATGGCCAAATGGGTGCTGGGTCACTCCAGGGTCTCCCCAGCCTCATGCAGGGCTTTCTTATTGTGTCAGATGCACCACTGACATGGGCCACTCCCATGATGCCAGGAGGCTTGCCACCTAGTACTACATCTTGGTATCAGTCCACCTATCCTGGCTCCCCATGGGGGACCAAGGAGGCTCATCCATTTCTGTACCATGCAAATCCTGCCTACTATGCTAATTACCTTGCAGTCTGTCAAGGCTTGGCAGGCCCACTCTACACTTAGGCAGACAGAAGAAAATGCATGGAGCATACGGAAGCTTGACATGCCTGTGGTCAAAAGTGGGTGATCCACACATTTAGTTAGCCCCTACCTCCTTTTATAATACATCCAAACAGAGATGGGAGAAAGCAGGATTTTATATAACATAGCATGATTCTGCACATGCAAGCCCACTCAATGTTATGGGAACCATTTATTGGACCCAGTCTCAAGGCTGTGAGAACTCTACTTATCAGGCCCATTCTCAAGGTTATGGGAAACTGCTTGCCTTATTTGCCTAGACATCTTGGAGAGGAAGCCATACAGCCTGCACTTACCCTACAAATGCAAATATAATGTTTGATAATGAAATAGTGACTGTATTCATTTTATATAATAGATGTAATGAGCATATCTACTATTACACTCATACTAATTTTGTTCTGGTCAGTGTAGTAACACAAGTAAGATAAATAGAAAACATGTGGATCATAAAAGAAATTATAGAACCATAATTAATCTTATAATATAATTTTCTACCTAAAAACCAAACACAACTACATAAAATTATTAGTAATAAGGAACTTTAACAAGGTTATTAGAAAAAAATTAACATCTGAAATACACATGCATTTCTTTTTTTGTTTTTACTTTATTTTTTAGAGAGAAGGGAAGGGAATGAGGGAGGGAAAGAAACATCAATATGTGTTTGCCTCTTGTGTGCCCCTTACTGGGGACCTGGCTTGCAACCCAGGCATGTGCTCTAACTGGAAATCAAGCCAGCAATGCTTTGGTTCACAGCATTACACTCAATCTATTGAGCCACACCAACCAGGGATGAAATGCACATGCATTTCTATGTATCAACACTAAGAGTTAGTGAATGTAAAATTCTCAGGAGGCTATTCACACTACAAAAAGTATATAAATCTCTAAAAATAAAGCTAATAAGAGTAGTTTAATATTAATAATCAGAAAAAGTATTTGCCCTGGCTGGCATGACTCAGTGGATTGAGTGCTGTCCTGGGAAATCAAAATGTCACAGTGGGATGCCCAGTTGGGACACATGCTTGGACTGGGGGCTAGGTCCCTGGTTGGGGCATGAGAGAGGAGGCAACCAATGGATGTTTCTTTCACACATTAATGTTTCTCTCCCTCTCTTTCTAATTTCCTTCTCTCTTGCAGAAAAAAAATAGTAGTAATCATTTTTGACAGCAATTACTGATAACCTAAATAAATAACAGAATAAGCCATGTTCATAGAAAAATGATGATTTTGTAAAGACATAAATTATGACTAATATGTAAATTAAAATCCAAGCTAGTATTTTAATGAGCTGTGATAAGTTACTCAAAATGTATATGGAGTTCAATAGATGAAATTAAGCAAGAAAATCATATAGAATATTAATATGGAAAAACTTTATTGAATACAAAGATTTATTATACTAATACAATAATTAAGAGAAAAGTATGGTATTACTGTGAAGATAGACAACTTATCCAGCAGAGCAAGCTAAAGATCTAGATATCACCCTGCATATTGACTTCTGACAGATATGTACTACAAAGAAGTATGGTAAAGAAGACACTGTTCATATGAAAAACCTGCTGCCAACATTGTGCTCAATGGACAAAAACTAAAAGCTTTCCCACTAAAATCAGGAACAAGACAAGGATGTCTGCTCCTAGCCCTTCTATTCAACATAGTATTAGGAATTCTAGCCACGTCAGTCAGACAAGAAGAAGAAATAGAAAGCATCCAAATATAAAAGGAGGGCACAAAACTGTCATCTGTTTGCAGATGACATGATAGTATACATAGAAAATCCTATAGACTACACCAAAAAAACTACTAGACCTAATAAGTGAATTTAGAAAGACAGAAGAATACAAAGCCAATATTCAAAATCAAAAACAGTTTTGTACACCAACAATGAAATATCAGAAACAGAAATCATGAAAAAAAATCCCATATAGCAAAAAGAAAAATAACTAAGAATAAACCTAACCAAGGAGGTAAAATACCTGTACTCAGAAAAGTACACAACACTGAAGAAAGAAATTGAGGAAGACACAAATAAATAGAAGCATATACAATGTTCATATATATATGAACATATTAGAAGAATTAATGTCATTAAAATGTTTATACTATCCAAAGCAAAATATAGATTCAGTGCAATCCCTATTAAAATACCAGTGACTTATTTCACAGATATAGAACAAATATTTTCAAAATTTATATGGAACCATAAATAATCTTGATAGCTAAAGCAATTTTGAGGAAGAAGAACAAAGTAGGAGGGATCACAATATCTGATATCAAACTATATTCTATGGCCACTGTATTCAAAACAGTCTTGTACTGTCATAAGAACAGGCATAGAGATCAATGGAATAGAATAGAGAGCTCAGAAATAAACCCAAGTCTCTATGATCAATTAATATTTGACAAAGAGGGCAGAAGCATAAATTGGAGTAAAAATAGCTTCTTCAACAAATGGTGTTGGGACATATGGACAGCTACATGCAAAAATATGAAACTCGATCACCAACTTATGCCATACACCAAAATAAACTCAAGATAGGTAAAAGACTTAAATATAAATTGTAGTACCATAAAATTCCTAAAGAAGAATATAAGCAGGAAAATTTCAGATATCCCACACAGTAATATTTTCACTGGTATTTCCCATAGAACAAGGAACATAAAGGAAAGAATGAACAAATGGGACTTCATCAAAATAAAAAACTTCTGCATGGTTAAAGAAAAAGGAACCACCCGTGTAGGAAAATATGTTTGCCAATGACATCTTAGACAAGGTTTTGGTCTCTAAAATATATAAAAATCTCACATGACTCCACTCCAGAAAGACAAACAATCCAATTAAAAAATGGGCAAAGGACCAAGTCATTTCTCCAAGGAGGGCATATAGAGGGCCCAAAGACCTATGAAAGGATGCTCAGCATCACTAGGCATCAGAGAGATGCAAATTAAAACCACAATGAGATAATACTTCACACCAGTCAGAAAGGCCATCATAAACAAATCAACAAACAACAAGTGCTGGTGAGATTGTGGAGAAAAAGGAATCCTAGTATATTGTTGGTGGGAATACAAACTGGTGCATCCACTGTGGAAAATATTATGGAGTTTCCTTAAAAAAAAATGGAACTGTCTTTTGATCCAGCAATTCCACTGCTGGGATTATACCCTAAGAATCTTGAAACACTAATGCAAAAGAACCTATGTACCCCAATGTTCATCGCAGCATTATTTGACATAGCCAAATGCTGAAAGCAATCTAGATGCCCATCAGTGGATAAAAAAACTGTGGTACATTTACACAGCAGAATAGTACACAACAGAAAGAAAATAGGGGCTTCTGCCCTTTGTGACAGTATGTATGGAACTGGGAGAGCATTTTGCTAAGTAAAATAAGCTAGGAGGTAAAAGACAAATAACATATGATCTCTCCTCTAATTTGAACCTAATCAACAAAACAAACAATCAAGCAAAATACAACCAGAGACATTGGAATTAAGAACAAACTGACAATAAGAAGAGGGGAGGAGGATGTGAGATAATGGGAGAAAGAAGGGAAAGTGTTGTCAAGGAGTATGTATAAGGACACATGGGGAGAAGGATGGAGAGGGGAGGTAGGGGTGGGTGTGATGGGGGAAGTGGTGGTAGGAAAATGAAGACAACTGTATTTGGATAACAATAAAAATAAAAAATAAAAAGGATATTCTGTTCAGTGTATGGTATTTAGGAAGAATTGATTACCCATATCAAAAACCAAAATAAAACATCATCTTTTTTTACACCATATTAAAGAATCTATCTAGTATGTTGCAATTCTAAATTGAAGATATTATATTCCTGATGTCAAGGCAAATGAGATTTGTTAAACAGAAAAGGAAAAAAATAAAGGACCCATCTAAAGGATAACATTGATAAACTTCATTACTTTATAAGGAAGAACTTCTTTTCATTTGAAAGACACCATTAGAAAAATAAAAACTAAAATCAGACTGAAAGAAGATATCACAGAACATAAAGGAGATAAGCAGCCTGTATTAACAATATAAAAAGAAGAACTGAAAATATGAAAACAGATAATCCAATAAAAACTATATAAACAATTTGAACAGAACTTCACAAACAGGAAGTCCAATTGGCTAATAGGCATAGAAAAAGCTGTTCACCCACAATTGTTATCAGAACCACTTGATTAAAACCATAATGAAATAATACTACACATTTATCAGTATATTTACAAAGTTATAGTCAGACATTTAGTGAGGATGTTACAGAAATAGAATTCTAGTTCTCATAAACTGCTGGAAAGAACTGAAATTGGTATGATCAATTCAGAGTATTTGACATTAACCTCTGAGTTAAAATAAGCTTAGCATAATTATCTAATAATTATATTTATTAGTGTACACCTACAAAGAAGTGCATACATATGTGAAAAAGTCACAAACAAAATAAACATTCAAAATAGCAAAAAAGGATGATTAAAAAATCTAGATAAGTAAAATGAATAATTATCAACATAGTTATAAAATGGGAAATTGTATGTGGAATGTAATATAATAATAAGAGGCACAAATATGAACATGGATCAATCTCACAAACATAATGCTGAACAAAATTAGTCAGATAGGATACATACTATATTTTATTACATATATAATTCCATTAATATAATGTATAAAACTAAAACACAAAACTGTAGTGCTTAGAAATATACACTTTAATGGTAGTACCAAGTAGACAAAGAACAACGTGAGCTCCCCTCAAAGGAGAATAATAATTATCTCTAGGACATCCAGGGTGTGGGTTTGGGCATTACTAAGGTACTAACAATATTCTGACTCTTGACACAGGTATTTCACTTAGCAATTAATCAAACTGCTCCCCTTTTTTATGGACTTTCATAAAAACTGAAATAATGTGGAACTAATGACTGAAGAAGTAATTTTATTCTATGTGGAGTGCTTATAAATTTTACCTCCATTTAACAATTGTTTCAAGGACATGATTTTGGGGAGGTTATGGCTGAGTGCCCAGTCTTCAGTGTTGGAATGAGACAAAGACAAAATTGATTATGGATGAATAGCCATTCTCTGCTAGAGTAAATTAAGAGGAAATAGGGCATTGCCTTAGGCTAATAGGCTGCCTGGTTTAGCTATTCTAGCTTAATAGCATAATCTGAGAAATAGGGCTACAGATATGACTAACAGTAGTGTAACAACTAATTACCAACATGTAGCCATTATTTGGATGGGAGTCAATTAGTTAGCATTGGCCTAGGTGCTCACAGGTATTGGAGAATTTGCAGGGGCCCAATGTGGCAGATGCTGAATGAATGGCTCAAGTTAGCCATTTGGGCTCTTCTGTTCCCTCCTATACCTGGTTGAACATTTGGACTGAGTTAATCTCATGGATTCATAGGGTGGCTGTGTAATTTTTAAACTAATAAATGCACAAGGACCTCCTGCTCAAAAAGGCACAAACAACTTCAGAAATTAATTGGTGGGGAAAAATTTATGATGACACTAATAATTCGTGTGGTGAATCTATGTTCTCAGTTATACTAAGTCTCCATTATTTCACAATCAAATTTGACCCACCTTGTTCTCTGTCACTTTTAGGTGCTATCCTGACTTCTGACTTATCACTGAGAGTGGTTTTCTGCCCCCCTGCATTGATGAGGCTATTGGTATTTGCTGTCTCTAATACAAACTTTAGGCCTGACATGCCCAACTGACTCAACAATGTGGGAAGCATATTTGCATCACACATCTGTATCAGGCTTACATTTGATTCTGCCAGTTCCTTGATAATCCAAGCTTTGCCAAGTGATTGCTAACTCAGGCCAAAAAAACACAAGAATAACACCTTCTTAATATCTGTATCTATAGATATAAATATAGACATATAGTAAACAGTCAAGGTACTAAGTCTATATGTATTGAATATAAATCATATCTAACATGCATGTATCATTTTAACATTTAAATTAAATATCTTATGGTAATTTCTTAATAAAAGATTATATACAGAAATAGTCAGAGCTTGTACCTTTAACTGTAATGTAAATTGAATTCCACAAAGATATGTAAAGGGCATAATTGATTTAATTTCAATGAGAAGAACAATTCAAACCTGCTGTGGTCTGTAATAATCAATGTCACCAATTCTATTCCTGTGCCCCACTGAATCCTAAATCCATGAGCTCATAAAAACCTACAAAAGTCAAATAGATCATATGATATGACTCAAGGTCATACATTGTCTTTACTCAGAAGTGATGGGAAGATGTGTACACACATGCACATGTTAAGCTCAGGGGAAGCTCTGTTATACTTATATTCAATAGATCCCAGGTGTTCCCAGGAGAAGACTTCCTGAAAATACTCATAGAAATCTACCCTAAAAAGTTTATTTTAGCACTTCAGAAAATGAAACACCTTTAAACACTATTTTCCCTGCCTGTTCACATAAGTTCATTGAAAACATAAACCATGAAGCTTATGCACTGATGAGGAAGCATATCGATCATTTTATCCATGAAAGTAATTTATCCAACAATGTAGAATTTAAAAACATACATACATTTCTTGAAGACTGGCAGAGAGGTAAAAAGTCAGTCTTGTATTTTTTCTTTAAGTTTTTTTCT
This sequence comes from Sturnira hondurensis, assembly GCF_014824575.4. Taxonomy (NCBI): domain Eukaryota; kingdom Metazoa; phylum Chordata; class Mammalia; order Chiroptera; family Phyllostomidae; genus Sturnira; species Sturnira hondurensis. Next base: position 6,017,449 of record NW_028090025.1, on the reverse strand, counting down.
ATGAGATTTCAACCTTTTATACATCACCATTCATCAAAGTAAATAATATAATTATGTCAAACAAATTCCATCTCCATTACAATTTTAACTCTCCTTTGAAAAAGGTAAGATGCAGATACTTTTTTCAAGCTCTAAAATATTCCAAGTAAGTAGAAATTAATATGAAGCAATTAAAATTTATGTTTATTTATGTGTCCTGCCATCCTGCCATGTTCCGACTTCTTATGCAAATTTATGTGGTTTATGATTTAAAGGAAACAGAGCAAATTGAGACAAAAAGAAGTAGTTATGAAAGTAGGTTCAAGCTAGGGAAAAATTACACCGAAAGTGCTTGGTATGGGCTTGTTAGGTGTGGGTTGAAATCTTGGCTCTCTCATTCAAACAGATCAAAGCCAAAAGAAAAACATAAATACATGAATCATAGTATCCAATGGAGGCAAAAGAAACAAACAGGTTTCACTGGAAAATAAAAGCCATGGCTGATATATTTTTTAATGTGAAAAGTCTGTCTGTGGCCTTTCTTCATAAAAAGAAGAAATCAATATATGGTTATGAATATATATATGTATATATTATAACAAATTTTCACAAAAACATTAGTTATAAAAACAGTGTAAGTAGGAGCATAAAATGGTACAGTAAATGTGGAAAACTTTATGGTAAGTTTTCAGTAAATGAGACATAGAATTTACCATTTGACCTAGCAATTCTACATCTGGATATATACCCAAAAGAAGTCAAGTAGGAACTCAAACAAATATTTACACACTCATCTTCGTAGCACCATTATTCACAGTAGAAAAAGGATGAAAACACCCTAAGGATCCATCATAGATGAATGGATAAAGAAAATGGAATGCATACATACCATGGAATATTATTTAGTCATAAAAAGGAAGGAATTCTGTCACGTGCTATAATGTGAATAAACTTTGAAGACGCCATAATAAAATAAGCGACAAGAAATGCATACTGTATGATTGTACTTACATGAGGCACCTAAAAGTCAGATTTATTAAGACAGAAAGAAAAGTGGTTGTCAGGGACTGGAGAAGGGGATAAGTGAGGAGTTAGTGTTTAGTAGATCCAGTTCAAGAAGACGAAAAATTTCTGGGGATGGACAGCAGTGATACTTGCACAATGATGTCAATGCACTTAATGCCATTGAGTTGTACAGTTAAATAATTTAAATGACAAATTTTATTTTGTGTATATTTTACCACAATAAAAAACAATGTAGGTTTTGCAACATTATTTGTATGACATTTCTAGACTTAAAACTACTGTATAATATTCAAAACGCCATTCACTAGAAATATTTCTATAAAGGCAAATATAGCATGATCTAACTACGTAGTTGCCAGATTGTCTGACTTAACAAAGTAGTGTAGTTTAGAAATATCAGAGTAATGGTTTTCAGGATTGTGTATGAGTATGTGCAAGTGTGTGTTTATTCACTGCTTGCTGAGATAGTATAATAGAGTATGAGTCTCAGAATTCTGTTGTGTTCACTTTGTAACAAGTTAGCAGAAATGGCCCTTGGAACATCGTGCACTAACAGTCATTCAAAATTAACATTAAAGCTTTGAGTGTTTTTTAAAGAATTGCAAAGCTAAACCCCTTTTGCATATTCAGAAAGCTTTTTATGAAGACAAGGGGCTAAATAAGTTACTGACTCCTTCATGACCTATATAACTCCTTGCTTGAGACCAAGGAAGCCATTTCTCTCTTCAAGCTACTAAAACTTTCAATGACTTCAAAATAATGATGACATCTATTAAACAATAATGAAAACAAAAACTCTTTGCCCTACCATAAAAAACAAAACAAGAAACTTTTTCAAATGTAAGCTTTCACATTTCCACAATGAAGAAAATCCAGTAATATATTTTCAAGGACTAATTTATAACTTTAGTCACTTTCTTATGCATCTTAAAACCTATGTGTTGTGAGATTTGTTCAAGATGTTAGATAAATTGCTTTTGTCCTGAAAGAACACAGAGTTAGTCCTCTCAGTAACAATAAAACTTAGGGCTCTGTGGTTTTCAAGCGCTATATTTCTCCTGACCCTTTTTCTTGGGACTCTGGGGCGTCTGCCGTATGACCAGCCCAGAAATCTTGATGTTGTAAATATATTGTATGACTCTTGTGAACACTTAAGTGAAAAATTTACATCAAAATACAATTTTTTTATCATTTTTCTTGAGTTCTAGAATAGATTTTACATAGACCCTTGTTAGATTATTCCTAAGAACAGTTCCTGACCCACATCTCCATTACATGTACATGATTCACATAATCAGTAGTCCCATGTAGCTGACATTGGAGTTCAATTTTCCACTGATACCTAGAGCACAATTTGTGGTACCTGCCATGACAGGAAAATACTTTTCCTTTGGTCTAGTAGATATGACTTACTTATTGCAAGTATGGTGTCCAATGTCCTAGTTTCAGACTTTTGGAAGCATATATAAGTGAGATAGAGGAGTTTCCTTCAAGGAACAGGAACTGATGTGGGGTCTCTGAGTTTGGTAATATATTGTATACTTTCTAACAATTCTTTGTAAAATAATGAGCTATTACAACCCTCAGTGTGGAGTCTGTGTTGTTGTTGTTGGTTAACACAGGAATTTAATTAGTAGAGGTGAATATATATATATATATATATAAATTGAATATAAATATAAATATATATAAATTGAATATATATATATATATATATATATATATATATATATATATATATATATATTCACCTCGTCAACTCTCTCCTTTAATGCAAAACCTTCCACTTATGGATATATTGCCTATTATACTCATATATGCTGTCATTCCTTTATTTGTTCATACAGGGTGTGGTGTTCCATTTGTGCAACTTGGAATAAAATTCTGGAATGAGAAGTATGTCTTTGTACTAGATAATAGTGTTGTTTTACATAACCAATATTGATAATGATTAGTCTCAGTGGTCTATAGGCAATGTCAACAGTTTTGCTAGTGTAAATAAACTTTTCATTAGTGCATCAAATTGCCTGAGAGTGCCACACCCCACTTACTAAAAGTTTGGTTACAATTATCACTCCAAAGTTGGAATAGCCTTTCCTATTATGAATGTGCTTATTCTAAGATGCAAGGTGATTCACTAAAATATTTCTCCAAATTTTATTACAGCCAAATAATATACCCATTTAGTCACAACATGAGCCAGTAGTTTCATTGTCTTCCACTGAAAAAAATTCTAGTACTGTAGCTGTATGTTTGTGAAAAGGAGAGAATAGATAAAATCTTCCTGTTTTTATCTCCAAGTTAGCAGGTAAGGTCAGCTCCAAATAATTTATTGTCCTTGTCTGTGCTCTTGAAATGTAAGGCTGTAACTAGTCAAAGCTCATTACCGTTAGACAAAGTAGGGGAGACAATTCTGACTACCTTTTCTGCCTGGACAGTGAATAACTCCAAGGGTAAAATACACCCAATATCCTAAATTGAGTTGGGCATATTTCTTACTTATTATTATCAACATTTTGGTTTAATATTTCTAGTGTTCTTCTAAGACTTGGTTCTGGGGAGGTGGATCATGGTAACTGTATTGTTGTTCTGGGTGAGCACAGGAATTTAATTAGTGAAGGAATAAAGTCAGAAAGAGAAGGAAGCTTCCCTAAGCCAACCAGATTGCTTCTGGTTTCATCAGCATTTGGGTAATTCTGGGAAATACATGGACAACTAGACTTAAGTGTGACTTGGTGTAAATTCATATCAATGCACTATAACAAACTTATGTTTTCCATGCCTATTCAGTGTCCCAGGGCTGTCCCCTCTAATTTCTTCTTACTTTGAGGATTTGACCTTGTCCTATCATTCCTACTGTAGTGGACTGTAGGTGGAAATGCCAAGAATCCCAGTACTTTTATCCATGGGCTTGGTGGCAAATGGAGCTTTGCTAATGATTCCTGCACTTTCACTAGAATCTCATTTCCCTAGTTATGTTGTTATATGATTACCATCTTCCATTATTTTTCGACACCTGGAATCTGTTGCCACCATTATCCTTACCTTTTACTACTCTGGAGCTCAAATGGAGAAGTTTAAACATTTTAGGGGATTTTTATGTTATTTTAGAAAGATGTATTTAGTTCTTTGGGGGAAAGTTAAAAATATAGTAATTACCACTGAAATGGAAAAGAAGTTCCAGAATATATGAAATAATTTCTTTAAACAGGAAGAATTATATATATATATATATATATATATATATATATATATATATATATATATGTATGTATTATATATAAAATATATAAAGGAAACAGAGTTCCGTTAAACTCTTCATTCCAGGAATAGCATGGAAAGGCAATTAGACATATGCACACACCAGTGAGGCATATTGTAGTAACTTTGAATTGTATGTATTGATCACATAAATTTTTTATTGTATATTTATTATACCTCAATATTTTTACATTAAAAATTATAGAGCTGATTTTATCCTTCCTTCTACAACTCCTGACTCTACCTTTTGAAGACTAATCTTTATTTTTAATTTCAATCTCCTTTGTAATAGCTCTAGTGGAGTTAGTTTTTAAAAAGCCAAGTATTTGTCATTCCTCAGGAATAATAAAGTAAGTGTAAATGCCATAAACTAAGACTAAATTATGCCTACATCTTGACAATATGGGCAGAGGGGTATAGTTTTTGTTAGAAATAATAGTTGTCAGAGTTGTGTGAATTTTATTAACTTATCATAAACTCCTTAATCCTGGCTTCCAAGATTCAATAGAGTGGTTGTCACTTTTGTCCTGATTATCAATAATAAATGACAATGAACTTACTCAGATTTTTAGTCAATCTAGTCATACTGGGGTCAAAAAATGGTATGTTCTAATGATAGCTACCATCTTGCCATTTTTTACTTTTTCGTTTTGAGACAATCATTATATTTAGTACATGGAAGCACAGCTATTGTGGAATGATTGTTTATAGACATGCCTTATTACCTCTGTGGTATGTGTCAAGGCATCAGTTTACAAATTATATTGTTGGCCATTCCTGTTAATTACACTTAGTGCATTAAATTTGATTGAGTATACATAGAGATACCTCTTGGTACTCAAGTTTTGCCTTCAAGGGTCAGGCAAGTACCATTCAATTTTCAGGGAGAAGTATAAATGAAGATATGTTCTTGGCATTGTGGGATGTCTCACCTAGACAAGAGAACTCAGGTTCTACACCTTGCTCTGATTCCCTGGGATGTCTGCTAGCACCACACCTGTCACAAGAATGTGGCTGCAGTCTGTCAATGCTGCTACTCTTAGAAATAGACCACTGCTAACTTTTGTTATTCTTTTTAATCCTGGATCTTAAATGTAGCTCTGGTGACTCAAGGAGTCTCTAAAGAGCAGGTATCTAACTGTTTATTTATTGTCACCTCCTTAATCTGGGTGAACTAGGACTGGCTTTATTCTAGTTGTAGTACTGAGCATTTGCTATACCTGAGCTGATCCAATTGTACTTTAAGCTCCTCTTATGTTACTCTGAGCACAGCTTGATTTGAAATAGTTTCCAAGGCCAGCGAACTGCTTTATACATTGACCACTGAATCAATAATCAAGAGTGATCAATGGATCATTACTCCTCCATTAGTACTAATATAGATTCTAAGTGACCATTAACTGCTTACATTATTGGATGCTGGAGGTTAAGTCTTCAAGAATATCTGTTGAAATGCACTTTTAATCTCCTCGGTGTTAGTCATATTGTGACTCCTACTTATACTGTTATAGCTGCTAAATCACTTTATAAGTAGGACTAGGTCCCCAGCATCTTCTTCATGTTTCCAGAATTTGGTTCCATGGTCATTGGGCTTATATAACCAGAGTGGAGCTAGAACCATACTAGGTCAAAGGAATCTTACTCACCTTGACTTCAGGCTATTTTCTCTTACTAATGCCTGCATATGTGTCATTGGCACTGTTGCCCCAGTCGTGACTTAAAAATAAGTCCCACTATCCTGTGATTGACATATGAACCAGGGATTATGGGCTGGATTTCAGGAATCAGATTGTATCTCTGCTTCAGAATTTAAAGAGTTTCAACTTAGCACAGAGGATTTCTGTTATGGGATTGTCTCCAAAAAATTCACATGATGAAGTTCTAACCTCTAGTACCTCTGAATATGACCTTGTTTGGAAATAGGGTTGTTGCAGATATAATTACGTTAATGTCATATTGAAGTAGGTTAGGCATTTAAACTGAATTGACCAGTGTCCTTATAAAAGAAGGAAATATGGACATAAGTGCAAGAGAAGAATACCAGGTGAAAACAAAGGCACGGATTGAGAGAACACCAAAAGACAAGAACAAACGACAAGAGCATCAAAGAGTGCTGGCAAACACCAAAAGCTGAGGAAAGAAGCACAGAATGAATTCTCCCTTACAGGCTTCGGAATAAACTAACCCTTCCAACGCCTTAATCTTGGACTTTGAGCCTCAAAAAAGTGTGAGACAATTTTTGATATTTAGGTTACTTGGTTTATGGTATTTTGTTACAGCAGCCCCAGCAAACTAATACAATTTTCATTTAGTATAATTCCAGCTGTGCAATTTCCAAGTGGCACAATTATGTATGGTCTACTACAGTCTCACAAAGAGATGTAATAGAACACAACCCTAATTTACACTACTTATAGTATTTTATTATTTATTATATTCTCCAAGAAACTTACCTTTGAATGACCTACAATGATTCCATAATGTGTGTCTGTGGTAGAAAAATGCATGTTTCAGGGAAAAATTGAGGAAACGCTATTCGGGCTTCACTGATAAGCATTTACCTACTTTTGTGCAAAACAACACTGGTTTAAGTGTTATTTTTTTTAGAAGAATTATAAAAACTTGCCTAATTTTTTATTATTGAAGTAATAAGAACACTCACTGTTTTAATTATTATATATTTCCATGCATTTTACCCATAATGGATTTACATTTTTATGTTCTTGACATTGTATGGATTTTTAATGAGAAAAATATATTATTTAGTCTAATTCTAATGGCATGTTTTCTTCTTAAACTGTCCAGCTTTTTCCTGTAGATAGCAACATTACCCAGTTTGCAAAGTATTCTGCAATGTGAGATTACATAATTGTTCGGCACTCAAAAAGTAGTCAAAGTAGAACCATGATATGTCTGTTAATTCATTTTTTTGGACGATCCCTATGCCTAAATAACATAAGCAGGTTATTAAACTGAATCATATTCTCAAAAATTAATTAATATTTGTTAGATAATGTGCAAAAAAGAATTATTGGTTGAAGCCCACACTAAATAAAATAAATGTATACATGTGTACATTTAAACAGACATGAACAAGTATAAAGGACACATGGACAATAACTAAGGGTGGGGGGTGGAAAGGGGAGGGAGGTGGGGAGCGTGGGGCAGGCGGCGGGCAGGGTTGGGAATATAAGACAGAAACCTGTACTTCAACAAGAATTAAATAAAAATTATATTAAATAAAAAAAGAAAAAATAAACATACATATATAATGACATGTTATAACATCTTAAATTAATTTTCTATATGCTTTATTTATTTTCCTTTATCAGTTGTATTATTGCTTATATGCATTCATGATATACTAATGTTGGAACATAATTTTTTGAAACACAGAACTTTCTAAATTAAAATTTATTAAGTGAATTAGACCTGGATAGGCAAGGGAGTAAACTCAGACTGATGACTAGAAAATAAAACATATTATTTCCTTTATTCCAGTTTATTAATCACTCCATTACCTAGAGGTGTTCTAATTGTGTTCCAGAGAACTTGGTGGTAAATAGAAGTCCTTTAGGGCCCACCTCAGTGGCAAGAAATAAATCAAGTTCATGAAGTTCTTTATTTTTATACCCTGTATTTAATATGTTTTTCATATCCTATAAGATTATAGTTATCAGTGATATTATGTTGTTAAATGGAAAAGTTATTACAATCACCAGAGTACACAATAATTTACATATCAAAAATTTATTTTCTTTTTTTTATAAAGGGGTCTTTTTTTAAAATTTTTTATTTATTTACCTTTAGAGGGGAAGGAGAGAGGGAGAGAAACATTAATGTATGGTTGCCTTTTGTGCACCCCCTCCTGGGAGTTGGCCTGCAGGGAACTGGCTTGCAACCCAGGAATGTGCTCTGACTGGGAATTGAACCGTTATCCTTGATCCTCTGGTTCGCAGGCCTATGCTCAATCCACTGAGCTACACCAGCCAGGGCCAAAAATTTCTTTTAAAATGTTTTAGGCTTTCTTTTTAAGAACCTCATTTACCAATTTCTTTTTAAGAACCATTACCAATATAAATTCACACTCACACACACAGAAGTAAGCTTTTAAATTTGAATGATTACACTGTCAAGTTCTACATTTCTTAATTGCAGATATGACATGCTTTGGATGTATTTCTAATGGTTTAGATAACTAAACTGTTTACATGAGGATGTTTTTTCAGAAAAGCATATGCTTACTTTATTTATCAAAACAGTTCAATTAGGTTTCCCCACAAGATATTTTTTGTGAAGTTTTATTTACATTTTCTAAAACAATATTTTTATGTGTAAAACAATCATATTTAACATAAAGAATGTAAGTAATGTGAAATATACTAGAAAATAAAGGGAAAAATGTTTCTACAATCTTTCCACCAGAAATATAAAGATTAACATTATATACACAGCATCCCAAAAGTCTATGTAAATACACACTGATGAAAATGTAAAGAAATACATATTTGGGATTAAGAAGTACAAATCACCAGTTATAAAATCAATCATGGACATAAAGTAGAGCATAGGGAATATAGTCAGTAATATTGTAATAAGTATGCATGGGATCAGATGGGTACTAGACTTACCCATTGATTACTTTGTAAGTTACAAAAGTGTCTAATTGCTATGGTGTACACCTGAAACTAATATAATATTGTAGGTAAACTGTAATTTTAAAAAAATCTAAAAATAAGAAAAAAACACCATTTAGATGACAGTAATGTAGATAGTTAAAAGCATATTTTAAACTTTATATATAATATTTAGAAATAATACATTATAGCATGTTTTTATACTAATTTGACTTGAAATTAACATAAGGGTAAATACTGAAAGTGGAAAAAATTACTAAATATAACTTTCTTCATATGAAATATTTTCCGATATTAATAAAATAATTTGTTAAATACATCAAACATTTAGGGTCATTGTGCTTTTATTTATCATCATATCTCAATATTAGCCTAACCATTATGAAAAACAATAGCCTTAATACATTCTCACTTCCTTCTTACACCATTTTAAGTAGAAGATAGCTTTTTACCAAAATTGACTAGTTAGTAAAATCCATAATTCATTACTAGTTTTCTTTTATGATCTAAATAATCATCTTGGAGTCTTCATTGATTAAACTAATTTTATATTGTACAAGTTACAATTTTACTATGTCAAAATTGATTTTGTTTTACAATCAGAATGAAACATAAAACTACAGAACATAGGTGCATAAAGGGAAATTTCATCTGTAGTATTTTAAGAAAAATATGTAATTATCACACAGCTGTCTTCAAATAGAATTTTGAATCACTATGGATTGGTCTATCATCCTTAATTCTAGAAACATCCTTTTTCTTTCAACAAGAAACATACAAAATATTGATATACTAAAGAACCATGTCTATTTTATTTGAAAATTATTTAAATACATAATCACCGAAATCAGAAATGTTTAGTTTTCTAGGTGACAGTATAATGTGTCTAGGAGTCTGGTAATTCATTCGAAGTAATAAGCAATTGACATGCATTCTATTTGTTCAAGTTTCACACATATTTTCCACAGTTACTCTTAATATAAATGAAATCTTTATATTCAGTTAATTCTGTTGCATTTATGATGAACTTTGTTTTATTTTACTTTTAAGAAAGTGTAAGCAGCCCTTTCGAATAATTGATATTTAGTCTGACCTGTTTCCTTTATTGTTAAAGTTCACTAGGTGTTCCTGCCATTGTTAATGAACAGTTTATTCAGTAGTCAATAGTATTACACCAATTCTGTGTACAGACAGCATCGAAACCTGTATGTTTTTCACCTGCAATACAATAAACCAAGTGGATTCTGATCTTTAGCTTTCTAGCTGTTGATTTCTTCTGTATTCTGTTGGTTTCTGGCTTCCATATTTGCAGCTTAGGGGTGAACCAACAATTTGGAAAACATTTACATGCAGATTTTAAGATTTTTATTTTATTTTTAATAATATTTTATTTTTATTTATCTTTAGAGGGGAAGGGAAGGAGTGAGGGACAGAAATATCAATGTATGGTTGCCTCTTGTGTGTCCCCTGCCAGGAACTGGTCTGCAACCCAGGCATGTGCCCTGACTGGGAATCGAACCACAATTGTGTGGTTCGCAGGCCCACACTCAATCCACTGAGCTACACCAGCCAGGGCAGATTTTTAGATTTTTAAAAATATATATTTTATTGATTATGCCATTACAGTTGTCCCATTCCCCTCTTCACTCCCCTCCACCCTGCACACCCCTCCCCCACCATTCCCCTCGTTTCGTTCATGTCCATGTGTCACAAGTTCTTTAAATTCTATATTTCCCATAGTATTCCTGCTCTCCCCACTGTCTATTTTCTACCTACTGTCTATGCTACTTATTCTCTGTACCTTCTTCCCCCTTCTCCTCCTCCCACTCCCCAGTTGCTAACCCTCCATGTGATCTCCATATCTATGGTTCCACTCCTGATCTAGCTGTCCTCTTAGTTTGCTTTTGTTTTAGGTGTGGTTGTTAATAACTGTGAGTTGGCTGTCCTTTCACTGTTCATATTTTTATCTTCTTTTTCTTAGATAAGTTCCTTTAACATTTCATTTAATAAGGGCTTGGTGATGATGAACTCCTTGAATTTGACCTTATCTGAGAAGCACTTTATCTGCCCTTGATTCTAAATGAAAACTTTGCTGGATAGAGCAATCTTGGCTGTAGGTCTTTGGATTTCATGACTTGGAATACTTCTTTCTAGCCCCTTCTTGCCTGTAAAGTCTCTTTTGAGAAATCAGCTGACAATCTGATGGGAACTCCTTTGTAGTGACTGTCCCCTTATTTCTTGCTGCTTCTAAAATTCTCTCCTTCATTTTAATATTGGCTAATGTAATTATGATGTGCCTTGGTGTGTTCCTTCCAGATATATATATATATATATATATATATATATATATATATATATGTATATATATATATAAATTTTCTGCTCTTCAGTTACAGACATTTTGTCAGGCTTGAATCAATTTGCCTGGTAAGATAGTATCTTCACCCAGGTTCTATTTATCTATGTCATCATTTAGAAAACTCCTCAGGGAATATGACAGTGGAATGTGTCACTAATGGAAACCAAACCTGTGTTGGTTGTTTCATCATGGATTAAGAGATAAATCTTTTCTTAGCAGTTGGAAGTTGATGCTTTAAAAGAAAAGGTTTTCTTTTCCATACAAACCTTAGTGAATAGAAACTTCAGTGAATAGAATATATATTTTAAATATATTTTATTGATTATGTTATTACAGTTGTTCCATTCCCCCCCCCCTTTAACCTCCTCCATCCTGAAAATCCCCTCCCATCTACATTCCCCCACCTTACTTCCTGTCCATGGGTCATAAATATGAGTTCACTGGTTTCTACAGTTCCTATACTATTCTTAACCTCCTACTGTCTAGTTTCTACCTACCATTTATGCTACTTACTCTCTGTTCCTTTTCCCCCACTCACGCTTCTTCCCTTCTCTGCTGAAAACCCTCCATGTGATCTCCATTTTTGTGATTCTGTTTCTATACTAGTTGTTTGCTTAGTTCATTGTTGTTTTTGTTTCTTTTTAGGTTCAGTTGTTGATAGTTGTGAATTTGTTGTCATTTTACTGTTCATATTTTTTATTTTTTTAGATAAGTCCCTTTAACATTTCATATAATAAGGGCTTAGTAATGAAGAACTTTTTTAACTTAACCTTATATGGGAAACACTTTATCTGCCCTTCCATTCTAAATGATAGCTTTTCTCGATAGAGCAATCTTGGACATAGGTCCTTGCCTTTCATAACTTTGAATACTTCTTTCCAGCCCCTTCTGGCCTGTAAGTCTCTTTTGAGAAATCAGCTGATAGTCTTATGGGAACTCCTTTGTAGGTAAATCTCTGTTTTTCTTTTGCTGCTATTAAGATTCTCTCCTTATCTTTAATCTTGGGTAATGTAATTATGATGTGGCTTGGTGTGTTCTTCCTTGAGTCCAAATTCTTTAGGATTCTGAGCTTCCTGGACTTCCAAGAAGTCTACTTTCTTTGTCAGATTGGGGAAGTTCTCCTTCATTATTTGTTAAAATAAGTTTTCGATTTATTGCTCTTCCTCTTCTTCTCTGGCATTCCTATGAATTGGATATTGGATCATTTAAGGTTGTCCTGGAGGTTTCTAAGCCTCTCCTCATTTTTTTGAATTCTTTTTTTTTTTTCGTTCTGTTCTGGATGAATGTTTATTTCTTCCTTCTGGTGCAAATTGTTGATTTGAGTCGTGGTTTCCTTAACTTCACTATTGGTTCAGTGTACATTTTCCTTTATTTCACTTTTCATACCCTTCACTTTTTCTACTATTTTGTGATGATACTCAACCATTTCTGTGAGCATCCTGATTACTGGTGTTTTGAACTGTACATTTGATAGGTTGGCTATATCTTCATCACTTAGCTGTATTTTTTCTAGAGCTTTGTTCTGTTCTTTCATGTGTGCCATTTTGGGGGGTCTCGGCATGCCTCTTATGTAGTAAGGGGTGGGGCCTTAGGTATTGGCTAAGGTAGGGCAACCCATGTCACTGTGTTGTGGTGCTGTATGTGGGGGAGGGGTCTGAGCTGATGCTGATTGTTCAGGTCTCGACCAGCTTTCAGTAACTTCCACCACTATGCACAAACAAATTGGGCCTTTCTGGTGCTGGTTCCTGGGTGGATGGTTTTGTGTGCATTCTAGGACCCTGTGGGTCTCTCTAATGAACACTCCTGTGAGGCCAGGAGTGTTCTGATTGAGTTTCTCCTGATGCCTCAATCCCCATAGGTTTTTCAGTCAGAGGTTTTGAGGCTTTATTTCCCTGCATTGGAACCCTAGGTTGCATGTTCTGTCTAGCTCCCAAGTTCCTCCCAGTTTATCCACATGCAAATGTAGGACTGCCCAGTCCACCAGCCACTGCCTTGTCCGGCCTATCAGCAGCCACCTTGCCACGAGTCCTCTCTGTCTGGCTGCCTGTCTCTGCCTCTACCAGCTGTCTGGATGAATGTTTCTTCTTTAACTCCTTTGCTGTCAGACTTCCATACAATTTGATTTTCTGGCAGTTCTTGTTGTTTTTTGTTTTGAAATGTGTTGTTGTGCTTCTTTTGGTTGTGTGCAGAGGCACAGTGTATGTACCTATGCCTCCATCTTGGCTTGAAGCATATACTAATCTTGACATATAATAGATATAGTGATCCATCTTCTCATTCTTTTTTTAAAACCTTACTTATTTTTAGATTTTAAATTTGTTTTATTTTTCTGTGACTTGCTTATTTTACTTAGCATAATACCCGCAAGGTTAATTCTTATTGCCTCATATTGCAGGATTTCTTTCTCTTTAAAGGCTGAATATTATCCTATTGTATGTCTATACCATCTTTTCCTAAGTCCAGTGGTACCCAACATTTTTGGCACTAGTGACGAGTTTTATTGAATACAATTTTTCCACAGATGGCTTAGCAGGGGATGGTTTGGGAATGATTCAAATGCATTACACTCAAGCTCATCTCCAACTGTGCAGTCTGGATCCTAATAGGTCACGTACTGGTACGGTCCTCAGTAAGAGGTTGGGGACCCCTGCACCATACATGAGTTCATTGAACACTGAGGTTTTTTCCACATCTTGGCTACTGTAGCTAGTGCTGCAACAAACATGGAGACATTAATATCTCTTCAATCTTGACTTAGTTCTTTTGGGTAAATATCCAGATGTTATAGCATGTGGTAGTTCTATGCTTACATTTTGAGGAACTGCCATACTATATTGGGCAGATTCTACTCATTATCACTTAGCACCTCTCTGTGCAAATATATATCCTTATACATGTATTTGGGTCATCTTTTCCAACCTGTGGCCCACAGGCCACATGTGGTTCAGGATGGCTTTGAATGTGGCCCAACACAAAACTATAAATTTACTTAAAACACTATGAAAAATTTTATGATTACGTGATGCAAGACAACTCTTCTTCCAGTATGGCCCAGAGATTCCAAAAAGTTGGACACCCCTATAATATGTTCTTGCAGCTTTACATGTCATGACTATTGTAGTCATTGGAGATAAAAACAAGGTTTTGTTCTTGTGGGAGAGAGTAAGGACTTCTCAGTATCTTTCTGCTGGCTACTATAGTTCAATAGCTCAAATTCTATCTGCCACCTCTAGCTATAGGATGATCTTGGGAATAAAAAGTATGTGTAACAGAGCAACAAGTTTAGAGAAGGGAAAGGTCTCTGCCACTGGCAGTGCTTTGACATCTTTGGTTGACTCTCTCTCAGAGAGGAAATCTTCCATCTTATTTAAACCCAGTGTTGATTTTTATGTCATTTATACATACACCTAGTCCTAAATTAGACATTCTTTAATTGGGTGATATATATGTTTTCTCTTAAAGCTTGCATCATTAATATATATTTATGAGATCATAGACATAGATAAAATGTAAAGAAAAAGAATCAAAGTTTATAATTCTGATCTTATATCTGATTCTTTCTCTCAAAGCAGTTGGTTTTTATACATGTAATTCTAGAAGCAAAATATGACCAAAGACACTGAAATTCAGAACAGGCTGACAGGGACCAGAGGGGAGAGAATTTCAGGGGGAAAGGGGAAGGATTCACAGAAACTAGTGTAAAGGACACATGGAAAACAACTAAGGGGGGGTGGAAATGGGAGGGAGGTGGGAAGCATGGGGGGTGGGCTGGAATGGGAGTAGGGGATGGAAAACTATACTTGAACAATAATTAATTTAAAAAATATTTTAAAAATTCTAGAAGCCGTAGCAGTAAGAAATCTTGAATAATGTCAGTGTTTTAAATGAAAGAAAAAGCAATGTCAGAATTATTGGCACAATGCCAACATCTAGGTCATGATAGACATATAACAAATGAGTACATAAAAAGTTTCACAATAGAGAGTGATGATTTGAAGCACCTTAGTAAAAACATCAAACTATAGCATTGTTGGTACAGACCTCATTACAAAATAAAGTAGAAAATTTAAAAAGTTCCTTTTGTTTTGATTTGCTGTTTCAATATATTTTTCTTATATTTTAAAGCATTTAATCAGGTTCCTTCTAATCCACTTTAAATGTTCATAAATTAAATAATTTGCAATCCCCAAATGATAGAAGCAATTTAGTGAATTGGCAGTGCAACAGATTCTTTTGTCACATTGCAAACTGATTAGATTTGAGGATACCTCATTTGCATAGTTAAAATAACTTTCCCCTGTTTGTGTGAAAAGCAAGTCCTGTATGAAAGATAAAGACATCGGGCACATTTAATAGTCCTCATCAATTATTTGATCTAAGTGAACTCTCTGCTTTCTTTAGTCACTTGTGTTTGTGTCTGTGCGTGTATCCGTATATATAATTTTTTGTGATATTTTTGAAAAGTATTGAGGTATTGAGATAGATATTTTTCAGATGACTCATGTTGCATTGCAGCAAGCATCTGCTCGGATTACCAGGAGGACGTTAAACAAAAAGGAAGCATGTGTGCGTCTTTAAGCTATTAGTCATGACCAGATGCTTTATATTCTCAGAGCCTTTTCAATAATAAAAGGTTCCCATGCAGCTTCCAGGTAAGGATGTTTAGAGAGGCAGGAGGAAGAAGGAGGATGGGCTTTCAGGCAGGGAGATGGAATAGCATTACTCAGCAGTCTTGCATGTTTTAGGGCATGCTGGTGAGTGCTGCCCCAGCAGGTAGGCATGCCTTAGGCCAAAATTTATGTCAAGGAAGACAAAACAATATACAATTTCTGTTCAAATACTTTTTTAGAATATGAGAAATTTAGGTTCTCCCTCTAATACAATTCTAAATATAGAAAAAGTGGGCTCCTCTTTCTGTTCAGACTTTATTATAAATCATCCTGAATAAGTATAGAAAGAATTCCACTGTACCATAAAAGAGAGCTTTTACAATTTTCTCCTTTTGTAGCTGATAATTAGAATAATTAATTAAACTCTTTTAATATGATATGCTTCCCAACATCGCTTGCTAAAGGTTACTCTATAAAGTTTACTTATTCAACCCCAAAGTATACAAGACGAGTACCATCCAGTGCTTGTTTTAAAAAAAGAAAAAGCTTACAACAAATACGGACTAGTGCAGTAGACTCAATCACTGTACTTCTAAATGAAAGTGAGTCATTGTTCTCCAGAAATAACTCAATTACAAGTAGGTACAAAGTATGGTTCTACATCCAATGTCCTCTGCTCCACAGTACTGATGAGTGGACTGAGCTCTCTGATCTGGGGTAGACACTGGTCCCTGGGATGACAATCATGTTCTACTTTCCAATTACCTGGAATTTAGCATGCAGCAACACAAAGCCTGAGTCACTTATGCTAAGCCTCATCAAAGGCAGAATTCTCGAGCAAAATTCTACAGACTCTTTGCCGGATTTTCTAGTGTAATCCTGATTTCTTCCCCTGTGGCTTTAAGGTTAACCTCTTACTATAATTGTAGGAGTTACCACAGTGGCCCACCTACACTCCCAGTTTAGTAAGAGTCCAATTTTGTTGCTGGCAATCAATAAAACATTATTAAGATATAACCTAGTATGTATTCATCATATTTTGTATCACTGTTTCTGTATCTCTAGTACCTAGGTTGTTATAGATATCCAATTTTATAAACTTCTTTATAATTTAAATCTTTTTAATCTAAGTTGTTAAAACATATTACCCAGATAAACTTTTTGATTGCTTAAAATTTTCTCATTTAAATGACAAGAGAATTTCTTACTTAAATGAAAAGAATAGAGGAAAATTAGAATTGATGGTATACGAATTATAAAAAGAAGGTTGGCAGAAAAGTGGTACATCACATGGAGCCATATAAAGCACTTAAGCACTGAGATGTTGAAAATTATTTAAAGCAGTTTAAGCTAGAGTTAAACGTTATCAGGTTCATATCTGCCACTGCAGAACTGAGAGGAGGAGAACAACGTACAAAGTAAAACAAGGTATGGATTTGTGGCTGTTGCCAAAATGAGAATTAATGGTAGTAGAGATGACTGGATATTGGTAGTGTGGAGTAATCAGTTTTTTAAAATATTTTTTATTTATTTATCTTTAGAGGGACAGGAGAGAGGGAGAGAAATATCAATGTACAGTTGCCTCTCACTCGTCCCCTGCTGGGAACTGGCCTGCAACCCAGGCATGTGCCCTGACTGGGAATGGAACCATGATCCTCTGGTTTACAGGCCCACACTCAATCCACTGAGCTACACCAGTCAGAGTGAGTAGTCAGTTTTGAGAGAGATGTTCAGGTAAAATTTAACGGACTTACTTGATGCTTGATTATCTGTAAGTTGCAGGATGATAGTGAGGTTTATCTTACATATCTCTTGCTTGTGCAGGTACAAATGATCACAAGGAGAAATGGGGGGTAGTAATTTGGGGGGGGTGGAGAAGTTGTGTATATAAATTCAGTTTTAGACCTTTTTCAATTTGAAGTATTTGCAAGACCCATCAGTCTTGCAAAAGATAATCTGTAGGTTGCTGGAAGGTTAGGACTAAAAAAAATATTGGGATGAAAATATCAATTTACAAATGATCTGCACAGAAATAATGATTTAAGGCTTGAGTGTGGATTGGACTACTTATGGAGAAAAATTCAGAAACTGAGAAGAGATTCAGAAACTGAGTCTTATATAGAACATTGCAAGGTGTAATATTTAAGAAATACGAAGACTGCGACTGTGTGATCTGCTGGATTGCCACACAAAATACCACATGGTGGCTTAAAACAACAGAATTTTATTTTCTCACAGTTTTGGAGGTTGGAAATCCAAAGTTAAAGTATTGGCAGGTTGTCTCTCTCTTCTCCCTATCCCTTTCCCCTTTCCCCTCTCCTTAAAAGAAACCTAGTTCTATTGGTCTCCTGACCTCATTTAAGCTTAATTAATTCTATAAATGGCCTGTCTCCAAATACAGCAACACTAGGAGTTGAGCTTCCACACATAAATTTAGATGAGACACACTTACTTCATAACAATGATCTTGGGAAAAGTGACTGTGAAGGAACATTGTAAGGCACAAAGAAAATACAAGAACTATCATAAAAACAGAAATAGAGGTCAAGGAAAATTAAGACTGATATAGTTCACTCACTGCTAAAAGAGAATGCAATATTGAGGAAAGCACAAATAAATGTCAATGTAATATAGGAAGAAAAGCAGCCTGTTTACAATGAAATAGAAGAAGGACAGAGGCATGAGTATTGAGGACCACTGTAAACAGTCACTGCAAACATTGTGAGAGAATAAGTTGGTGGACTGGAGAGGTTTGAGGATACACATGCAGTTGCCAATGACAATTCTGTATTGATCACTCTCTACTTGGTTATATGGTTGTTTCCAGGGATGCTCATAAGCCCTGGCTTAGATAGCAAGATAGCAATGCTATATATATACTTTTTCTCTTTCTAAACTCTAAATTTATTTCAAGTGTACGTGACAAAATAAAATGTGAGAAAAAAGTTTAAGAACTTGATAAAGGCATCATCAGAGTCTGGACAGTGAACTCTAAGTTATTGGGGAATAAGGGGATTTTGTTTACTTAATAACAGTTACACAGACTCTCAAAGTATGAGGCAATGTTCTATGCACATTGCAAAACCTGATTAGAACAGGATTAAAGATATGAAAATACAGAGGGTCAAGTGAAAGCCCTAAGGCAAATGAACAACTGATTGCTTGAAACAACTGAGAAAATGTATTACACTCTGTTTAATGCATTATCTCGCATTTTACTCTTCAGTTAGGATATTGGAAACATGATTTAAACCCACAAACAAAGGTAAGATGACATGAAAGGTCTTTTGTACTCAAGTATTATGTGTTTAAATCTAAGAGCTAATGATCTTGCATACTTTAGTATACTTATTTTTAACAAAAGCATCAATTCGGTTTTCTTATTTGACAGCTTATTAAGTAGGTGAGCCTAACTTTTATCTCTTAATTTATTAGGGAAACCTACACAGAATTTGTTAGACCCATTAAGCCTGCTGAGATTCACAGCCTTTCCTACAAGCTCTTCAGTCCATCTTCTGAGAATGAACAGGAAGGTCTGCTCTTGAGTCAGCTTATCTCTGTCACACTTGGTGCCCATCCATGGGATTTTTTTTTTTTTGCCAGAGAGAAAAGAGGACGTTAGTCCAGTCTGCATGAATTTAAAAATGTTTCCTCTTGTGCTTATTATTTTTTTGGTTGTTTAATTTCTTTATTCTCATTTTTATCCATCCTCCCTTAATGCCATCTCTAATTCCTGGTAATGTAATGTACCGTATGGTGAATAAAGTTAATAATGTTGTATTGCATATTTCACAATTGCTAAGAGAGCAAATATTAAACATTACTATTACAAAAAGGTTGTAACTATGGTGACAGATGGTAACTAGACTTATTTTGGTAATCATTTTTAAAATATGTTATTTACTTATCTTTAGAGAGGAAGGGAAGGAGAGAGGGAAAGAAATATCAATGTAAGGTTGCTTCTCGTGCATCCCCTGCTGGGAACTGGCCTGCAACCCAGGCATGTGCCCTGACTGGGAATCGAACCACAATTGAGTGGTTCGAAGGACTGTGCTCAATCCACTGAGCTATGCCAGCCAGGGCTATTTTGGTAATCATTTAATGATACATAAATACATCAAATAATTGTTGTATCTTTGAAACAATACATGTATTTATTAATTATATCTCAAAGTATATATAGTTAACATGCAAAAATATCTCACAATGGACTATAAAAATATAACCTTTAAATATCTATATTTGAAATTTTTTATTTCAAAATATTTTTAAGTGTTTAAGAATGTTGAAACAATGTGCAAAGACTTCTGGTCCCAAACTTTGAGAATCACTCTAAGAATCATGAGAGTAGAAGTATAGAGAGGAAGTTGAAAAACAAATTCAATGTATGTGTTGCTAATATATTTATTGTTTGTACCTAGATGATAAATAACATTACTGGAAATGGAGAGCTTCCTGCAAGAGACATTACTTTTGTGTTGTTCCTGTCTTGAAGCCATACTCAAAACTATACTGCTTCTACCAAACAGTTAATGCTTTCTTAAAGACTGAAAAGTAAGTAATTTTTGTGTATTTGTTGGTTGTTTGTTCATTTGTTTTCATAAACCAGGGCAGAATTATAAGCAACTTCCTCTTATTTCTTCCATAAAAATTTCATTTCTTTGTCTAACTTTGCCTCTTCCCCTTTTTGACCAATACATAGACTCTAAAGGCCCCTGTTACTTGGAAGAGTTAAACCCTTATTTTCTATTTAAATTTCTACTCTGTTAAAGAAACTGAGCCCCTCAACAGGTCAATTGTGGGGATCATATTCCCACACCCTATCTTTATTCAGTGATATTTTAAATTGGTTCTCTTAGAGGTTAGTTGGCTACACTCAGATCTCTACAGATCTTAGTATTTCTCCTGTTTCAGAAGTTCTGTGTAAAGTTTCTGTACTTTAAAAAAGCTTAAACTGTGTTAGAAAGAAAAAGATACCTTTACTGAACGTGTTAGTACTTTAGAGTTTGAAGAATTATTTTCTGGTGAACAGGTCAGAGGACCTGGTTATAAATGTGAGTATTTTGACTAGAGGTCGTTAGAAGAAAAGAGGTTTTAGAGTAGATGCTGGCTCTTTAAGAAAAAAGCTTAAAAAAATGTTAGTGACAATTTCCTAATCTATATCAAGGTAAAATATTTTGTTGCTTCAATGTGTTCACAAAACAGTGAAATTAGTAGAAAAAGTGACGTGGCATAAAAGAGAGAAGATAAAAAAGCTATTTAATCTGTTTTGTTTTGTTTTGTGTTGCTTTGTTTTAGAGGATGAATGCAAACAGAAGGGGCCAAGCTACTAAAAAACTGCCTATGTGTACCTCACATGGAACACCTGAAAAGCAGTAGGCAATTTAGAAAATAAAATACAGACATAAAATCACATGTTCCTCTCAACTGCTTTTCATTTCTTATATTATGGTATTAGATCAATCAGGCAGACATTCAGACTTCAGTCCTTTGGATATTACAGTTCACACTTGGAACATGCTCTTGTTTTAGATGGTAAGACTACTGGCCTTTCCACTGCTCCATTGTTCTTTACTGTTATGGAACACAATATCCATAAGTGAATAAAAATGTGCAGTTTTGGAATTTCAATTCCAGTACCAAGCCCTGCCGCTGGATAAAATATGTTTTTTATTAGTAATTTAGAGCTCATGTACTTTGTAGAAAGTCTCTCTTGTACTTTGTAAAAACCTCTGATCTGAGGTTTTTCACACTTAGAATAAAATTCTGAAATGTCCAACAAGGAGCACTAATTGTATCCAGCCATAAAACTCCTAGACTCCATTGTTTGACTTCTGATTATGTAGGAGTTCTTCCCATTTTCTTTCTTTTTCTCTCACTTTCTTTCTTTGCTTTCTCCCTTTCTCCCTCCCTCCCTCCCTCCCTCAATTCTTTTCTTTTTCTTCTTATTTTTGAGTCTGAACATCTTGTTTTGGTTAAGTGTGCTGCCTGAGCCATTTGTATATTCTTGAATAAAATTTTATCAATCAATAAATTTGTAATTGGGCTAAGATCTGTTTTCAATGGATATATACACATGCATACATATATGCATATATGTACATATATGTACACACATATACACACACATACATATATAACTCTTGGACAATTTATACATGATGAGAATGGCTTTCAGAAAATAATTGTGTTGCTGGTGGAAACCAGGCTTTTCCCCAGGATCACGGGAAAACATTTGGAGGACCCACACACAGAGGACTGTGATTTGTCAATGTTTATTTGGGTAGAAATACAAGCTTCCCCTTAGGTTTCCAATCTCCCTCCTTTCTGCCATGGAAAAGGTCCAACCGTATCTTTATCAAGTTCAGAACGAAAGCCAATGTCCAGAGTTTTCTTCTTGTTAAATCTTAGTCCCATGCCAGCTACTGAAGACTGGAGCAGCTGCTAGATCCATGTGGTCATGTACTTCCAGATGAGAGAGAGTGGACAAATGTATGGGCCAAATGCATTGACACTCAGGGAGAGGGAAAGAGAGAGAGATTCTTTGTTCCCCTGCAATTGTATTAGCTTGGATTTGGGATGGAATGGGTGATTTTTTCAAAATTGCTAATCAACTTCTCAAGCTTTCATAGTCTTTTTGATGGGTCTATCCTCTAGTTAGACTTACAGGCCTCTACGGTCAAGCACCTCTCAGGCCTCTATGATTGTTGTATACCCCAACGATCTGGTACAGAGGAGGGAGAAGGGAGGAGTGTTAATCTCCTTGGGGGAGGAATTCTACAATCCCTGAGGTGTGAAGCTGTAGCTTTCTGGTGAAGCAAGCAGGCTTGGCTCCCAAGTTTATTAAACTCAACATTTAATTCCCTTTGCTTTCTTTCTTATTATTAACTACTTAACTACTTACAGTAATAGTTGCAAGAGAAAATTGCCCTTGTGTATTATTATTTCTTCTGAAAAATTCAAGAAAAATTTCTTAGTTAAATTGCAATTCTAAAACATTTCTGTTGATATTAATTATCAGTAGATGAGTGTATAATCTAAACTCAAAATGCTAGATTGGATTGACCTCTTTCACTCTTTTTAGTGACTGTAGATGAATACTTTGGGAAAGTAAATCACAAATCTTTGGAAGCAAATTTGAAATAAATAAATTAGACAGCAATGTGTCATCCATGGTCCAGGACTGCTGTAAAATTTCAGTCAAATAGAAACATAAACATGTACAATGCTGGATTGGTAAGTATTGAAAATTTTTGAGATGTTCAAGCTAGTTATATAGATAATGAAAGCTTTGAAAGTAATAAATGTTAAAACCAGTCAGCTGTTCTTTTAAGGATTGATGGTGTCGTTATTACTACTATTACCTCCTTTTATAAACAATTTTTCCTTTTAAAGATTTTATTTATTTACTTTTTAGAGAGGGGAAGGGGTGAAGAAAGAGAGAGAGAAACATCAATGTGTGGTTGCCTCTTTCATGCCACCTGCTGGGGACCTGACCTGTAACTCAGGCATGTGCCCTGACTGGGAATTGAACAGGCGACCCTTTGATTCACAGGCTGGCACTCAACCACTGAGCCACACTAGCCAGGGCTACAGACAGTTTTCATGGTGACCAGATAGCGTATTTTTATTGAACTATACACAAGTTAGGATAGGTTAAAAGGGAAAAAAGAACAGTAAAACAGTATAGTTTTATGTAAATACCTTAACAAAGGGTATACCTATTTGGTTTGTCTTGAGCAATTTACCAAAGCCATCAGCCTAGGGCCATGTTAGCAGATAATACATGAGTAAATTAGCCTTGAAGACAAATGGGTCTGTTTTCTGCATTCAGGTCCACTAATGTAATAGCCACATGACCTCATCCAAATTAACTTATCTGTCTGGGTTTAAATTCCTTAATCTTTCAATTTGGGTAACAGGTAACTTTTAAACATATTTGTAAATAATGACAAGAAAATGGAGACAACTGTACTTGACAATAAAAGGAAAAATTATTTGTAAAGATTTCATAAGAAAGTAGACATAGAGAACAAAGTAAGAGTAACAGTATAGTTGCCACTTAAAGAATGATGTTTTAAAACATATACAGAAAAAAAGTGTGGAAACTTTTGGCAAACTAGGTCTATTCAGTACTACCTCATTTTACCTTATAACTTAATAATTTTCCCTAGCATCCAAAGAAATTATGACTAGTTTATAGAGAGTATGGACTTAAGAAAAAGCCATGACAGTTCTGTAATAAAAAATCTTTTCTTAAAATTGTTGTTCAAATACAGTTGTCTCTATTTTCCTCTCAATACTTCCCACCACCCCACCCATTCCCACCTCCCACCCTCAATAGTACCCTTCTTTGGCTTTGTCCATGTGTCCTTTATACATGTTCCTTGATGTAATAAAAATCTTAAGGTACAAAATTACAGTTTATCCTTTCCACACAGAAAAACCTTAAACTGGGCTAAATATGTGAGGTGCATATAGTGTACCTAACAAGAGTGTACATTTTTTCCAATTACTTCTTCGGGACATCAATCCTTAACTCCCGGGCCTTCCAAATAAAAACAATCAAACAAAAACCAGATATACAACAGATAGATAGATAGATAAATAGATAGATAGATTTGAATGTTTAAAATGATGAAACATTTGAACAGTTATGTATTATCAATAAACTGTAATGTTTTATCATCAAGTCAAAAAAAAACTTGAAGATATTTTTAGTTATAGGCACAAACTTAGACAACAGCACTTTCACATTAATACAAATGTGTCAGAAATGCTTGTGAAACAAACAATATTTTAATTTCTCTTCCTATCATATTTATTTGCTTTAAGACTTGGATAAATTAATCTAAATCACTTTGTAGCTTATCTAAGAAGTTGAATTTTTTCACATGTTGGTAAAGTGGATTTTTTTTATTCTTAACTAAAAGATATACTTGGAAGATACTCTTATAAAGATACTCTTATAAAGAACTTATTTATAAACTTAATAAATATTTATTTTTAAATATCTTCAAAAATAAAGAGAGCCCAGAAATAAACCCACAACTTTATAGTCAATTAACATTTGAGAAAGCAAGCACATACAATGGGCTGCAAAAAATTTATTCAATAAATGCCATTGGTAAGTTAGACAGATATGTGCAGAAAAAAAAGTAGGCCAACTTTTTACACCAAATACAAGAATAAATACAAAATGGAACAAAGGCTTAAATGTCAGACCTGATACCATCAAAATCATAGAGGAAAACATAGGCAGCAAAGTCTTGGACATTGCTAACATTTTTTTTAATCTGATGTATCTCCCCAGGCAAGGGAAACAAAAGAAAAAAAAACAAACAAATGGGACTTCATTAAACAAAAAGTATTTGCTCAGGAAAGAAAATTATCAACAAAATAAAAAGATAACCCACAGAATGAAAGAACAGATTCACCAATACATCTGATAAAGGGTTAATGACCAACATTTATAAAGAACTTATAAAACTCAACATCAAAAAACCCAAACAACCCAATTAAAAAATGGGCTACTTAAATTGAATAGACACTTCTCCAAAGAGAACATAAAGATGGCCAATAGGCATATGAAAAGATACTAAATGTCACTAATCATAAAAAATGTAAATTAAAACTACAATGAGATATCTTCCCATACCTGAGAAGAATGACTATTATCAATAAGTCAACGAACAACAGATGCTGGTGTGGATGCAGAGAAAGGGGAACCCTTTTGCACTGTAGGTGGGAATGCAAACTGGTGTAATTACCGTGGAAAGCAGTATGGAGATACCTCAAAAAATTAAAAATGGATCTGCCTTTTGACCCAGCAATCCCACCTTTGGAAATATATCTGAAAGAACCCAAAGCACTAATTCAAAAGAACATAAGAACTTCTATGTTAATTGCAGCATTGTTTACAATCACCAAGATATGGAATCAGCCCAAACGTCCATCAGTAGATGAGTGGATAAAACAACTATGAGGCATTTACACAATAGGACACTTCTCAGTCAGAAAAATTTAGAAAATTTTACTCTTCACCATAGCATGGATAGACCTGGGGAACATTACACTAAGTGAAACAAGCCAGTCAGAGATAGACAAATGCCATATGATTTCAGCCATATGTGGAATATAATGAGCAAACTAAACTAACAAGAAAAATGGGAACAGATTAGTAGATGGACAGTAGGATAACAGCTTGTGGGGAAGGAGAGCTGAGTGGATGGAGGGATTGAGCAAAAAGGATAAAGAACTCATGGACATGGACAACAGTGTGGTGATTGCTGTGGAAAAGGGGTGTAAGGGGATTAAATGGTAATGGAAAAAATACAGTAAAGATTAAATAAAAAATGAAGAGATTAAAATATTTAGAAAACATCTTAAACTCTTTATCATTTCTAAATGGAAATAAAAAGAACACCTTTATAAGCATCCAGAGTATAGACAAAAATAGCTATGTGAAGAAGTTTTGTCAGACTATATATTTATAATTCTTAAATTCCCAGGTCAATTGATAAGAATTTAAGTTACATTTTTAATTTTTTTGAGAACTATATAAAGTTGATAGCTCAGATCTTTGATTGCACTGTTCCACTGATTTGTGGGGTGGGGGAGGCAAAAAAATAAATAAATAAAACAGAAGCAAGTAGAATCTGTTTACCAAGAAATACAATAAAATTCTGCCACTTTATAAGAAACATGATCTCTTTAGTCATGTAATATAAACATTACAGGTAAGTAATGAGAGTTTTAATATAAACATTGCTTCTGGAAATTGTAAAACTTCTGGAATTTGTAAAAATTGTAAAAAATATTTTACTGATTAATAATTCAGGATGTAAGTGTTATAGAGGATTTGCTTGCAACTTTGGAAAATGAATCTTGTAGGTTCATCACAGGCTTGGTCTGAAGGAAGCACTACAATTACTAAGTCTAATATTTTAAAAATTATGCCCGTTATTAAATGAAGATTTTTACCCATGCATTGAGTTCTCAAAAAAGTTTTCAAGTTGTTCAATAGATTAAAAAAAATGCGGTATGTTTTGATTGAGAAACATTGCCAGTTAGTGAAAGAAAATATTTAACAAAAGCAAATGTGAATTTCAATTAAAAATTACCTGAATTTTGCTCTTTTACATACCAAAATTTGGGAGAAACAATAAAGTAATATATTGCAATATTCAGATAGTAAACATAAGATGCCATCTGCAACAATGTCATTTATATGAATTGGATACTCCCCTGAAATTTATGAAGAAAATCATTATTGACTTTTACTGCAGTTCTTAGTTTTAAAAACAAACCTTGTAAGAGAATCATTGCAAATTATGCTTCAATTTCATCAAATTTTATCCCATAACACTAAACATGTTTCTTTTTGCTTACTTGTTCACTATGACCAATCTAATACCACTCTAGTTTTTAAGAGTTTTGCACTTGTGCACAATTACTGGTAATTTATGTTATTTCGCATTTTGCTTTGCTTTCACTTTTTTAGCCTAGTATTCATTTTTAGCCCACACCTCTATGCCATCTGGAGGTATTATTAGATGAGTAACAATTACATTTCTGCTGAAAGACTAAGGATATCTGAAATATTATTTGATGATGTATTATCCTACAGGATGTAATACAAAAACTGTCACATACTATATCACACTAGCACCAGCTATCATGTAACACCTGCATAGGCCCCTCCATCAAGTTCTGATCACTGTCAACGAGAGGGTAGCAACTGAAAGAGTAAAATTTGCAGAATAATGACATCTGACATGTCTTCCCAGCTGGTAAAGACATGCAGCAGATGAAAAGGTAACACATAGTATAACTTTCATTTTTCAGCAAAGGCACACACTCTACTGTGGAACATTAAAACAAACACTTATGACTTCTGTGATATTCTCCCTTTTCTCCTGGAATGTAATTAAATGCAGAATGACTGTAATGCACTTGAAATAAATATTTATTTCAATTTAATGAACACTTTTTAACTATTCAAACTAGACTGAAATTTTTCTTCTTTGACAAAAGCCATTGTTTGCAAATACTCTGAGATTCCTTATTTGGTGTTTAAAATCTTTTTACCAAAACATTTTATTTCAATGTTTCAACTTGTTCTTTTACCTATACCCTTCTAGCAAGAGTTGTTTCTGATTAAGTGAGAGCTATACAAAACAATTTAAAACAAAATATTTTGTTTTAGCCAAAAATTGGAGAAGTCCTGCTTACCTGATGCCTTTCCAATCATTTTTTTAACATTCACAAACCCTCTCTTTCAATATGTACCTATGTTGCTCCCTGGTGGGAGGTCATGGGGTGAGATAAAGAAGCCTAACCTTTTTTATGTAAGGACTTTCATTCCTTTCTTTTTCATAGATAGAAAAGTGAGTCAGATTTAATTGATGCAAAATATTAAAAAATACCTTTAACCCCATTCTACAGAATGTCTTAGAATAAATATACTTATTATTCACATAGACTTTTAATTCAAGCTCTTTATATCTACAATGATTTTATGGTTGACAAACTATTGTTCCAGGGTATATCTCTGACTTCCAAATGTGTGGACTTTGTGTACATGTGTTCTTCGTGATTCTACACATTTGATACACTGACAGGTTAAAAGCTCTGAGGGGAAAAGTTAATTGTAATGCTAAATTAGTACTTTCAATTCTCTTTGTTGTACAGGGACTAATACCCTAAGTGTTAAACATTTGGCAGTGGGCCTCTCAGTCAACAATGACTTGGAAGTTTATTCTTTACAACATATAGTCATCAGAAAGTGTGTAAAATACTGAGTTTAAACTTTCAGTTCAGTCAAGTTTGATATATTATGTGATACATAATATGTACAAAGTATACACTAATCATAGTGTGAAATCTTGGAAGGAAAATAAAGGTTTTGCTAAAGCATCCTGGAAAATGAGTTGTAAATTTAATATTCTGGCAGGCTTTATGCCTACTGCAAAAGTCTGCATGGGGTAGGTGTGCAATAAATGTTGGCAGACGGTGGTCATGAAGATGATAATTTCAATATTTTAAGCATGGTTTATATCAAAGCCTTAAATGTAAAATTTAATGTTAAGAAGAACTGATTAAGTTTTTAAATGTGCTATTGACATAGGTCAATCTTTTTGCAAGTGCTTTTATGCTCTTAAAAAGAAAAAAAAAGGAAAAAAATCAGACTTCTACCTCAAAGAAGGGCTTCAAATACTGAGAGTGTTATTGAGAACATTTATGACAAAGGCTTTGATCTCTCTGTAAATCCAATAAATATAAAACATTACCATATTTTAAAGATGTGCATGCCTACATACATTATGACTTTAACAAATGTTTCAAACTGCATTTTGAAAGTTATTGATTTGGTAAGGCTCCAAACACATTTCTCCTAGTAAGTTTCCAAAATGAACCCTAAGAGCTTCAGAGTTGGATAATTTTCAATATTGTAAGGGGCTGTGTATGCAAAATTTGACACGGTTTCACTAACATATTGTTTTGTGTTACAGATGATGAAAGTAGACCTAAATAGCTATAAGAATGAATGAGAGTACCTGGCAACTTTGATATACACACCTTGTTATATACTAGCTTTGCTTATGAAAGCTGAAATTAGATTGTATATAACATGGGAAATGCATTATAATATTTAAAATATTTTAGGGCTTTTTTGAGCCAGTATTCTCACAGGTATGGGATAAAGTTTTGGGGACACATTCTAGAATATCATTTTAGTTCTTTCAGAAATGTTGCCTATTCTAAGATGCTACAAGTAATTTGTCACACAATATTAGAACTGTGGGCCAACAAATAAACTAAGAAAATTGGCTCCAAGATTTACACACTTAACAATAGTTTAATAATGACATGCCCTTAAGTATATAGAATAGTAAAATAAAACATTAGAAATATAAACAGGTAGTACAATGTATCAACAGTTGAACATTTGCCTATGACAAAATTCACTTATTGATTCAAAGCTGTGGAAATAAAAAAGAACCTTAGAGATTGCAATTTTCAAATTGCATTGGATGGTTTCACTATAGTCTCAAGGGCTTCTACAAGGCTGAACATTGAAAGAATATATATGTAGTATGCCAGACATGTTCATGACTATCTATTGTATAATGAGATCTGTGCAAAATTTTGCTATTTTTTAAGAAAAAAAGATGTCACTGCTTAAGACAATGTAAAAAGGATTTATAACAAGAATTTATTTTAGAGATGAAGAATAGTGGTGTTTTACCATTGAGGCATGATTGTTTGATTTTTGCATAACTGTATTTGTTTATTAGCATTTTTATTTGTTACATTACATATCTTCGTGGTTTTGAATCTCTATATACATGTTACTGTTCATATAAATATATAATGGCAATTTGATCTGTTAAGTTTTGCCACACTAACTTATTTGTTGTTAAGAACCAGAATAAAACAATTGTCACACTGTATTTTTTTAAAGATTTATTTATTTATTTATCTTTAGAGGGGAAGGGAAGGAGAGAAGGAGAGAAACATCAATGTATGGTTGCCTCTTGTGAGTCCCCTGCTGGGAACTGGCGTGCAACCCAGGCATGTGCCCTGACTGGGAATCGAACCAGGATCGTGTGGTTTGCAGGCCCGCGCTCAATCCACTGAACTACACCAGCCAGGGCTGTCACACTGTATTTTTGATGGACTAGTTTATTTTTTTCAATTCTTCACAGCAAATTTTTACAAAGGGCCTTGTCTTTGGCAGATGGTTAGAGATTAACTATACGTGGGTAATCTGACAGGTCACTATATAATAATTATAATATATTCTAAGGATTATAAAAGAGGTGGCCACAAAAGCTATAATGGAGAATGAAAGAGGGAGATAACCTTGGGGCAGTTGGTGTGGAAGGAGGTATATGAAAAACCTTTATAGCTTTTCTAGCTGGGTCCTTGGTGAGAAGTTATCCCAAGGGAAATGTTGGTTAGAAGTGTGGAGAGGGATAGGAGGGCTCAAGAATTTGAGATCAAGAATATAATATTTATAAATTTCCTCTCAGGAGGTAATCAAAGCTGAAGTAAAGGGAGGTATGGGATAGGGCATGCTAGCTGAAATTCTCCTCCCTGAGAAACAAAATGCATTCACAGCACTTGCTGTACACTGTTCTCAGCTTTTCTCCATTTATTTCCCTTTGACTTGACATTAATGTTAGAGGCCAGGGAATTTAGAATAAAGAAGCTGCAGTTTTTGCAACAAAATTTGTTCAGTGATTGATGAGCACACTTTTAGAGTGTATGTTTGCTTAATATTGCACTGGGTATAATATTTAATAACATCATGCTAGTGCGTATATATTTTGCATAATAAAAACCAATAATTTTTAACAATTAAAATATATGTCTGCTCATAAAAATATGGGGTTCAACATCAAGAAAGCATTGGTAAGCAGTGAATATTGACTTTATCTGTGCTAAAGTCCATCACTTATGTATACAGAAAGGTCCATGTCACAGACACAGGCTGGCTGACCAACCAAATCAAACAGGGACACTACTGAACAGAAGAAAATAGAGCAGCTATACATGATAAACAGCCATACCACTTTTAGGACAATTGACAAACCAAGAAAACAGAAAAGATTCCTATGGCAGGGTCAAGTTTCCTCCATGTGACATAGCACTCTTAAGCTAACATTACTGTGAGTTGTTTATGAAGCACAGTAGAGAAAGCCCTAATCCAGAGATCTGGTATCTCACAGAATTAAGTTGAATTGTGGACATTTCCCACCATTGTTCTGCCTTGTCCTTTTTGTCTACCCTTCCCTCATATCTTTCTGCTTACACATATTTGTCTTCTCTTTCATGGCTTATTTCTACTCAACTTGTTATAGATCCCACTTGAGGTTCTGGTATTTCCCCTTGCCTTATTTTGCACCTTTGTCTTTTGCATTACTTGCTAGTTTAAATATCCATATACTGATTTTTATAACCACCTGTTCTCATCCCCATTCTATGCCTCAGAAGGTACACACTTGATATGTCTCAGAATCAGTGGTGACAAAAATTAGAGAAGTTACAGAAAGGACCTGCTTAGAAAATACCCGCTTGATCCTCCACTTAAGCCAGAATGTGCCTGTAGTATGGAGGCATCAACCTACTCAGGTTTGCTTGGTATTGGACAATGCTTCCACTGAGATGGATTTGCAGAGGCCTCAGTGCTGCCTTTCACACTGTAAATATGTGAGGTATGTGGTATGATTACATTCAACTTCAGCTATTGTTCAGTACTTAGTGTATTGACTTTTTGTCAGCTGTCAAATTATTTTGCAACCAATAGAATTAAAAGTTAAAGGATGCTGCCATATATCATACTTAGGTGAGGTACCCCCCAAAAGTAACTTAATGGCGTTTTTCTTACTAAGTTTGGGCTTACTTGGTACCCATAACCTCTTCCTTCTTTCCTATTTCAACATTTTGCAATGAAAATGTCTATCCTGTGCCTGTTTCATCATTGTATTTTGGCAACACATAACTTGTCTGGTTTCACAAGCTCCTAGAGAGAATTTTTGCCTCAGGACTTAGTGTAACTTGATCCTTACCCATATCTGATTTAGATGACATTTTAAACATTAGAGTTGATCTTGGAATGAGTTAAGACTTTTGGGATGTTGGAGTGAAATGGCTGTATTTTGCATATAAAAAGGACATGGAATTTGAAGGGTTGGGGTAGAGTACTGTAGACTGAATGGTGTTCTTCAAATTCGTGTTGAAGCTCTAATCCTTAATGTGCTTTTATGTGAGATATGGCCTGTGAGGTGACAAAGATTAATAAGGCCATAAGGTTGGGCCTCAGTATGATAGGGATGGTGCCCTTATTACAAAAGGAAGAGACACCAAAGCTTCCTTTATTTGTCATGTGAGGACAGAGAAAACGTATCTTACAGGAACCAACTTGGCAGCCTGAGAAGTTTCATATAACCAGGAACACTTTTATGAAACTTATACCCTTGCTTTTTCATAATTTCTTAATAAACAAACATTATTTATTTCCTGCAGTGAAATTATCACTATGTACAATGTTTTTTCTTCTTGAAAATCTCCCATGCATTCTTCAATGTTAATTCAATATCATCTTAATGATAAAGATATTATGAACTGACAGGTATGTCTTAGTGAATAAACTAATTATTGATTCATTTATTTATTGGGCATGTATTATCTACATTTAGGTGTCCACCATTGAGATAAATATTTTATCATCAGTCCTCACAACCCATCGATGAATTTGTAGTAGTGAAAAAATATTAAGCTATTCAAACATAAAGGATAATTGTTTATAATAACTAAAAAACAAGATTTTAAAAAACATTTTATTCACTTTTAGAGAGTGGGGAAGGGAAGTAGAAAGAGAGAGTGAGAAACGTCAGTGTGTGGTTGCCTCTCATGTGCCCCTTACTGGGGACCTGGCCCACAACCCAGCATGTGCCCTGACTGGGAATCAAACCAGCAACCCTTTTTGGTTCACAGGCCAGTGCTCATTCCACTGAGCTACACTAGCCAGGGCCTAAAAATAAAATAGCCAGGGCTCTATTACTCCATTATTTTACTTATGAAGACACATGAAAGAAGAAGAAAAGTAAGTCCAATATGTCTAAGTCCTAGCCAAGATTTCTCTGACTGCTCAATGTAAAATATATGGATCTTAATTATTTCAAAGCCAGCCATGAGTTGAACGTCAAGTTGTTCTGAGTAGTAAAATGCAGGGGATGCATTTTCTTGGAAGAATTTAATGTGAAAAACTACGAGAATAAAAACCTGAGAGATTTGAGAGAGGAGTTGGGAAAGGAAGGATGGATTTGAATAATACAGTGAGAGTCTAGAAATGCAAAGAAATGTGTCAGGTGAGAAATTCCAAGAGCTATTAAATGAAAGATTAGCAATAAAAAAGTAGATGGCACATAATTGTGGGTTGTTTTTTGTATTGTCACATTGGCTCTGAAGTTACAATAAATACTTTATAGAAACCAAGGAATATAGACTGTTTTCTTTTGTAGATTAACATAAAGCACAACATTGAGAACAAGTCTGTCAATTACCTAGGTCCCATACAACATTTAAACAGAAGCATAAAAGATAGAATTTAGTGATACATGGACACTGGCCAAAGTGATCATTGTATGTTGAACATATGGATTGTGTGAGTTCCCTAGGCCTATCACAACAAAGTACACGGTCTGGGTTTCTTAAAGAACAGAACTTTGCTTTCTCACAGTTCTGGAGGCTAAAAGTCCAAGATGCAGGTGTTGGTAGGGTTGATCCTTCTGAGGGTGGG
This sequence comes from Sturnira hondurensis, assembly GCF_014824575.4. Classification (NCBI taxonomy): domain Eukaryota; kingdom Metazoa; phylum Chordata; class Mammalia; order Chiroptera; family Phyllostomidae; genus Sturnira; species Sturnira hondurensis. Next base: position 5,983,267 of record NW_028090025.1, on the reverse strand, counting down.
AGGAAAGGATATGCTCTGGGCTTCTCTCCTTGGATTGTCAATGGCTGTCTTATCCCATGTCCTCACTTTGCCTTCCCTCTGTTTGTGTCTGTATGTACATTTCCTTTTCGATAAGGATAGTGATCATATTTGTTTAGAGACCATCCCCTATAACTGTATTTTAATTTATTTATTATGTCTTTAATGAATCTATTTCTGTGCATACTCACATTTTTATGTACTATGGAACAACTTATTATTAGGAATAACTTACGATTTTGGGGGGGTGATGAGGAGGAGGCACAATTCAGTCCATGACAAAGGTTAATGGAAATCCTGAAGTTATTATACTTTCTGTAGAAGGTAAGGTAGGTATATTGTCATTTTTTATATTAAAAGTTAAAGTAGCCTCAATATATATCTAGGTTTCATAACTACCATAAGGATTACAAAATGAGATTTAAAAATATGAAATAACTAATAAAAGGCTCATCCAAGATTTTTCTGTAACAAATCTAAGATTTAAACCCAAGGATTGCAAAAACCATATGTACCCTTTTAATTCATTGTTCTACCTCTCAGTCATAGTCAGGAAAGGAAATACCTAAAATACACTTTCTAGTGTGGTAAATAAACATTTAAAAACATTATTAAAACCAATATAACCTTACGCTTTTACCTAAACTTTTTGAGCCAAGAACAAATTAAAATAAGAAACAATTTTATCACGAGTAATTTACAGGAAGTGTTAGTTTTGATCTCAATAAAAAGAGTAAGGAGTTTATCAAAAAAGTAATAAAAAAGCATTATGAGTGGATATACATCTTCAACTCTTATTCATTGCAAAAGGTATACTATTTTGAATCTATGCCTTAAGAAAAATTTTAGAAATTACAATGAAATTTTTATACTATTTTCATTTTTATCTTAAGAACTGTTATTTATTATTGAAGATCCCATAATGAAAGATAGTCATGATAATATTACAAACACTAACATGTATAGTCTTCTTTATTAACACTGTAAAGTTCTGTTATCTAAACTGCAAATACAAATAACAGAAACCCCAATATAAGCTATGAATAAAAGTTATTGCTTCAAGGAATTGACATATTGAACAATTCTCCTACTGAGCTACTGGGAAAGCTGGCTACCATTTCTAGCAGACTTTAAGATTAGGAACAACAGTTACTTTGGTCAGTTATGCTTGAAAGATAAATTGATACGGTTAAAGGGGTTTCTTTACTATAAAACTTATTAAATGTCAATTAAACTAATACTTTAAAAGTTCCCAGAGTTGTACAATACAGATGTATCAGCAATGTATATAAGAATGGGAGTCATCCTTTACAGTGCTCCTCCTACAGGAAAAGCAATTTTCAGAATGCCATTTTAGAGATGTTGTTTTGAATACATCAGAATATTTCAGGATCAATTCATTTCTACAAGCATTTATTAAGAGTCTCATATTCAAAATATTGGGCTCAATATTTGAAAGTATAGCTTGAGGGTAATATGAAGATACCATGCTTACTAATTTAAATAAGGTAAAGTATGTTCAAGGGTTTATTAACTGACCCACTTATTTTATGTAGCATTTATTGAACAGAAATTATGTATAGTAAAATACCTTATATATTCTGTATTCATAGTATAGTACATTGAAATTTATTTTTCCCAATGATTACCCCTAACCCAGGAAAAATTATTATAAATATAAAACTATTTTTGTATTGTTTTAACATTAAAGTTATATTTTTCTATTATATTTTTCTGATTATAGGGATAGAGGAATCTACTGATAGTATTTATTGTTTTCTAATTTATAATTATACATATTCATAAAAAGTATAATTATTTGGCATGAAAAGTGGCTATTTATACAAATTATTAAATGAAAATAATCAATCTACATATAAGAATTGTCTCTCTCAATTAACTTAAATATTTAATAATATAAGTTACCAAATTTTCTAACTACTCTGGGAGAAATTATAGCTTACTCTAGCAGATTCAGGTTGAGTCATTAAATAAAATTCTGGCAGGTAATTTGCTCTGAAAAATGTTCTCAGGACAGGTATCATTCTAATAATAAATTTTGCATAGTATTTAGCTAATAAACCACCAACTATATCCATTGGTCTGCATCATTTGAAAGTCAGACATATTTATGCACATTCATAAGAATTTCATTTACATTTTTTAATTGATGGTGTCTTTACTATAATTATAGCTAGGTTCTAATTTGGTAAATGAAAAGGAAACAGAAATATAGGAACATGTACCTGGGATAGACAAAGGAACCAAGCAGAGGCAAGAAAGAAGCAAGAAAGAAAATATTTAAATAGAAAGAGAGAGAGAGAGAAAGAAAGAAAGAAAGAAAGAAAGAAGAAAGAAAGAAAGAAAGAAAGAAAGAAAGAAAGAAAGAAAGAAAGAAAGAAAGAAAGAAAGAAAGAAAGAGAGGAAGGAAGGAAGGAAGGAAGGAAGGAAGGAAGGAAGGAAGGAAGGAAGGTAGGTAGAGGCCTCTAAACCACTCAAAGAAGAGCATTTACTCAACAAATGAAATAAACAAATGGATTCTACTCTGACCACAGTTGCCTTCAGCAAGAATAGTGAGATTATGGGAAAGGATGGGGTTTGGGATTGCAACAGCAAGGGCTCTTGTCCTGTGCCTACCAACTACTAGTTTTATAAATTTGACCAAACCATTTAATTTGTGCAGTCATAAATATCCTCATCTAAAAATTGAGGAAAATAAAGTTTACTTTGTAGAGTTACAAAGACAAGCAAGAATTTACACACATGCAGCGCTCAACCCAGGATCTAGCATTTAGAGGCACTAAGAATATAGGTACATTTATTATAACAGCTTTACAACAGATTATAACAGATTTAATAGTATCGTGAAAGTAAATCTGGAGACAAGCAATTTTTAAATGGTTAGATTAAGTTGTCACCTTTTAGAGTAGGGAGAAACTAAAACTTATATGATGGAAAAATCTCTATATACACCTAGCTTGAAACTTTACTATTTGAAAATATTCAGTACGTATGAACAACTGGACATTGACTACCTACTTTTTGATTCTTAGAATTATCTGGTATCCTGTTTCTAGTAAACAGAATAAAATACGTTGTAAAAAATCCTGTTCTCTACAAAAGAAGCCAATCGAAACACTAAACCTTGTGTGTGTGCATATGTGTTTGTGTGTAAGTATGTCCTACTGGTTATTGCCAGTACCAGATGAAAACTAAAATTTTTATCCAATAACTTTATCAATTCAGTCGCTTCTTTGGAAAACAGGAAAGAGCAAAAAATGTCTACTCAAGCCATCTAAAACAATCTGCCAGTCTGGGATTACCTCTTCATTACTGTGCATTTCTCAAGCCATTGAAACAGCTAGTGAAAATCTCTGACTGACAGCTATAAACTGCCAAAAGTGTTCATGAGTATGTTATCACCCAGCTGCCAAAGAACCGGATGTAAAAGTGTAAATGAAAATACAGTCTTGCGTTGAAAAACTAGGTGTCCCATTTTGTTTAAAAATGTGTTTTTAGCTAAAAGGATCTAAAATTTTCTTAAAATAGTACAATATGAGGAGATAAATCTATTCTTTTGCATGTTTTGCCTATACAATTTAATTACTAAGTAATTGAAAATTTTTATTATTGGAAATTTTTGCCTTTCTAAACATACCAAAATTTAGAGTTCACATATGTGCATCAGTTTGAAAATATATTTAGTATTCAAAAGTTTTAAGTAAAATATTGTTTGTCAATATCTATGCAGACATAGTTACAGAAGGGTGTTTCAGAAAAAAAATATATATACGCGCACATGGTGTTGTCTGAATCAGTTTTCAACAACCCTAATTGAGAAAAAATGCTGGCCTTGAGCCACTCAAATATATATTTGGATGAAGCTCATAAGAAATAATAATTTTGGTCATATTCCTATGGGAGATCTAAAGTGAACAGTAGAATGTCAGCATATTTGTATTTGGCAGAGTGGCTAAAAATGTGCATAAATTTAAAACAAACCTATTTTTAGTGTTCACTTTAATATTTTCTCATTATTTACTTTTATTGCAGTATTTATTAGGCTTACAATAGGGTTCTGTGACCATGATGAAGTAATGGACAATGTCTGAGTAAAAGGATAATAAGGATAAAGGTAACACACAGGTGCAGCCATGCAAATTGCAATTTATTAAGTTTATAAGCTTTTTTATTGCACATATTGGTACAAAATCTACATTGAAATGAAGAAAAGTTCTGGTGCAAGCTAAAACCAATAGTCTTCGATTTTAAAGGTGTTCTTTTATTTTTGAATTGTCCCATTGGACAGTATAGAGAGACGTAAAATACAATATGTTACTTCTCCAAATGAAACTGAAATTGAACAAAATTATGCCTACATAAGATGAAGTATATTCCTGAATTATAGTCTACTGAACTACAGCGAATATCATTTTAAAATAAATAATGTTATATGTTTACATTTGATATTTGGGATATGTGACAAGAAGACATCATTTTTTTTTATTTTACTAAGTTAAAACAAAATGTCAGAAATAATATTCTAAACTAACCTGCCAGCCTACATCTGGGTTCTGCAGTGTACCACAAATGCCAAAATGACAGAAAGGATGATATTGAATGGCAGGACCAGAATAGCCTTAGGCAAAATATTGAGAAAAGGAAGATAGCTCTGTCCCCTCTAAGCAATGCCATTAGCATCACTTTCTCCCTTCAAGCCACTGTCTGACCTCAACCCCAGCATTTATTCTGGATTTCAGACAATCCTGTATAAAACTTTACAAGTTTCTCAACTAGTAAAGGTTTTACTTGAACCCGTGTTTTTAACAAAAAAATGCCCAAATGTTGTCTCCCTCTCCTAAAGGCACCTCTCTGACTGCCCATTGCAAATCCTGACCTGAATATTGAAACTTTTGCTTGAGTCTGAATAAATATAGAATATATGACATATTAAAAATGCACCAATACTCTGCCAGAATCAAGTTGTATGCATTTTCATAAAATACCACCTCAAATAATGTGGCCTTAGCATACATGACAGACCAATTCACAACTCAGCTCTTCCTCTTGAAGCAGCTATAGGGTTGACCTCTAGTTGACCTATAGTTGGCAAGAAAATAGGGACCTTTGTTCTATAATCACCAATTTTTTTCTGAGCAATTTAACCTCTTCATATTCTGAAATGTTCTCTGAGATAATTTACATTGAGCTTCTCCACAAATCAAACTACTGCAATTGACTTCTTAATAGTACTTAATAGTTGTATGATATTATACACAATTGTTTTTAAGGTCTGGATACAGTTTGTTTACATGCGATACCTTTTAGTTTCTGGTCTACTTATTTTCTACAACAATCTGGGGCACATGAACATTGTTTAGTGTATATATAATATACATAAATTCATATTGACATACTAAATTGTGTATTAGTAAAGAAGCTATTGAGTTGTTGATTATTACGTTCCTTGGAAAACTACCTACCACATGTCTGCATCAATGAGCTCTTCTCATTATTTGTATACAAGATGGGCATCTCACATAATTTTCACTTGCATAGCTCAAAGCTGCCAAGCATTTCCACGAGTATGGTAAAAAGTTTTCTTTCATAGTATTACTTTTCTTACTTCTATCTTTCTTTGAGAATCTTGTTTTTATTTTCTTTGCTATCTGAATTATGAGTAGACAAAGGGTAGAAAATAATAATCGGATTGCCATAGAACTAAGGTGGATTGTTGGTTGAATAAGGGATCCCTGGTTTTAGGAGTGGAGTATTTATTTTCTATTCAGTGTAAAGGGACATGCTTCCATTTACATTTTCCTGCATTTAAAAAATATGTTTCATAAAAAACAAAACCCACAAAATTCTATAGCACACAGATTTTGGTTCTTGTGAAGTGGACTTATAGTGGTTTGGCAATTAAAGTGTAAAAACTAGCACTTGGCCACCCATCCAAGATTATTAAAACAAATTTAATTGTTATTTAATCAGATAAGTGTGGTTGGTTAGGTTTAATAATGGTCTGCTCTTTACATATTTAGCTAGTTAGTATGAAAAATGACATTCTGTTTTGATATCTCCTATCCTACACAAGTAAGATGATTATAGTAAAAGAACAAATACAAATATAATACCATATTGTTGAATCTAAACTATTTTATAGCATCTACTTTTTTCCCGAATTATGAAAAAAAGCACTACAAGTGCTTGGCACATACAGAAAAGCTTAAGGAAAGTGCAATAACACAACTGCCATTCTATATCCAGACATGGCTATTTTTATCAGTGAATTATACACTTTTTAGTTTATATAACTATACAGATAATTTATCAATTTACATTTCAAATATTTTTGTATATAAAATGGGAAAATGGTGGTGTCTTCTATAGACTGTATACATTTCACATGATTAAACACTCAGCAACATTCATTGCCTACATAATATTTCAGACTATGGGTCTATAAACTATTACCCATTCCTATATTAGTAAGTTCTACAAGCTAAGCTTGATAAGTTAGGCCAGATAATTTTTTAAGTATAAGAGGGACTTAATTTGATGTTTATGGATAGATGTAAAGTTGGAAAAAGTGATTGATACCATGGTCTCTAGTAGCTGAGAATGACCCCCAACTGCCTACTGTTGGCAAGAAAATGAGGACTTCTATTAAAAAATCACAGGAAATTGAATTCTATCAACAACCTGAATTACTTGGAAAATTTCTCCACTAGAAGTTTCATAAGGAAACATAGCCTTGCCAATATCTCAATGTCCTACTGCTGGCCTTTAAAACTCAGGGCAAAATGAATGTGCCTTTTGACCCAGCAATTCCACTATTAGGTTATATCCTAAGAACCCTGAAACATCAATCCAAAAGAACCTATGCACCCCAATGTTCATAGCAGCACAATTTATGATAGCCAAGAATTGGAAGCAACCTAGATGCCCATCGGTAAATGACTGGATCAAAAAGCTATGGTACATTTACACAATGGAATTCTATGCTGCAGAAAGGAAGAAGGAATTCCTACCCTTTGCAACATCATGGATGGATGAAAGCATTATGCTGAGTGAAATAAGCCAGGTGGTGAAAGACAAATACCATATGATATCACCATTAACAAGAATCTAAACAAAACAAACAAGCAAGCAAAATATGACCAATGACACTCAAATACTGAATAGGCTGACTGGGTCCAGAGGGGAGAGGGGAGAGAATCCTAGGGGAAAAGGGGATGGACTCACACGAATAAGTATAAAAGACACATGGACAATAACTGAGGTGGGAGGTGGAAATGGGAGGGAGGTGGGGAGCACTGGGGGGGGGAATTTTAATGTTTAAGCAATCAAAAATATCAACGATTTTAGTGCCTTTTTTAAGAATTATATAATAGTAAGTTTTTCAAGAATTGTGTCATATAATAATTGAATATATATTTTTGTTAACAAACAAACATAAAAGAACATTGAGAACATTTTAATGAATTTACTAAATTAGCTAATAAATAAGCACATAAACGGATAAGTGGGAATACTGAACGTTGTGGTAATGTAGCTGCTGGAACATGATGCACTTAATGTAGCATGTAATATGCACCATTTGGAAAACAATATTGCATTGTATATAGAGCCACCAAAATGTCTATCATAAAAATGACTCAGTTATTTTATATTTAAGATAGTTTATGTAGTATTTTGTAGAGAAATCAAAAAGAAAAATTAAAATTACTTCTGAAGTGTTGACAGTAACATTATTATGATTGTGGATATTTAGCCAGGTATTTAAGCTTAAGGTTGAAGTGTCCCTAGTACATATTTTTGACTAAGAACAAATTGCTATGTGTTGAAATTAATATTTATCCAAATATGAAAATTATTCTTTGAAATGACCTTTGAATCAAACCAAAAATATAAAATCTTGGGGAAAAATTTAATTATTATAGTGTTTTATTATTACAGTTCTATTCCTCAAATTTTTAGAAAATTAGTTCAGCAATAATCAGCAATTGTTAGCAATTACACACTTCCTGAATTTAGTACATTGAAATTTTGTGATTCAACTTTGATGTTGGTGTTACCATAGGTATTTAACTAATTATTAATAAGAAAAGAGAAGCAAAGGGAATTAGACATTGAACTTAATGAACTGTGGAACATGACCCTGATTGCTCAGCCAGGAAGCTATAGTTTTACAGACTCATGCACACAATCCATGGAATTGCTGATGATGAGATCTAGTCCTAGAAGTGCAGGAAACCTCCCCAGGAGCACTGTCTGCCTTTCAGTAGCAGATTGTTCAAGGAGATGTATGGGGAGTTGCCTGACCATAGAGGCTTAGTCTAACTAAGGGGTTTGAACTCATCATAAGCCCATGAAAGCTTGAGTAGTCAGTTGGTCATTTTGAGGAAGCACCTAGTTCATCCTAAACCTAAACTAATATAATCCCAGGGGAACAAAGAAGCACCCCCCCGGGTTTCATTAATACACTCATCCCATGAATTTTATCTCACCTGGGAGCACACAACCATGTGGGTCTGTTACAGAACAGACACACAAGGGCCCAGACTCCAGAGGATGGTATATTAATACCGTCTGGACTGCCTACTGGGCTCAATTATCTGCTGTCAATCAGAAAGACATTTCTCAATGCCAGAGATTTGTGAAACAGAAAGGAAATGTTTATTTAGAGCTATACAGACTTAAAGTAGTGACCTAACGTCTTCATTAAAGTATCAAAGTCCTTTAGGATATCCACAGACACACAGATCACTCCCTTCTTCCCCTGCCCTAATTCAGGGTACCATAATTCAGAAGAAGAGCAAAAGTCTGGGATCCAGACTCCTGCCACTGTCCATTGTGTTGCCGTTCAGGCAGGATCTCTAATTAATCCAAAGTAATGTGGCACCTTTGCATGGTCTACTGACAAGAGTTCTTTGTACCCATTTTTCCAGGCAAAGTCTCTCCTGCTTCCCAGGCCATGTGGCCAAAGGGAGCACCCCAAAGCCGTTTGGGCCTCCTCTACCAGAGCTGTGGGAGTCTGCACTCTGGCCAAACCTCATGGTTCTCCCTTCTTCCACCAGAGCCAAGAGGGGGTCCTCACTCTGCCAAAAGTGTGTTGCTCTCCCCCCATAGCTGCCATGTCTGGATTTAAATCCCTGAGCCAATCTTCCTCTGTACCCCCATTTTCGACTCCTCCTATAATCAGTTATACCTGACAGCATTTCTGTATTATTCCAAGTTTACTGGGCTGCCGTCGTGAGTCTGGACAGGTATGGCCTCATGTCCTGGAGCCAATCTTTCCCAAGCTCCCACACACGTGCTGTAACTCGGGGGACATGTCCCCCATTTACATCTTGGTGGGGGAGTGACTTCCATCCCCCTGGCTTCAAGGATGGCCACAGCTATTTAACATGTCCAAGTGACCCACCAAAGGCTGTAGACATGTTAAATGACCATGCCATGGATTAGCTGCAAGGCTGTGGCTGTACAAAACAGCCTTGCATGTTCCTGCTCCATGTATCCCTTCCCCCAACTCGCAGCTGTGGGGGAAAGGGTGAGGACATCTTATATGTCTCTCTAATATTGCCTAGACACCTTGAGTTCTGGACCCCATTCCAAACCCCTTTTTGGGGCCCTCCTCTTGGCTGCCCCCTGTAATAGGCCTAGCAGCTACCTGGGACCACAGCAGATGGCATGGGCTACAACAGCCTAAGCTTTAATATAAAATAGAAATTCTGGAAACTTGGTTTTGTTCTGGATTTGCTGAAGATGTGGTTGAACTTTTTCCATGGTGGAACAAAGAAAGATGGTATATTAGAAACCCAGGGGCAGAGTTCTGCCCAAATAAACATTGCCGCATCACAATCACCCAGTGTGGGTCTTTGAAATGCTTTCATTGTGATCCCATGGAAAAGTCTGAATTCCACTGACATTTGTACTCAGTTGAAGTCAATAGTTAAAAAAAAATTGGAAGAAGGAAAAAAATAACTAACTTTTTTTACTACCTACATTTTACATCTTACATTTTTATTTTTTCAAAATTTTATTATATTTTACTGATTATGTTATTACAATTGTACTGATTTTCTGCCCTTTCCCCCCTCCCCCCAGCACTCCCCACTCCTTGAAGCAATCCTCCACAATTGTTCATGTCCATGGGTCATGAGTATAAGTCCTTTTGCTACCCATTTCCTATACTGTACTTTACATCCCAGCGGTGATTCTGTAATTACATATTGGTACTTCTTAATCCTCCTACCTCTTCATCCATTCCCCTACACATCTTATATTTTTAAATATCTTGATTAAAATGATTTATTGTGAACATTAATTTTTAATTTTGTTTTACATAATTTTGTTTTATTTAATTGTTCTTATAAAATTTTGCATTTTTATCAACTCATGATCTGAAAATTACACAAAGGATGTTTTTGCTGTAAGTCATAGCATAAATGAAATTCAATATATTATTCAATACAGTTCTTAAAATTTTTGCATATATTTTTATAAACATTACAATCTAAAGAATTTTTCAAAATTATGATAACCTATTCAGCAATTTAACCTATTCAGCTATTAACCTCAAAGGCACACCTTAGTTTTCCATCACTGCCCTTATTAGATATGATGGTGCCTATTTAGATGAAGCTTTCTAAGACCGAAACTAATGGATAAACTGATAAGCAGATTAAGACTGATTTGTCTACACTGAGGGTGATATTCCTGTGTTTTTACAGCACCAGGAAGCACACTTACATATTTTAAGAAAAATTGAGATTAAGTAAAATATCTTGGATTTTCACAGTAGAGATGTGACAAATCTTTGGAAGTGGTCAGGAATCAGCTTAGCTCCAAAAGGCCATTAGACAGTAATCTCAATGGCTCTCTAGTAACAGAGACTGTCTTTTCACATGTTGTACCAAAGGCTGAATGAATCACAAACATGTTAATGCTACTCGAACTTTGCCTAACTAGATCAAGATCCAGATCCCAGAGACACAGTGTTTTATAAAGTATCAGGCATAATAAGAGGGAAGATCTCAAATCTTACCCTCTCAACTTCTATAGTCTTGTACAAGCCTTTCTAGAAGACCAGATACAGTGGGGAGAAGGGAATTTCCCACATGGATATTGGTGTAAGGATTGAATTCATCCATTTATGATCCAGCTTTTGCCTATTTACAAAGTTTGGGTTAAACCTGCTGGAATTAGATCAACCAATGAAACGACAAAATACCTTCCACAATGGAATGACTATTATGCTGAGGGAGAAAGTAAATTATAAAATATACATTATGATATCTCATGTAGATAATTGATAAGATCAGTGAAGAATAAGATAAAAAATGAAACACAAAGGTAGTTTAGAAAGGGTGACAATGAAACCACCACTGATGTGAGAAAAATGGCATAGAGACTTCAGTGAGTGAAGGAATTGACTTATGAGACCTGGAAGGAGAGCATTGTGGGCAGAGGACAAAGCAAGTAAGGAGGTCCTGAAGCTGGAGGGCATTTGATGTGATTTGAAAAACAAAGACTGCAGCCAATGGGACTGAAACAGCATGAATAAAGAAAGTGGCTGAAGATGTAATCAGAGGTAATCACATCACTAAAGGGCTGAAAGCCACAGAATAAATTTTAGCTTTGATTTTTATTTTTTTACTTTTTTGTTTTTTTTAAAATTTAATTCTTATTCAAGTACAGTTTTCTGTTTTTTATTCCCTGCCCTGCCCCCCCCAGTGCTCCCCACCTCCCTCCCATTTCTGCCCCCCACCTTAATTATTGTCCATGAGTCCTTTATTCTTGTTCATGTGAGTCCCTCCCCTTTTCCCCTATGATTCTCTGTCCTCTCCTCTCTGGACCCTGCCTAGCTTTGATTTTTAAAACTAGGAGACAATGTAAGATTTCAGCAGGAGAAAAATATAATCTCCCTTTTTAAGAGTTAAATGTCATAAATTGCTATAAATTTGGGTATGATACTCCTCAGTACAACTTAAAAAAAAAACCACAAATGCCAAAAATACTCATAAAAATTATGGCATGGGAACATAAAGAAATTATGTAGCAAATATAAGAAAATAAAATAAACAAAGTTAAAAAGAAAAATATTTAATATTAACGACCTACTAAGTGGTAAGTAAACATATATATGTGTATTTGGATAATAAGCAAAATTATATACATGTATTATGATTGCATAATTTTGTGAGATTTAAGAAATTTTAACAATATTTTATTCCTGTTTCAATATTATAAAACGAATTAATTTTTTCTAACTATATATCACCTGACCATTTTATTTAGTGCACATAAATGCTTTAAAACAACCTAAAGGCAGGTCACCATATTTCCATCACTTCAATTTCCTTTATCACTAAAGGTCCCTATTCCCTACCAAACTCACCTTCCATGTTTCACCACTCCTTTCTAAATACTTTTCAAACTATTCCCTACTAAAATTTTCTTTGCACCTCTTATTCTCATTGTATGATCAAGTCTAAGTCATCTTTCTGCAATGTTTTTTTTATAAATCTTGTGATAATTTTTGACCTAACAAATGTTGACCTTTTCCCACCTTATGCTAAACTAGTTCAAGAGTGTAGAGCAGAAATGAAGCATGATTTGTAAATAAAGATGTATAATTTTTAAATCTCATCTGGTTATATATGAATGTAGTGACTATTCCATTTAAAATAAAAACATTTAAATCAACAGGTAACCTATTTTAATCTGTATGGCTATTTCAATGTGAAATAGAATAGAATGGAATGGAATAGAATAGAATAGAATAGAATAGAATAGAATAGAATAGAATAGAATAGAAATAGAATAGAATCAGAAATAGATAACAGACTTTAGCTAGAACAACATATTAATGACATGGTAATCCTCAGTTAGAGCATGAACTATGTTAGAGTGCATGAACCAGGGCTACACTGATGTAATCATATACTTCCTGAAAGTAAAGATCAGTAAAGAATTGAGTACAAAAGTAAAGAATTGGCATTAGATATGGACTTCCTGAGGGGAGGTCCTGGGTCTGTAATGCATTAGTAACTGAGGACAATTTACATAATCTGTCTCAGCATTAGTTTTCTTGCATAAAATTAAGGGCACTGATATCTTCTAAATTATAAGGTACTGAAAATAATTATTTGATATTTTATATGACATATAATTAGCTTATCTCCTGATGAAGAATGGAGGCTATTTTTTCTTAATATCAGTTATCATCACAACTATAACCACAATCAAAACTTCAAGCATCATGACATAACCAGCTTTTCAATCCAATTCCCTTCTCAGAACATTTTGTTATAGAATGTTATAGCGCATGTCTACGTCTCAACTGTCTTCTAACCCCAGCACCTACCATCTATGATCGAGTTTAACTTTTTTTTTTCTATACAATTAAAAAAATACCTACATTGTTAAATCATTTGTAGGATTCAAGAGCTTAATATAGAAAACAGTGCTGGAAACAAAGAAGTAAATGTTACTTTGTGGTCATTCAAATGCCTTCTTGGCACAAGTCAAATTTCAGATTTGCAAATTCCACATACATCAGTCGATATAAATCTTACAAATACTATTATCATTAAATATATACTCCTATTTATGTGATTATTAATAATCTAAAACTTGCTAAAGAATACATTAAGAAATGTGAACAATATTGTTATCTTTATCCCCAAATTCAAAGAGAAATGGCAGTTCCTAAAGGCAGTGTTCAAATCTTTGACTTGAAAACAAACCAGATGAGCAAACTAAAACCAGAGACTTGGAAATAAAGAACAAACTGACAGTGACCAGAGGGGTATGGATAGGGGGATAACGGGAAAATAATGGCAAGCAAAAGAATGTGAATAGAGGACTCATGGGCACAGACAATGGGAGAGATTGGTTATGGGAATAGGGGGGACAGGGTAGGGGAGAACAATGGGGGAAAAGGTGGGGCAATTGTAACTGAACAACAATAAAAAAAGAAAATGATAATATGAAAATATTGGAAAAAAGTTTTAAAAGTTTAAAATACCTACAAAGTATTAAGCTAAGTGAAATAAGTCAGGCATAGAAAGACAAATCTTGTATAGTTTCATTTATATGTGGACTGCAAAAATAAAGAAATAAGAGAAAACAAAACCAGACTCATAAAAATAGAAATCAAAGAGTGGAAGGATGGGATAGTAATATGAAGGGGTATATTTTCATTGTTATATATGATTACTAGAATTAGTGGGATGATTACATCATAAGGTATAAAAATGTCAATTTACTACATTGTACTTCTGTAACTGATGTAACTAATATACTGACTATACTTAAATTAAAAATAAACAAACAAATAAATGAAATGTCATGCACATTGCTTTAAAAATAAAAAGTTGTCAAAATGCAATGAACATTTATCTGCCCATATAAAACTATGTCTGTTATGTGGGCACAAATTAAGTTCCAACTACTATGGATTTTTGACAGCTATGCTATAAATAATATTTTGCATACTTAACTGTTGCTCTGGACACTGTCTAGATAACTGTCTGTTCTGCTATTATTTATCCATGGGGCTTTCCCATTCATCTTGACTTTTCCAAGTGTCAACACTACCTTAGAAATGACTGTCCACAACAGCTTTTGGGAAAATTGTAGACTTGCAAATTTACTGGTGGCAGTGAAGGAACAGTTGTCTATGCACCTGGAACCTGACCAGCAGACTGTTGACTTAATCATGACACCCAACTGAGCCAACATTTTAAAGCTGTGAAAGATGGAGATATTTCATGTTATTTCTTTTTTTACCGCATTACCTTAATCTGCCTATATAAATCATTTAAACTACTAATGTCATAACTAGTATTGCCATTATTATTACAGTCTTTTCTATGGTCATTTCATTAACCAGTATAAACCTAGAATAAGCAAAATAGTTAAGCATCACTAACTTTCTTTAGAAATTTTTGTAACCTCACCCTTTACATTTGTACCCAATTTCTGAACACAGCTATGAAGGATAGATATATTTGGGGGAAGGATAAAAATTTCAAGGTAAACCTTTATTGGCAAATATATTTAAACTCCAATTTGCATAAGTTGTTGCCTATGACTTCCAGGAAAATTTGGTAAACTCATTTTTGACACCATCAGTAAATTCATTTGAAATAAAAAACAAAGTTTGGGCTGAAAGTTTGACCACTTGTGAATTTAAGAGAGATAATAAAATATTGCTTTCTTTACATTTACTTATTTATTTATGTTTACTTTTTAAAATTTTTATTGTTGACACTATTACAGATGTCCTCCATTCCCCCCAATTTGCCCACCTCCATCGAGCCCTTGCCCCATCCTTTGGCTTTCACCACACTATGGTTTTGTCCATGGACTGTGCATATTTGCCTGTAAGCACTCTGGCTAATTTCTTCCAGCCCTCTCCAACCCTGCCCTCTGAGATATGTCAGTGCTATGTATTCATGCCTCTGGTCCTATTTTGTTCATCAATTTATTTTGCTCACTAGATTCCACATAGAAGTGAGATCACATGGAATTTGTCTTTCTTGGGTGAGCTTATTTAGTTTGATTCAAATGGACTAGATGAGGCATAAGAAGCAAACATTGTATTTTTCTCACATCAACTTTCAGAGGTCCTTTACCACCTCTGAAAAATTTCAGATACACTTTATAACATTTCTGGTCACCCTCCGCTATTTATAACCATCCTAAATTTTAGGCATTAAAACCCCTGTTGAATCTAATGTAGAATTATCTATCATTCATCTGCTTCAAAATGCTCCCAGATCTAGTTCTGGTTCATGGAAATCCCTAGAGAAGAGAAGCAGGATTAGGAGGTTTCTCCACTTCCTGGTTCTAGTCCTCCCCTATTGCCTCTGCTGCAATTTGTTCCCTTCAGATCTGGGGCAAGAATGAAACTGGAGATAAAATGGTGATGCATAGCTACTAAAATTAATGTGGGCAGAAGTCCTAATTATGGTCTTCTTAACTGTGAACTGTATAAAACTGTCCCATAATCTGCTGCTTCTGGAGAGCCACCACACACATAATCTGTCACAGTCATCATACCTAGGCAGGCATTACTCTTGCATAGGGTCCTTACAAGAGACTTGAGCTTAGCTACTTTTTACATCTACATGAAAAACTCATTTCTTTATTATTGCCAAGAATTGTGAGTTCAGGTCATTCAAAAGGCATCTCTATTTTTTTTTTCTTAAGAGCAGATTTAGCTGTTTACACCAAATTGCTTGCTTTGGACGAAAGTCACAGACAACTCTATGTTCCTGAATCTCCAGGGCAACTGTATCAAGCATCCAGGTAATTCTGTGAAAGCCTTTTTACTGGTCTTGAAATAAAAGTAGAAGTTGTGGGAAATGTAGAAAAGGCTTCAGAGAATCATAGAACCCTGACACCTTGTCACACACATATTTCTCCCCAGCAATTCTCCAAGATCACTGTTGGTTCTCCTTCAGATACAGGCTGGAGATGGAAGAGAGGCTCTTCGCAATAGAATCACCAGGTGAATAGACAGTTTTGTCACTTTTTATGATGTCTGAGCACTCTTTAGGATACACAACCACTAAAGCACATGTTCTTGTGCAAATTTGGAGGTAAGAAAATTCTTATTTAATATTTTGTTAAGTGGTATTATCTTCTAAAGTATTTGTTTTTACTATGATTTATAAAGATTTAACATAAGATTTTTATACATGATTTGATACATAAGAATGATAACATATCATAAATACAGCATAAATCTTTCTTTTTTAACTTATTTAATTATTTTTAAAGTACAGTTTTCTGTCTATTACTCCCATCCCATCCCACCCACCCTTGATCCTCCCTCCCTCCCATTTCCACCCTTCTTAGTGATTGTCCATGTATCCTTTATATGTGTGCCTCTAAATCCCTCCCCTATTTCCCCTGAAATTACCTCCCCTCTGGTCCCTGTCAGCCTGTTCTCTATTTCAGTGTCTTTGGTTGCTTGCTTGTTTGTTTTGTTGTTTCGCTTCCTGTTAAAGGTGAGATCATACGGCATTCATCCTTCAACACCTGGCTTATTTCACTCAGCATAATGCTTTCCAGTTCCATCCATGCTGTTACAAAAGGTAGGAGCTCCTTCTTTCTTTCTGCTGCATAGAATTCCATTGTGTATATGTATCATAGTTTTTTGATCCATTCATTTACTGACGGGACCTAGGTTGCTTCCAACTCTTGGCTATTGTAAATTGTGCTGCTATGAACATTGGGGTGCAGAGGTTCTTTGGGATTGGTGTTTTAGCATTCTTAGGATACAATCCTAGCAGTGGAATTGCTGGGTCAAAAGGCAGGTCCAATTTTAGTTTTCTGAGAAAATTCCAAACTGTTTTCCCTAATGATTGTACCAGTCTGCAATCCCACCAACAGTGGACTAGAGTCCCCCTTTCCCCACAACCTCTCCAACATTTGTTGTTTATTGCTTTGTTTATGATAGCCATTCTGACCAGTGTGAAGTGGTATCTTATTGTGGTTTTAATTTGCATCTCTCTGATAGCAAGTGATATTGAGCATCTTAAAAATCTACATGAAAAATAAGGAACACCAAAAAGCTAATTGAAAGAAGTCTACTCACACAGAGTGACTGAGAACATTACCACATACTTATCCAAACCTTAACTAAGAACACTGATAATTTCAGAATCTGGTTTCTCGTATACTGTCTGTCTTCCCCAGTATGTTATAAAATTCCTGAGGGCAGATTCTTTTACACTGTGTTATCACTATGATCTAAAGCAGTCTTTAGAAATGAATGTTCAATGAGTGACCATTTAAAGGAATCAATACACAATATCTTTACCTGTGAGGTAAAACCCATCTTTTAGACTAAACCCTATTTTTTCTTTGGTACATTTTATCAAGTCTTTATTTTTTAAAGGTAATTTTTGTGGAGTGCTCAAAATATAAAAAAATATATAGAAACGCATTTCAGTTTTTTGGTTCTATCATTGTTTTGCTCAATAAGATGGTTTTGACTTAATTTTGATATAATAACATTCAATATGTAGATTAAAAGTTTCCATTATTATCACTTAAAGAATACAAAGCATATATCTATCAAGCTAGTAGAGAAAAAACAGAAAAATTAAATTTAAAAAAATAAAAGAAAAAGAAAGACTAGAACAAGAGGAACAGGTAATGTAGGAAATAAAGTGAGAAACAAATTCAAATAGGTCAATAATCTTAGTCAACATAGAGATATTCATTTCTACATTTAAAAAACAGTGATAATATAACTTGAATTTAATCAATTAACTATATCAGGCTTACATGAAACATGTCTAAAACAAAATGACACAGAGCCCTGACTCGTGTGGCTCAGTTGATTGAGTGCTGGCCTGTGAACCAAAATGTCCCTGGTTCAATTCCCAATCAGGACACATGCCCAGGTTGCAGGCCACATCCCCAGTAGGGGGCACGAGAGAGGCTGTGGTTGTGTGGAAACATCAACCACTCATTAATGTTTCTCTTCCTCTCTGACCCTCTCTCTAAAAAGAAACACGTAAATGTTTTAAAATTCTTAAATCTGTTTTTAAACTTAAAAAAACCAAAATGACACTGAAAGATCAAAAATAAAATGTCATACAAAGAAAATATTACCAAAAAACTAGTAAAAATATGTATAAAGACTGTCTTTATGATTAGTATGTAGTGCTAGAACTGAGTAGAGACAGTTCTAAAGATCTGACAGATCTAAAAGTGGAGGTACATAATAAACTTCAAAATGTAAAATGTAAAATTGACAGGACCATGTATATACATGTATGAAGTCAGTTTGGAAAAAAAGTAGAGCCATTGTTAACATAATGAGAATGGTTGGGGCAACATTGATATAACCTCGCAGTCAAGGAGAGTGGATTGGAATGGGCATACATGAACAATGACTACTTCCCTCTACTAGTCAGTGGGGATATTAGTGTATGGCCATTGCATTCCAAACAACTGAGCGAGTAGATCAATTAATCTGCATCAAATTTTGCAATAAACTTGAACATTCCTCTGTTGCAGATGATTCTGAAGACAGAAGCCATGGATCGGCAGCTTCATCATGATAGTGAGCCCACTGATGGCATCTAGTACATGAGTTTTTTGGCAAAACACAAAATCACCAAGGTGACTCATCCCCACTAAAACCCAGATTTGACACCCTGTGACTTTTGGCTTTTCCCAAAACTAAAATCACTTTTGAAAAGGAAGAGATTTCAGACTGTCACTGAGATTCAGGAAAATAGACAGTTGATAGTGATTGGGAGAACTGTTTAAGGTCCCAAGGTACCTACTTTGAAAGGGACTGAGGTATCATTGTCCTATGCATAATGTTTCTTGTATCTTGTATCTTTTCCAATAACCATCTCTATTTTTCATAGTATATGTCTGAATCGTTTCTGGACAGATCTTATATATTGGCAAATCTAATATATGTAGGGAAATTGACACTCCATTTTTAAGTAAAAGAAAATAATAAAATGTTTAGAAGACTAGAATAATACAATTAATTACCCATATTTGGTGATGTTTTATTTCTTAAAAAATGCAATGATACGGATACATTACATCTTCCTTTAAACTACACACACATTATGCTAAATCATACAAAATGTCACTTATGTAGGTTAGGTATGGTGAACTATTGGCCATTTTATGTGGCTTATGCTGGGTCTCTTTTGATTAAATGATAATAATCACATATTAGAATACAAAGAAAAATAATTTCTACATAAAAATCAGATTTTAATATTTTCTGCAGTAGTTTTATGATCTCAAGTATAATGGCCTAGATCAAATTATAATTAACTTTTATAGAAAAAATATATTTTATCTATTCTACTAAATTTTGCTTATTTTTTTTTGTTTCCTTATATGTTTAAAATGTAAATTTAGAGGACACATTTTATCCAACTGGAAAAAATACTTGAAAAAGTATGAAAAGTTATCAAGGTCACTTTCAGCCATGTAATGGCAATGACTTCAAATCATCACCACATGATGGTGATAGCAAGCAACTCTTATTTAAGCACTGACAGATCCAGATGCTTTTAAATATTGTGTTTGTCCTGCCATGGCCTCAGTCCAAATGTTTGTGTTAAATCCAGTGACATCAAATTTGCCTGCTAAATTCTTAACAAAAAAAACATTTGGTTTTAAAGTTTTTAATTGTACCAGAGATAATTTAAAGTATTGCCAGCTATAAAATATTCCAATAAGGAATATCATGGATGTTCAACTAAATCTAGGTCATTTACTTGTACTAATGAAATATGTTCATAACTTCCTAATGTCATTTGTAACCTAATATTATCTCTGTATATGGCTTGTGAAATATTCATAGAGAACTCAGGTTGTATTTTAGTATTGTTGGAAGAATTGTTTTTGCTTTCTTTCCTTTGGGTACAAGTAATGCACATTAATGTCACATAAATAGCTTATGTCATTGCTTTTTCTTGGGTTAAGACACCAGCTCTTACTCGAACACTACTTTTATTTATATTCCTACAAAAACCCATGACTAATAGCCAGTGTTTTGTTCCTCTTGTCCTTCTGCCAAATTCTCGACATAATTTGGCCAAAACTGCTTTTCTCTGACACCTGGTCTGGTCTCCTTCCCATTCCTTCTATTTATGTCTCTTTTTTTGTCACCCTCCCTCTTTCCTGTTCACACACTCATCAATTGATTCAGCATCCTAGGACCAGGCCAGAGTGTATTATACTTGCCTAAACATCTCCTAAAATTCATTTATGTATTTTAATATCCTTTCCAGAATGCCGGATGCCCAAATTAGATCCATATAATTCAGATGAATAATTAGCTCTACAAAAGTATAAAAAAAAAATAGTTCCTGGTCTATATTTTAGCCTTGAGAGGATACTTGGTAAGAAATAGCTTGATTTGTTAAAAGTCAAAATTTTGGAAAGAGAATTGAGTATAGGCAAATCATCAGTGAGAGTGTATCAAATGTGAAGACACGCAGAAACCAGAAAGCTGAATTAGGGTTCTAACTACCAATCAGAGAATCCACTCAGAATGCACAGCTGAAGGAGAGCATATCCAGTGGTTTGTTAATACACTGGACTATAGTGGCTTCTATAATTTCATCTGGACCTTTCATCAAGCACATACTATGTGGTCATTAAAGCATGATTGTAGAAACTGGTCAAGTATACATTTTCCACAATATAGACAATTTATTTAATAGTATCATAATTCATGAGGCTCACAAATATATACATCTTTACTTCAATATAACCTCCAAACACAGAAACACATGTTCATACAACTTTTGTTTGGGATTAAGACGTGAACATGCAGGAGAAATCAAGCAAACAAACACTAGAACAAACACATAACATCAACAACAAGAAATATTAAACTTTGGATACAGTTGCAGTGAAAGTCTGTGCATGTTACCTTACTACAGCATAACATTATTTAGCAAAAATATGTATCCTGCATTACAGTTGGTCTTGGCATAGAAGTATAAATTTTATAAACCTACCTTAAGCCTTAGTTGCTCTGTATCCCTAATTGAGGGAAGTGTTATTGGCATATTTTTTTAACTTTGCCTAGTTGAATGTGTTTGCCACTTCTGAACCATTAGTCTGCTAAGTATTCAAATGAAGACATGAGTTTTATTAATAAGTGTTTATTAACACCTCTGAAAGCTTCATAAATAACAATTATAAGTTGAAAAAATCAACCTTGGATTATAAGAAATGACTAGCTGTTGGAAATGGAAAATAAGTATCACAAGCTGTAACAGAAGCTTTTCTGTACACAGTAACAGCCTCAACTCTAAGGCAAAATTTGAAATGAACTGTTTTTTACTTGCACACTATTTTCTTTAAGTGTCATTCTTAAGTGTCATTAGCTCCAACAGAAATAGCTCATTCCTTCAATTATTTATTTACGTCTAGAATTATACCTCTTTGATACAGTAGAATTAACTTAATTCTCATTACCAATCATTTAGAACCACAATGGTAGTATATTTCATAACTTCAAAAGGTATTTTTCCTGATTGGCTGGTATGTTTAATTATATTTTTAAAAATGATTAAAATATTATTGAGGTATTTTAGGTTGGTTTGATTTTATAGTTCTATCTGTTTCTTTAATACTTGTCTCTATTCTTTCTTTTTATATTTTATTGTATTCTTTCCAATACCATGTATCCCCTTTATACCCCTCTCCCCTTCACTATTGCCATATTGTTATCCATGTCCATGAGTTCTTTTTCCTTTTTGATCCATTTAAAAAACATGGTCTATCTCTGAAAACAGAAAAATCATAATTACAATAAGAAATAGAGCCCATATGGATTACATATTTTCTTTCCTCTCACAATGGGGTTCTGGATACAAAATATCTTACAACAACTTGGCTGGGGACCAGGAGAAAGGCCATAAACTAGAGGAAGAATGAGATTCCTAGGCCTCTTTAGGAAGTCTGTTATTCTTACTACTTCTCTCCACATAACATCTCTCTGCCAAGATGTAACACATGCACGTTGATAATCAGGTATTCTCATACCTACATAGAAAGACATTGAGTCTCATAGTTTAAGGATGAGAAATGAGAAACATTTTACTTTTGATTTCTCAGAAGAATATAATGAACAGTTATCTTTCTATTCTGAAATAGAAAGATAAATAAGTATAAGTATAATGGCCTAGATCAAAAAATTATCAGAGGACACTATATCCCTTGCAAACCTTTACAGTTCAGATCATACTTTGTTTCTCATTTTCCGTCATTCAAGAGAACAAGAATGGCATTAGCATATTCATTTTACCTCCTCAAAAAATTATCAGAGGACACTATATCCCTTGCAAACCTTTGCAGTTCAGATCATACTTTGTTTCTCATTTTCCGTCATTCAAGAGAACAAGAATGGCCTTAGCATACTCATTAATATATGCATGTATGCATTCTTTCTATTTATTCAATAATTAATTCGCAAGCATTTTTATGACTGTTTGCAGCAGAATGATTGACCTTAGAAATAGTGATAAGAAAAAAATACTCTGATTTTCAATTAACGAAACTACAAATACAATGATATGGTTTGTTAGATGGTAGTGGAATAAAGTCACATATCCTAGAATCCTGGAAACAGAGATATTATAGCAATTAGCTTTGCTTGAGAGGGTGCCTCTTGTAACTTATTATTGCTTCCAGACCGTTAGAATACTGTCTTATCTTATAATTTATCCTACTTTGGAATCCTTGGCATTGGTTTATACTAATGTTATGCCCTCTTCTTCAAATTCTGATCTGAACACTCTTGACATTTACCCATTTTCATTAATGACATTGGTGACATTAGTGCCTCAGTTTGCCAGTTCTTCCTGTTACTTTCTAAAAGTTTCAAAAATGATACTGGGACATTTTTTCCATGTATGCTATGCCTATTCTTAGTAATGTAAAATCCAATGAACTAGATATTAATTCATTTTTATATTTACTTAGGATTTATTTTTAGTGTATTTGTAAAGAGGTGCCATAGCGGACATACAAATGAAAAATAAAGAAACAAATACAATAATAGACAATGTTATAGAGGATATGATACAAGTAAAGAGTATTGGACTAACCATAAAAGGTAATAAAAAGAAAAACAAATGTTTGCTCTAAGAAAGATGGTGACAGAAAGTCTTAGAAGATAAATGTGTGGTAGGGATTGAGAAGTTCAATTAATTTATAGCTTATAGCCCCCTTCTTCTCAGGAAATGTAGAGAATATAAGTATGAAAAAGAGAACCAGTAACACAATATTTCTTTCATCTTTTCACATATTCATGTCTATGTGATTTCATTGGACTTTCTCTCTGTCTTGAAAACCATGTAATTTAATGTGTCCTCCCTGGGAAACTGCCATTCTCAGTTTCTGCTCCAGTGACTAAACTCTTAGAAAGCAGGGAACACTACTTATTTTGTTCACTTTATATATTGCTTAACTCTGAGTAGTTAAGGACTTATGCGGGTGTGCAAACAGGGGCCATCCACTGCCATATGCCATTTTATCTGTTCCTTTACTTTCCTATAGTGTTCACTAAGCACAAAATCAATGGCTTCAAAATGGTCTCCAAAAATTAAGCCTTTATAATTGGTTTATAATTTAGAATCAACTTCTTCACTTGGCATTAAAATTCCACTATTTCTGTTTTTTTTAATCTGTCCATCACAACTACTTCTAAAGGAAATTATTGTTCACAAATCTCTTGTATAGATTAATTCCATCCCATAATAATTTGTACCATGCCACCCCACCCAACTTAGCTAACACTAATCATCTCAAAATAAGTAGTGTGGTAAAATAATAAAATGCATAAGTTTATGTTTGGAAAGCCTGAAATTCTATCTCTTATTTTTTTTTTGAGCTTGGACTAGAATGAGTACCTTATTTGAGCTTACATTTCTTCCTCTATCAAATGATATAATAAGAATAAAAATGTCCCTGCTAAATAGTGTACCCTGGATCATACTCTGCTAGTATAAGCTAAGACTATTCCTTGCTAATCTAGTAAGGTTGTCTTTTAGAAATATGAACAACAAATACTAATTGAGGAAAATAATTTGCAAGAATCTGAAGCTTGAAAGATGCATACATTGATTCCAAAGAGGAATGTGAGAAAAAACAGACACTATACGTAAGAAAAATACAGGCATGAGATACATAAAAAAGAGGAAACAGTAAATGGAGAAGTGACATAGTAAGGAGCAGAACCAAGAAAAAAACCAGAATATTCCAAGATCCCCAGGATTAATTTTCATTCTGTTCTAGTTCTCCTGAGGTTTAGCTAAATAATTTGTTTGTAGAGACTTGTAATCCTGTAAAATCCATCTTCCCATTCTTAAAGAAAGCATTCTATGAAGTAGGGTTACTTGAGTGTGTTTCTTATTACAAAGGAATTCAGATAAATGTTGGTTATCTGCAAATATTATTTTCCTTATACTTCCTACTGTTGTGTTTATTGTGTCCCCAAATGCAACTCAAGAACTGTAAATGTGATTGAAAATACTGAGCATATAAAACAGTGGTGCCTGATAAACATCATTATTTCTTCTGGGAGTAATCATAGAGATGATGATGCCTAGAGAGTAAGGGTAGATGCAGAAGAGAGAAAGATGATCAGTAACAACTAGCCAGAAATGTTAGTTCAGGCCAACTGTTTTGGAGAAGCAAGAACAAATTTGGGAAATTTTGAAGAGACTAAATTATACAGATAAATTATAGCATGCCATGACATATGGACCACTTATTCTCTCATTTGATGAATATAATCTTTCTATTGAGAAACTAGTGAAAAATCCTAAATGAGAATTTAATAGGTACAATTCATCTTTTGAGTCAGGACCTATAGTCTGTAGGGTTTCATACAGATGTCTAACTTTGATCTGTTAAGCTATTTCAAAGTAGAGATTAGGGACACTCATCTAAAACATGTATATTTGGGCATTTGCTAACACAATTGGGAAGGAGTTATTCCTACTCTTAAAATGTGGCATGAACAGTGATACAGGGATAATAAATACAAATAACTTAGTATATGTATGGTAAGTATAACCTTAGAAGTAGACAAAAAATGAAATAGAGCAAAAGAAGGTTGGTTGGGAAAAATAACTCTGAAGAGACCTAGAGTATAGACAGAATAGATGTAGGAATCATTGAGTAGTTTATAGGGAACAAATAAAAGCATGAACTTAAAATCATTAAAGAGGACTAGGTTGAGAAGAAAAATAAATGTTATTATTTAAGATATGGGAAGAAGAAGGACATATGAAGTTTGTCCAGTAGGTATCTAGCCATGTAATATAAAAAATAGAGATATCTATTGAAGAACATAGAAGACATGAGAAACATTGTACGTAGGACAATAACGTCCCCGTCCCCTTCATGGTAGGCATTATGGGACCTCAACAATTCTCCCAATCATCATCACCTGCCCCATTGTTTTTTCCTAAATCTCATCAATGGTCTGAAGTTGCTTCCCTTGCAAAGGTGATTTTAGTTTTTGGAAAAGCCAGAAGTTACGAGGCTGTACTGGGGCTGAGTCACTTGGGTGATTTCATGTTTTGCCAAAAATCTGCACAAAATGTGATGCAGACGTGTTGCCCTGATGAAGCTGCCAATCACCAGTTGCTCATAGCTATGGCCTTCTGTATCATTCGAATAGTTTTCATGGAGGAATGTTCAGTCTTAATGCAAAATTAGATGCAGATGTGTTGATCTACTAATTTCATCATTTTGAATATCATGGCCACACAGTATACATGCTCACTCAATGGCATCTACCACCCCTACAGACTAGTCAGTGAAGTTGTCATTACTCACACATGTGCATTCTACTCCACTCTTGTTGGCTGCTGGGCTACATTGATGTCATGCAAACAACTCTCATTATATTAACAATGACTGTCTTCACCGTGTCCCATAAGTTTTGGGTTGTTGTGAGTTCATTTTCATTTGTTTCCAGAAACTCTTTGATTTCTTCCCTAGTTTCATTCTTGACCCATTCATTGTTTAATAGCATAGCATTCAGTCTCCATGATTTTGGGTGTTTGGGTTTTTTTTTTTTGGGGGGGGGAGGTTGGTTTCTAATTTCAGTCCCTTGTGGTCAGAGAAAATGCTTGGTATGATTTCAATTTTCTTGACTTTGTTGAGGCTCATTTTCTGTCCTATCATGTGGTCTATGTTTGAAAATGTTCCATGTGCATTTCAAAAGAATGTGTATTTAGCTTCTTTGGGATGAAGGGTTCTATATATATCAGTCAAGTCCATAAACCAATGGAACAGAACAGAGAGCCCATATATAAACCCACCTATCTATAGTCAATCAATATTTGACAAAGAGGGCAGTAACATAAAATGGGATAAAGATAGCCTCTTCAACAAATGGTGTTGGGAAGAACTGGACAGCTACATGCAAAAAAATGAAACTTGAGCAACAATTCACGCCATACACCAAAATAAGTTCAAGGTGGATAAAAGACTTAAATATAAGCCATGACACCATTAAAGTCCTAGAGGAGAACATTGGCAGGAAAATCTCAGATATTTCATGCTGAAACATTTTTACTGATATGTCCCCTAGAGGAAGGAATATAAAGGAAAGAATAAACAAATGGGATATCATCAAAATAAAAAGCTTATGCATGTGTGTGACTAAAGAAAACAGCATTAAAATAAAAAGACAACCAACTGTATGGGAAAACATATTTGCCAGTGAGACCTCAGATAAAGGCTTAATCTCCAAAATATACAAAGAACTCACACGACTTCACTCTAAGAAGACAACTAACCCAATTAAAAAATGGGGAAAGGACTTGAACAGACACTTCTCCAAGGAGGGCATACAGAGGATCCAGAGACAAATCAAAAGATGCTTAATATCACTTGCTATCAGAGAGATGCAAATTAAAACCACAATAAGATACCACTTCACACTGGTCAGAATGGCTATCATAAACAAAGCAATAAATAACAAATGTTGGAGAGGGTGTGGGGAAAAGGGGACTCTAGTCCACTGTTGGTGGGATTGCAGACGGGTACAACCATTATGGAAAACAGTTTGGAATTTTCTCAGGAACTAAAATTGGACCTGCCTTTTGACCCAGCAATTCCACTGCTAGGATTGTATCCTAAGAACCCTAAAACACCAGTCCCAAAGAACATATGCATCCCAATGTTCATAGCAGCACAATTTACAATAGCCAAGAGTTGGAAGCCACCTAGATGCCCATCATAATGTAAATGAATGGATCAAAAAAACTATGATACATATACACAATGGAATTCTATGCAACAGAGAGAAAGGAGGAGCTCCTACCTTTTGCAACAGCATGGATGGAGCTGGAAAGCATTATGCTGAGTGAAATAAGCCAGGTGTTGAAGGATGAATACCATATAATCTCACCTTTAACAGGAAGCTAAACAACAAAACAAACAAGCAAGCAAAATATAACCAAAGACACTGAAATAGAGAACAGGGGAACAGTGACTAGAGGGGAGATAAGAGGGAATTTCAGGGGAAATAGGGGAGGGATTTAGAGGAACAAATATAAAGGATACATGAACAACAACTAAGAAGGGTGGAAATGAGAAGGAGGGGGGAGCACGGGGGGTGGGATAGGGTGTGAGTAATAGAAAATTGTACTTGAAAAATAATTAAATACATTAAAAAAAACAATGACTGTACTTCTTCCAGACAAACCTAATATAAACAAGGGGCTACAGGGGAAATAGAATGATCAGGAGAGTACTACAAAAAAGATATTCAAGAAGTAAGATGAAGTCAAAAGCACCAAAAACCAAAGAGATGTCAGGTGTGATTATTAGCCAAAACTTTTGAAAGTATCTTCAAGGAAGTTTTGTAAACCTCAAAATAAGTGGGTGTAATGGGAATGGTAAAACTAGAATACTAAATATGTAGTAGATTGAGTGGTACTTCAAATGTATGAAAAGCTATATTTTTAGTATAGATGGTACTTTAAAGATATTTGGCTCTAAAGAGGAGGAAAGATGTTACATTAGAAGAGGGACATTTAGGGTCAGGAAATGGGATATGTTTTATATTTAAGGGGATAAACATAATTTAAATGTGTAGTTGGTATGATAATATTAGAAAGAACAATTTCAAAGATATGGGATAAACACATAAATAATTAAATTACAGAGAAAAACCACCAGGAAGGTAAGAAGGAATAAAATCTGGAACAAAGAATGAAGCTGGTCTTAGAAAGGAAGAAATGGTCATTTTCTATCCTTCTTATTACAAGAAAGGAGAAAAATTACTGTATGAATGTAGATATAGTTTATTTATTATTTAAATACATTTTATTGATTATGCCATTACAGTTGTCCCATTCTCTCCCTTTATTCCCCATCCACACTGCACACCCCTTCCTACATATTCCCTCCCTTTAGTTCATGTCCATGGGTCATATATACAAGTTCTCTGGCTTCTACTTTTCCTATACTGTTCTTAACCCCCCCTATTTTCTACCTACCATTATGCTACTTATTCCCTGTTCCTTTTCCCCTACTCCCTCTTCTTTCCTTCTTTGCTGAAGACCCTCCATGTGATCTCCATTTCTGTGATTCTGTTCCTGTTCTAGTTGTTTGCTTATTTCATTATTGTTTTTGTTTCTTTTTAGGTTTGGTTCTTGATAGTTGTGAATTTATTGTCATTTTACTGTTCATATTTTTGATCATCTTTTTCTTCAATAAATCCCTTTAACATTTCATACAATAAGAGTTTGGTGATGATGAACTCCTTTAACTTGATGTTATCTGGGCAGCACTTTCTCTGCCCTTCCATTCTAAAGAATAGCTTTTCTGGATAGAGTAATCTTGGATTAGGTCCTTGCCTTTCATGACATTGAATACTTCTTTCTAGCCCCTTCTTGTCTGCAATATTTCTTTTGAGAAATCAGCTACCAGTCTTATGGGAACTCCTTTGTAAACAACTGTCTCCTTTTCTCTTGCTGCAATTAAGATTCTCTCCTTCTCTTTAATCTCGGGTAATGTAATCATGATGTGTCTTGGTGTGAGCTAGCTTGGATCCAACTTCTTTGGGACTCTCTTCCTGAAAGTGTATTTCTCTTGCCAGACTGGGGAATTTCTCCTTCATTATTTGTTTAAATAAGTGTTCGATTTCTTGCTCTTCCTCTTCTCCCTCTGGCACCCATATGATTCGGATGTTGGAACATTGAAAGCTGTCCTGCAGGTTCCTAAGCCTCTCCTCATTGTTCTAAATTCTTGTTTTTTCATTCTGTTCTGGTTGAATGTTTATTCTTCCTTCTGCTCCAAAGAAACTGTTGATTGGAATCCCAGTTTCCTTCCCTTCACTCTTGGTTCCCGTTTATTTTGGGTTATTTCACTTTTCATAGCATTCACTTTTTTCTTTATTTTGTGACCAACCATACTCAACCATTTCTGTGAGCATCCTGATTACCAGTGTTTTGAACTCTACATCTGATAGATTGGTTATCTCTTCATCACTTAGTTGTATTTTTTGGAGCTTTGATCTGTTCTTCTTTTGTGTCATATTCCTTTGTCTCAGCATGCCTGTTACATAGTACAGGGTGGAGCCTTGGGTATTCAGCAAGGTGAGGCAACCCACATTGCTGTGTTGTGGCCCTTTTTGTGGGGGAGGTGTCCCAGAGGGAACAATGCCACTTGCTCTACTGTCTGCGTGTTTTCAGTCACTTTCCTAGCTACCCACAATCAAATTGGGCCTTTCTGGTGTTGATTCCCAGGTGTGTGGGTCTGTGTACATTCTAGAACCCTGTGGGTCTCTCCAATGAACTCTCTGGTGAGGCTGGGAGTTTCTCCCAATGCTGCCTCAACACCCACAGGTCTTTTAAGTCAAAGGCTTTGAGGCTTTATTCCCTGCACTGGAACCCTGTGTTGTGTGGTCTATTTCTCACCCCAATTGTTCCTTCCGGTTTATCTGCACAGGAATGTGGAATCATTCAGTTCTCAAGCTTCTGCCTCCCCCAGCCCATCAGCTGCTGCCTTGCCTTGAGTCCTCTCCACCTAGCGGTCCATATCCACTCCTCCTACTGGTCTGGATGAATGTTTTTCCTTTACCCCCTTGGTTGTTGGACTTCCATATATTTTGTTTTTCTGTCAGTTCTGGTTGTTTTTTGTTTTTAAATTTGTTGTTGTACTTCTTTTGGTTGTGCAAGGAGGCACAGTGTGTCTACCTATGCCTCTATCTGGCTGAAAGTAGCTATTTATTTTTACAAAATAAATATGACAACCTCTTTTTTCTTTGGTGTAGCAGATGGTATTTTTTTTTAATGGCTATTCCAATATACCCCATAACAAATGCTCTTCTTTGGAAAAGATGGTGACATTTTTTCCATTGTGTCATGAGGTCTCTAATCCTTTCTGTAGAAACTGAGTGGGCTTATGATAATAAGGTGTGTTACAGATATGACCAAAGGTGGTTGACCAACAGGGAGTTCTGATGCAGAAAGCAAAGCATGTGACAATAGCTAGACTCATATACTATCATTTTGCTTGCTCAATTATTAACTGAAGACTTCCCTGAGACCACCATGGCTAGAAAGCTAGTGTAACCTTAAAGGAGCAAACAACTAAAGAATCTCAGTTTACTATACTCCTCATGGTTGGGCAAAAAAAAATCTTTTCTGGAAGGCGGATATGATAGTGTATCTACTTTTATGACACACTTTTTTCTTTGGGATACTGTGATCCACTTTTCCACACTTTGAGAGCAACTTCTTCAAAATTATAATGGACCTTTCTTCTTGGTATGGAGATGAGATTTAGAAGAGGAATCTTAATGGACAAATTAGAATCTTCATTGCTCCATGTGATTTTAGGGATGCAAATACAGCTAATTGTTTTTCACCTCCACTCTCTATTCCTAAAGCAGTGTGTCCTGAGTCAATTACCCCTGTTAATATAGGTGGCTACTTGGTGGTATGACTCATGAAAAGTCTGAGCTCGACCACTCAGGAGAAACTTCTGAGCTCCTCACATATCCCCACTTATCTCTCGTACATCGTATAATAGTAGCCAAGACTTCTGCTGACCATGATCACTCGCTACTGACACAACCGTGCTTCTTCTACTTGCCAATCTTTGAACACTAGGTGCCCAAGGTTCCCAGGTAACATCTGTAGGTATACCTGAATGAGAACTTTGCTTTGTTAGTGAGAGTATCAACTCCTACAATTTAGGGAACAGGATCTCTAACTCTGCAGAGCTCAGAGTTACAATAAGTGAAAGTTCGCCAGTAGGTCAATGAGAGTGATTGTAAGTAAGACTATCCCTTAACCCATTGGTTCTTAGAATTGTATATTTTTCTTACTGGATATATATATATATATATATATACACTAAATAAAAATTTAACTTAATACATCTTGAGGAATGTTGCCCTCATCCCACAGGATGTTGCCTTTGTGTGGGTATTTCAATAGGTCGGTCATTCCAATGTTCCAGTGTTCTGGATGGTAAATAGATGGTGAAACCAATGAACTTCATATACAGGGTCTCTCTCCCAAAACTTCTTCACTGTAAAGTGGTTTCCCTAGTGGGAACAATCCCTGAAGAATTGTCTAGCTGAGGATCTGTGGAGAAAACAGGCAAATTCATCGCCAGAACAGACCTAGTTCTATGAGAACAAATTCAAAGCCCTTTTTAAAGGAAGGAATGGGTCCAAAGTAACTGACTTGCCAACCTGTGACTACTTGAGCTCCCTGAGAGCAGTGCGTTGGTCTCTGTTGTCATATATAACATTCAGAAGACGCAGTGACCAGATTAGCCTTAGTAAGTGGAAGGCCACAAACTCATGAATAATCTTTATCTCTGCCACCATGGCTACTCTGTTCATGTGTCACTTATGTCCGCAGTGCAGTGACTGCAAACAAGGTATGGTTAATATCAATTAGATAAATTGTTTTGTCTATTTAATTACCCATTTTCACTTTTGTATCAGAATTTTTCAGGCCATTTTAAAATAAATAATCTTTATTATATTTTTCATTACCATTTAATCACTTTATACACCCTCCCCACAACAATCACCTCACTGTTATCCTTGTCCATGAATCCTTTATCCCTTTTGCTCAATCCCTCCACCCCCTAACTTCCCTCCCTGCACTAGCTGTCATCTGCTCTTCCATCTGTACTTCCATCTATGAGTCTGTCTCTGTTTTGTTAGTTCAGTTTGTTTGCTATATTCCACATATGAGTGAAATACTACACTATTTGTCTTTCTCTGACTGGCTTATTTCACTTACCATAATGTTCTCCAGATCCATTCATACTATTGAAATGAAGTTGTAAAAATTTCATTTTTGTGGCTGAATAGAATTTCATTATGTAAATGTTCCATAGTTTTTTTATCCACTCATCTCTTGGACACTTGGGCTGCTTCCATATTTTGGTGATTATAAATAATGCTGCACTGAACATAGGGGTGCTTATGTTCTTTATAATTAGTGTTTTGGGTCCTTCAGATATATTCTCACAAGTGGGAATACTGGGTCAAAAGGCAGATCTTTTTTAAAAATTTTGAAGTATCTCCAGACTTCTTTCCACAGTACGTGCACCAGTCTGCATTCCCACCAAAAGTGCAAAAGTGTTCCCCTTTTCTGCAACCTTGCCTGTAATTATTCATTGATTTATTGATGATAGCAATTCTGATGAGTGTGAGATGATATCTCATTGAGATTTTTATTTGCATTTCTCTGATGACTTTTGATGTTGAGCATCTTTCCATATATCTATTGGCCATCTGTATGTTCTTTGGAGAATTGTCTATTCAAGTCAGTTAGCCCATTTTTAACTTGAGTTGTTTGGGGTATTTTTG
Organism: Sturnira hondurensis; assembly: GCF_014824575.4. Taxonomy (NCBI): domain Eukaryota; kingdom Metazoa; phylum Chordata; class Mammalia; order Chiroptera; family Phyllostomidae; genus Sturnira; species Sturnira hondurensis. Next base: position 5,949,858 of record NW_028090025.1, on the reverse strand, counting down.
GTGTTGCATTTTTAAGTGCTTTATAAATTTTGGATATTAACCCCCTGTCAGATGTATCAGTGAACATGCTCTCCCATTCTGTGGCTTGTCTTTGTTGTTGTTGTTGTTAGTGATTTCCTTTGCTGTGCAAAAACTTTTAGTTTGATGAAGTCCTATTTATTTATTTTTTCTTTTGTTTGCCTTCTCTAGGGAGATATATCTGAAATAACTTTTCTACAAGCAATGTCTGAGATATTGCTGCCTATGAGTTCTTCTAGGATTTTTATGGTTTGGGTCTAACATTTAAGTCTTTGATCCATTTTGACTTTATTTGTATGTGTGATATAACAGGGTGGTCTAATTTCATTTTTTCTAACATATCTGTCCAATACATTTATTGAATAAATTATCTTTAGCTCTTTGTATGTTCTTGTTTCCTCTGTTTAATATTAATAGTCTATAAATGTGTGGGTGTGTTTTGGGGCTCTGTATTCTGTTCCATTGCTCTCTGTGTCTGTTTTTTTTGCCAGTACTAAACCTTTTTGACTTTTGCCAGGACTAAACTGTTGTCTTGTAGTATAGCTTGATATTAGGTAGTGCGATACCTCCAACTTGGTTCTTCAATTTCAGGATTGTCATTGCCATGCAGGGCCTTTTGTGGTTCCATATAAATTTTAACAATATTTGTTATATTTCTGTGAAATACTGCAGGGAATCTTGACAGGAATTGCACTGAATCTATATATTGTTTTGGGTAGTATGGATATTTGAATGATGTTAATTCATCCTATCCACGAACCTAGTATGTACTTCCATTTATTTGTATTTTCTTTAATTTCTATTTTCAGTGTCTTGTAATTTTTCCAGTAGAGGTCTTTCACATTCTTGGTTAGGTTTGTTCCTAGGTATTTTATTCTTTTTTGAAAAAAGACTGCTTTCTTAATTTCCTTTTCTATTAGGTAATTACTGGCATATAAAATGCAATTGATTTTTTAATATTAAGTTTGCATTCTGCTACTTTGACAAATTCATTTATCAGTTGCAGTAGTTTCTTGGTGAAACCTTTAGGATTCTCATGTCATCTGCAAATAAAGACAATTTTACTTCTGACTTTGTGATTTGGATGCCTTTTATTTCTTCTACTTGTCTAATTGCTGTGTCCAGTACTTCCAGTACTATGTTGAATAGGAGAGGCAAAAGTGGACATCCCAGTCTTGTTTCTGATCTTAAGGGGAATGCTTATAATTTATTCCTGTTCTGTATGGTGCTGGCAGTGAGTTAGTCACATATGGCCTTTATTATGGTTAGGTATGTTCATTCTATTCCCAATTTTCTGAGTTTTTATAATAAATAGATGATGGATTGCATCAAAAACATTTTCTGCACCTATTAATATAATCATATGGTTTTAATCCTATATATTCTGTTTGTTAAATCACATTTTAATTCCACATATGTGGTGAATCACATTTATTGATTTGCAAATATTCTACCAACCTTGCATTCCCAGAATCAATCCCACTCGGTCATGATGTATGATCTTTTTGATGCATTTCTGTATCAATTTGCTAATATTTTGTTGAGGATTTTAGCATCTATGTGATGTTGACTTATAATTCTCTTTCTCTGTACTGTCTATCTGGTTTTAGAATTAGAATAATGCTGGCCTTGTGAAATAAGTTTGAAAGCGTTCCCTCATCATGAATTTTATGAAATAGTTTGAGAAGAGGTGTTAGTTCTTCTAGGAATGTTTGGTAAAATTCATCTGTGAAGCTATATGGTCCAGGAATTTTGTTTGCTGGGAGTTTTTTTTATTACTGCTTCACTTTCATTAGGTGTAATCTATATCTATTCAAATTCTCTAATTCTTCCTGATTTATTTTTGGAAAATTGTATGTTTCTGGAATTTATCTGTTTTATCAAGATTGTCTAGTTTGTTGGCATGTTATTGTTCATAATATTTTATAATCCTTTGTATATGTTTTGCTGTCATTTGTTATTTCTCCTCTTTCATTTTATATTATTTTATTTTTAATCTATTTTTTATTGATTGAGTGCAGCTGTCCCCATTTTATGATTTTATTTAATTGGATTCTTCCTCCCTCTCTCTCTCTTTCTTTCTTTTTTGATTAGTTTGGCTAAAAGTTTGTAAATCTTATTTATCTTTTCAAAGAACCAGCTTTTAGATTCATTGATCTTTTGTATAATTTTTAGACTAACTTTCATTTCTTTCTTCTCTGATCTTAATAATTTCCTTCCTTATATTGAGGAATGCTTCCTCTATTCCCACTGAGTGTTTTTATCATAAATGGGTGTTGTACCTTATCAAAAGCTTTTTCCACATCTATTGATATGATTGTGTGATTTTTGTTTTTGCTTTTGTTTATGTGATGTATTATATTTACTGATTTGTGAATATTGAACCATCATTGCATCCCTGGGATGAATCCCACTTGGTCATGGTGTATGATGTTCTTAATGTATTGTTGAATGCAATTAGCCAATATTTTTATGAGGATTTTAGTGTCAATGTTCATCAGCGATATTGGCCCGAAGTTTTCTAAGAACCCTGAAACACCAATCCAAAAGAACCTATGCACCCTACTGTTCATAGCAGCACAATTTGCAATAGCTAAGAGTTGGAAGCAACCTAGGTGCCCATCAGTAAATGAATGGATCAAAAAAGTATGGTACATTTACACAATGGAATTCTATGGAGTAGAAAAAGAGAAGGAGCTCCTACCCTTTGCAACAGCATGGCTGGAACTGGAAAACATGCTGAGTGAAATAAGCTTGTCTTTCAGGAGGTGAAAGACAAATACCATATGATCTCACCTTTAACAGGAAGCTAAACAACAAAACAAATAAAGCAAAATATAACCAAAGACACTGAAATAGAGAATGGGCTGACAGGGACCAGAGGGGAGAGAGGAGGAAATTTCAGAGGAAAAGTGGAGGGATTCACAGGAATGAGTATGGAGGACACATGGACAAAAACTAACAAGGGTGGAGATGGAGGGAGGTGGGGAGCACTGGGGGTGGGCTGGGACGGGAGTAAAAGACAGAAAACTGTACTTGGACAATAATTTTAAAATATTATAAAATGAAAAAAATAATTTCCTTCCTTCTACTCACGTTAGTTTTTGTTTATTGTTTCTTTGCAAGTTCCTTTAAGCATGAAGTTAGGTTTTTTATTTGAACTTTTTCTTGTTTTTTTGAAATAGGCCTGGAATGCTTTGAATTTGCCTTTTAGGATTGGGTTTCCTGTGTCCCACAGATTTTGGATTGTTGTGTCTTCATTTTTATTTGTTTCAAGGTAACTTTTTATTTCTTTCTTGATCTCATTGTTGACCCATTTATTGTTTAATAGAATATTATTTAGCTTCCATATCTTTGCATGTTTTTAGTGTTCATCTTGTTACTTATTTCTACTTGTTCAATTTTATATCTTCATTCACATACTACTAACTTGTATGTTTTTAATATATGAGTTATCTCTCAATCATTTACCTTCCTGGCTCTTCATCAGCTAGAAACTGTTTCTCAGTTCTCATGGATCAATATATATGCTAAATGTAGATCTCTCTTCATTCTATATAAAGTAGATGCCACCCTGGCTGGTGTAGCTCAGTGGGTTGAGCATGGGCCTGTGAACCAGACAATGGTGGTTCGATTCCCAGTCAGGCACATGCCTGGGTTGCAGGCCAGTTCCCAGCAGGGGACTCACAAGAGGCAACCATACATTGATATTTCTCTCCTTCTCTCCTTCCCTTCTTCTCTAAAGATAAATAAATAAAATCTTTAAAGTAGATGCCCAGGGACACTGCCTAAAATTCTGCTCATTGGGATTATAGTTTTTCTTGCTATTTTCCTTCATGTTCATTTTATATTTTGTACCCCATACCAAACCTACCTATCTATAATGTGAGGCTGAGATTTTTGTTCCTTCTTTAACTGATCATAGGGAATATCCTATATGACCACAATACATGTATAAGTTGAAGGTGAGGTGCTGGTGTACAGAAGGTGAGTAAAATGGAGGTCTAGGCTATAATATTATTCATGCAGCTTATCTGTGCCTCAGTTCCTGATTAATTCTGGATTTTCAGTTTCTGTATTGTAATGGATTGCTGTTGTGCCCATATATTAATATTTCCTGTAGAATGAAATAGTATCCAGCTTAGGGTAAGTTTGGATGCAAGATCACCTTCAAAAAAGCATGAGTTGTTTGATGTGGGTTATATGGACTTACTCTATAAAACTAGTGTCTACATTGTATTTCTAACCTCTCAAATTTTCCACAAGCTCCACACTGCTATTTTTTTTATCATTGAAACATTCATCACCATGGAGTATGTAGCTTGTATGGCCTAAACAGGAGGACTTAGAGCACTTTTTTCCCCTCTGATTCCTGTTCAAAGAAACAACTTCTATTTTACCTGGCATATCATCTGGTGCAGTATTCCTAGGTGTTGCTTGAATAACCTCTAGGACCCTAGAAGAAATAATATACAATGTTCTTTCTTCTTTGTTAAAAGAAATGAAAAACGCAGAAATTTTTCTTTACCTTTGGAAGCAGTATTCTAGTGGGCCCTTTACCATGAAATCTACAAAAACTTTACTTTCCACCCTCTATAGGACATGTCTCCTAGTGAATCCTCCATCATACAGACTAGCTCATGCTTACCCTGCCTGATCTGAAAGATATCATTGCTGTATAATGACTTCGATAATGCTAAGGTGGTCCAGATATTTCCATACTGCACACTGACAAAAAACAGAAGAGGTAACCTAGTGTTGAAGCAGGTCAGTAAATATGTGTTGTTTTCCATTTCATGTAAGTACTATTGCAGATCCATTTCGTTGACTGCAACAGAAAAGAACTCATTTGCCAAATCAGCAGCCACTTGGATGAGTTGAAGTAATTCCATAGTCATTCTTTAGGATCTATCCAATTTTGAAGGAACCAGAATGAAAAATTAAATGAAGATATGATAATCATCATCATCCATATCTCCTTTATCTCTTTAGTAAGGACACTAATGGTCACCTTTTTCACAGCAAGCAATATTGTTTTTTATCTACTAGCCAGTCGTAAAGAAGGAAGGGTGCTATTCTGGTGGCTTATTTGGACTTTAATTAGAAGTAGAAATTAATGATATATTAATATATAATTTTTCAAAGGTAAAAGATAAGTAGTAGCCAAAATGTAAGAAAAAAAATGAGCAATTGGATTGATTGAGGGAATTTGTACAATGTAGTAGAAAGACTAATTTTTCTAATGAGTAATGAATACAAGCCAAAAGTTGGTTCAAGAGAAGAATTATGAGATATCTTATATATATGAGAAGTAATGAAGACAAGAAGGAGCTAGATATTTGAGACAAATATAGAAACTTGTGAAACTTAAGTTTAGAGAATGTTTAAAGGGTGGTATGTCTTAGCTGAGAGACTTAGAAGAAAAACAGATTTTGGCCAGAGAGGAGAAAAATTTATTTGAATATGGAGCAGTTTCAGTCTATAAAAAAATTATGTGGACCAACCAAAAAAAGAAAATCAACCTGCTGCTGAAGAATTGAGTCACAAAAAAACTCATATAGATGATTGGCTTGGTGTTTGTGTGTGTGTGCCTGAGACAGAGGGGAGAGGAGAGGAGGGAAGGGGAGAGGAGGGGAGGGGAGGGGAGGGGAGAGGAGGGAAAGAAGAGAAGGGAAGAGAAGAGAAGAGAAGAGAAGAGAAGAGAAGAGAAGAGAAGAGAAGAGAAGAGAAGAGAAAAAGGAGGGAACTTCAGCTGGGGATGCAGTATGAAGTGTACATGTGCATGCTGGTGTTTTGGAAGCATAAAGTATTTTCTACATGTGGGGTAAATCATATACAAAGCCACTGAGCTGTGGCAGCATTTGTAGCTTTCAAGATCAGGGAGAGCTTTTGTGTGGCTGTAGTTCAGGGAAATGTTTGTTGATAAGATGAGGAATATAGAGTGAGCCCAACTGCATGGTGCTTTATATGTCAAACTAAGAATGATGACTTTATAATAATTATGTGTCTCCCAATTGTAATTAGTAGCAACTATAGAGTGTTTTTACATAGCTTTGCATGCTGTAACTGCTAGCAATTTGTAACTTAGTAATTATTGCATGAATAAATGTACTAGTGACTGTTTTTACACTCAGTAGCAGTACTAGTAAATTTCATGACATACCCCAGTGAAAGGAAATAAAGAGTCTTATTTATTATATAAAAAAGCATGCTATTTTAATGTTGTCATGATAATGAAGATTTTTAAAATTGAATATGAAACTATAGCTAAAATTTAAGGACCTCTCTATTAAGAAGCAAAATTGTTGGTAAAAATTTTTGTTATACTACTATTCACCATGGACCTATCCATGATTAAAGAAATTGCAAATAAGTTTTCCTAGGCAAACATCAAATAGCTGATTATTTCTTCTTCCTCCTCCTCCTCCTCCCCCCTCCTCCCCCCTCCTCCCCCCTCCTCCNAACTTCTAATAGATTTATTTTTCTTCTTCCTCCTCCTCCTCCTCCTCCTCCTCCTCCTCCTCCTCTTCTTCTTCTTCTTCTTCTTCTTCTTCTTCTTCTTCTTCTTCTTCTTCTTCTTCTTCTGTTACAATTGCCCCACTTTTTTTCCCTGTTGCTCTCCCCTGTCCTCCTCCACTCTCACAGTCAATCCCCATCCCACTGTTCATGCCCATAAGTCCTCTATTTGTGTTCCTGGACTCACCCCTTCCCCCTTTTTTTCTCCATTGCCACACTTCCCTCACCCCTTTGATCACTGTCAGTTTATTCTTTAGTAAGAATAAATAGTTGATTTCATATTGAATTTATTTTTTCTTTTTGGAAAAGTTCATTTAAAGTACAAGTATGAAGTATAAAAGGACACATTCTATAACCTCTGCATCTTGTTTTTTTGCATAAAAATTTATATGAAGGAAATAATCAAGAAGGAAACAGTACCCTTTTAAATAGCATAATTACCCAATAGTGTGAACGTCTTCAAGAAATGAGAAATATGAGGTTCACAAATGACTGTGTGTTAAACCAAATGTTTAAAACCTTGCAGCTGAAATAAATAATATGAATACATTTTATGCCAAAGAGAGTATAATTTGATTTGAATTTTACCTATTCTTAGGATTCAAGTTTAGAAATGGAAGGAGAGATTTAAACTGTTCCACTGTACACACACAGAAGACAAGGTATGAAATGACATTTGGTATAATTTCTAATTAAAATAATTTTCAATTTTATGCCTGCTCACCTATAATGTTAGGCATTCATGTACTTCCTGGATGTCTTAGTCTGTTTCTGCTATACCAATATACCACAGGCTGGTTAGCTTATAAACAACAGGAATTTATTTATCATAGTTCTGGAATCTGTAAGTCTAAGATCAGGGTGCCAGCATAACGGGGTGAAGTATGCTGGGGTGAAGAGTATGCTACTCTTCCAGATGACAGACAACTTGTTGTGTCTTTACATGGTGAGTCAGGGGAATCAAGGACACTCTGTAGGGTCTCCTTCATGACAAAGTTTCACTTTCATAGCTGAATCAGCTCCCAAAGTTTCCACCTCCTCAGATCATTTCCTTTGGGGGTTAGGATGTCAACATATAAATTTTTTAGGAGGCACAAACATTTGGAGTATAGACCTGATCCTCTCCTCAGTGCAAAGGAGTAAATATCAATAAAATTTCCCCCAAGAATGCCTGTTACTTGATGTTACTTAATTTAAGAATGGACCATGACCTGATTTTGGTCATGGGTTTTGAAGGAAGGCAGTTCAGGATCTTCTGAAAAGGGATGGTACACACACACTTAATATAAGGAACAGGTAGGGGAGTGAACCTCTCTTCTGGTAATGCCTGAACTGTGGAGCCACCTTTATGTCAGCATGTAAATTAATTGAAATGTCTCTTTCTGATCTGCTCAGGAACTTGCCAACATGTGATAATGTTATCAGTGGAAGTGGAGTTCTTCTGAGGAAAATAATTCTCTGAGACCCACATAGGAGTGTAGAGATCCATGGTAAACTTGACCAATGACATAGTTCAAAGGGTTGGTTCCCCGCCTGACTTCCCAATGTCCCATCTCCATCCTCCTCACCTTAGAAAAGGTCCAATATTGTCTTTAGTGTGCCAGAATAAAGGCCATCGTGCAGAGTTTCTACTCTATCTTAAAGTGTGGTTCAGCTTCTGGCTAACTTAGTATGTGTTTCCAGCTGTAGTTCATTGCTGTGCTACAGTATTTAGGCTCCTTCTTGAAGCCTGCATATTCAGTCCACACAGACATAGGCCAGGCAGCTGCTAGGGACACATGGCCATAGAAAGAAAAAAACTGCATTCTGAAAGGGCAAGTTATTAGGCAAGAAAGAGAAAGAGAGAGGAAACATTTTTGTCCCCTGGAATTATATTAGTTTGGGTTTGGGATGGACCAGGTGGTTGTTAAAAAAAAATTAGTCAACTTCCCAAGTTTTCATTGGCTTTTGATAGGTTCATCCCCTCATTAGATTGGTAAAGCCTCTTTTTAAGCACCTACCTCTGTACCTTCAACAATCTAGTATGGAGGGTGGGTGAAGAAGTAGTGTTAATCCCCTTGACAGAGCAATGGTATGATTCCCTGGGATGTTAATCTGAAGCTTGCTGGCTAAGCAAGCAAAGTCATGTTCCCCACTTTTAAGCTTAATATCTAATTCTCTTTAACTCACCATTTTCCTATTAATATATTGACAATGTAATAACAATGGTGTAGTAGAAAGAGCTTGTGGGTTTCATGACACTGTTGAGATTGAATCAACCAACACTGGGATAGCTTCTGTCCAGATTTGTTGTTATATCAGATAACACAATGTATAAGAAAGTAAGACCATTTTGCTCAGATCTTTGATGTTTTGATACCCAAAGTGTCCACATGGTAACAGCATTAATAGAAATTAAGTTATGAGGGTGCTTAGGAACTGACAACCTTGAATCTGAGACTGAAGAAAAGCTCACAAAACACATAAGGTAGGATGAAACATGCATAAAAAGAATTAATAAGGAATTAAGTAACCTTGATTTCTCACATTGCTGAATAAACATTCTGACACTTACTAGATGGTTTGTGGAAATGGTTATTGAGCACACATGTTATCATTTTCTTCCTTCAAAACCTGAAAGCATACTATATAAAATAATTATACTGTATTTTAGATGCAATCTCAACACATTTTTCTCTGTATAACATATGAGTGCTTGTGAATAAATCATTAAAATATATTGCAGTACTTTAAAATTATTATTTTAAATTTATGCACTTTATGGTTGATTAGTTTTGTTAAAAATAATTTCCAAGCAAATTTATTATGGTTAATTTTAGCTAAGAAAATTTCTAGTCTTTAGAATACAAATAGCCAAAATAAGTTTAGAATAAATACCTAAATTTTTTAGTAAAAAATGTTAATAATTAATCATTAATAATAGCAATGTAAGGATAGAATATAATCAGAAAGAGAGAACAATTTTCAAGTCAGACCTCAACTGTAAAAACAGCTTTGTCCTCCTACCTACTTTTCCTTCTCTGTCTTACTCTCTTTCTTTTATTCCTCTGTATGTTTTGAAGTATAACTCTATTTCTAGGGCTAATTCCCTCTTGTTTATATTCAGAGATTTTCCTGATTAACTTATTCACCCACACTCCTTTAGCTATCCCCTACGACCTAAACAGTTCTGAATCTATATGGCCAGCCCAGATGCCTTTACTGCACAAAACCATACATTTCAAATCATTCTTGGAAAATGTCATTTGTCATTAGAACACCTTAAAGTTGTGATATGTAAAATTAACTCTTACTCCCCTAAAACCTTGTTCTCAATTTATACTTTTTATTTAAATAAATTATAGCAGCATTATAGCATCATACTAAAATTTTGGAGCCTTCCCCTCCATAACCTTACATAAAATCAGTAAACAACATACCAATGTCTCCATTAGCTATTTTCTACTCTTCCCCACACCTTACTTATAGCTCTTATCCTTTCTCACCTAGATTATTAAAAAATCTAGTAATTTAAATCTCTTCTTTCATTTCATTCTCCAAAACTCAGTCTTCCTATACTATCTTTCTAAGACACAATTTTGATAAAAATTATCCAATGTCTCTTACTACATTCAAGATAAAACCCAACTATAGTATTAGGACATTTACAAATTGTGGTTCTTCCTTACATATCTTGTTTTTGCCATGCTCCCTAACTTAAACCAAGCTCTGTGTTAGTTGATAGGTATATAAACACAGTGATAATTTTCCCTCGACATAGCAAAGCATCCTGAACTCTCTGAAGTTCTTTAAATACACTTTCCCTCTTTTTTTCCCCTGGTTGTGTGTACTATGGCATACTATTTAGCCACCTGAAAACATCCCACTCACATGTACTTCAAAGTCATAATACCCTTCACATATCCATCCTTCATCCTTCATCGCTTTAGCAATCAAAGGGGAATCCAATCTGTGTGTAAAAAAATACTTCATTTTTATAGTAACTCTTGACACTTCACTTATAACAACTAACAAAAAAACTTTGATTATTTTCCTTTGTTCCTTAAACTAGTTAAATGTTGAGCATATTTTATGCAATTAATTTTGAATGAATAGCATTTGTGTCTCCAGAAATATCAATAACTCTTTTCTAACTTTTGGGTATTTGGCTACTTAAGTCTATTCCACAGCAGCCATTGAGTTTCTCTATGTCCTATGATCCAAGTTAGACATTGAGAACATGAAGATAGTGGTTGTTTTCTCTTAGTGTATGTGATTAATATGAAGTGTTCTAGGACAATTCATTCTGGTAAGGAACTATAGAAATGATCTCTGAAAGTATGTTTTTTAGGACAATCCATTCTGAATACGTAGCATGCCAATGTGTATTAGTTTCACTTTTGTTATGGTTTTATATTTTAATTTCTTTGGATGTTCACCAAGTTCTTGTAAGTAAAATAAATAAAATATTAATATAATTAATGTTTAATAGGTAATCAAATAAAGATACAGGTACTTAAAACATATCACGCAAGACCACACAGCTTGATAAACTCAGACCTGAACACCATGTACTTCAATTGTGATGCATTCTTCCAGCACTGGTAAATTTAATAATTTATGTACCCATCCTAGAACACAATTCCCTCTATTTTTACAGAAATAAGAAGACACAGAAACCCATTTAAGTTCTCTGAGGATAATGAAATGCTTCGGTGTGAGACTACATTGGTGTTAGAGAATGCTACAAATTAATGCATTACAAAAGACTCAGCCCTAGCTTGTGGCTTCAAAGTGATGGATAAACTTGTGACCAGGCAATAATTAAGTTAATTAATTCCAATAACTTTATAAAATTGCATGTTCTGTACAGATTTCTATATGGCCTGAATGTTAAGTAGAATTTTGTTCATGCTACCACAGAGCCATCCACTTAATATCTACAGTATGGACCGAGAGGAAAAGAGCAGGGACATTTTTTAATTCTTTCTTTAGAAACTGATCTTTCAAGCCTTCAGGAGGTTTATCTCAAGGGAGTCATCTGCCTTATTCTGGGGAATATCGGTGTCTTGTGTTTAGTCGATCTCATTTCAGAAGCCATTATACCAATTAATATCATCATCAAGGATCATCTTACAGGCTCATATTAAAATTGCACATGCTTGTTTGTGCCTTACTTTTTGTATACTTAAATGGCAAATACTTAGTCACAGCTTGAAATTAAAAAAATGCCTGGTACTTTCTTATTTAGAGGGTTTAAATTCATTTTAGGGCTTACAAATAAAACTAACCAATAATGTAAGATATAGACAACTAGTGTTTCCTTAAAATTTACATTTTAATATTATTATTGTTGTTGTTGAAGAATACTGAGACTAGAAGGAGCTGTGAAGAATACAGCAGTAGCAAAGGAGAGCCAGAGAAAAGAGAATGTGGCAACCGAAGGAGATAAATGACAAAGTCAGGATAGGAGTAGTTGACATGCAGGAGAAAGATGAAGAAGTAGTTGTTATGAAGTAGTTGCAGGGGAAGACATATCACACAAACATTCAACTAACATGTACTCAGGCAGGAGTAAAGAGAGAGGCCCACATTACACCGTATATCTAAATAATTTAAGGGGATCTATAAGGCTATGACATCACAAAATAAATTTTTTACCTTCTTTGACAAATAAACCTCTATAACAACCACATAAATGCAAGATATCTTAATTTTATTATTTTTACTCATGTCTAGGTATTCAATGTACAGAAGAGCAGTATTTCCATGAGAAAAAAATAAAGCTATGCATACAATAAATTATTACATGTTTATTCAATATTATTTATTTTACGCTTGCATTTTAGCAATGTTGGTAATTATATTATCCAGATAATCACTTGATTTTATAAAATAAACTAAATAATTAAAAATTAACATATAATTATATTCTAACAGCTAATGTGGATACATTTTACAAAATAAAAATAAAAGTTAAACATTGAAAAATTAAAATAGTATAAATTTCATATTTTATCCAAAAATATTCAAAGCTATCTAAAAAATCAAATAATTTGTAATTGATAAATATAAAATTTGATTATAATTAAAGTTAGATATAAATGTATTCTTTTGAAAATTAAATTATATTTTATTAGATAATTAAACATAAGTGTATTATTATAAAAACCTTCTAGTTATGGTAATCAATGGTTATTTGGTTACCAATGTCAAATTAAGAAATTTATAGCAAATTGCTTTTTTAATATTAAATGTATAGCATTCTTGCCTTGAACAATACATAGGAAGTGGGAGATTAGTCTGTTCAATTGTCATGGAAACAAACTTTGCATCCAATAAAACTCACAACAACAAATACTAAAAAATCAGCTTTTCTTTCAAAAATTTTAATTTTACATGTAAAATAGTGTTGATTTACATTTTTCATTACTTTTTTAAAAAATTACACATATCTGCAATACTTGTAAATGGTGTGGTGGATATTACAAAGAATGATATGCAAATATGCAAGGATTGTAGCATAGAAAATGTTTTGTCCCCTCAGAATACTGAAAAGTAAGTCAATGATGTTCTTTCTACTATTAGAGGTATAAGTGCAAGAATATGCTTTGGAAACGGCAACAAAAAATAAAAGCTAATGGACATAAGTACATACTCTTGAAACATTCTAACAAAGATAATCTAGCATAGAGATATGTTCATTATACTGCACAATATACAGGAATGTCCCATAAATTCTTCATTTAGAATTAAAACAATATATCTTACTGTGTTATTATTTTTAATACAGTTATCCCAATTTTGCCACTTTGCCCAGTCCACCCAACTTTCCCCTCAGCCACTCCCACAGTCAATTCTTAAACCATTGTCCATTTCCATGAGTATTCATATATTTTCTTTGACTAATTCCTTCAACTTTTTTCAACTAATCCCTACTTCTCCCCTCCCCACTTACAGCTGTCAGTACGTTCCATATTTCTATGCCTCCGGTTCTGCTTTGCTTGTTAGTTTATTTTGATTATTAGATTCCACTTATATATGAGATAACATGGCATTTGTCTTTCACTGCCTGGCTTATATCATTTACCATGGTAGTCTCCAGTTCCAACCACGCTGTCGCGAAAGTCAAGAATTCCATCTTCTTTATTACTGTATAATATTCCATCGTGTACACATACTGCAGCTTTTTATCAACTTATCTACTGATGGGCACTTAGGCTGTTTCCAAATAGTGACTATTGTAAATAGCTTTGCTATGAACATAGGAATGCATATATTTTTGGAATTGGTGTTTTAAAATTCTTAGGATATATTCTCAGCAATGGAATTTCTGGGTCAAAAGACAGTTCCATGTTTAATTTTTTGAGGAAATTCCATACTGTTTTCCACTGCAGCTAGACCAATCTGCATGCCCACCAACAGTGCACTAGGGTTACCTTTTCTTCCCATCCTTGCCAGCACATGTGGTTTGTTGATTTGTTAATGGTAGACATTTTGGCAGATGGAAGGTGGTATCTCATTGTGGTTTTAATTTGCATATCTCAGATGGCTAGTGATATAGAGCATTTTTTCATATGTCTATGGGCCATGTGTATGTAATCTTGGATGAGTGTCTATTTAGATCCTTTGCCCATTTTATAATTGAATTGTTTGTCCTTTTGGTGTTGAGTGATACAAGTTCTTCATATATTTTGGAGATTAAACCCTTGTCTGACATGTTTTTGTCAAATATGTTCTTCCATACAGTGGGTTGCATTTTCATTTTGATGATGGTTTCTTTAGCTGTGCAGAAGGTTTTTAATTTGATGTAGTCACATTTGTTATTTTTTTCTTTGTTCCCTTTGCCTTAGAGGATATAGTGGCAAAAAATATTGCAATGTGAGATAACTGAAATTGTACTATCTTATTTCCCTTGGGTGTTTAGGATATTATTAATTAAGTCCTTTATCCATTTGGAGGTTATTCTGGTGTATAGTGTAAGTTGGTGGTCCAGTTTCACTTTTTGCATGCACCAGTCCAAGTTTTCCAACAATTTATTGAAGCAACTGAGTTTGCTCTATTGCATGTTCTTGCCTCCTTTGTCAAATGTCATTTGACCATAATGATGTGGGCTTATTTCCAGGCTTCCTATTACGGCCTATTGACCTATGCATCTATTCTTATGGCAGTACAAGACTTTCCATTACAGTGGCCTCATAATATAGTTTAATATCAGGTATTATGATTCCTCCAAGTTTGGTCTTTCTCAAGATGGCTTAGGCTATTTGAGGTCTTTTTTTGGTACCATATAACTTTTTCAAATATTTATTTTAGTTTTGTAACATATGCCATTGATATTTTAATAAGAATTTCATTAAATGTATGGATTGCTTTGGGTAGCATTGGCATTTTAGTGATGTTAATTCTTCCAATATATGAACACAGTGTATGAACATTTCCACTTGTTTATATCTTCCTCAATTTATTTCCTCAGTGTTCTATAATTTCCTAAGTATAGGTCTTTTACTTTGGTTAAATTTATTGCTAGTACTTTGTTTTTTATTGCAATAGTAAATGGGATTGTTTTCTTAGTTTCTCTCTCTGATAGCTCATTATTGGTGTATAAAAATGCTATTGATTTCTGAATATTGACTCTGTATCCTGCTAATTTGCTGAATTCATTAATTAGGTCTAGTAGTTTCTTGGCAGAACCTATATGTTTTTTATATATATTATTATGTCATCTGTTCATAATAAGAGCTTTACTTCCTCCTTTCCAATATGAATGCCTTCTGAAAATCTGGTTATGACTTCGAATACTATGTTGAATAAGACTGATGAAAACAGACATCTCTGTCTTTCTTTTGATCTTTAACAAAATACTTTTAGCTTTTGCCATTGAGTATGATGTTGGCAGTTCTTTTATATATGGCCTTTATTATGTTGAGGTTTGTTCCCTTTATTCCCACTTTCTTGAATTTTTTTTTATAATGAATGGGTGCTGGATTTTATCAAATGCTTTTTCTAGGTCTATTGATATGATTGTGTGATGTTTGTCTTTCATTTTGTTCATGTGAGGTATCACCTTTATTGATTTGCAAATATTATACCAACCTTGCATCCCTGGGATAAATCCCACTTGACCGTGGCATATGATCATTTTAATGCATTGCTGGATCTGTTTTGCTAATATTTTTATTGAGGATATTAGCATTTTTATTCAACAGGTACATTGGCTTATAAATTTCTTTCTTTTTTGTGTCTTTACCTGGTTTTGGAATGAAGATAATACTAGCCTCATAGATATAGTATGGGAGTCTTCCCTTTTCTGGAATTTTTGGGAAGTGTTTGAGAGGAATACATGTCAGTTATCTCTGAATGATTGATAAAATATACCTGTGAAGCCATCTGGTCCAGGACTTTTATTTACTGGAAGTTTTTTTTTTTAAATTACTGTTTCAATTTCATTAGTTGTTATCAGTATATTCAGGTTTTTCACTTGTCCTGATTTAGTTTTGAAAGATTCTCTCTTTCTAGAAATATATACATTTTATCTAGTTGTCCAATTTCTTGGCATGTAGTTCTTCATAGTATTTTATTACAACCCTTTGTATTTCTGTGGTGATAGTTGTTACTTCCACTCTTTCACTTCTGATTTTAATTTATTTGGTCCTCTCTCTTTTTTGGCTTGGTGAGTCTGGTTAAATATTCATCCTTTTTTCTCCCAAAGGGTCATCTTCTGTATTCATTGATCTTTTGAATAACTTTATTTTTTTTAGTCTTCATATAATTTATTTATTCTATGATATTGATTGATTCCTTTCTTTTACTCATATGGACTTTGTGGTTGTTTTCCTAGTTCTTTTAGGTTAGAGTTAGATTATTTATTTGAGATTTTCCTATCTCCTTTAGGTAGGCGTGTAATACTATGAACTTCTCTCTCAGGACTGCTTTCACTGTGTTTCATAAGTTTTGAGTTGTTATGTGGTCATTTTCACTTGTTTTTAGGTATTTTTTATTTATTTCCTGATCTAATTGTTGACCCATTCATTGCTTCTTGGCCTTTTGGCTAAGATAAAGTGTAGAATCTGTTCTTATCAGTTTAAAATATGTTACTTAGCCTCTATATACATAAATGTTCTTGTGTGTTTTTATTGAAGTTGGTTTCTAGTTTCAAGCCATTGTGATCTGAGAAAATATTTGATATTATTTTAATTTTCTTGAATTTGTTAAGACTTATTTTGTATGCTATTATGTGATCTATCTTTAAGAGTGATCCATTCTTAAAGTGCACTTGACAAGAATATGTATTATGTTGCTTTGTAATGAAAAGGTATCTATTAAATTTATTTTATTTAATATGTTGTTTAGGTAATTGTTGTTTTTTTTTTTGTCTGGAAGATGTATCCATTGGTCATAGTTGGGAGTTAAACTCCCCTACAATAACTGCATTGTGGTCGATGTCTTTCTTAAAGTCTTCCTGAAATTTCTTTATATTTTTAGGTACTTCTATATTGGGTGCATATATGTTTACAAGGACAATATCCTCTTGTTGGATTGATCCCTTTAGTATTATGTAGTGACATTTTTTGTCTCTTGTTATGGCCTTAGTTTGGAAATCTGTTTTGTTAGATAGGAGTATTGCTACTTTAGATTTCTTTTTATAAATTTCTATTTGCATGAAATATTTTTTACATCCCTTCAATTTCGGTCAGTGTAAATCTTTTTTTCTGAGGTGGGTTTTTTAAGACAGCATATGCATGGGTCATGTGTTCTTATCCATTCAATGATCCTATATCTTTTGATTAGAGCATTTAATAACTTTACTTGGAAGGTTATTATCAATGAATAGGTACTTTATCATTGCTGTTTTTCTTTACACATGTGTTCCTCTCCTTATATGGTTTTTTAAATTTATTCTTAAAGCAGTCCCTTTAGCAACACTTGTAATGCCAGTTTGGTGGAAATATTCTCTTTAGCCTTTCATTACTCTGGGGAGCTCTACATTTGATTTGCATTTTATTTATTTATTTTATTCTTTTTAAGTATTTTTTGGCCATTCTATTACAGTTATCCCATTTTCTCCCTTTTATACTCCTCATCCCTGCACCCCCTCTCCCACCAACCTTCCCCCACCTTAGTTCATGTCCATGTGGCATACATATACATTCTTTGGCTTCTCCACTTCCCATACTATTATGAATCTTCCCCGTCTATTTTGTACCTACCATTGATGCTTCTTATTCTCTGTACCTTTTTTTCCACTCATCCCTCTCCCCATTCCCACTGATAACTCTCCATATGATCACCATTTCTGTGATTCTGTCCTTGTCCTAGTTGTTTGCTTAGTTTGTTTTTATTTGTTTTTGTTTTCTAGGTTCAGTTGTTGACAGTTTTCAGTTTGCTGTCATTTTACTGTTCATATTTCTATCATCTTCTTTTTCTTAGATAAGTCCCCATAGTATTTTGTATAATATGGACTTGGTGATGACTGACTCCTTTAACTTGATTTTATTTGGGAAACACTTTATCTGTTCTGCTATTCTAAATGATAGCTTTGCTGGATAGAGTAAACTTAGATGTATGTCCTTACCTTTCATGACTTTGAATACTTCTTTCCAGCACCTTCTTCCCTGTGAGATTTCTTTTGAGAAGTCAGTTAATAGCCAGCCTTAAGGGGACTCTTTTGCAAGTAACTGTCTCCTTTTCTCTTGCTGCTTTTCAGATTCTCTCCTTATCTTTAATCTTGGGTAATGTAATTATGATGTGTCTTAGTGTGTGCTTCCATGGGTCCAACTTCTTTGGGGCTGAGTTTCCTGAACTTCCTGAAAGTTTATTCCCTTTGCCAAATTAGGAAATTTCTCCTTCTTTGTGTTTTCAAATAAGTTTTCAATTTCTTGCTCTTCCTGTTCTCCTTCTAGCACCCCTATGACTGTTGTAATTGTCAGATGTTTAAATATTGGAACATTTAAAGTTGTCCCAGAAGGTCCTGGGCCTCTCTTCATTGTTCTGAATTGTCATTTCTTCATTCTGTTCTGATTAAATGCTTATTTCTTTCTTCTGCTCCAAATTGTTGATTTGAGTCCCAGTTTCCTGCCCTTCATTGCCAGTTCCCTGTCAATTTTCCTTTATTTCACTTTGCATAGCCTTCACTTCTCCTGTTTTGAGTACTTTGTGGCAATACTCAACCATTTCTGTGGGTATAATGATTACCAGTCTTTTGAAATGCGCGTCTGCTAGATTGGCTATCTCTTCATTGCTGAGTTCTGTTTTTGGTGCTTTGATCTGTTCTTTCATTTGGGCATGTATTTTTGTCTCTGTGTGCCTGTTACACAGTAAGGGGCAGAGCCTTAGGTATTCACCAGCATGGGACAACTCATGTTGTTGCTGTGTTGTGGTGCTATACATGGGAGGGGAGTTCGAGAAGGAACAATGCTGCTTGTTCAGTTCTCAGCCAGCTTTCAATCACTTTCTCCACTATCCACAAGAAAATTGGGCCCTTATGGTTCTGATTCCTAGGTAGGTGAGTTTGTGTATATTCTAGGACCCTCTGAGTCTCTCACGTGAATTCTCCTGTGAGGCTGGGAGTTTCTCCCACTAATACAATGCCCACAGGTTTTCACAATCAGAGGTTTTGAGGCTTTATTTACCTGCACTGGAACCCTGGCTTGCTAGGTCTGTCTTGCTCCCCAGTTGTTCCTTCCTATTTATCCACATGCATGTGTGAGACCACCCAGTCCGCCAGCTGCTACCTTGGCTCTGCCCCAGTTGCTAGCCTCTGCACCTCCTACCAGTCTGGATGAATGTTTCTTCTTTAACTCCTCGGTTGTTGGACTTCCATTCAGTTTGATTTTATGGCAGTTCTGGTTAATTTTTGTGTTTAAATTAAAGTTGTTGTCCTTCTTTTGGTTGTGCACTGAGGCAAAGAGTATCTACCTATGCCTCCATCATGGCCAGAAGTCCTGTACTTCCTCACCTTGCATTTTAAGTAAACACCTTACTGGACAGTGTAGTCTTGGTGGCAGATCCTTGCTTTTCATTCCTTTGAGTACTTAATGCAATTTCTTCTGGCCTGTAGTGTTTCTGTTGAGAAATCAGCTGACAGCCTTCTTGAAGCTACTTTGCAGCTAACTAACTTCTTGTTTCTTGCTGCCTTTACTTTTCTCTCTTTCTCTTTAAACTTTGCCATTTTGGTTGTGATGTGTCTTGGTGTGGGTTTCTTTGGATTCACCTTGATTGAGACTCTTTGTGCTTCTTGAATTTGTGTGAGTTTTTCCTTCACAAGGCTAGGGAAGTTTTCTGTCATTATATCTTCAAACTGGTATTCTATCCCGTGCTCTCTTTCTTCTACTTCTGGGATCCCTATGTTATGAGTATTGTTACTTTTCATGTTGTACCAAAGTTCCCATAAACTATTCTCATTCTTCTTAAGTGTTTTTCTTTTTATTACTCCTTCTTTTTTTGTTGTTTCCTACTTTGTCTTCCAATTTGGTGATCCTCTGCTTCTTCTAGCCTGGCTTTAATACTTCTTAGTAAATTCTTTACATCAGATATTGCATTCTTTATTTCCAGCTGGTCCTTATTCAAAGATTCTATATGCTTTTTCATGCTGATGCAGTTGCCACCAAGTTTTCTGTATTTCTTACTCAGTTTCTTGAGAATTCTTTTTTTTTAAAGACTTTATTTATTTATTTATCTTTAGAGGGGAAGGAGAGAGGGAGAGAAACATCAATGTATGGTTGCCTTTCGTGTGTCCCCTGCTGGTAGTTAGCCTGCAAGGAACTGGTCTGCAACCCAGGCATGTGCCCTGACTGGGAATCGAACCACGATCGTCTGGTTCGCAGGCCCGCACTCAATCCACTGAGCTACGCCAGCCAGGGCCACTTGAGAGTTCTTATAACTGTACTCTGAGAATTTACTGGTCTCCACTTTATTTAGCTGTTTTACAGGTGCTGGCAGTAGAAAACAAAACAACATAAAAAACTAAACCAGAACAAGCAAAAAAAACAACAACAATAGCAAAATCAACAACAAAAGAACAAAGAATAATAAAGATGAATAGAGAATTAGAATAGTAAAAATTGGAGACAAAAGAAAGAAAAAAGATTGAGAAGATCAAAGGAACAAAAAGTGATTGTGAGAGGAGAAAAGGTAGAGAACTAATCTGAGTAATGATTAAAAAAAGGAAAATGGGAGAAAAGGGACAAAAAAAGATATAATAAGAAAAATAATAAGAGGAATAAAAAAGGGAAAATGGAGTAAGAAAATGTAAGCATAAAATAAGATATATGAAAAATAGAGCAACAAAAATAGAAGAAAAAGAACATAATAAAAAGCCTATGAAAAATAGCAAACATAATGAAAAAATCAAAGTGGAATTTTTTTCTCAGATTGTTTAATGCTTGCCTGCTGAGCTCTTCTTTTGGATGCAGTTTTGATGTTGTCTGAAGCTGGTGTAAGCCAATATATGGTCCTATACCCATCTAACCATCAATTTCCTGTTCAAAGTTCCAAGTGATCTACAGTTTGTGGCTTTTTCTTCTGGGCTTGGCTGTGCACCAGATGGGCCAAGCTATGCGGCAATGCTGTTTCTTAGCTACAGTGGGTCAGTAATTCTCCCAAGATGCTGAAGGATCTGTCTGTACCTGCCTCTGCCTGCTGGCCTGCTATAAGTCTTAGATAAGTTGCTAATCTGATTGTTTCTGAGAGGGTTTCTGGTGGAATCACAGTGATAGGACCCCTGTATCTCTCATGGGACATGCCTTTTAGACTGTAGAGAAGATGATGAGTGTGTTTCCCCACCCCTGAGTCACTCTTCTGAGTCTTTCCTAGATTATGTCCCTGAACTCAGTAGGGCAAAGCCCCTAGTAGACAAGTGGGTAGGACCTCCATAGCCCAGATTTTGGACCTTCTAAAAATCAAGAGGGTGTTTCTGTGGTTCTCAGCGAGGGGGTAGTACTAGTGTGGTTCCGAGGGAAGTGTATGGGTTGGCTGTGCTCTAAGGCTGGTGTCTGATACTCCCTGAATCTGCTTACATTACCATTTTTTCAAATGGGTTAAGATGCAGGATAGAGGAAAAGACAAAAGAAAAGAAGTAAGGTGGGGCAAACAAGTCCAGATAGGACAAGTAGAATTCCAGAGCATGGGGTGAGTGATATTCCATAGTGTAGGATAATTGTTTTTCACCTGGGAGACACTTGTTCCTCTCAACAAAGATGGCTGCTGCATTATTAAGTAATATGCCTGCGCAGAAATCCCCACAAACCAGTCCACAGTGACTGTCTCCAGTGCCTCCCACTCCAGACTCTCCTCACATGACTTCAGTTCATGTCACCCTCCTTTTACTCACCTCTAAGAAGAGTGGCCGAAACACAAACCTGTGATTTGGTTCTTTAAGAAAAAAAATATAGTGGCTTTATCTCCAACAGGCTCCATCTCTCCCAGGCAGAAAAAACTCTGTGGCTTTTCACCATTGAATACTGCATAGGCAGCTGGTCATGTCACTGTCAGTGTTCCATTCTTGGGATAACAGCCCAGGGTTAAGTCTTTTCTCCTCCCCAGGGGAAGGTCCCATAGCCCTGTCATAATTTCTACTTGTGGACCGTGGGAACAGTGTTGTCCCCTTTCACGTCCTTTCCTTTCCTACCTGTCTCTATTTGGTTTCTGGCTGTCTTTGGTTAAAGTTTCTTTTAAGGTAGTCTTAGGTTTTGTATATTGGGTGGCTGTTTCCCTCTTTTGTTTTATTTTCACTCATGCAGTATTGGTCTGGGATGGGGTGTGAGAAAGTTCATCTGATTCTACTACCATCTTGTGACCTCCCTCCTGAAGTTTCTACTTTTTATATACTCAAACATAAAAATTAAAACCTAAATTAAAACAAAACAAAACAAAACCGAAAAAGCTATCATTGCATCTAGGAAAATATGGGAGCAGAAAATCACCTATGACACTAGGTGTGGAGCCTTGCATGATTACTCAGCAGGAAACACCAACATGCAGCAAGTAACGGACAGGAAATAATTGCAGTGGATAAAACAGATATGGTATATTTACACAATGGAATACTAATCTACCATTAAAAAGAAAAAATTGCCCTTTGCAACAGCATAGACACACCTGGAGAATATTATGCTAAGTGAAATGAGTCAGTCAGAGAAAGACAACTACCATATGATTTCACTCATGTGGAGTTGAATGAACAAACTGAACTGACAAAGGAAATAGGGACAGACTCATAGAAAGCAGGCTGAGCACTCTGAGTGTTGGAGCTAGGGGAGTGGAAGGATTTAGCAGAAAAAATTTAAAAAGAGAACTCATGTACACCAACAATGGTGTGGTGATTGTTGTGTGAGAGGGGCTGGAGTGAAAGAAATAGTCATGGGGGATAAATGGTGACGGAAAAAAATCTCAACAATTAAAACTGTTTGTTGTTCAAACAAAAAGCCAGGAGTGTTCACTATTATTTTAATAATTTATCATTTCAGAAGATGTAACTAATTTGAAATAAAACTTAAAAAGGAACTAATATTCAAAATGAAAAAGAAAATCATATTTATTTTAAATTGATATAAATGTGTATCTAGAAAGGATAAAGACATTTTAAACCAAATTCATACTCTTGACCAAATAATCACATTTGGGAGTTAAGCCTACAGAAATTAAGAACATCTTATGAAATTACCTAATGTATTATTCAATAAGAACAAGTTTAAAACTGAGCCATATAAGATAATCCTGCAAATGTATAGCAAACCCTATACATTTATGTGTTTGTTTATTAAAGAATACATCTGTTCATTAAAAAATGAAGTATAAATGAAAGCACAATCCGTGTAACTTTCACATTATGATGGTGGGATGGATATCAAGAGGCAAGGATAAGGGGAGATCTTAATATTTATTAATGTATATACATATTCATGTTAGTAAGCATTAATGAAAAACATGGTGACAACATCAACTAATAATTATAAATATATTATTATGCTAAGATTATAAATTTCTTAAGAGGTAAGAAAACTTAGAATGAAAATTACCTTCTTAACACATTTTAAGTGTGCAGTAAGTATTGTTAGCTATAGGTTTATGCTGTATAGAAAATCTCCAGAGCTTAGTCATCTTGTATAGTAAAACTTTATTCTTATAATTATTCATTATGATTTTTATGTTGAAGAGATTACTTTTTCTGAAGAGAAAACACATTTTTGGAAGAGTTATAAGTTTGTGTGAAAGAGTAATTATATTTTTATATATTATGTAAATGTTATATATTATTGATTATAACACTTTCAACTTGTGTGATATGATTCAGTGTATTTTCCCAGATTTAAATGAATTATGCCACCTTTTAATACAATTAAAATCATAAATGCTCTATAATTTTATAGCCAGGTAAAGTGCTGGCATTGATGAAAATGGTGAATAAAATGTAGAAGAGAATGAAAGCAAATCTCCGACTTCAGCCACTGATTTGTGCTAGATGCATGCAAACATATTCCATCATTTCTTGTTTCACCCTTGTAGAAATAAGTAAGTGACCTTAGAAGCAAAAGTTTACTTTGAGGAAAAGTTGCTATCTCTGAAACACATAGCTATTGTACATTAGTAAACTATAATATCCAGAGCATTATGACATTTTTGTTTTTCTTTAGATGTTAATATATGCTGCAATTGAGAAAAATGAGGTAAATATCATTCCAGATTAGACTTTTCACAGTGATAGTGAAGACCCTAACCCAAATTAAAAATTTTTCTAATAAAGCTTAGCTGAAAAATGACTTAATATTTAAATATATTTATACTTAATACTTTTTAAAAATAGTTTATTCATTTATCTTTAGACGGGATGGGAAGGAGGGAGGAAGAGAAACAGCAATGTATGGTTGCTTCTCGTGCATTCCCTTCTGGGAACTGGCCCCTGCTGGGAACTGGCCTGCAACCCAGGCACGTGCCCTGACTGGGAATTGAACCTTGATCATATGGTTCACAGGCCCACTCTTAATCCACTGTACTACACCAGCCAGGGCTATACTTATACTTTTTAACTGATTTCTCAAGGCAGTAAAATTAGTATTAGAAAATAAATAAACCCTTGGATGATAATTTCAGCCATTAACTCATTTTCTGAGATATACAAAGTCATTGCAAAGTAATTTTCATGCTAACATTAGTAGCACTAGGATGGTAAGTCAGTTTCAAAATTCAATATATTTAAAGCATTCTTTCTCAATTGTACTGCTAAGTCAAACATAAATTGTACCAAAATCACACTCTTTTATCAATTTACATATTGTTTATTAAAACATTCTGAAGTTTTCCCAAAAGATGAGATAGTAAGTCAATCCCAAACTTGTAGAATTGTGAGAAGAATCTGCCATTTAGCTCGACCTCCAAATTATAAAGCATTAAGACAATATGAGGACCAGGAGTGGAATGAATTTTTTAAATATATAAATTAATTTTCTTTGGCTGTAAAATTATAAATTGCTTTGAACTTGCCTTTATACTCAGGAGGGATAATCAAAATAATATTGTCAGAACTGTGTTACCAACCATGAAGTATGCTTTTTAATAATAATACTATCGTGATTTGATATAATTTTAATCTCAACTATTCATGATCATAAAACATGTATCCATCTTGAAAGAATTAGCAAAATATCCTGCGAAAGATACTGCTTTTAGTTTTTTTTAAAAAAGAGAAAGGAAACAAGCTTGAAGAAGCAACAAAAACCAAACAAGTAGATTATTATGTTGATTTGATGGCTTAAGACTTTTTCTCACTCAAGCCTGTAGCTCTGGTTTCTGACGGGGCCACCATTGAGCATTTTGCAGGTATTACAGTAATCTAGGGGAGGATATAATCTAGGGGAGTATATAATAGCTCAAAATTCATTTAATGGCAAAACAAATGGAGAGGTGGAGAATTTTAAGAGTTTATGAGTTAAAATACATAAATGTTTATGATCTATTGAAAGTGTCAGAGACAAGTATACATTAAGCATTAATTTGAGTATATACTTTTTATGTACTATTAAACTTTCTATCTTACTCACAACTAACAATGACAGGTTAAGAACAGAGGTAAAAATGTGAATTCTTGTGTCCTCCTTCCTCTAATCCCCATAGCATGGATTGCTCAGACCCTGTAAGTGGTTTTAGCCAAACTATTAAGAGATAATTTAATGAACCCCATACTAGTGATTTAGGCAGTTCATGATCAATTTAGTTAGTGCTGGGCAGTCTATGAAATGTGGTCCAGTTCAAAGTCCCTGAGACATATATTCCTTGCAGGAACTGGGTTTCTTTATTGCTCCTTGTGGCAGAAATACAAATATGATAGCTGTATCTCTGAGGTACTTTAGCTCTCTCTTAGGAGTCCTGATCCTAATTGTAGACAAAGTTCCAAATGCATTTTCAAACTTCCCTGATTATAAATCTTATCATAAAGTGAGATTTTTACACATTTTGCTTTAAAAATATCCTAAATAAGTGATCGCATATACCATCTTCATTAATACAATTTGGGAAAAGAACAAGGTAAGAGTATTTGTTCTACTTGATACCACAACTTATTGTAAAGTTATAATGGTTAGTAAACTGTGGTTCCAGTCCCATAATAAATTAAAAAATATATAGACTATAAATGAAAATCCTAAAACAAACACTTTATATAGAAATTTTGGACAAGGTTGACACTAAAGAGCAGTAGAGAAAAGAAGATGCTTTTTCAATAAATGAGACTGGAATGATATAGTATGCAATGATCAGAAAAATATAATTTTACTTTATCTCTCACCACACCCAAAATAAATGATCAAGGCATAAATATGAAAGGAAAATTAATAAAAAAAAATAATAAATAACTTGGAAAATATTTACTGGCTCTAAAGTTTGGGGAAGTTATCTTCTACAAGATACAGAAAGCTCCAAAGAAAATTAATGATATATTTAATACACTCAAGTTAAGAGAATTTGTTTATGTTAATATAAATAAGTTAATAAAAACTTAACAACAAACAAGAAAACCACAAAAACAAATTAGAATTTGATGGTCAATAGAAAGAGAATGAGACAATAAAATACATTTCACAAAATATTCATTTGAATCACTATTAAGCACATGATGCTGTATTTTATTTATAGCATTAGTGGTGAGAAAAACACACAGAGAGATACCACCAGCACCCAAAGGAATGGTTAAACAACAAAAATATAAAAGAATAATAACATCAATGTAGACAATGATTTATAAGAGATAAATCTGGCTTGCACTGTGAGTAAAACAAAAATTTTACAACCAATTTGAAAAACACAATCTACTAAACCTTATCTATGGAAGCTGGTGATGTGTTTGTCTGTGACCCAGTAAAACCACTCAATAGTATTTACCAGAGTAATCCATGCTCATGGTATCAGGTATATGTCTAATGGTCATCAAAGCTCTGTCATTCACTGTATCCAAGGAAAATGAACACTTCAAGTATCTACCAACAGATGATTGATAAAGAAATTATGGTATAAGATAGAACAATTAAGATAACCAAATATATTGTGAATGAATATTACCAGCTTAATGTTGAGATGTGAGATATAAAAAATTCATATGATTATTTTTCAAATGTTCAAAAAGAACAAAACTAGACTGCTATTTTTAGTGCTACAAACTAGGCAGTGATTACCACTCAAAATAAAAATTGTCTTTAGCAAGGTTGTTAACTAGTGATTAGGAAGATGCTTCTAAGAGCTTCAGGTGTACTTTCAAAGTTCTATTTCTTGAACCGTATAATAGAAACAATTTATTTACATAAATATTTAATGCTTTAAAATTAACACTACAAATAACAATTATAGTAAATTAAAAAATATTTTTATTTTGAGATAATGACATCTGCTAAAAGAAAGAGAAACATTTCAGTGGTAATGTGCCAATAATAAGGATTACTTTATGTAGCAATAACTAATATTCATTGTTTAATATCCATTACTGCTAGAGTAAGATCAATTTCAGTGGAAACTAATAGCAAATAAAATAGAAGGCCATTACTAAGAAAAGCCCTCCAGGAAATGTAGAGCTTACAAAAAAGACCTATCTATGGTTGGTATCAAGTGTATTACCTACATTATCATAGTAACATCTTCAACAAAATGAGGATATAATGTATAATTTCATGACCTCTGCCAACAAAGACAGTTTTACTTCGTCCTTTCCAATTTGGATGCCTTTTATTTCTCTTTCTTGTTTGATCACTGTGGCTAGAACTTTAAATACTACATTGAATAGAAGTGGTGAAAAAGGACAACATTTTCTTGTTCCTTACCTTAGTGGGAAAGCTTATAGTTTTCTCCCTTTAACTGTGATTTTGGCTATAGGTTCTTGTATATGGCCTTTATTATTTTAAAGTATGTTCCCTCTACTCCCACTTTGCTGAGCATTTTTATCATAAATGAGCGCTGTACCTTATCAAATGCTTTTTTGCATCTATTCATATTATTATGTGATTTTTGCCTTTCCTTTTGTTTATGTGATATATTAGGTTTCTTGATTTGTGAATATTGTACTATCCTTGCATTGCTAGAATGAATCCCACTTGATCATGGTGTATGGTATTTTTAACATGTTGCTGGATGAATTTGACAATATTTTGTTGAGGATTTTTGTCTGTAGTTTTCTTTCTTTGTTATATCTTTATCTGCTTTGGAGTTTAGGATGATGCTGGGCTCATAAAAAAGAGTTTGGGAATTTTCCCTCTTCTTGGATTTGTTGGAATAGCCTGAGAATGATACGGGTTAACTCTTCCTTAAGTATTTTGTAAAATTATAATGTGAAATGATCAGGTCCAGGGCTTTTGTGTAATGGGAGGATTTTTTACTATTGCTTCAATTTAAGCATCTGTTATTTGTCTATTAAAGCTTTCTGCTTCTTTTTGATTCTGTTGTGGAAGATAACCATTTTTGAAAAAATTGTCCATTTTTCCCAGGTTTTCAAATTTATTGGCATATAATTATTTGTAGCAATCTCCTACAATCCTTTGCATTTCTGTGGTATCATTTGTAATTTTTTTCTTTCATTTCTGATTGTGTTTATTTGAGTCTTCTTTTTTTTTTTTCTTGATGAGCCTGGTTAAAGGCTTGTTGATTTTTTTTTATCTTTTCGAAGATCCAGTTCCTGGATTTATTGATCCTTGAATTGTTCTTTTGGTCTCAGTGTCATTAATTCTGCTTTGATCATGATTATTGCCTTCCTTGTACTTACTATGTGCTTTATTTGTTGTTGTCCCTCCAGTTCTTGTAGATGTGGTGTTAGGTCATTTATTTGAGATATTTCTATTTTTTTTAGGTAAGCCTGTATCACTATGAACTTCCCTCTCAGGATTGCCTTCTCTGTGTCCCATAAATTTTGGACTGTTGTGAGTTCATTTTCTTTTGTTTACAGAAACTTTGTAATTTCTTTCTTGATCTCATTCTTAACCCATTTATTTATTGTTTAACAGCATGCTATTCCATCTCCATGAATTTGCAAATTTTTGAGTGTTTTCCTTTCTAGTTTCACTCGCTTGTTGTCAGAGTAAATGGTTTATATAATTTCAATTTTCACGAATTTGTTGAGGCTTGTTTTGTGTCCTGTCATGTGGTTTGTCTTTGAAAATGTTCCATAGGCATTTGAAAAGAATGTGTACTTTTCTTCTTTGGGATGAAAGTATATATATATATATATATATATATATATATATATATATATATATATATATAATGATTTAACAAATATATATTATGTTTATATATATACATATATATTATATTATATGTGTATGTATATATATGTATATATATTCTGTTAAATCCATGTAATGTAATGTGTTGTTCATTCCAAAATATTCTTGTTGATATTTTGACATTTTGTTTGGCAGATCTATCCATTGTTGATAGTGGGGTGTTACATTCCCCTACTATAATTGTGTTGCTGTCTACTATATTTCTTTAAGTACTCCAAAATTTTTCTGATATATTAAATGCTCTTATGTTGAGTACATATAGATTTACAATATTTATATCTTCTTGATAGATTCTTCCCTTGAGTATCATGGAAAGTGTCATGAAGTGTCCCTTTGTTTCTCTTTTTATTGATGTTGTTTTGAAGTCTATTTTATCTCATATAAGTAGTGGAATGCTGTTTTTTTCTATTTGCTTGGAATATTTTTTTTCCAGTCCTTCATTTTCAGCTGGTTTAGGTCTTTTGTTCTGAGATGGATCTCTTGTAGGGAGCTTATGTGTGGGTCATAATTTCTTATCCATTCAGCTAATCTATGTCTTTTGATTGGAACACTTAATCCATTTACATTTAAAGTTATTATTGGTAGGTACTTATTCATTGTCATTTTACCTCCTTTGTACCTATGTTTCTCTCTCACTCTTTTTCTTCATCTTCTTAAAGAAGTCCCTTTATCATATCTTGCAATACTGGTTTGGTGGAGGTGGATCTTTTAGTCGTCTTTTATCTGGGAAACTCCTTATTTCACCTTCCATTTTAATTGAGAGCTTTGCTGGGTAGAGAATCTTGGTTGCAGGCCTTTGATTTTCATTACTTGGAATATTTCTTGTCATTCCCTCTGGTTTGTAGTGTTTCTTTTGAGAAGTCAGTGCTAGTCTTATCGGAGTTCCATTGCATGTCACTCCCTGTTTCTCCCGTGTGCCTTTAAGATTCTCTCTTTGTGTTTGAATTTTGTCATTTTAATTATGATGCGTCTTGGGTTCAGTTTGAATGGAAGCTTCTGTGCTTGTTTGACTTGTGTGACTTTTTCTCTCATCAAATTAGGAAAGTGTTCCATTACTTTTTCCAACAGGCTTTTCATCCTTTGCTCCTCTTTTTCTCCTTGTGGTATCCCTATTATTCAGATATTACATTTCATGTTGTCCTATAGTTCCCTTAACCCCTCTTTGTTCATTTTGAGTATTTTTTTCTTTTCTTGCTCTTTCTGGAAGTTTTTTCTTCCTTGTCCTCCGGCTCGCTGATCCAGTCCTCTGCTTTATCTAGCCTAGTTTTGATTCCTTCTTCTGTGTTTTTCAAATCAGAAAATGTATTCTTTATTTCTTCTTTGCTCTTGTTAGTTTCTTTGATCTTTTTCGTGCTGGTATACCTTGCAGGAAGTTTCTCATAGTTTCCCTGTAGTTTTTGGTAATTCTCTCTGAGCTCATTATTCTCTTAACAGAGAATACTGATTGTCTATGTTTCATTGACAGTCCCATTTTTCCCTCTGATTGCGTTTATATTTTTCTTTATCTTCTTTTCTCAAGTGTAACTAGAAGGTAAATAGTGTTAAGTTTTAAATTGTGTTATTTTACTGAAACTCATTATGTTTGCTCCAGCTACCTACCTATTTATTTATTTATTTATAATTCTGGAATACTTCTATTCAAAATCTTTTGGTCTTTTGGGTCTTTTTTTTTTGCTTTTATTGTTGTTCTCTCCCTCGAATAAATAGATTCTTTCCATTTATCTTTTATGGTTTATTAAATACTCTCTTAGAATTTTTCACCAACTTGTTTTATCCTCTTTGCTGAATTTGAAATCATTTCCTCAGATTATATTTCATTTTGTTAATTCTCTATATACATATCCATAAATACTTTCTCAACATTAAAGTAAATCTGTGACTTAAAATATATACAATAGAAGTAAAATATATAAAAATAGTAGACATAATTTTATTTTAATTTTACTTTTTAATTACAGCTGACAGTCAATATTATTTGTATTAGTTTCAGGTATACAGTAAAATGGTGAGATAATCATATATTTTGCAAAGTGATCCTCTAATATTTCAAGTAACCACCTGGCACCATACATAGTTATTACAATATTATTGAGAATATTCCCTATGCTCTACTTTACATACCCATGATTATTTTGTAACTGTCAGTTTCTACTTTTTAATTTTATTACTGCTTTCACCCAGTTCCTAACCTCCTTCCCCCTGGAAAATTTCTTTTATGTGCCCTGACCAAAGATTGAACCCACACCTTGGCATATCCAGATTACATTCCCAACCAACTGAACTATTTGGTCAGGACTTAAATAAGCAAACTTCCAATTTTTAGTGCATAGGTAATGAAGTACAAATGATAACAAAAATAAGCTCAATCAATAAATTCATGGAGGATAAGAAATTTTAGTGCAAAATTGTATATATCTGTATATATTTATTTAAATATATTTCTCATTTTAAAATAAAATCCTAAATACAGAGTTTAAATTATATTATTGAAAAGATATTCACAACTTTACTCATATACTTTGGTCTAGAATATAAATATGCATTATTATAATTTGTTGAAGTAACATAAAAACAGATTAATTGAATATTTCACATTTCTAAATAAAAATACATATGGAAGTATAGAGGCAGTAAAATTCAATTTTTTTATTTATTAAATAGACATAAAAGACTTACATGCCACATCCTGAAACACTACATTTGCTAAAAATCAGATGTGGTCCCTGCCCATACAGTTTTTAATTTGTTAGAGAAACACATTAGGCAATTACCATATAGTTAAGTATAAGACTTTAACTGTGACAAATGTTAAGAGTCATTTTATGATTGAGGATCTAGAGGTTAGTTGGCAAGACTATGGGAGGTGAGAAAAACATTGTAAATAACACCAACTTGAGATGGACAATATAGGTGGGAGGTACCCAGGTCAACAAGGGTGAACTTCTTAAGAGAAGAGAATCATCTATTTACTTTCTATGGCAGAAGAAGCAAGGACAGCTAAAGTCCACGAGTGGAGTTTGTGTCTAGCTCAGTGATGAAAATATGAATGAAGCTGGAGAAGAGGAAACGGGCGGGACATACCATAGGTGTTATTTCTATACTCACTTCAACCCCCAATTCTTCAAGACAGAGTTTGGAACTGAATTTGGTAAGTAATTAAATACATAAATAAGAAAATAAAAAATTATATAATTTATATATATGAAATATTTATTAAAATTTAATGTTTTTACTTACTCAAGATTTAAAATTAATCAAATTTCTCTATATTTGTGTGTTCTATGAACAATCAAAAGTACTTATTGATGAAAATTATTATAATGTTTTAAGAAACTTCAAAGTCTCACAGTAGAGTAGCTTTTGATAATGGGCCTTCATTAACAACTGTCCCAGGTGGGTGTCTTCAATTTGCTGTCTAACCTGTACTCCTTTTGATTCATATATGTTTTTTTTCCAGCAACTCACTGGATAATTATTCCCCTCATTTATGATCTGAGATCATAACTGTCTTGGAATATTGTAGAAAGGTGTCCACACTGAGGACTGTGTTGGGCATGGGCCACAATATTTAAGTCTGATGAGAAATGTCTCTGCTTAGCTAATCAAGCATTAAAACATTTTGAAAAAGGAACCAAATTCTTTTTTTGTCCAAAAACAACAGCCTGTAGATGGAGACTCTAGGAGAAGATAATGCAAGATTCTAATTCTGTGAACACTGGATCTTTTTTCTAGTCATTCCTCAGTTTAAATAATGTGAAGGCTCTTGACAATGACCATCACAGTTGTCCCTCACAGGCAGCTTCCTCACACATCCTCTTTCTTCTAAGACAAGATCCTTCTGTTTTCCTAGTTTCTAGACCCCCATATATATGTCTCTTTATATTTTCCATTATTACCTCTTAAAATAAACACAAACATGTATATACAAGTCCACAGAAACACACACATATTATTTTTCTTTGTCACCAGTTCAACTTAAACATGTTTGAAGTATCTAATCATTTAGCAAGCTATAATTTAGTTTTTTACTTCAAGGATATGAAAGCTAAGTTTTCAAACAATATAAATAATTATTTTTATCAAGGTAAATATACCTTTCTTCTTTTAACTGGTTGAGTTCTTCTAATGGATCAAAATAATGGAAATGACAAGTATGAGGAGGTAAAATGTAGTCAAATTTCTATATTGAAACTGGTTGAATATTCACATCTAACTCCATTTTAATGATTTACTTAACATAGGGAATTTATGATTGGATAATAATGATGCTTATAATTTTATAGAGCAGTTATTTCTTGGCTGGCAAGAAAAAGGTGTCTTAAAAGTAAACAGCCATGCAGAAAATAAATTTATCGCTTAGTTAATGAGGAAAAAAACTGTCCAAAGTTGTTGACTTCTAATTTAGAACTATATCATCCAGTGTTTGATCAGGAAAGAAGAACCACTTCAAGTATTTTTAAATAAGAGACTTATTTTTAGAATTGCATTTGACTCAGTGGTAGAAGGGTTTGGGGTGATGATGTCTGGAATAATCAGTTTTTATGAAGCACTGTGAAGCCAAGCACATCCAGAAGATTAATGGAAACATGAAAAAGAACTAGGGCAGCTTATGTTTTCAAGACTGTCAGCTCTTCATCTGGTGGTGGCCTTGCTCATGCGGTTGGTCAGCAAAGGCATCAGTCAGAAAGAGTTGCATATATAAAAAGTTAACAAGAAAAAGTTGGACTGCCAACATCTCTGTGTCTCACTACAGTATGATCACTGACTCAATTCTGCCTTCCAAATATTTTGTAAACCTTCATTTCTGAAGTATGTGACAGTAATTTTCCTACCTGTGTTAGGTTCTCTGTTAATGTTCCTGAACAAAAGTGGTGTTCAATTGCCTACTGCCAAATAGATACAGAAGACAAAGATTGGTGGGGAAGAAAAAGGTCTTTATTAAGATGTTTTGCAATTTGGTGGAACAGGTTATTCCCTAATTTTAGGCCAATCTCACACAGACAAAATCCATTTAGCCCAGAATTAGAAAAAGTGCCCAGAAATCCCACTTTATCTTTATCTGTAGCCCAAGGCTGCTGAGTAATGGCTCACTGGCTTCATCTACCTCCCAGGCCAGTGCCACCATTGCCGCAGCATAGCTTCCCACTTGGGGGAAATGGGGCCACTGACGACCACTACAGCCAGTCATGCAGAGGCTCCATCTGTGGGGTCCCTTGCTAGCAGTTGCCCCAGCCCCTAAGGTCAGCAGATGCTCTGGCCTACATGTCCATACCCAGATCCCAGAGGAGGAGGAGAGGCAAGTCTCTGCCCTCCCTCCATTTCAATCTCCTGGCCCTGGCTTCCATGTAGTCTGGAAGGGTTGACCTTCTCCAGTCAATCCCGTCCTTTCCCCAGGCTAGACTAGAAGGTCTGCACCTCTTTCTGCTACCATATTACTATTTAGTTATACATGTCTCTGTGACCTTTGGTATCCTCTTCAACCAGAAATAGGTAGGAGGGCTTTTATATTTATCCATTTTACTCTAGCCTTGGGCAGACTCCATGCAAGGTTTCCTTCTACTACATCTCTGCCTGGGGCAGGGAATCTATCATCATGTGCATTGCTAGCTTGATTGCCAGAGCATTACTTTGGGCATTTCATGCAGCATCCCTCCCCACTCTGGGGATGCAGCCTCATCTGCACTACCTTGGGACCCATCCCTCACTTCAGCCATCCTCTGCCTAACAATCTGGCCATATCTCATTTTAACACTCTGGGCAATTGTGATCTTACAAACGCAAATGAGTGAAGGTCTCATTCTTCTGTAACTACTTCTTGTTAGCCAAGTATGTAGACCTGCCTATCTCAGAGCCCAGATAACAAAAACGGGGGGTTCTGGAGAGAAGAGAAGACTTTACATCAGGGAGAAGGGTCTTGCAAAATCCGAGTCAGTTTTTTTTTATGTTCCTAAAAAGCAGTGTACATTGATGACATAAAAAGCAGGATGACACTGATGGACAGGTTAGCATCTTTGTTTGTTCTTGAGGTGGTAAGAAGGTTAAAAGGAATATTTAGAATCATAAAAACTAAGTGATAAACGTAG
The DNA here is from genome assembly GCF_014824575.4 of Sturnira hondurensis. NCBI lineage: Eukaryota > Metazoa > Chordata > Mammalia > Chiroptera > Phyllostomidae > Sturnira > Sturnira hondurensis. Next base: position 5,914,505 of record NW_028090025.1, on the reverse strand, counting down.
GTACTAATTCTACAGTGTCCCAGATTAAGGAAAGAGTGGCTTCCTTAGAGGAAGGTGTGTAAAGCATGTCACACTTACCAAAACACTTTATCCACTATACTTGATTCAAATTAGGCTGAGGAGAGTATTCTAAGGTTCCCACCCCCTCTGAATTATTGTGGGCCCTTTTTGTTGACCTATAGGGTAATAAAAAAGCAGTTTTGAGTAAGGCTTATAGACTGCTCCATATTTCACCAACTCACCGTATAGGTGAGCCAAACTGTTGAGTCTCAGGAGGCAGTGATGTAGACTGGCTTTTAAAGTGAGGTATATACTGTATAAACAAACCCCAAGGTAAATGAGGTCATAGGCATATACCCTATGCAAATAAAAGGAAGAGCACAAATGTTAATTCACACAGCACATCATCAACCTGTCTGAGTCTGCTAGACTGTCATTTGAAAGGATGTCCATCTGCAAAGGCTTTGCTAGAATGGCACTAAGCCTTAACCGTTTCTTCTGGTGATGTCATCATATAGGTAAAATCTGTATGGCATATACGGAAACACCCTTAGAAAAATCTCAGTTCCCCACAATTCCCAGCCCAAAGATGGGAATACATCATTCAGCTTTCAAGTGGAAAAACAAAAACAAACAAACCAAAAACCTTTGAGGACAGTTAGCTTCTCTAGAATCCAATATCCACACTAGGCATTGTGAGTTTTGTTGAAACATGATCTCTCTCCTTAAGATATCCTCATTGTCATTAAAAGGACTGAATTAAATCCAGTTTTAATGTTGGCTTATTATTTGTATAAACATAACAAGGACAACAATTAATCACATGGGCTCTTTAAATATGTTTTGCTTCAATTTCAACAAGAAACCTTTAGATTAAGCTTTAGTCAACCATTCAAGCACAGAAGCCAAGCCCCCAAGCTGCCATATGGGTTTCCCTACAGTACCTACATTCCTCCAATCTTTTAGGTTACCAAAGTGTCTTAAGATTCCTTCCTTCCCATCTTTCAGTACAGCAGCCTTTGTTCCTTACCTGGAAAGATTGCCATAAACTACATAATCAAACAAGGTACCAGGCCTTTTATGCAGTGTGCAGTGTAGCTTCAAATTCAGTTCCCCGAGGCTTTGTGGTGACATCCAGGGTCCAGGTATGCCTCCTTCAGGAATGATATTCCAGTGAAAATCTTGATTAATAAAACCACAATTTGAAACTAGTCTTATCGGATTGATGCAAAGAAACTTTGTGCCATAATGCCAAGTTCTGGAGGGATCAGGGTAGGGAGAAAACTACAAAACCCTTCAAATATCCACCAACATTGTATTGCCTTCTGTTACTAAAACCATACAATTTCTTTCCAACTTAATGTGAAATTGCAACTCTTAAAAACCTGAATTTCTTTTCAAAATGGAAACAAAAATAAAATCTAAAGCAAACCTCATCTAGGGACAAACTGATAAGACAAAGTTTCACACAAGTATTGTCAAACTAAATCCTGTAAAAGGAAGAACTTGGAATCTTTTCTCACCAACTGGAACACCAACTGGTCCTCAGATGACCTTTACTGGGTTCAAATGGCATGAAGCCCCAAACAGCAGCAAAAGAGGAATACTGGTGAACATAAAATAGCAAAGTTCAAACCAAATCCCTGAAAGAGAAGCAAGCAAGCAAAGAATAACTATAACCAAGAACTGACGTTTTTCTTCTTTTAAGTATAAAATTTTCACAACCTTATGTATACTTTCAATAGCCTAATTCATATTCAATCTTTGTCCTCTTTTAACAATGGGAAGGACCATACTCTAACTCTGTATTAGGCAGTTAAAATTTCTTATATTTATAAGCATATTCCATATCTTCTTGAAAAATCAGACCTTGCAAAAATCCTATTATACAATTAGCTGAATGCCTGGACATATGGGATCTCATCCCACATTTCCAGCCTTTGGCAATATAATTCCAACTTCATGATAATAAAACAATGTGGGGAAGCACTTATGGGCAATTTTACCCATATTCCAAATATACAGGGGCCAAGCAATGTTACAATAGAAGCCAAATTCCTTCTTAGGAATTAGATAATGGCTGTATATAACCCAGTCTTCTAGAATTAGACCCAGTGGGCCCTGGCTAGTGTGGCTCAGCTGATTAAGTGCCAGCCTGTGAACTAAAGGGTCCCAGGTTCAATTCCTAGTCAGGGCACATGCCTGGGTTGCAGGCCAATTCCCCAGTATGGGAAGCTTGAGAAGCAATTGTACATTGATGTTTATCTCTCTTTCTTTCTCCCTCCCTTTTCCTCTATCTATAAATAAATAAAAATTTAAAATTATACTCAGTGAGCTCATTCCAGTAGCCAAAACAGAACAGTGCTTAATGGCCTGGGTGTACAGGCTCAAAGTTATGACCAAAATAAAGTAGACAAAACTGGGAACATATAAGCAAAAATTACACCCATGCTTCTATCTCACAAGAAGGTTTTAGAGTCTTATTTTCTGCAAACTGATGCTGCAAATTGTGGCTCCCAAACTGTTCCTCTGAAAACTCATGTGATACTCACCCCCCTTTTAGAGTCTATCTCCCTTCCTGGACTCATTTCCACAGTGGAACTCCAGAATTTGGACTTTTTCCAGACCCCCATTCATGGCTCCCATCGTGGTCCCCATTGGATGTTGGTCGTAGATTCTAGAGCTCAAGCAGTCTCCATCAGATCCCAGTTGCAAGCTCAAATTGCCTCCCTCAAACACTAACTTGTAGCTTCCAGAACCATCCCATCAAACCCCCCATCCCATCCCACCTCCCATCAAATCTGTTGCACAGGGAACAGAATGGCACAATGCCCAAGTGGTACATAGTACAAATGGCATTAAACCCAAGTTGCATAAAACCTAATGTGGTGCTGACATGGCACAGAGCCCAACTAATGGATGTGGCCTGCCATATTACCTGGAACCCAAATGGTGCAATACTCACCTGGCCTAAAGCCAGAGTAACAGGTATGTTCCACCAAGTGGTACCACAGGTGGCTCTGACCAGACCTAAATGACCTAGTGACCAACCCCCAATCCTCATGCTGGTTTGGCTCACCCAGGCTTGGAATCTCTTTCATCCAAAGACCATACCTTCCTGGTGTTTTCGGTGACCAGCACCTTGAGCAGAGGTGATGGAAAGTTCCATGAGACTGCAAAATCCCCACACTGGCGCTCCCAATGTTGGCCTACCACAGCAGCTGGGACCTGACTAAGGTTCTCAGAGACCTATCTGGGTGTTGCCAAACTGTAACTGATCAAAAGTGGGGATCAGCTGCCCATAGCCAAATTCAGGCATAAGTCAAATGTGGGGGAAGAAAATGGTCTTTATTAAGATGTTGCACAATTTGAGGGAGCAGGGGACTCCTTGATCTCAGGTCAATCTCACACAGACAAAACCCAGCCACCCCCGGAACACTGATTCTCAGTGTTCAGAAACCTCTCTCCACCCTTGTCTATAACTGCAGGCTGGCTCTCAGGCTTCAAACTCCCTCCCTGGAGTCTGGGGCTGGGGCTGCCATTGACAAGCTTCAATTTCCCACTCTGGGGCCTAGGGCCACTGCCAACCACTGCCACCATTTATACATGGGTTCCATTTATGTGGGCCTATGCCTGAGGCTGCCTCAGACCCCAGAGATAGTGAGTGGTTCAGCCCATACATCCATGCACAGTCCCAGAGGAAGAGAAAGGGTGAGTCTCTGTCTTCCCTCTATTTAAACCTCCAGGACCAAGCTTCCATGTGCTCTGGAACCTATTTCCACCCTTCCATGTGCTCTAGCTTCCCCAGTCAACCACATTCTATTCCCGGGCTATACCGGCAGGTCTTCACCTCCCCTTGCCACCATGCTAAACTTTAGGTATACATGCCTCTGTGACCTCTGGGTTCTCCTTCAATCAGGAACTAGAAGGAAGTAGGAAGGGTTTTAACCTCATCCATTTCACTCTAGCTTTGGGCAGACTCCATGCAAGGCTTCCTCCTGCTGCATCTGTGCCGAGGGCAGGGAGTCTGTCATCACATGCCAGGCTAGCTCGATTGCTGGGGCAACAGAATGCTGCTGTGTTGCTTCAATGATTCCTGTGAATCCTCTCTCACACCCAGGGAATGCAGCTTCTCCTGCACTGCCTTGGGGACTTTCCTTCACTCAGACCCTTCTCTGCCTAGTGATTTGGCCAAATAACCCTGTATCATTAACTTCTATCACAGAAGATCAGAGAATTAAATGGTTTTCCAGGCATACTCTTCCCTTATCCAAATTTTAGTGGCAACCAAATCTCATGTTAGTCATAGCTAATCACCCCAGCTATTACAATAACCTATTTCTACCCTTGTCAGTTAAAGAGTTCAGGAAGCTCAAAGTAGCCAAGTCTCTGTCTGTCTCTGTCTCTGTCTGTCTCTGTCTCTCTGTCTGTCTCTCTCCCTTTCTCTGTCTCCCTCTCTCTCTCTCTCTCTCTCTCTCTCTCTCTCTCTCTATATATATATATATATATATATATATATATATATACACAAATATATATATATATATATATATATACATATATATATATATATATATATATATATATATATATATATATATATACTGAGTCTTCCAGGAGGAAGATTTTCCCTAGGAAAGCCTTGACAGAGCCCAAAGTTTCACTAGGAGAAATCTTTTTTCTTTCCTAATAAGTCATTGGGGGAAATAATGAAAGGAGCTACTTTCATTTTCATCCCTTGAACACCATCCCTTAAATTGTGGCAGTGGGAGAAATAGGAGGACATTACTCTAGGTCCATAAAGTGTTACTGCACAATTAGAAGCAATTACTGAGTTATTTGAAAACCCCCATTCGGCTTCAAGTTAACATGGAATAGGGTAAGATCAATGAATCTCATGTGTCCAAGTCCAGTGTCATGCTCATTTTTTTGCAGTAAAATGAGTTCTCTGGTTAGAAATGATACTATACCTAAACCATGACAGGGTATAATGCAGCTGTAAGTCTGTGAATGATGGTTTTGTCAGGTGCATTACAGACAAGGAAGGCAAATTCATATCGAGAACAAGTATCCATTTTAATAAAAAAAAAGTCTTGCCACTTCCATAATAGATATAGTCCAATGTATTGATAATAAATTAGATCAATATTATCAAGCTGGCTGGTTTATTTCCTCAGGAAATGGTACTATGTCATACGCTATTCCCCAAATATATTTATTGACAATTTTCCAATTGGTTTTCCAAATCCTTGAATATTTATACAATTCACTATCCTCTACAGATTATCAGTGTAAATTGGTATACTGGCCCTTTTCCCCCTCAGGCCAAGCAATGAGGAATATGGCTCAGTCCTGACAACTAGGAGGATTTCCTTTCACCAACCTCTACCAGGGCCTCCCACAGTTAAACCATCATCTTGAAACTATCCTCCTCTGGTTATTCCCAATAACACTAATTCATATTCTGGTACCACTATCTGTCTACCAGGCCTGAATTCCTCTTTTTTAAATAGCTGGTCATTGGTACCATACAATTAACATGTTGTTCATACAATTACCAGGTGGGCTTCAGGCCCCACAGAAGTCACATTCTTCATTTGCTAGTATAACCTGATAAGGAGTTTTGCAGTACACACCTAACTTTATGTCTCAATGAGCAAACTATATCAGCATTTTAATTCTGGCATATGCTATTAAAACACATAGTTTTCACATATATTTCTTGTAGCCTCTATGATCGAGAGATCCTTCCTCACTCTTTAGTATTTTTTCTACTTTTCCATTTAATTTTCTTCATTGAAGAATAATCTAAAAGTCTAAATTAAAATTCAAGTCTACTCGTGATAGATTAACTCATGACAAAAAAATGTTATGGTGTTCATTACATTGCTTATAGTAACTTTTTTCATGGTCACTGTCTAAACCAAACAGAAGAATGGTTTCAATTTTCTTCTGGAGGCAGGTCAAGCTATTGACCTAACCATTGTTTCCAGAGAGTGAAAGTCAGCCAACATTTGTCTTAGCCCTGGCTCCCCACACAGATCTGTACAGAACGAGAATATTAGAAGTAAAATTCTTGTGTTTCGGGTGATGTCCTTCAGAAAAGTTTACCAAAATATTTCAGTTAAGAATTTTATTTGCTCATATTATTTACTAATACAATATGATTTTAAGGTCTCATGTTCACATTGTTAGCAATGATTGCTAAAAATTTTAGTATGTTATGTTTGACATGATGAGTTTTTTCATATAACTATAGATATAGTTAGAAGAGATAAATATATAACATATTACATATATATAAATACATAACTAGATATATGACCTTTTAACCATTTGTTAATATTGATTTAGCCAACTATTACAATGATATTCATTTTTTATTATATCTTTTACAAAGCTTGGAAAAGCTTTCTAGAATTATTAATCACTCATGGTTTTGAACTTTGTTATTTCCATTTATATAAAAATACTGAACTTAATGCCATCAGTATATTGTATATATATATAAAGGTTGTATACAGTTATATAAATACATTTAAATACAATATTACAATATACACATATAAGTGTGTTTATGTACATATATTTTTAAGTTTATTTATTTATCTTTAGATGGGAAGAGAAGGAGAGAGGGAGAGAAATATCAATGTATGGTTGCCTCTCATGCATCCCCTGCTGGGAACAGGCCTGCAACCCAGGCATGTGCCCTGACTGGGAATCGAACTGCGATTGTCTGATTCGCAGGCCCGTGCTCAATCCACTGAGCTACACCAGCCAGGGCACACATATTCTAATGTCAACATTTAAGGTAAACATTTCTTATTTAAAAAACAAAATATTTAATAATAAATTATGTTATTTAAAATATCAATTAAAATAAATCTAAAGCATTTTAAGTATTGGTTTTATAAATATTATTGAAGTAAAAGTGCAATTTAGTTTTTTGCAGATAAATTTTCAAAGCACATTTCTAGATTAGAGGCAACCAAACCCAAATTATCCATTTTATTAGGAAATCTAAGAACCATATGATTTTACCCATATGTGGGATATAAAATTGAAACTTATGGGTTCAGACAATGATACGGTGGTTACCAGAGAAAGAGAGCTAAGTATAGGGGTGAGGGTGGGTAAGGTGGCTAAAGAGGGCCAAATATTTGGTGACAGAAGGTGATTTGACCTTAGGTAGTAGACATACAATGTGATATGCAGATCACGTATTATATTAGAAATGAACAATTAAAAACTTTATGCACCTAGTAACCACTGTCATTCCAATAAATTTAATAAAATTAAATAAATAATAAAAATAAAACCCATAGATTATCTAAAACCTGGCTTCAATCTTTATCATATTGAAAGTATTCCTTCATCAAATAGAAAATGGGTTTATTTAATTTTGTTTTTGATTTTCTTCTTAAAAGTAGATAATGAATTCTGAAATAGTAAATGAAAAGTAATTTATAAATTTATGAAAAAATAAAACATTGTGTAATCTGTAGGTTGAATATTTGTCTGCGTAGTACTCAGAATCAAAGATAGAATTAACATAAAATATTATATCATCTATGTATAAGTTTTTATAAAATATTTCACTGAAAGAATAGGCTGTCTCTCCCTCTAGTTTGTCTCTTGAACATATGAAGTTTTAATATTTTATTAAAAAATATGTATATCTTTTAATAAAGAAATATGTATATACACACACACACATACAGAGAGATTTGTTGTTCCATTTATTTATGCATTCACTGGATGATGCTTGTCTTTGACCTGGCCAAGGACTGCACCTTCAAGACAACATTTTGATCAACTAAACTACCCAGACAGAATGATCACATACAATTTTAAATAATTTTTCCTAAAAAATTTAAAGGTTTTTTAAATAATGAATCCGGTTTTTACATGACTACTTGCCAAGAGTAATCACAAGTATCTGAATAAAGCAAGTGACCCCTACTCTTTTTTCTCCTGTTACATGGTCATTGACAGTTAAGTCAAGGAAGATGTATAAAAGACCCATGGACAAAGACAATGGGGGTTATTGAATGTGGGAGATGGGGGTAAGTGGGACAGGGGAAGGTAATGGGGGGAAATGGGGAAAATGGAGACAATTGTAATTGAATAACAATAAAAAAATTTAAAAAGAAACAAGTAAAATATTTTTCAAAAAGAAAAAATGAATGAAGCAGATAGGCCTAAATTAAACAACTGTTTATAGTTAGATTGAGACCCTGACATTTACATTTTATTTAGTTTTTTGTCTATTATTCTGCTGCCTCACTCTGAAACAGATAAAATGCAGGACATCTGGATAAATTTGCATTCATGTTTAAAAAATGTTTTAGTATAAGTATATCCTACTCAAGATTTGGGACATACTTACACTAAATTATCTTTTGTCATTTATCTAAGTACCAATACATTTAAAATTCTGCATTATTTTGGGGGGTGGGGATAAATCTTGTCTGTGGAAATCATATTCCTCTTTTCAGATTTTCTACTCTCAAGTACACTTGAGAGTAGACAGCCTTGTTTTGTCCAGTTTTTATTAAATTATACATGCCTAGATCCTCTAAATAAATTATTAAAACTTGAAGGATGTCTTTCACAGAAATTCTTTGGAAGAATATTAGTATCAACATAACAAGAGTTTTCATCATATGTAACATTGAGAATAATATAATTTTAGAAGAGCTATACTTTTTTGTACATGTGAAAAACTTTTTACATCAGTTATAAACATTCCAGTGTCTTTCTGTTAGATTCGGTTTTCAAGGGGACAAACAGAGTTAGAGAAACAATTGCAATCAAATTACTGGAGGAAAGGGAGATATTTAATATAAAAATTGAACTCCTAACTTGTTCATATCAGCTACTAACCAACTCAACTAACTTCATGGACTTAATAGTTGGAATTAAGGGGTTTTAGTAAATTCAATATCTTTTGATCAGAAATGAAAAAATGGTTGTTATTTTATAAAACTTTAAAGTTTTCTTCTATAAAATATTAGACTATTAATTAAGCCATGTTTATGCTATTTGTTCTTACCTAAGTATTTTTTTTTATTTTCCATTATTCTTTTTTTTTTTTGGCAGGGGCATATTATGTGGGCTCATTATCTTCTCTCAAGATCACTGTGAAAATTGATCATATTTTCTTTCTACCTACTTTGTTGGTTTTCTTCTTCACTTATTATTAAAAACACTTCCTGCCCTTACTGGCATGACTCACTTGATCATTTTTCAGTAAAGCAAAGAGTCACTGGTTTGATTACCAGTCATGGTCCATGCCTGGGTTGTGGGTCAGTTCCTAGTTGGGAAACATGTGAGAGGCAACCAATCCATGTTTCTCTCACACATTGATGTTTTTCTCCCTCTCTTTCTCCTTCCTACCCCTTCTCTCTAAATATGAATAAATAAAACCTTTAAAAATACTTCCTAAAATAGCAAAATATATCTTCTATTAGTACAATTATCTGGGATGTCTTACATACATGGATTTAAAATATATCTCCTCTATGACAATCTTATAATGCTTTCTTTTAAGCCTTTAATAAAACACATTATATAGAAATTTTCTTTTTATAATTAATTATGCTTTCATGACAAAAACCAGATAGATAACTGAAAACGAGCAGAATTTTTGATATATTCTCTCAGTGACACAGAGTTAATTTTTCTCTGTTACAATAAAACTTGCTTTAGTAAACAGACCTATACTAAAATATTTTAATTATTTTTTCTTTTCTAAATATTTTCTGAATAAGTTTTTATGGATTGAGAAATTATTCATTTTAATGTTTTACAATGCTTATTCAATTCCTGCTTGATCTTTTACCATTGAAATATAGTATATAACATGCATTCTAAATAATTTCTTATATTAAAGTCCATGAATTTAAAGATGAGATAAACATACTATAAAATGTCTCTCATTTTTTATTATGAGAGTATATTTAAGTAGCAAAGAGCAAACCAGATTTTGAGTCTGAGAATACTGGTTTTAAATCATAACATTAACACTTATAACACTCCTGATTTTGGGGGGTTTATCTAACATTCCTGCCATTCAACTTTCTCATTCGTAAAATAGGATAATAAGAGATAATTCAAATATCTAGTATAAAGACTAAAGTCATTTAAAATATGAAGTGAAGTCATAGATACCCCATAATTACATCCGAGCTTCAAGTCCTCCTTGGGGTCTTTTTAGCAGGCACTGATCTAACACACAATAAAATGAACCAAATTGTATCAAATGCATATTACTTTACTGAACTGAAAATTCAGCAATCATTAATAGAACTATCACTGAAAGTTTTATCATAAGCCATTTTTCCAATAATTTTGTACTATTGTTTCTGTATAAGTTTGTTTTCAGAAGTCTATGTGTGTGTGTGTGTGTGTGTTTCTATAGCAGAATGCCATGCTTTCATGAAATGAGAGGCCTCTTCTAACCGGACTGATTTATTCCTGTTTCTCTTTCTGAAAATATCTAGCATTATTAGGGCTGCCAAGAACTTCAGCCAGTTTTCTCTTTCAGCCTTCTCTTTAGTAGACTTTTACTTAATCAAGGGCCTCTAGATGTTAGAGTAGGTGATTTTAAGATTTCTCCTATTTCAGAGTAAGTCCCCCAAAGGCAAATTATTCTACAATTCCACATACACAATAATTCAAGCAACCCAGATATGACTTTAAGGGGATATAACTAAAATTTCATTGTTGTCCTAGTGTATTTTTCTATTTTTAATAAATTAGGTATTAAGATGGTTCTTTTTATTTCCTTTTATTAATACACTCTTTGTTTTAATTTTAATTGTTTTCTTACTCAAGGATATGTTTATTGACTTTAGAGAGAGAGGGAGGAAGGGGGATCTAGAGAAAGAGAGATGTGAGAAACATCTGTCAGTTGCCTCCCATATGCACCTCCACTGGTGATAGAACCTGCACACTAGGTATTTGTCCTGATCGGAATGGAACCCATAACTTTTGGTGTGTAAGACAACACTCCAATCAACTGAGACACTTAGCAAGGGCAAGGTGGCTATTTCTTGATTTTCAGATTTAGCAGAAATTTTAAATTGCATATAATTCAATATCAGTTGAGGCTGAGTATTGGTTTGCTCTGAAATAACTCTTACAAGCTTTCCCCTTAAAGTCAATAAACCTGTGGATTTTTTACTTTATGGCTTTTTTGTTATTTTATTTTCAGATTTTTTATTGTTGTTCAAGTGCAGTTATCTCCATCCCCCCCCCCATTCCTTCTAACCTGAGCCATCCCCACTTCCCACCCTTGATCCCATCTCCTTTGGTTTTGCCCATGTGTCCTTTATACATGATCCTGAAAACCCTACTCCCTTTCCTGCATTATGCCCTCCAAACTCTCCTCTAGTTACTGATGTTATGTTTTTTTTTAATATATTTTATTGATGATGCTATTACTGTTGTCCTGATTTTTCCCCCACTTTCCCCCTCCACCCAGCACCTCCACTCCCTCAGGCAATCCCCCCCACTAGAATTAATGTCCATGGGTCATGTATATCAGTTCTTTGGCTACTTCATTTTCTATACTGCACTTTATATCTCTGTGGCTATTTGTACTGCTTAACCCCCCTCACCTCTTCACCCATTCCCCCACATCACCTCCCATCTAGCAACCACCGAAATACTCTATATATCCATGATTCTGTCTCTATTCTTGTTTGCTTAGTTTTTTTTTAGATTCAATTGTTGATAGATAAGTGTTTTTGTCATTTTATTGTTCATAGTTTTGATTTTCTTTTTTAATAAGTACCTTTAATTTTTGATATAATAATGGTTTATCTGGAAAGTTTTTTATCTGTACTTCAAGTCTACATGATAGCTTTTGGGGGTAAAATAATCCTGACTGTTGGCTCCTCCTTTTCATAAATTTGAATATTTTTGACAATTCTTTCTAGCCTCCAATGTTTCTTTAGAGAAATGAGCTAACAGTTTTATAGGAACTCCCCTGTAGGTAACTAACTTCTTTTGTTGCTTTTAAGATACTGTCTTCATCTCCAGCCTTTGGTATTTTTTTAAATTTCTTTAAAGATTTTATTTATTTATCTTTAGGAGGGATGGGAAGGAGACAAGGAGAGAAATATCAATGTGTGGTTGCCTCTTATGTGTCCCCTGCTGGGAACTGGCCTGCAACCCAGGCATGTGCCCTGACTGGGAATCGAACCGTGATCATGTTGTTCACAGGCCCGCACTCAATCCACTGAGCTACACCAGCCAGGGAAGCCTTTGGTATTTTAATTATGATGTATGTTGGAATAGGCCTCTTTTATGCAGGCATCCATTTTATTTGGGACTCTCTGTGCTTCCTGGACTTGCATGTCTATTTCCTTTACCAAATTAGGGAAGTTTTCTTTCATTATTTTTTTCAAATGGGTTTCTAGTTTCTTTCTCTTTCTCTTCCCTTTCTGGTATGGTACCCTTATGGTGCAAATGTTGGACTTCTTTAAGGTGTCCCAGAGGCTGCTTATACTAGCCTCATTTTTTTTATTCTTTTTTCTTCTTATTGTTCTGTGTGGTGGTTTTTTGCTTCCTTATGTTCCAAATCCTTGATTTAATTCTCAGCTTCATCTGCTCTACTATTATTTCCCTGTAAATTGTCCTTTATTTCAATTAGTGTATTCTTTTTTTTCTGACTAGACATTTTTTTATGCTGCTGAGGTCCTCATGAAGTTCCTTGGGCATCCTTATAGCAGCTGTTTTGTAGTCTGTATCTGATAGATTGCTTTTCTCCATTTTGTTTAGCTCTTATTCTAGAGTTTTGATCTGTTCTTTACTTTGGGACATATTTCTTTGTTTCCTCATTTTGGCAGCTCCCCTGTATTTGTTTCTACATATTAAGTAGAGCTGCTTTGAATCTGTGTCTTGGTAGTATGGCCTAATGTAGTACATGTCCTGTAGGGTGCAGTGTCTCAACCTCCCCTATCACCCAAACTGGGTACTCGAGGTATGCCCTTTGTGTGGGCTGAGTACACCCTCCTCTTAGAGTTGAGCCTTGTTTGCTACTGGCAGGTCAATAGGAAGGATTTACCTAGGCCAATCAATTGCAAAGATTGGCTGTGACCACCAATTTCCATCCTCCATGAAGGATCAGCTGTGTGAGAGCAGGGTGGTGGCATTTCAACATGTTCTGTAGCTGTCCACTGGGTGCTAGGGCCCTGGAATTTCTCAGGTTTTGCAGACTAAAGTCAGCCCCCACCTGTGTTTTGCCCAGGACCACTCTGCCTAAGCCATAAAGCAATCTGAGATGGCTGCTACTTGTGCTGAGATCAGAGATTCCCAGGCAAAACCAAGCCATGAATCTAGGCTGGCTACTGTTAGTGCCAGGCCTGGGACTCAGTGAGGCCAGCTGTTGCTTTTTTGGAAAGGATTTAGAAAGTTGTGAAGCATGAGCCAAGACTAGCCAGCCATTCATATGGAAGAGCAGCTTGGGTGAGCCTGTAAGTTAGATGGAGTGGAGTCTTTGGAGATCTTCAAAGAAGGTCAAACAGTGTTAGCCAGTTTGATGGAGTCTCGGCACTACCATACTAGCTTTGTGGCTCTGTGGGGAGAGGGTTTAGAAAATGAACAATGGCCTCTATTTGCCTTGATGCCAGACACTCCAGTCTCTCCCTGTATACCACTGGTGCCTTTCAAGCTGCTACCCAGGTGCTGGAGTTCAGATGGAGTTAGTCTGAACTTCAGATGGAGTAAGTCTGAGTAGGTGATTCTGTGTGTGGGTTCTTTAAGAGTAACTGTTTTGTGTTCCAGAGTTTTTTTTCCACCTACTCAATCCGCACTGCTTTTTGTACCCAGAAGTTGTGGAGACATTTTTTGGCACTGGAATATGGGGCTTAGGTCCTGGTATGGGGCTGGGACTTCTTGCTTTTGAGATATCTCTCTCGAATTTTTACTCACCACACGTGGATGTGGGAACTGCCCTTTACACACTTATGCCCCACTACCAGTATGAATGGTTATGGTTTTTTAAATTCCATAGTTGTTAGACTTCCATTTAACTCAATTTCCAATGGTTCTGAATCATGGTCCTTCTATATTTTACTTGTAATTTTGATGTGGTTGAGGAAAGAGGCAAGACATGTCTGCCTACACTGCTATCTTGACCAGAAGTTGACTTTGTGACATTTTTTAAAGTAACTTTTCTTTTTAATGATATATACTTCACCTAACATAATATCAATATCTGAAAGTATAAATGGCAGTATTTTCAGTACGTTTATGTTGTGCAATTATAACAACTATTTAATTCTACTAATTCATTACCCCCGAAAGAAATTGCATAAATATAACAAGCTATTCCCAAATTTCCCCTCCCCCATTCTATAACAATCAATATGCACTTTCTGTTTCTATCCACTTTCTGGGTTTCACATAAATAAAATGATACAATATGTGCCTTTTCGTGTCGGACGTTTTTCGCTTAGCATAATGTTTTTAAGGTTCATCCATATGGGAACATGTAAGAATACTTCTTTCTATGGCTGAAAAATTTTTATTTTATTGATATACCACATCCTGTTTACTCATTCATTATCTAATATGTGTTTGTTTGTTTCTACTTAGGGCAATTACGAATAAAANCCATTCTATAACAATCAATATGCACTTTCTGTTTCTATCCACTTTCTGGGTTTGACATAAATAAAATGATACAATATGTGCCTTTTCGTGTCGGACGTTTTTCGCTTAGCATCATGTTTTTAAGGTTCATTCATATGGGAACATGTAAGAATACTTCTTTCTATGGCTGAAAAATTTTTATTTTATTGATATACCACATCCTGTTTACTCATTCATTATCTAATATGTGTTTGTTTGTTTCTACTTAGGGCAATTACGAATAAAAATGCTATTAGCGTTCAGGTGCAAGTTTTGCCTGAATATATATATAGTTCTCTTGCTTATACATCTAAAAGTGGAATTGTTTTATGACTTGGTCATTCTAGGGCTAACCTTTTAAAGTTAGACTTGGATACTGCCAAATTATTTTCCATAGGAATTGTGTTATTTTATATTCCCACTGGCAAGTATGAGGATTTCAATTTCTTCATACCCCCACTAACACTTACTATTTTGTTTTTTATTAATATTAGTAGTAGTGATGTAGTCATTCTAGTGACTTTTCTGAGCTAATTCTACAGAGTCTGTATTCAGTATCATGTGTGGTTTCTGAATTCCATGAACCTTTTAGTGGTTATCATGAATGGCCTCTCCTATTTTTATTATGAATACATATTTAAGTAGCAAAGAGCAAACTGTATTTTCTTAAATATCTGGAACCAAAATCTTCCAGTGTTTGTCTAGGACTCTGTGTATGTGTTAAGGTATGCTGTCAGCACTCAGCCAGGCAGTTGGAAACTGCCTTAATCTTTACTTCCACCTTCCACTAAGCCTCAAAATCACTGGAAAATATTTCCTGAGCTTGTGAACAACCCTGAACATGTGTGTACCCTTCTAGATTCCCAGTCACACGGTTTTCCAAGATCTATATCCTTCTGTGTTTTGATTAGTATGCTATTTGAACCACCTGTTATCTATTGCCTTAGATACCAGCAATCTAATATGTTAGCTTGTAAATATTCCTTGACAAATTACCCTGGGATGCAGCTTTAATCCTGAACCAGTTCTGAGTTAGGTGAAATAGAGACAGTAGGAGACGGTATGAGCCAATCTTCCATGCAATCACCGGACAGGTATGGATGTGACAGGCCACAGCCTCTTTGTGAATAGGGTCTATCTGTTCCCTTTGATAATAGGAAAGCGCACTGCTGATTTCACAGCTACTGCTGAACAACACGTGTCTTCTGAAAGGTCAAATTCCACAAAGTTCACTGATCTTACTGAGGATAATACTTTCATATTTTTAAATAAGCTCTTCCAGGGTTGCTGCAAGCCTTTGGTTCATTTCCAGAGATCTGAAAACATTGATTCAGACAGTTTCGGCCTTACTTATAGTTTCTATGGAAGGGCGGGATTTAAAGTTTCTTATTTCACCATTTTTACTTCTGTCACTCTAACTCTTCTCCTCTTTCCATACATCATTACCCTTTTCTATCTTCTTCATTGATCTTAAAGTCTAAGTCATTATTTTCTTGGCATTTCTAGAAAACCCTAAACTTTCTTCATCCCCTGTAATTTTATAGCACCCATCCGGCAAATGCCCAATGTTATATGAACTCACTTCTCTGATTTCTACTAATCATTAGCTGAGAAATGTTGCACAGGTGAAGAAAGTCTCAGTGTGGAAGGTATTTTCTCCTCGTTATATACAAACAGTTTCACTTCCTCTTGCTAATTAGGGTCACTCACTCTTGCCATGGTTGTGGGCTCCTTCTTAGACACAAGAGGCAATTAGTTGCTGTCATGGTGTTTGATATGCCTCCTTCTCTTAGCCTCTGTTTTATTCCTCTGCCTTCTGGCAGGCACTCCCCTCTGTTTTTCTTTGTTTATGACATAAGGAAGGGAACTTCTCTAGAAGAGGAGGCACATTGGTTAAAATTAAAATTTCAAATATATGACCCAGACACTGAAAATTAATCATGGTACTTCAAGCAGTGAAAGCGATTTTTGACTAAACACATATGAAAACTACTGTGTTGTTTGAATGATAAATTTATAGTTGCAAGAAGTTAAATATATCCAATCTTTTACAACACAAAAAGTAAATTAGTTGAAAGAATGTGAAAGAACTTTGAAAAGCTAAAGGAAAGTGCAGTTTAACCTCTAAAAAAAATCAGATCCAGGGATTGGAGAGGCTGAGTAGCAGTTTCTTGCTCCATAATTTTCATTGCTACAATGACTGGGATTCTCTATTTTATAATGCTTCATGTTATTCCAATTCTGAGTCTACATTACTTCCAACATAACTGTTAACAAAACCCACTATCGCTTCTGAGATATAATTGCAAATTTTAAGGTGAAAGAATCTCACTTGTCCAACTCGAAACACTATCTAAACCTGATACATTCATGTACTCTTTCTGTTACTCATTTGGTTATTTATACCTGCACTATTTATTTACCTACTATGTGTCGACTCCTGTTTTAGGTAATGGGGAAAAGCAGTAATAATATGTGAGGGCGACTTTCCTTGCATGTCCCCCAGTGTGCCACAGATGAAAGTAAACATGACTGAGATATGATGTGATCTGCTTGGGGAGGAGAGGTGGCCAGTTTCCCAGAGGAAAAAGGCCTTGAGCAGTAGCCAGTTTCTCAGGAGAAAAAGGTGTTGAGCCCCCTCCTCCAGGGGCTTTTATTGGTTGTAATACACAGGAATACAGGGCAGCAAGGATCAAACAGTAGAGTCTGTCAGGAAGAGAGTTTTAGAGTTTCCTGCTAGAACCCTTAACATATGAATGAAAAAACTCTTAGCAGAGCAAGTTTCACAGGTTTATCAGGAAGTCTTTGTGATGCCAGATTGTTCACCAGGACATGCTCTAGCAAGGCAAGGAGCTGCACCCCTTTCCATCAGGTATTCAGGTTTAAGGGGGTTAGAGCCAGGAAGCACTTTTCCCAGAGGACATGGGGACTTGGGCTATCTCAAAGCCGGGGGGTGAGAGTTCATTACTCTTTGTTGCCGCCCCCTCCCCCGAGTCCTTCCATGATGGCCTCCCAAGTGATCATATCTGGCCTAGGTTGCCCCTCCTCTGAGGGGTCTTACCCATCAAGGACTTCCAACCAAGCTTTGGGGGCAGGGAGGAAACTGAGGCAGCATTTGCTACCAGAGACAAGCTTTGTGTCCTGCGGCTGGCTTTCCAAAGGTCACTGACTCATTCTTAGCCACAGGGAGTAGAGTTACAATTCCTGAAAACAGGCAGAGTGGTCAACAACAATGATATAAATGAAGCCCCAGGTCTCAGGAAATTTGTGTTATATAAGTTTGGGGTCAATTCCAGAATAGCATGTAACCATGCAGTGTAAGTTTTGCAATGTCATATTCTGAGGGGTATTATGCAAGAATATGAATGAGTAGAAAATCTTGGAATACGATTTACATGGTGGTCAGCTGTCCTAAGAAGTGAATCATTAATATTCTAGAGTCAAAGACATAGTACCTGTAAGCTATGTTTTATTTTATATATTTATTTTTATTTTATTGCAAGGCACTTAAAAGTTTCTGAGATATTAGCACATTACCAAGTGAGTTTTTGTTTAGTGTCATTTTTTTTTTTTTGCCTCTTCTTCTTTTGAAGTTATCACACTTCCAGGCAGGCAAAAGTGTAGGTAAGAAGAATTCCCTCTTTCTATAAAAAAACAGTTTTATTTTGTCACTATGATAATGAAAGGTCATGGGGAAAGCACATGTTGGAATAGTTACTTCAAAAAGATTATAAAATTGTGGTTGCTAACAGACAATGGGATTCATATTTTTCCTTTAGGTTTAATATAAAGAATATTTATTTCTTTTCTCAGATAAGCTATGCCTGATATTGCAGCATAGAAACTTTGTGCCCTCATCCTTTCAGCTTCTTCCTCACTGGTCAGAACTGTCAAAGGATCTGACGACACAAAATAAATTAATATACTTTCTGTTTGGTTGGCTTCACTAGTTGAAAAGCTTAGAAAATAGATAATAACTGATTAATTTTAATTTGATATATTTCTTTTAATTATGGTGCTCATTTATATTTTATTTCTGTTTAGAGATAATGCCTTTTCTTCTGTTCTTGGTTTTAATAATATTTTGGTTCTGAGTTTCTATATCACATATTTCTAAAATTTCCAATTCCCAGTTTCAAACTCTTTTACAATTTAAGGTATTTTATTTTGTATTAAATGCTTTTGAATTTTGTTGTTATTCAAGTACAATTTTCTAGGTTTTAAGGTATATTACATAAGATTATATATATATATATATATATATATTTAAACATTTATTTTTTATTTTATTTATTTTTTAAGATTTTATTTATTTATCTTTAGAGGGGAAGGGAAGGAGAGAGGGAGAGAAATGTCAATGTATGGTTGCTTCTCATGCATGCCTTCCTGGGAACTGGCCTGCAACCCAGGCATGTGCCCTGACTGGGAATTGAACCGTGATCATGTGGTTCCCAGGCCCGTGCTCAATCCACTGAGCTACACCAACCAGGGCTTAAGATTTTATATTTTTTACATTCAAAAATGAAAATATGACTATAATGTTTTGTATAACACATATAACATATATAGTATATTTAAATATTTATACATTTCATATTGTTTAATTTATATATGCAAATTTTTTGTAATATGTATACTGTGTGAGTATGTATGTTTGTGTGAATAAACAGCTCTTAAATATCTATGAACTCTTTAATCTCTGTATTTGGATGACTCCCCAATCATGTTTGAGTGGTTACAAAAGGCCAATTATAACATTGCATACCTTTGGCCTTTAGTTCAAATTTGGCACATATTCTAATTTGATGTAATTGAAATAAACTATTTAATTATACCTCAAATAAACATTCTTTCTTATTCAGCTTAAATCAGGGAAGGTACATTCATTTTGAGTCCACAGGGAGCGTAATGCAGTGAATAGGAATAATGACAGAAAGAGTGAGAGAAGCCAGGTTTTGTGATGCCCATTTATCCAGAAGCCAAATACACCGTCTTTTTTTTTTTCCATTTACATAAGCCAGTAAAAAAAAAACTTGTGTGAATTGAGTTTTCTATCATTTGCATCTCAAACATCCCTATGTGATAAAATCCAGTACATCCTTAATAGTATCTAAACAGAAGATAGTGTTATGTTGGTTAATGTCAATCATATCTTGTTTGCATCTTTATATGTATCCAATTGCTGTTCTCAGAAAGATAGTTCCTATTTTAGTACCTATTAAAATGTCTGGGCTTCATTTTAGCAAGTTATTCATGGGATTGTTTAGTAGTAGTAAGAAGTTCTTACTTAGTAGTAGTAGTAAGAAGTTTAGTATTGTTTAGGAAGTTTAGGATTGTTTAGTAGTAGTAAGAAGTTCTTCTTACTACTCATGCCATGCATATATCAATGGATTCAGAACACTATTTATTGTAAGTATGTAATAATTGTGTATACTCCTAAAAACAAGCAGGCCATTTATGTGCAAAATTCACAGATTTTAGATTAATTTTACATTGATTAATGTTAAAATGACAGAGACATTCAATGATGGTCATATCCCTTTAAAGTCCAAGTACAATACTCTCTCCCTTTTTCTAACTAAACAATACAGAAATTCTATTGAGGGTTTTGAGAAATATAACCTGAGAATATTAGTGAAAAAAAAGGAAGATGTGATTCTGCCATTTGTTTGCATAATGGTATAAATTTTGGCTAAAGTGATATATAATTCCAAGGGGAATCATATTTTTCTTACCAGATATTCTTTTTGCAAGAGTCCAGTGTCATACATAAGCAAAGCTAATAATCCAAGATAACTTAAATATTTATTTGATNATTCATGGGATTGTTTAGTAGTAGTAAGAAGTTCTTCTTACTACTCATGCCATGCAGATATCAATGGATTCAGAACACTATTTATTGTAAGTATGTAATAATTGTGTATACTCCTAAAAA
Organism: Sturnira hondurensis; assembly: GCF_014824575.4. Lineage (NCBI taxonomy): Eukaryota > Metazoa > Chordata > Mammalia > Chiroptera > Phyllostomidae > Sturnira > Sturnira hondurensis. The sequence continues at coordinate 5,893,927 of NW_028090025.1, read as the reverse complement.
CAAGCAGGCCATTTATGTGCAGAATTCACAGATTTTAGATTAATTTTACATTGATTAATGTTAAAATGACAAAGACATTCAATGATGGTCATATCCCTTTAAAGTCCAAGTACAATCCTCTCTCCCTTTTTCTAACTAAACAATACAGAAATTCTATTGAGGGTTTTGAGAAATATAACCTGAGAATATTAGTGAAAAAAAAGGAAGATGTGATTCTGCCATTTGTTTGCATAATGGTATAAATTTTGGCTAAAGTGATATATAATTCCAAGGGGAATCATATTTTTCTTACCAGATATTCTTTTTGCAAGAGTCCAGTGTCATACATAAGCAAAGCTAATAATCCAAGATAACTTAAATATTTATTTGATATCAAGCCTTGAGCCTCACATCCTGATCTAATTTGATAATCTACTAAGTTATTTGGAAATGAGTATGAAACTTCTTTTCCTAAGGTAAAAAATTTAAAAAAAAAGCAGTAGGCCTTTTTCTATCTACACTCCTTTCCTTAAGCTGTTTTTGAGTCTCTAGATTTACCATTTCAAAGTAGCAAATAATTATATTTATTTATTACTCTAAAAATGAATGCAATGAGGAGAGAAAGAAGTTTCTCTTCATAAGGCAGAGCAGTCTAGATTACTGCTTGAATATTTATTAGATAATATTGTCTTTAACACAGCTGACAAATGAGAAAGGAAGAGATAAAGAAAGAAGGGGAGAGATGAGAAAGAGGGAGAGAGAAAAATACAAATAGAGAAACACAAAGAATGGGACACAGAGGGAGGGATAACTGTGGAAATAAGAGGAAGGGACTAGTAAAACAACATGTGTGAATGACCCATGGACATGGACAATGCTGTGAAGATTATAGGAATGGAGGGGTGGGCTGAGTGGAGGAGGGCAAAAGGGGAAAATTGGGACAACTGTAATAGAAAATGCAGATAGTTGTAATCAAGCAACAATAAAATAATTTATGAGAAAAATAATTAAAAAAGAAAGAGGCACAGAGAAAGATAGATGTAGAGAGAGGGATAAGAGACAGAGAGACAGCAACAGGCACAGAGAGTGAGAAAGAGACAGAGAAAGAGATAGAGAGACAAATAAAGAGACACAATGACAGACAAGATACAAAGAGACAGAGAAAGAAAAAGACACAGAGAGAGAAACAAAGAAAGAGACAAAGAGACAGAGAGAAAGAGAAATTACCATGCTTTATATCTTTAGTGTCCGGCCCAGACAACTTCCCATTTTGACCCCATGTCCTGGAGAAAGAAGACACCATATCTGGTATTGAAGTTGGTATTAACTTCAAAACTAGTAAAATGTCCTAGGATTATAGGATACTGATCATTCAGAACAGTAACCTCTCCATAACTGGTCTTCTTTTCTGTGGACTGAAATAAAAAGAAAAACAAACAAACAAAATAAGACAAATTGCCCTCAAAACTTCCCCAAATATTTGCCTCTTTCTTCTGGAAGTAATGGAAATGTACAGGTTATCAGTTTATGCCTAAATTTAATATAACCACTCTAAATTGAAAAAAATCTGTGAAATAGTTGAAGCAGATAATATCACTTTATTTTGGATGAAAACCTAATTTTAAGTAGTCATGCAATTTACTGATTCTTTTAATGTTAAGTGGATACTCAAATGTTCATCCCCGAATTCAAACTTTTCCATATACATCACTGGATCCTATTGATTCCATTAACTTACCAGAGTCCAGACTTTTTTGTTAACAAAATAAGGGAGGAGTCTTCAGTAAGTCTTTGAATTGTGATCAAGGAAGGTATAAATATTTAGAGGTTAGAAATGAAAATACATGACAGCTGTTTGATCTAAAATATGACAATATTTTCAAAAGGTACTTGTAAATTTTTCTTATTTATTTACATTATCTGGGATATTTTCACACTCCCAGTTCACTACCATACATTGCATAATTATGATTTCAGATAACTTGAGTGGAATATACATACTTTCTTATTTTAGTTTGGTCTATATAGTAAACCCTTAAATGAGGAAACTTCTCAATTAATGTAGAGGCTACATATGTAATTTATATTTAACTCTTTATTGTCTCTTGAAAAATCTCATTAATGATCAGTATTGTTTCATAGGAAAGAAAATCCTTCTTTACCCACTGTGACCATATTTCTTAAAAACTTCATCTAAAATATTTGACCATATGCTTCTACTATAACATATTGTAATTACATATTTTTAAATGATATATTGAACCTATGATATAATTCATGTAACTTTACAATGTCTCCAGTGTGTATGTTTTTGTTATTCTTTAATTTCATTTTTATTACATTTGCATTGAGTAGATCTTATAATGGCAGTTGAAATGGCATAAATGTAATTTTATATTACACAGAGTGAATATTTTGAAAGAGAGCTGGATGCCTATCTTATATATTTGACATTAATAAATTACATATTTAGAACTATTTAAAAACCATTGAACATGAGGCAATACATACAAAATTTCTAAGATTATGGTTACACTTACTTAATATTATTAAACTCATGTGTATATCATTGACATTGTGATTAGCATGAAATATTTCCTTTCTTTTTCCCAGCATTATAATTATTTTATTAGTTATGTAAGAGATTATGAAATGGAATGTAGGTATTATAAATCTTCTACTCGGAAGATTCATATATCAATTCAATATCAATTAACATTTTTATCTGCACTTTTTCTCTCTCCTGCCCTCCCACCCTGCCTAAAGGTTTATTTTACTTTATTATTATTTTTACATTGTTATTTTTATTATATTAAAATAATATTAATATTAGTTTAATAATACCTCTTAAATTTGCCTTGGTACTGCTGAGATAAAGAGCATAGTGCCCATGAGTAGGAGATAAATTCCTGAGTTCCACTGTCCCTTGGTAGAAAATTCAGAGTAATATTTGACATCTTTTTTTGGTGCTTCTCCAGTGGTACTCTGCTTTTGTTGCCTGTAGCAGCAAGCTGATAATTAACATAAATTTTACTCTCTCCATTGCTGCGTCTTTTTTTTTCTCTTACTTGTATATCCTGTTGTAATCAAATGCAGGTCTGGCTGCCTGCCTCTATGAAAGCCAATACTCAAGAAGCAGGGGTGGTGTAAAGGAAAGGTACCTGAAAATAAACCACTTTCCTTTACGTTAGCCTCTTGAATATTGGCTTTCATAGAGTCAGGCAATAGGACCTGAGCCCAGTTGCAGTTTTTGTCTACTTAAAATGGAACTATGTGGACCCCAGTAAGGCCTGGCGGACTCAGGGTGGATGTCCCAGGTTGAGGCCCAGGATGGGTGTTTGTGGCAGGCAGACCTTGTGGCAGGGATTGCTGGAATTTCCCAGTAGCTACAGAAAGTTCTTTATCTCTGGACTCTTCCTTCCCCCCCTCGCAAGGCATCAGCCACCTTTAAATGCTTTGTTGGTGAAATGGAACAATTTGTTGGTGGGTTGAGAAGCCCAGTCTGGGTAAGTCCCAGATATACACAACCAGGGGCCACTGCCCCACCATTTGGATTCTTCGAATCATTTGGTTTTATGTAGGGATCAATATGCACCACTTGACAGGAGGCATGGGTCAGTGACAAGAAAAAAAATCTCAGTTCCCCAGTGTGGAATTTGGTCAGAGCACTCTTTGGTTTGGTTTGGGTACTGTTTGATTTTCTTGTTGCATAGTGCTTTTTAATTGTCTGTTAGTTTTGTTTTTCTGTTCCACTGGGAGGAGGTCTGTTTCTGTTAGAGAGTTCTTGTCTGTTTGTTTCATCTGGCTATCTTGGTTACAGTTCTATTTTATTTTCTTATCTTTTGGGAGGTTGGTTTGATACTTGCCATTTTGTATACACCAGGAATCTTCTGTCTCTGCCATTTGGGTTATGCCATTTGGACCTCGTAAAGGTCATTTGTGGTACAGGTGGTTATGAGATAATATCTCTGTCATTTGGGCTTCTGTGCCTTGTATCTCCTGGCCAGGGTCATTTACGCTACTGGTCTGTGTGAGATAAGGTTCTAAGGCTAGTCTAAGCCCCTCCTTTTAGAGGATTTAGTTTGATAGTACTTGTTTGAACTTTGTCTTTGTTGTAAATTGTGTTATTGTTTCTGTTTTTTAAAAGAGTGACTAGGTATTTATTCCATCAGAGAGTCCATTAGGTCTCATTTTAGACTAATTCAAGTTGCTTAGCTAAAGGTGTAATAAAGTGGATTAAATCTCTAATGTGCAAACTTTCACATTTGTTACATCATACAGATTCTACTCAGAAAAGATTTAAGTTGATGATTTGATAGGCGAAAAAAAATCTCATTCACCTCTCCACCTGTAAAACTCAGGAAGAAAAGAAAAAAATGAGTCTTAAACACTGAATTATATTTCTGGAGGCTCAGGAGCTGCGGTCCTGGGAACAAGCCCAAGGCTGATAGCTCCCTGCCTTTTTCTCCAGCTTCCTTAAAAATTTCAAAAGCACTAATGAGTGACAGCTCACTTTTGAGTACATTAAAATAATGCAATAATTACCAAGAATAAGAATGTGAGGAGTTTCCCAAACCTACGATATTGTAGAAGAAGCCTAATGGCAAATGTGTGGCATGACTTCTTTGCACTGAGAGGCTAATTAAAGCTGAATCTTGAAATTCCCTATAACATTCCAGCAATGTAGATTGAAGAAAGCCTATATGATTAATTGTTATTCCAGTTGTGTTTATGCAAATAATCAGGTGAAATTGAAATTGGACTTAGTGCAGTAAATGAATTGGTCCTAATTTGGTTATTTTATAAAAAATAAGCATAATTTTAGGAGAAAAAATGTTTCAATAAAATCAATTATACACAATTATGGAACTTAAACTAATTCAGTGAATTGTCTATAAGATTTTATTTCTCACCTATGAATTAGACTGGATCCTAAACTTTTATAGTTTTCTTAAGCATTTCTGCCACAACCATCTAACTTCCACAGAAATGGAAGAACAATTGACAGTGGGGTTTCCTAACAGTGGAAAATTTTAACAAGGAGTTGTAACTCACTCATCACCATTCTTTTGACATTGTTTCTAAGCGCTAACTCTTATTAACAGCATGTAAAGAAGCAGTACATTTGTGTACGTGTAGCAGGAAACTGGTCTAGACAAGCCCGGACAAGTCAGAAGGACACGGTCCGTTTGCTGAGCCACTAAGATGAGGAAGGGTGAGCAACTAAGTGACTAAGAAGTAAGAACAAAATAACATTGTATGACCCTATCAGCAGCCCTGCTTTCTCAGCAGCCCTGCTTTCTTGCTTCTGTAAATCTGCTTCTGCCACGTCATAGGCTTAGTAAACTCCCTTCCACATGCCACAGTATGTAAACAAGCCCCTGCCTGAGTTCGGGGCACAGAATTTGGAGACTGCCTCCTCTGGGTCCAGATGTGTAAATAAAGTTTCACTCCCTACACTCAAAAGAAGCTGAGTTGTTTTCTGTAACATTTTGGTTCCCTGACCGGGAAACGACTCATGCGAGCAGGACTTTTTTGACTCCTGTGAAGGCGGCAGGGGAGTGACTGAGAGGGGGCCCAGAGGCCGCACCCCAGTAGTTTCGAGTCCCAGACACCCTGGACTCCGTGGAAGTCATTCTCTGGACTACTCTTCAACCTGGGCAGGTGGGGTGCGGACTGGAACTATCTGGACCTGAGAAGGCGCCAATTGGTAAGTGCCCCAGGAACCAGAGCCTGAGACCAGGCCCACCCCTTGTGGTGGAAGGAGAAACTGATCACCTCTTAGGCAGCCAATTAGCCGTGAGTCCTCTGGAAGCCAACTGGCCATCTGGAAGGGGAAACGTATCCCCACCTGGGCAGCCCTACTCCGGTGGGACTGTATAAACTCTCAGATGTGTGTCTGTGTGTGAGTGACTGTGTTTGTGGCTCCCCGGGTGAAAAACCTACGGAGCAAGAGTGGGCCCCGACCTATGGTTCATCCGTCTGTCATAAGGCATAACGGCTGGGAGTTTAACCCAAATTCTACAGGAGCAGCCTTAGCTAAGACAGACCCAAGTACCTCGCCAGAGGAGAGGCCAAGCGGGCGAAACTGAAAACCCCTTCCCTCTTTTTGTCTGCGCTATCTGGGAGGATCACCATGGGCGGGGGAACTTCCACTGTGTTAGACTGCCTGCTGCACAACTCTGACCGATTCTGGGGCCAGGAACCAAGAGTAAAAAGAATGATAGATAAATTTAGATGAGTAGAAACATGTATAAAGGATGTGAAAGTTTTAAACCTGGAGTAAAGAAAACCTCCACTACTTGTTTTCTGGTTTCATGGGAAAAGAGCATACTTCTCACATGTGGTTCTGTTTCTGATCAGAAACCTGTATTGGAAGACCTAGGAAAGGTCTCCTGTAGCCGGTTGGGGAGAATGCCTTGGCAACCCAAGAACCAGGAAGGGTTAATTGGGACTGACCACTGCTTCAGCCTAAGGCAAGGCAGAATGTCTCTGCCATGAGGCCAGGCCTGAAGGAGCACGTCTCAGCGAGGCACCAGTGGACACATTGGTGCAAGAGAATGCCTCTACCTGTGTGTTGTTTCCGAACTCCATGTTTCAGATTTTGATCTGTATCTGCTCTGAAAAGGAAATTGAGGATTCCAGAAAAGGTTGAAACTTCATACTCTGTAGGAAAGTAAACAAGAAAAATGATAAAGGTCACTGGCAGGGAACAAAGACCAGGATTACAGGCACCTACAGTCCCTAGCCTAGCTGACTTAGACCCAGAACAGACTGCCACAAGGCTTCCGAAACTCTCCCACTCACCTTGGTGGGGCTCTGGCCAGAGATCTAAAATCATTCTCCAAGAAGGAGACTGACCCAGTGCTACTGTGGTGTGTAGATAACCTCCTTTCAGCCGTACCAACCTGAGACCAGTGCTGGGAGGGCCCTTGCCAGCTGTTTGAACTGCTAACCAAGACAGGGTACTGTGTGTCCTTAAAGAAGGGGCACGAATCGAAACAGAGTGAGCACAACAAGCTGGAGGATGGAAAACTGCTGAGGAGAATTGGAAGTTGCCAGATGGGAAAGTATATGTCCTCCAGGGGCAAGCCAGCAATCTAGTGAGGCAGTGCCACAGCCTCACTCATATGGGCAAGAGGTCCCTAGAAAGCCTGTTAAAAAGGTAACTTTACTTCCGTAATCTGGCTGCGTTCTGTGCCTCTGCAGTGATGCAGTGTGTTACCTGTGCCTTGAACAATGTGGCAGGGCACCCAGGGATAAAGCCAGGAATACAGCACTCAGGGAGGCGGCCGTTTGAGGACTTGCAAATGGATTTACTGAAGTCAGACCCAGCTGGGGGTATAAGTACCTCTTAGTCTTCGTCTGCACGTTTTCTGGGTGGGGAGAAGCCTTCTCCACCAGGACTGAGAAAAGCCAAGAAGTCACCCAGGCCCAGATGAAGGAAATCATCCCAAGGTACGGATTGCCCCTGACTATTGGGAGTGATGACGGTCCGACTTTCATCACAAACATAATACAGGAGGTAACAAGGCTCCTCAACATCACATGGGAATTGCACACTGCATCCTGACCCCAGAGCTCGGGAAAAGTAGAGTGCATGAACCGGACTCTCAAGGAAACTCTAGCTAAGTTTCTCCAGGAGACTGGACTACCTTGGACTGATGTGCTGCTGCTGGCACTACTTAGGGTTAGGAATGATCCTAATCCTTCAGGCTATACCCGTATGAGTTAGTCTTTGGAAGACCTCCTCCCATCCTCAGAATAGATAAATGGGGGGGAGGGGCCCTGACCTCCCATGGTAACATTGCCTTCTGGGGAGGTGAGGCCCACTATGGCTTCTCCTACCCTGCAAGTGGGAGAAGTCTCCACCACGGATTCTCAGCCTCTTCAAGTGGGCTCTGCTCACCTGCCGCACCAGGGGCCTGTGGGGCCTCCTAAGCTCTGGAGATTGGAGCCAGGGCCTCGGGGCTTCCAATGCAGGTGGGTGGAACCAGAGTCAGGGTGCTCCATTTTGGGTAAAATGGATGAGCCACGTGAGTGCTCCATCATGGAGGACAGAGCATTCATGGGAATCGCCATCTTGGACAACCCCGCTTGCATTGGTGCCACCATCTTGGAACTGGCTAAGGCCTCTCCTCAGATTATGAGCTGTATGCTACTGCTGTGTGGACCGTGCAGCAGTCAGGTTCTCAGGAACCAGCAGACACTGGTTCTGATAGGAATGACTCTGGTTTTGAAGGTCATGAACTGAGGTCCAAGGCTGACCATCTGATTTATAGGGTGTTTCCAAGGTCTACACTTCAGAAAGGTGCAAAATGTCCTTCTGAACCTAGGGACTTTAAGTAGAAGATGCCTATAGTGCTAGGGACTTTTAGCTGCCAGATACTGAGTTCAAATGCAGTCCTTCCCAGTGTAGGAAAGGAACAGGGATTAAAAGTGAATTATGGATAAATCTGGACAGGTAAAAAGGCTATAGAAGGTTTGTAAATATTGCAGAAAGTCTGTGGGAAGCCATAAAAATAAATGGAAATGTGAAAGTTTTTGAAAGAAATTAATATAAGGTATAAGGCATGGAGATACATCTTGATGGGTATTAGAAGGAAAAAGATTTCTGTTTTTGTCCCTACCTGATCCCTCCAGAATTTGGCATTCCGAAGGAATGAATGATGACTTAATGTTTCTTTGCATAAAACCAATAAGACCAGTCATTAATAGTGGTTTTGTTAACCAGGACTTTGACCGGAAAGTCACACCTGAAGGAGGCATGTATGGGTTCTGGTAGTTACCAGAAAGCTCAGAGGAACTGAAATTGACCTGTGAAGCTAGGGCAAGCCCACGAGAAAAGCCTGGTACTTTGGTTGGTTGTGCGGTTTGAGCCAGCCTTTCCAGGGAAGGAACGAAGGTTGCTTTCCTGAAAGATAGCTAAGAAGGATCCTGTAAGTACAACAGAGGCTTAAGGACTTGAGTGAAATGACTGGTATAGGTGAAGCCAGATGGCAGATGTGTGGCTCTGCTTCTGTGCCCCAGGGCTGGACCGAGAAGTCAATCTGAAGGTTCCCTGTGTGAGTTCCAGCAAAGTGGACTTAAGGATCATAAGTGATCCAGGCTGGTCTTGGCATGTTTATGCAAATGAACAGTCAAAATCAAAAGCAGGACCCAAAGTAGTCCTTGTAATAACAGTAAGGGTGATCTTAAGGAGAAAAACTGTGGTACAAGGAAAATCACTATGCTCAGTATTGGACATCAGAATGGCACAGCTAACTGTCTTGAAAGTTTATTTTCATTTAAGAGTTGAAACCAGGATTTTGATATCGCAGAAGATGTACAATGTCCAGGTGCAAAAAGGACCTGTCAAATTGCCACTGTTAAATGTCATTGCAGGAAGAACCTTGCAATGCAATGTCTTCCCTAATGACAGTCTCACAGGTGCAAAGACTGGTTTAGAGATTGTTCTGTGAATTAACCTATGTGTTCTTCTGTTTTCATAGGCCGTATGCCTATGACCTGCCTATGCCTGTGAGTGATTGGTTGCAATATAGGCCTCACTTAAGGAGTACATCTTTGTCATCGCCCCCCGAGACTCAACGGTTTGACTGCACTAAGTAGTTAGGTTAATAAAGGGTTGGGGTGGTGTTCACGTTAGAACTGATTTTCCCTTTTCTGTCTTAATAGCTTGGGCAGAAAGGGCTCAAAAAACTAAAAGGAGGGAAATCCTAATGTATTCCCCTCAGCCCTAGTGTAGTAGGCCACAAAAGTCTTATATAGGTGTAGCACACCTTGTACACCTTCCTCCAGATAAGCCATTCTTTACTGAAGTCCCTGCCTTTGTCATTTAATAATTATGATTTAATTATGCTTCCAATTTCTTGCCAAATCTGTCACCTCCAGAATATGACCTGACCAGAAGGACAACGGTGCAATTATGCCAGCCTTTGGACACCAAGCCTGCAACTTCCTGGTGACAGCCAACTGACCAGGACCCTGTAAGGTCCTTCCCCTTGCAGGAAGGACTCCCTCAGGCTTCACCCTCCTCCTCTTCCATGGTACCCCTGACCCAAGGGTAGGCAGGATGATGTCAATGTCTCTCCAGAAGTAGTTATGAGAAGATGAAACCTTCGTCCATTGTTCTTTATATGATTCCAGAAGGAGGAAGGAGTCTCAAAACACCTCCTTAATAGTAAATCACAAAAGGAGAAAAATGATGAGGAGAGAAATCTCATTAATGTTCCGAATCCAGGGAAAGGGGGACTTGTACATTCCAAAGAGAGGAATTTTGCTACTGTGTAAATCAGTCAGGGATCATAACAAAGAAAGTTAAAGAAATCAGAGAGAATATAAACTGCTGCACCAAAGAAACAGGATGTTAGAATTAGAGAAATTAGGGGCTAAATCCCCAGGCCTTGCTCCAGTAGATACTACCGTTCCTTGTGCCGATAATCATACTTTTCTTAGGTTTAAGCTTCAGCCCCTGTATACTATGGACTATATATAGTCCAGAATCTAGAAGCTACAGTAATTCACAGAACAACCGCAAAGATCCTGTCCCTCCAGCGGCATCACTATCAGAAGATACCCCAAGACATATAGGCCAGTCTTGTAGTGATGCTAGATCAATTAACGGTACTGTCAGGCATCAGAAGTGGGGAGATGTAGCAGGAGACCTTCTCAGATAAGCTCAGACAAGTCAGAAGAACACAGTTCCTTTGCGGAGCCGCTAAGATGAGGAGAAGTGAGCAACTATTAACTAAGCAGTAAGAACAAAAGAACATTGTATGACCCTATCAGCAGTCCTGCTTTCTTGCTTCTGTAAACCTACTTCTGCCATGTAAGCTTAGTAAAATCCCTCCCACATGCCAGGCCATATAAATAAGCCCCTGCCTGAGCTTGGGGCCCAGAATTTGGAGACTGCCTCCTCTGGGTCTGCGCACGTAAATAAAGTTCCACTTCATACACCCAAAACTGGCTGAGTTGTTTTCTGTAACATAAGAATCCTAAGTACAGCACCTATTTATGACAAAAACACTCAGTGAAGTTGAAATTGAGGGAGTATACTCCAACAGAATAAAGGCTATATATGAGAAACATTTGGCCAGTATCATTCTAAAGAGATAAAAATAAAACAAAAAACTTTCCTCCTAAGGTCAGGCACAAGACAAGGGTATCCGCTTTCACCAATTCTATTCAACATACTATTGGAAGCTCTAGCCATAGCAGTCAGACAAGGAAGAGAAATAAAAGGCATCCAAATTGAAAAGGAGGAAGTAGAGCGATCATTGGTTGCAAATGACATGACAGTAAAATAAACATAGAAAACCATATAGATTGTACCAAAAATCTAGTCAACCTGATAAATTAATTTAGCAAAATGACAAGATAAAAAGTCAACATTCAGAAATGAAAGGCATTTTTGTACACCAAAAATGAAATGTCAGAGAGAAATTAGGAAGAAGTCCCATTTACTATAGCGTCAATAAAAATAAAATACTTAGGCATAGCCTTAACCAAGGAGGTAAAAGACATGTACTCAGGAAACTACACAACACTGAAGAAAGGAATTAAGGAAGACACAAACAATGGAAGCATATACCATGTTCATGTAGTAGAAGAAATAACAATGTCAAAATGTCCATACTACCCAAAGCAATTTACAGATTCAATGCAATCCCTACTGAAGTTCCAATGGCATATTTCACAGGTATAGGACAGTTCAAAAATTTATATGGAAACATAAATGACCCCAAATACCTGCAGCAATTTTGAGAAAAAAGTACAAAATAGGAGGAATCACAATACTATATTACAAGGCCAGTGTAATCAAAACAGCCTGATACTGGTATAAGAACAGACACATAGACCAGTAGAACAGAACAGACCAGAGATTCCAGAAATAAACCCAAGTCTCTATGGTGGATTTGACAAAAAGGGAAGAAGTATAAAATTGAGTAAAAATAGCCTCTTCAACAAATGGTGTTGGGAGATCTGCACAGCTACATGCAAAAAAAAAAAAAGAAAAGAAAAGAAAGAAAGAAAGAAAGAAGAAAGAAAGAAACTAGATCACCAGCTTACACCATACACAAAAATAAATTCAAAGTAGATAAAAGTCATAAATATAAATTCGGACACCATAAAATTCCTACAGAGGAACATAGGCAGAGTAATCTCAGATATTCCGCATAGCAATATTTTCACCGATATATCTCCTAGAGCAACAGACATAAAGGGAAGAATGAATAAATGTGATCTCATCAAAATAAAAATCTTCTGTACAACTAAAGAAAACAATATTAAAATTAAAAGAGAATGAATTGTGTTGAAAATATATTTTCCAATGATATCTAAGGCAAGGGTTTGATCTTCAAAATATATAAAGAACTCACAGGAATCCACTCTAAGAAGACAAAAAAAATTGTTTTTAAATGGGCAAAGGAGTTGAACAGACATTTCCCAAAAGGCCCAGAGACATACAGAAAGATGTTTAGCACCACTACCCATCAGGAAGATTCAAATTAAAACCACAAGGTGACAACACTTCATACTGGTGAGAATGGCCATCATAAATAAATTGATGAACAACAAGTGTTGGAGAGGATGCGGAAAAAAGGGAACCCTACTGCACTGTTGGTGGCAATACAGAATGTGGCCACTATGAAAAACAGCATGGAATTTTCTCAGAAAATTTAAAATAGAACTTCCTTTCAACCTGGCAATTCCAATGCTTGGATTATACCCTAAGAACCTAGGAACACCAATCCAAAAGGACCAATGCACCCCAATGTTCATAAGAGCACAATTCACAATAGCCAAGTGCTTGATGCAACCTAAATGCCCATCAGTAAATGAATCGATCAAAAAACTATGGTACATTTCCATGATGGAATACTATGCAGCAGAAAGAATAAAAGAGCTCTTACCCTTTGTGCCAGAATGGATGGAACTAGAAGGCTAAATGAAATTAACCAGGTGGTGAAAAACAAATACCATATGATCTCACCTATATGTCAAACCTAATCAACAAAACAAGTGAATGAGCAAAATATAACCTGACACTTGGAAATAAAGGACAAACTGACAGTGACCAGAGGGGAGAGAGAGAGAGATAGTGTGGGAAAAAGGGAAGGGGAAAGCAAAGGAACACAGATAGATGACTCATGGGCACAGACAATGTGGAGTCTGGCGGTGGGAGTGAGTGAGTATGGTGCAGGGCTGAGCAATGTGGAAGAAGGTGGGACAACTATAAACAATAATAATAACAATAATAATAATAATAATAATAATAACAACTAAACAATAATTATTTTTTTAAAGGAGAAAAAAGAATCCTAAGAACTAACATCAAAAGATACAGACTATGGTTATCAGGCACCCTAGCCCCAAAAGATTTTCTGACCTTTATTCATGGAGCTAGGATGGTGTGGAGCTATGATGATGTGAAACCAGAATGACATGAAGCCAGGATGACTAAATCAGGATGATGCACACTGGACTGTCCCTTGCTTTATCAGAACAGACTATGCTAGCCTGCATTTAGAGAACTTTTCAACCTCTCTCCTGATCTCATTGTTCTATCCACTCTTCCACGTTGTAAAAACTTCTGCCTCCACTATGAGGAGGAGATCTTTGAGACAAGAGTCCCTCATCTCAGAAAGAGGTGGGCTTTGAGACATGAGTCCATCTTCCAGGTTGCTGGCCCGTGAAATTAAACCACTTTCCTTTGTCAACATCTGCCTCTTGAGTATTGGCTTTTGTAGCCACAGGCAGTTGGGCCTCCTTTTAACTACGCTAGTATCAACTTTTATATAAACTACATTAACCCAAGTTATGTTTTAAGGTTTGTTTTTGGAGAGGTTTCAAATTAAGGTAGTCAAAATTGTTTTTTAATCATTCCATTTAACTTATTCCTTATCCCTTCTACTTCTTACAAACAGAAAGTCAGTTCCTGATGCTTGTTTAAATTCAGGTTAAATATATTACTTATAGAAATGTAAATTTCATACTGCATCAGAAGACTGTTTTCCCAATATCCATGAGCAAAATTTGACCCTTCAGTTTCTTGTTAAAATCTTGTAGGAAATTAAATAACTATATATATTTATATAAAAGAAATAAAATTGAAACATTTGGTGGCTCTTCAACATGAAGTTATTGTTTACATACAAGTTTTCTAAAGGAGCTGCAAATTCATCAGAATTCATCCAAACAAAGGTAGTCTAATTAAAGTTTCTCTTGGCTAGTGGGAAAAAAAGTAATTTTTATATTTACTGTTGAAAACTATGAAAAAAACCAGAAAGCAAAAATCTGAAAGTAATGTGTTTAGTCTCTTGTTATCATAATATAATTTTAGTAGAGATATAATAAGAGAAGTGAAAACAGGACTTTTGAAGTAATACTGTGTGTGTAATACTGTTCATTCAGATTTTTTTGTTTTTATTTTTTTCTCAGAGCTCATGGAAAGATTGTATTATCCAGGCTCCATGGGGCGAATGACTGTGTTCTGACAAAGAAAGTTAAGTCTGTCACTTTGAGCAGGAGACCTGCCTAGACAAGCCCAGACAAGTCAGAAGGGCACAGTCCTTTTGCTGAGCCACTAAGATGAGGACGGGTGAGCAACTAAGTGACTAAGAAGTAAGAACAAAAGAACATTGTATGACCCTATCAGCAGCCCTGCTTTCTTGCTTCTGTAAACCTGCTTCTGCCATGTAGGCTTAGTAAAATCCCTTCTCCATGCCACACTATATAAATAAGCTCCTGCCTGAGAGCTCGGGGCCCAGAATTTGGGGATTGCCTCCTCTGGGTCCACATGCGTAAATAAAGTTCCACTCCGTACACCCAAAAGTGGCTGAGTTGTTTTCTGTAACAACTTACTAGGGCTGGTCCTTCAAATTTTTATCTCTCTCCTTTTTTGCTGGCTTTATGTAAAGAATTCAGGGAAACATTCTGAGATTATAGTTACAGCAATTAACATTCCCTGACCCATTTGATGGAGGAAATATGGAGAAGAAAATTGGGTAACAAAGGTGATCTTATGGAAGGTAACTGCCTACACAAAAGAGAGATTTAAACAAAAACAAATATCCACCTATCCAATGAAAAACATTCTCTAGTCTACAGACCTTAACACAAAATTTGACACGTTGAATAATTTCTATCAGAACAAGTTTGTATTCTAAAGTGAATAATGGACACAAAATGTGGTTGACATATGTTCCCACAGATAGATACTATTTCACGCTTGGAGACTTCTCAGATTGCTTTTCAGTGATCAATGCCTGGGAACCGTTCCAAAGCATAGAGCATCCCATTTGTCCATTGGTCAGCACCATTGATCAGTGTTATTGAACAGTCAATGTGTCTCTGTCATCAAAATAAACCATTTTCATGGAAATTATTACAATTAGACATATAAGAAATAAATCAATTTATCTTAACCTATTCAATTTGATGTTTCAGAGACATCAAATCATCTATATGGACACATATATTGATATTGGTATCAATGTATACACTGTAATCTTTCTGTATTTGAAATGTTTGTACACCATTTCCAAAGTAAATATATTGTCACTTGTGACTGATTTTTATGATATAGGGTACAAAAAAGATCATTAATCTCAATCAGGTTGCCTGAGACATGAAATATGAGTGGCTTGAGGTTTTAGAAGAGTGTAGTCAGGATTCCCTCAGGGACTTACCAGTGAGTATTTGGAGAAAAATTTCGAATGATCCCAGAGCTTAAAAAGTACTTTAATGAAGACAAGCCCAGGAAAATGGGGGTGGAGTAGGAAGGAGTGACTCCAGTTCTCGTACCCCTGGGAGAAAATGCTGGCAGATCTACTGAGGAACAGTGCAATCAATTCCCCAACTGACAATTCCCCAGCATTTATGAAAATAAGAGACCAGAGATAGTGACAGACCAGACAGCTACAGAGACAGGGATGTCTGCCACAGAGGACTCATCGGGAGCCTGGCACCTGTGAGTAAAGACAAAAGAAGCAGCAGCAGAGCTGGCTGTCCTCGGCTAGCCCGAAAAGCCTTGGAGACGCCACGTTAGGGGTGTAGAGGCTTCCAACTGCGGCCAGTGCCACAGAGGACTCTTCGGGGGCCTGGCACCCAGTGGAGCCTTGGGCCGGCTGCGGGGTCCTTGGAAGAGAGCTGGCTCCCTCCCTCACCATCTAGGTGGGGTTGGGTGGCAGAGACCTGTCTGCCTAGGTTTACAGGGAGGGTGGCAAGGACAGGGAGCCGTGTTCAGTTGTGATCTCTGTGGTCGCCAGCCGACCAGCCTGCCAGCCCAGGAAATCTGAGAGGAGCATTGTCCTAACCGATTGAGTTGGAGATGGGGCTGGGCTGAGAGGCAGGATTTCTGGAGAAGTTTTTATTGGAAAGTGGACTGAGGTGTTCTCCAGTGAAGGCAGCTTGACTTGCTTCTCACCCAGCCACAGGACTGGGAAGGACCAGTACCAGATCCTGTGGGACCCAGGCAGCCTGTCGGGTGGGCGGCTGCCTGCACCCCAATCCGGTAGCCTGGCTGGCGCACGGGAGTTCACCTGGGCCTACAACCCAGCCCACAGAGAAGTCCTGCCGAAACCTGAAAAAACGGATTGGACATTTTGAAACCAACAAGGGAGGGTATTTTTTTAACTTTGTTTTTTTAACTTTAAAAATTTTTTATAACTTTTTTCAGTAATCGTATATATTTTTTAATTTTATTGTTGCTGTATCTTTCAGTACTTTGTTCCTCTCCTTTCTTTTTTCCTGTTTTAGTCCTTCTTCCTTTCTTTCCAAACTTATTGCTTTCCCTCACTTCTCTTGCCTTTTTTTGTGTGTTTGTTTGTTTGTTGCTTTCTATACCACTGTAAATACTTCAAAACACATCTCTCGACTCTTAGCCCACTTTACAGGTTCCTGAATTTTATTAATGTAGTGATTAACTTTACTTGCTCACACGCTAGCCTATTTATTATTCTTTACTCTCACCTTACCTCAAAATCTGACCACCCACAACCTCACTTCTTTCTAGACACAACTCACAAGGCTTCCCTCCCCAAGAAGAGACTTATCTTTGGTCTATCCTTTCTTAAAAGTGGAAAATTCAGTTGAAGATTACAGTTAACACTATATACAGCCTAAACATCTTCTACCTCTTCTCTACCAGCTGTGACTGTAAATATTATAATGTACTCTCCTGCTGTCATAAACCATTTTGCCTCTCCCTCCAACTGATCACACACACACACACACACACACACACACACAAAGAAAGGAGTAGGTGGAAGTGGAAAACATCAAGATACCTGCAGGAGACTGCACCACTGAATTTCACAGGTATTCTACCACAGAAGTTCACACCATAAACCTAGGGAGTCAGAACAGATCAATTTAAGAAGCTGAGCCTAACAAGAACAGTCTCATACACAATGAGAAGACAAAGAAACAATGCCCAAATGAAAGAAAAGGTGGAAGTCTCAGAAATAATGTCAGATGAAAGAGAGGCAAGTCAGCTATCAGATATTGAATTCAAAGCACTAATTATCAGGAAACTCAAAGAGCTCACAATGAGCTACCAGAAACTAGAGGGGAGCTACAATGAGCTCTCCATAAGCTATATCAACATGAAAAAGGAAATAGAAACTATCAGCAAAGGCCAAAAGGAAATGAAAATACAACTTCGGAACTGAAGAACACAGTAGAAGGAATGAAAATCAGGATCAATGAGGCAGATGATTGGATGAGCGAGGTGGAGGACACAGGAGAAAGAATCTCCCAGAAAGAGCAAGGAAGGGAAAAGAGGCTCAGAATGAATGAAGGGGGATTAAGAGAAATGCAAGAAAATATGAAAAGTAATAATATCCAAATAATAGGAATACCAGAAGGGAAAGAAGAAGAACAAGGGATAGGAAACCTTTTTGAAACAGTAATGATGGAAAATTTTCCTAATTGGCTGAGAGAGAAAGTTACATAAATCTAGGAATCACAGAGAGTCCCACTCAAGAGGAACCCAAAGAGGCCCACTTCAAGACACATCGTCATTAAAATGGCAAAATTCCAAGACAAAGAGAGAATCTTAAAGGCAGCAAGGGAGAAAAAGGAAGTAACATACAAGGGAGCCCCAATAAGGTTAGCTACTCACTTCTCAATGGAAACACTCCAAGAAAGAAGAGAATGACAAGAAATATTTCAAGTAATGAGAACCAGAGGCCTAGAACCAAGGCTACTTTACCCAGCAAAGCTCTCAATCAGGATAGAAGGCCAAATAAAGAGCTTCCAAGACAAAAGAAGTCTAAAAGAATATGCCTCCATGAAGCCAGCTCTACAAGAAATACTAAAAAGACTGCTTTAAGGAAAGGAAGGAAATGAGAGAGACAGAGAGGAACTGTGGTACAAAAATGGTACTGAATAAGTACCTATCAATAATAACCTTAAAAGTAAATGGATTAAATGCTCCAATGAAAAGACATAGAATAGCTGAATGGTTAAGAAAGCATGACCCACACATATGCTGCCTACAGGAGACCCACCTCAGGACAAAAGACCTGAGGAAAACAAATTTTCCAAGCAAATGATCAAGAAAAAAAAAGCCAGGGTAGCAATTCTAATATCAGACAAAATAGATTTTCAAAAAGGGGCCATAAATAAAGACTCAGAAGGTCACTTCATAATACTCAAGGGAAGAATCCACCAATAAGACATTCATATCGTAAATATATATGCAACCAATATAGGAGCACCGAAATATATAAAGAACATCCTAGAGGACTTCAAGAAAGATATTGAAAGCAACACAATTATAGTAGGGGACTTTAAAACCACACTTTCAAAAATGGACAGATCTTCCAAATAAAATATCAACAAAGATAGAGTTGCACTAAACAGCACCCCAGATGAAATGGACTTGACTGATATATATAGAGCCCTTCATCCCAAAGAAGCTAAATACACATTCTTTTCAAATGCACATGGAACATTTTCAAAGATAGACCACATGATAGGACACAAAATGGGAGTCTCAACAAATTCAAGAAAATTGAAATCATACCAAGCATTTTCTCTGATGACAAGGGACTGAAATTAGAAAACAACCCAAAGGAAAAAAAAAAACAAACAAACACCCAAAATGATGGAGACTTAATGGTATGCTATTAAACAATGAATGGGTCAAGATTGAAATTAGGGAAGAAATAAAAAAGTTTCTGGAAACAAATGAAAATGAACTCACAACAATCAAAACTTATGGGACACAGTGAAGGCACTCCTGAGAGGGAAGTTCATAGCAATACAGGCTCACCTAAAGAGGATAGAAACTTTTCAAACAAACAACCTAACCTGACACCTGCAAGAACTCGAAGAACAACAAGAAAGACAGCCCACAGCAAGTAGAAGGAAGGAAATAACCAAGAGCAGAGAAGAATTAAATGACATAAGGACTAAAAGCACAATTCTAAGGATCAATGAATCCAAGAGTTGGTCTTTTGAAAAGATAAACAAAATAGACAAGCCTTTAAGTAGGCTCATTAAGTAGGCTCAAAAGAAGAGACAGGGCCCAAATAAACTCAATCAGAAATGAAAGAGGAGAGATTACAATTGATACCACAGAAATAGAAGGGATTGTAAGGAATTACTATGCAGAACTGTATGCCAAGAAATTTGAAAACCTAGGTGAAATGGACAAATTTCTAGAAAAAAGATAATCTTCCAAAACTCAATGAAGAAGAAGCAGAAAGCCTGAATAGACCAATAACAGCAGATGAAATTGAAGCAGTAATTAAAAAAACTCCCATCACACAAAACCCCTGGAGAAGATGGTTTCACAGGAGAATTCTACAAAGCATTTAAGGAAAACTAACCCCTATTCTTCACAGACTATTCCAAAAAATCCAAAATGATGGGGAAACTCCCAAACTCTTTTTATGAAGCCAGCATCATCCTAATTCCAAAACCAGATAGAGACACAACAAAGACAGAAAACTTCAGGCCAATATCGCTGATGTACATAGATGCTAAAATCCTCAACAAAATATTGGCATATCATATTCAACAATACATCAAAAGGATCATACACCACGACCAAGTGGGATTCATCCCAGGGATGCAAGGATGGTTCAAAATTCTCAAATCAGTAAATGTAATACACCACATAAATAAAAACAAAGACAAAAACCACATGGTCATATCAATAGATGCAGAAAAAGCTTTTGATAAGGTACAACGCCCATTTATGATAAAGGTACTCAGCAAATTGGGAATAGAGGAAGCATTCCTCAATATAATAAAGGCCATTTATGAAAGACCTACAGCCAACATCATACTCAATGGGCAAAAACTAAATTCTTTTCCACTAAGATCACGAACAAGAAAAGGTTGTCCACTTTCACCACTTCTATTTAACATAGTATTGGACGTTTTAGCCTCAGTGATCAGGCAAGAAAAGAAAATAAAAGGCATTGAAATCCGAAAGGAGGAAAGAAAACTGTCATTGTTTGCAGATGACATGATAGGATACATAGAAAATACTATAGAATCTACTAAAAAAACTGCTTGAACTAATAAATGAATTTGGCAAACAGCAGGTTTAAAGTCAATATTCAGAAATCAAAGACATTTTTGTATACTAACAATGAATCAACAGAAGCAGAAATCAAGAAAAATCCCAATTCGATATAGCAAAAACAAAAATAAAATATCTGGGAATAAATCTAACCAAGGAGGTTAAAGACCTGTATGCAGAAAATTACACAACACTGAAGACAGAAATCAAGGAAGACACAAACAAATGGAGATGTATACCGTGTTCATGGATTGGAAGAATTAACATCATCAAAATGTCCATACTACCCAATGCAATTTACAGATTCAATGCAATACATATTAAAGCACCAATGGCATATTTCACAGACATAGAACAAACACTTCAAAAATTTATATGGAAACATAAAAGACCCCGAATAGTAGCCGCAATTTTTAGAAAGAAGAACAAAGTAGGACGGATCACAATACCTGATATCAAACTGTATTACAAAGCCACTGTAATCAAAACAGCCTGGTACTGGCATAAAAACAGGCACATAGACCAATGGAACAGAATAGAGAACCCAGAAATAAACCCAACTCTCTACAGTCAATTAATATTCGACAAAGGGGGCAGTATCATAAAATGGGGTAAAGATAGCCTCTTCAACAAATGGTGTTGGGAGAACTGGACAGCTACATGCAAAAAAATGAAACTCGAGCACCAACTTACATCATACACCAAAATAAATTCAAGGTGGATAAAAGACTTAAATATAAGCCATGACACCATTAAAGTCCTAGAGGAGAACATTGGCAGGAAAATATCAGATATTTCACACAGCAACTTTTTTACCGATATGTTCCCTAGAGCAAGGAATATAAAGGAGAAAATAAACAAATGGGATCTCATCAAAATAAAAAGCTTCTGCCCAGCTAAAGAAAACAGCATTAAAATAAAAGACAAGTAAATGTATGGGAAAACATATTTCTCTATAATACCTCAGACAAAGGTTTAATCTCTAAAATATACAAAGAACTCACACAACTTCACTCTCAGAAGACAACTAACCCAATTAAAAAATGGGGAAAGGACTTGAACAGTCACTTCTCCAAGGAGGGCATACAGAAATTCCAGAGACATATGAAGAGATGCTCAATATCACTTGCTATCAGGGAGATGCAAATTAAAACCGCAATGAGACACCACTTTTCACCAGTGAGAATGACTATCATAAGCAAAGCAATAAGCAACAAATGTTGGAGAGGGTGTGGGGAAAAGGGGACTCTGGTCCACTGTTGGTGGGATTGCAGACTGGTACAACCATTATGGAAAACAATATGGAATTTTCTCAGAAAACTAAAATTGGACCTGTCTTTTGACCCAGCAATTCCACTGCTAGGATTATATCCTAAGAACCCTAAAACACCAATCCCAAAGAACATATGCACCCTAATGTTCATAGCAGCACAATTTACAATAGCCAAGAGTTGGAAGCAACCTAGGTGCCCGTCAATAAATGAATGGATCAAAAACCCATGGTACATATACACTATGGAATTCTATGCCGCAGAAAGAAAGAAGGAGCTCCTACCTTTTGCAACATCATGGATGGAACTGGAAAGCATTATGCTGAGTGAAATAAGCCAGGTGTTGAAGGACAAATACCATATGATCTCACCTTTAACAGGAAGCTAAACAACAAAACAAACAAGCAAGCAAAATATAACCAAAGACACTGAAACAGAGAACAGGCTGACAGTGACCAGAGGGGAGAGGGGAGGGAATTTCAGGGGAAATGGGGGAGGGATTTAGAGGAACATATATAAAGGATACATGGACAACAACTGAGAAGGGTGGAAATGGCAGGGATGGGGGAGTGCTGGGGGTGGGATGGGATGTGTAATAGATGAGTAATAGACAGAAAACTGTACTTGAACAATAATTAAATAAATTAAAAAATTGGCAAGTGTCTAAAAAAGTAGTGGTCCATATTTACATAGGAATATTACTTGGCCATAGAAAAGAATGAAATCTAACCATTTGTGACAACATGGAGCTTATTAGGCCAAGTGAAATAAGTCATACAGAGGAAGACAAATACCATACTTTCATTTATGTGTGGAATCTAAATAACAAACAAACAAACAAAATAGAAAGAGACTTATAGATACAGAGAAAAAAGAGGGTTGCCAGAGGGGAGAGGAGTTGGGGGCCTGGGTAAAAAAGATGAAGGGATTAAAAAGTATAAATTGGTAGTTACAGAATAACCATAGGTATGTAAAGTATAGTATAGGGAATATAGCCAATAATATTGTAATAATTTTGTATGGTGCCAGGTAGGTCCTGAGAATATCAGGGGGAAACACTTTGTAAAGCATATGATTGTCTAACCACTACACTGTACACCTGAAACTAATAATAAATAATGTTGACTGTAAACTGTAAAAAAGGTACTTTAATTAATAGTTTACAAGTAACCACACTTGCAGTTTTAGGTCTCTAATACTTTTTATTATCAGTGCTATTGTGCTCTTTTGAGAGATGTGTGATATAAATTTTGTGTTGTCTCTAAACTTTCAAAACTAGATGTGTTTAAGATTGTAACCATCTTTTAAATAAGTCTGAAGTTCTTGTCATTGCTAGAGTCAAAATATTAAAATATCTACTCCATGATTTTTTAGCTCTTTTTATTAAAAAAAAATTCACAATCACCTAAATTGTATTCCTGGCACATATATTCACTCAGTAATTTATTATCACTACTTTAAATATACATCTAGAATGTATTACGTTTGTTCCAGATATTTAGGATTTTAACATAGAAAGTTTCTGTTGCATTGCCAGATATCATATACTTTGTACATAGAGGCTTAAAAATGATTTATATTGTTGCTTGGTTTACAATGTTAAAATAGTTTGTGAGTTTTTCTCAGGGGAGGACTGGTCATATCACCAGTTCCCCTAAGTAACAAAACAAGCAATATATTTGGACAAAATCCAACTTACATTAAATGTAGGTTTGTGCATGGACAAGTGTCTTTGTCTTTTTTGTTATAGTTGCTTTTAATTGCAGAATAGTGAAAGTGATAAAATATTAATGAAAAGTTACACTGAAACATTGTATACATGAAGGGATTAACCTAGATCCACTCCATAAACATAACCAAGAATTTAACAAAAGTATAGAAGTTTTTCACAAGATATTATGAAGTCATTCCATGAAGTTCAGAGCACAGGATAATTCATGAAGCCAATCTACGTCAGATCCAGCATCCTAGGAGGGACCACCAGCTCCTGCTCTTCTGGCCTTGATTTGCAGCTTCCTGTTACTAGTGGAACTGACTGGTGCCAGGCAGAACATGTGTCTTATTGGAGCTCTGTAGAATAAGGGTGAAGGAGCAAGGCAAAAGCACAAGCCAGAGAGCTTACATGAGGTGAGTGATTTCCTCTATGCTATAATCAGCACGTGAAATCTGTCACACAAAAGTGTCTTGGGCTGTGAGAAATTAATAACAAGAGGAGGCAAAGAATTTCTCAGCTAGTATAATTATATCTTCTAGGAGAAAAAAATCAATGGAAAATAGATACAAATGACCAGTTTTATTATTAAAAGTCTGCCTTTGGGCTAGATATGATCATTTTCTTTAAGTAGCAGAGAAGATTGTCATTTCCTGTAAAACAGCCTTGCAGATGGGTTCAAAAAATCTATGAATCTGAAAAAATGCACATATCCTTCCCACATTTATCAGTGTCATACCAGTAGCACTTCGTAGATTTTTCCCACACTCATCAATGCCATAATGATATTGCAATGAACTATAGTCATCTGAAGACATTGAGTCCCAATTCAATAATTCATGTATTATTTTGTTTTCAATGATGCCAAGTAGTTTCTTTTCCAATATCTTTCATTCTAGATATATAAGCACTACCTGATTTTTTATTTTATTTTATATATCAGGACCAATTTTTGCCCTAAAATAA
The DNA here is from genome assembly GCF_014824575.4 of Sturnira hondurensis. Taxonomy (NCBI): domain Eukaryota; kingdom Metazoa; phylum Chordata; class Mammalia; order Chiroptera; family Phyllostomidae; genus Sturnira; species Sturnira hondurensis. The sequence goes on along the minus strand of NW_028090025.1, from coordinate 5,869,458 downwards.
TACTTACTTCACAGAGAAAAACTTAATTTCACAAAAAGAAAAACAGGAGATGGTTTTTCCATGTACTTTTTCTTATTAACTGAAAATTTAAGCTAAAGCTTTGGGTGGGAAATTATATTTATACAGGATTTGTTTCATCTCTGCTAACTTTCTGTGTCTTAAGCAAGTCATTTAATATAGAAAACTTTGGTTTTAAAAATATGAGATTTTGCCCTGGCTGGTGTAGCTCAGTGGATTGAGCACGGGCCTGTGGACCAAACAACCATGGTTTGATTCCCAGTCAGGGCACATGCCTGGGTTGCAGGCCAGTTCCCAGCAGGGAATGCACAAGAGGCAACCATACATTGATATTTCTCTCCTTCTCTCCTTCTTTTCCCCTCTAAAGATAAATAAATGAAATCTTTTAAAATATACATGGGATTTAAAATAGAAACTCTTGCAGTTTCTTGTTGCAAAATTCCAGAGTAATATGATCCAGACTAATTTATTAAATATTCAGAAACACATAAAGAAAAATAATTACTTGACAACAGTGTTCAGTTCTTCTCATTAGTTAATTGGGTGTACTTTATAAATTCTTAATAACAGGAGAATTAGCAAGTAGTTATGTTTAAATAAATTCAAATCACATTTTTGAATAAGGATTTAAATTTTATACCAGATTAGTTTTAAGATTGAACCAATCTGGGGAAGTTTTAACAGTTTCTTTTAGTATAGTGCTGGCATGTTATTGAAATGGAATTACAAATGATAAAGTTCACCATCATTTGCTTGTTGCTATTTATGTGAAGTACTATATTAACATAAGCTTTTAAATATGTACTTGTTTCAAAATTATTTTTTTTGCAAGATGATGGAGCTATTTTCCTAGTAATGAAAGATAAATTTTCTGGAATTTTGATATAGACAATCTCTTGATATATTTGAACTTTTATTATTATTATAATAGCTACACTTTTTACTGATTTTAGAGAAATAGAGGAAAGGGGGGAGAGGGAGAGAGAGAGAGAGAGACTGATTTGCTGTTCCACTTGTTTATTCATCCACTGATTGACTATTGTGTGTGCTGTGACCAGAGATCAAACCTGTAACTTTGGCATATCAGTATGATTCTCTAACCAACTGAGCTACCTGACCAAAGCAATATCTACACCTCCAAGTCACTGATTTATTTTCCCATTTCTAAGTTGATGAAATATTGTAGTTAGGTCAGTACTCTTCATTTTTATTGGCTGTGTGTAAGGATTATTTTGTCATAGAAGATTAATATTATCAATCTATACTTGTAGCTTCCAGTAATCCCCTCCCCCAAAGTGATTTAAAGATCCATTCAGTGTATTTCTTTTCCAATATTAATAGTTATCATGATGAATTGTCACTAATGAAAAGCAAGATGAATGCTTGAGGGCATGTTCAATATATATATTAAGTGCTGATGTATATTAAACATGTATATATATACATGTTTAATATTTCAATATATATATATTCAAGTTATAAAATTTTTCAAAAGAAGAGTAGAAAGAAAAATATTTTTATAAAATGCATGCAACCTTAAAATGGAGGAGAATGTAATATTGTGCTAATTGGTAGGACTGTATGTGGATTGCATTCATAGCAGTGTTACACTTTCCCACCTACTTAAACTTAGTCTTGGCTGCGTAATTTGTTTTGGTGTTTTTGCTTGTTTTATATCACATATTTAGTCTGAGAATGACAAATAATGATTTTATTCCATAAATCTCTGGATTGAGAGTCATACCTAAAAATACACATCCAGCCTTGGCTGGTGTAGCTCAGTAGATTGAATGTGGGCCTGCAAACCAAAGGATCACGGTTTGATTCCCAGTCAGGGCACATGCCCGGGTTGCAGGCCAGTTCCCAGCAGGGGACACATAAGAGGCGACTATACATTGATATTTCTCTCCCTCTCTTCTTCTCTTCCCCTCTAAAGATGAATAAATAAAATCTTTTTTAAATTTTTTTTCTAGATTTTATTTATATATCTTTAGAGGGGGAAGGGAAGGAGAGAGGGAGAGAAATATCAATGTATGGTTGCCTCTGGTGTGTCCCCTGCTGGGAACTGGCCTGCAACCCGGGCATGTGCCCTGACTGGGAATCAAACCGTGATCCTTTGGTTTGCAGGCCCACATTCAATCTACTGAGCTACACCANTCCCTCTCTTCTTCTCTTCCCCTCTAAAGATGAATAAATAAAATCTTTTTTAAAATTTTTTTCTAGATTTTATTTATATATCTTTAGAGGGGGAAGGGAAGGAGAGAGGGAGAGAAATATCAATTTATGGTTGCCTCTGGTGTGTCCCCTGCTGGGAACTGGCCTGCAACCCAGGCATGTGCTCTGACTGGGAATCGAACCGTGATCATGTTGTTCACAGGCCCGCGCTCAATCCACTGAGCTACACCAGCCAAGGCAAATAAATAAAATCTTAAAAAAAAATAAAAAATAAAAATACATATCCAGAAGTGAGGTAAATCAAAAGAACCTGTACTCTGTGCCCACAGTTATGATTGGATGAAACTTTGGAGTTTTCTGTAATGAGGATAAACATACAAAAGGGAAGTGATTATTTATAGCCAAAGGGTGAAGTATGGCAGATTGACTGTATTAATGATGCAAGATCTTGCTAACTTGCTAGGAGCTTGAATAACAGGTATAGTAACTTCTCTTAAAGGTATTAGATGCAGAATGGCAAATTTAAAACTAGATTAAACCAAAAATATTAAATATTTGTGTAGTACCTTGGACTTTGGAATTAATATTTTGTGGCAAGTACATGACACCCTAGCAAGTTGGTTAACTAAAGTGTAGACTGCATGGTTTGCTCAAATCTTTGATTGAAATACCAGGACTTTCCTGACTTACTGAAGAAGTAGGTAGGGTCTGAAAATTCAGGAAATGAAAATTGGAGTGCATAGATTATGTGCAACAAGCTCAGCCACTCTGTCACCATACTGTTTTCTGTTATGGCTGACATTTGTAGCCTGGAGATAATGGTAGGAGAGGCACTACAGATTTTTAGCTCCCTAATTTCAGTGGACATAGTACAATAAAGATAATACAAAAATTAAAGACAAAGTGTATACAATTACTGTACAAAGTAATGAAGATAGAAAAGTAAAGTGTTATAAACTTCAGTGATAATTTGTGGTGGCTAATTTATCCTTAGGCTTACAGGGATGTACAAAACTAACCCTTGCCTGTAACATGCAGAAACTTTCCATGTTTGGTGGGGAAAACCCAAGTGAAGAAACTACTGTGGGACCTATTTCTGGGTCTCAGAAAAAGTCTGATTACAGACTTGGAGCTTCTTGACTGAAGGAAACTCTAGGAGTTTTAGTCCTTTTGGGAAAATATCCTGCAACAATGTCATACCTGTATCCTCTGAATCTTCTTCTAACTATTTTTTTTAGTATCCTGTGGTCATTTATAAAATTGTAAGTACTCTGGGAAAGGAAATAGACATCTGGAGATCATTATAAATTAAATATGAACTGACAATTATACCTAAAGATCAAAACTTTCATCATTAGAGGCACTCTGTGGCTTATAAAGACTCTTGACTTGAGTCCATTCTATAAATGTGTGCTTACTCTCAATACATGTAAAGGAGATAAATATGCCTAATTATGGACAGATTACCCATATGGTTGCATGACCATGGAATGAATTTGCAGTAGTGGCCCCTTAATTCTTTAGTAAAATAATAAAGTGAAAGCAATATTGCATTTTTGGGGAATTAACAGATATTAATGCCCCAAGGAAGACATGCAAGATCCAAGGGTTGGGATTCCAAATGCATGACCATTTAATTATCTTATTGGGCCAATATAAAAGACAGATCTCTTACAATGATTTCGATTTTAGCAAAGTTAATCAGTTACTGAACAATCACATTATTTCGATGGGGTATTTTTTCATTGTTTGCTGGAATGTGTTATGCATTTCTTGACTTGGCAAATCTGGTTACACCAAAATTTAGGTAGATAATCAGAAGCAATTTGCTTTCATCTTGTGGGAAAAATAGTATTTTAGTGTAGGTTTGAGAAATTTCTATTCATATTCTACCAAACATCACATTCCATTGATGATATTATGTTTATTGGACTAGCAAGAAGGAATTAGCAAGCAACTTAAATGTCTTTGTTGATCACAAGTATGTCCAAAGGTAAGTTTTAAATAAAGGTTTTAATATAAACTCATGATATATATGTCCACTGAGTGGGTTTAGAACAATGATCTCAGTATCAGTGAGGACACATAGTGTTCCAGTCTTCATTTCCTAAAACCAATTGCCACTAATTGGAAGTACAGAGATATCTTTGGAGAAAAATATGATTCCATGTCTGATATTGAAATTTGTCATGTGAGAATGCAAGTCTCCCTAATTTGATCATGAAAATGAATGACATGATAATGTGCTAAACATTTAACATGATAAATAACAATGGTGATATAGAGATACTCAAACATTTGAAAACAAATAAGAAATCAAAGAAAATTTTACAGAAATAGCAAGTAATAAATATAAAAGTAATAAAATTATGAAATCTCAATTTTAAAAACTTCCAATGTAAAATTACTTCAAGCAAGGATTTCAATGGGGTGATAAGTGGTTTGGGAAATAGATTTTTACATGATTTTAAAACCAAAATATCAATTTCAAAGTGAAGTATGCTTCTTTACTATGAAAGTGCTGATTTATGGTCACCACCTTCATACAAGTAATTATTATCCAAGATAGGAGCTTCCTAAGTGCCTCATTATGATATAAATGCAGATGTCACAATACCTGCATTGTATTATTATGAAAATATGTAAAATAATCGAGTCTTGAGAAAACAAGTCAAAATATGTTTATAATATACTCCTCAAGAAAACTAGAGTTGGAATCTTTAAAATGACATTATCATGGGAAAAAATTTGAAAACTGGTGAGATTATGAAAAAGTAGAGAAAAAAACAAGAAACTGCGTCAAAATTTAGTCAAAACTGAATAAATCCTGGATAAAAAAACAAACTAACAAAAAATGTATAAAAGACTTACAGGACAAAAAAGGAAATTAGAAGATTTTCAGTATATATTAGATTGTGTTACTGAATTGATGTTAATTTTCTTAAGCATGATAATAGTACTAAAATTATATAAACAATATTCTATGTTTAAGAAAGTCATAGGAAAAATTTAGAGATATATCACATTTGTTTTCTACTTTTAAATTATAAGGATTTAAGGGAAAAAGTAAGGATTGTCTAAGGAATATATCTGAGAACCACTTCATGTGAACGATGTATAGTACATTCTTGTACTGGAATACTTGAAGGGAATTTATTTCTTCTAACATCTTAAGCAAGAAAATTATTATGTATTGTTATATAAAGAATTCATTTATTTCACAATGTAGAAGTACAGTATTTAATTGAATGTTTTAAACAGATGTCATCATTTACTATGTTGTGAATTTCTATTAATATAAAATGTTTCTCATATTTTGAAATTTGTACTGGCCTTCAAATGTTTTTATTAAACTAACTTATTGTAATTTTTAATTAACATAGCAAATGAAATTATATTCATTTTTAGACATGGTAGTCTTACATATACAGTTAATGTAACCTAACCCCTATAAGTAACTTTTAAATAAAATTCACTACCTAGATGAAAACTACTTTTTGTGATACTGACTCCCTGTGTATAAGTTGAATTTATAATTAAACATTTAGTTAAGAAAGCACATATGCTTAGAGGCATAATGATATCAATGAAGAGAATAAACAAAATAATCCAGGTAAAAACTAGTAGGTCAAAATATTATACTAACTGTAAATTTTATAGTGTTCAATTAATAATATTCAAATGATAGTACTGAAATATCTGCTAGCTTATTTAGATCATGAAATAATATTATAAAATAATGAACTTACATAATTCCATTTTTTATTCAAATAATAAAGTTATTTTATCATTAAATTTTACACATTAAGGTTTTTTTTTATTGTTCAATTACAGTAGTCCCCATTTTCTCCCCATTACTCTTACATGTCCTGCTCAAAGTACCTTCCACATTCAGTCCTACCCCCCTGCCCCCTGTTGTCTTTGTCCATGTGTCCTTTATACATATTCATTGACCACCCCTCCCCTTCTATACCTGTTGTCCTCCTCCATGCTGCCCTCTGGTTATTGCCATTTGTTCTTTATTTCCATGTCGCTGGGTCTATTTTGATTGCTTATTTCTTTTGTTAATTAGGTTCAATTGATAGGTGAGATTATATTGTACACTCATCTCCTGGCTTACTTCACTTAGCAAAGGCTCTCCAGTCCATCCATATTGTCAAAAAGGCTAGCAGTTCCTTCTTTCTTCCTGCTTCATAATATTCCATTGTGTAAATGTACCACAGTTTTTTGATCCACCTGTTTACTGATGAGCACTTAGGCTGTTTCTGGCACTTGGCTTTTGTAAATAATGCTGTAACCAATATAGAGGTGCATGGTTCTATTGAAATGGTGTTTCAAAATTCTTAGGGTATAGTCCCAGCAGCAGGATGCCAGGTAAAAAGGCAATTCTATTTTCAGTTTTCTGAGGAAATTTCATACTGTTTTCCACAGTGGCTACACCAGGCTGCATCCCCACAAACAGTGCACTTGAACTCCCTTTTCTCCACAACCTCACAAGCACTTGTGGTTTGTTGATTTGCTTTTGATGGCCATTCTGACTGGTGTGAAGTGGAGAATCATTGTGATTTTAATTTGCATATCTCTGATGGCCAGTGATGCTAAACATCTTTTCATATGTCTCTGGACCCTCTGTATGTCCTCCTTGGAGAGGTGTCTGTTCAGGTCCTTTACTAATTTTTTAATTGGATTTTTGTCTTCTTGGTGTGGAGTCCAATGAATTATTTATAATTTTGGAAATCAAACCCTTGTCTTAGGTATCATTGGCAAATACATTTTCCCATGCAGTTGGTTCCCTTTTCACTTTGCTATTGTTTTCTTTAGCCAAAGAGAAGCTTTTTATTTTGATGATATCCCATTTGTTTATCCTTTTCTTTATGTCTCTTGCTTTAGTGGACATAATGGTGAAAATTTGCTGTGTGGGATATCTGAAATTCCCTTGCCTATGTCCTCCTCTAGGGCTTTTATGGTGTTGTGACTTATATTTAAGTGTTTTATCCATTTTGAGTTTATTTTTGTGTATGGTGTAATTTGGTGTCCAGTTTCACTTTTTTTGCGTGAAGCTGTACAGACAGACCTCCCAACACCATTTGTTGAAGAGGCTATTTTTTGCTCCATTTTATGTTTCTCTCCCCTTTGTCAAATATTAATAGACCATAGAGACATGGGTTTATTTCTGGGCTCTCTATTCTTTTCCATTAGTCTATGGTTTGTTCTTATGCCAGTAGCAGACTGTTATTGCAAAGGCCTTGCAATATACTTTAATATCAGATATTGTGATTCATCCTACTTTGTTCTTTCTCAAAATTGCTGAGGCTATTTGGGGTCATTTATGGTTCCACATAAATTTGAATTGTTTGTTCTATATCTGTGAAATATGTCATTGTTATTTTAACAAGCAATTGTGTTAAATCTATAAATTGGATTTGGCTGTTATGGGTGTTGTAGACTGTTCTGCCTGGTTCTAGGAATTGTAACTCTACCCCCTGTGGCTAAGCACAGCGATGACCTCTGGAATGCAAGACACAGGAGACAAAGCTTGTCTGTGGTAGCAAAACACTGCCTCAGTTTCCTCTCACTGCCCCCAAAGCTTGGCTGGAAGTCAATGACGGGTAAGATCTCTCAGAGGAGGGGCAACCTAAGCCAGACTCAATCACGTGGGAGGCCATAATGGAAGGATTCAGGACTGCAATAAAGAAGGAGCAATGCACTCTCGCCGCCTGGCTTTGACCATAGCCTGAGTCCCCATGTTCTCTTGGAGAAGTGCTTCCTGGCTCTAATCCCCTTAAGCCTGAATACCTGATGGGGAGGGGTGCAGCTTCTTGCCTTGCTAGAGCGCGTCCTAGGGAAAAATCTGGCATCACAAAGACTTTTTGATAAACCTGTGAAATCTGCTCTGCTAAGAGTGCTTTCATTCATATGTTAAGGGTTCCACCTGGCTGGTGTAGCTCAGTGGATTGAGCGCGGACCTGCAAACCAGACGATCGAGGTTCGATTCCCAGTCAGGGCACATGCCTGGGTTGCAGGCCAGTTCCCTGCAGGCCAACTCCCAGCAGGGGACTAACGAAAAGCAACCATACATTGATGTTTCTCTCCCTCTCTCCTTCCCTTCCCCTCAAAAGATAAATAAATAAAATATTTAAAAAAAAAAGGGTTCCAGCAGGAAACTCTAAAACTCTCTTCCTGACAGACTCTGACTCAGACTATCTACTGTTTGATCCTTGCTGCCCTGTATTCCTGTGTATTACAGCCCAATAAAAATCCCTGGAGGAGGGGGCTCAAGGCCTTTTATTCCTCGGGGAAATTGGCCACTGCTGGCCTTTGTTTCCCCTGAGAAACTGGCCACCTCTCCCCCTCAAGAAGATCACATCATGTTTCAGTCATGTTTACGCTCATCCATGGCACATGAGGGGACTTGTGAGGAACGTCACCCCCACATATGGGCATTTTGATAATGTTAATTCTTCTAATCTATGAACATGCTATACTCTTCCATTTCTTTGTGTCTTCCTTAATTTATTTCTTCAGTGTTGTATAGTTTTCTCAATACAGGTATTTCACCTCCTTGCTTAAGTTATTCCTAGGTACTTTATTTTTATTGTTGCTGTAGCAAATTGGATTTATTTCCTGATTCTCCTTTATAGTATTTCATTTTTGTTTAAAAATGCCCTCAATTTCTGAATATTGACTTTGTACCCCACTGTGTTGCCAAATTACTTATTAGGCCATGTAGTGTATTAGTGGAGTCTATAGGGTTTTCTCAGTACACTATCATGTCATCTTCAAACAGTGACAATTTTACTTTCTCCTTTCCAATATGGATGCCTTTTATTTCTTTTTCTTGTCGGATTGCTGTGGCTAGGACTTCCAATAATATGTTGAACAGAAGTGGTGAAAGGGAACACCTTTGTCTTGTTCTTGATCTTAGTGGGAAAGTTTTTAATTTTTGACTATTGATGTTATCAGCTGTAGGTTTCTTGTATATGGCTTTTTTATGTTAATATATGCTTTCTCTACTCCCATTTTGCTGAGTGTTTTTATTATAAATGTGCTCTACATTTTCAAATGCTTTTTCCACATCTATTAATGTGATTATGTGATTTTTGTCTTTCCTTCTGTTTATACGGTATATTATGTTTATTGATCTGAGAATATTGTGCCATCCTTGCCTCCCTGGCATGAATCACACTTGACCATGGTATATGATCTTTTTAATGTATGGCTGGATGTGGTTTGCCAATATTTTGGTGAGGAGTTTAGTATCTATCTTAGTCAGCAAAATTGGCATGTAGTGTTCTTTTTTTGTTGTGTCTTTATCTGGTTTTCAGATTGAGATGATCGTGGCCTCATTAAAAGAATTTAAAAGTCTTCCCTCTTCTTGGATTTTTTTGAATAATTTGAGAATATTAGGAGTTAGCTCTTCCTTCAATAGTTTGTAAAATTATCCTGTGAAACCATCCAGTTTAAGGCTTTTTTCTGCCGGGAGTTTTTTGATTACTGCTTTGGTTTCACCAGCTTTTACCAGTCTGTTCAGGCTTTCTGCTTCTTCTTGATTCAGTTTTGGAAGACATAATTTTTCTAAAAATTTATCCATTTCAACCATATTTTTTAATTTCTTGGCATATAGTTGTTTGTAATTATTTTTATAATCCTTTGTATTTATGTGATATTGATTGTAATCTCTCATCTTTCATTATTTTATTTTATTTATTTGGGTCCTCTCTCTTTTTCTTGTGAAGTGTCTGGTTAAAGGCTTCTCAACTTTGTTTACCTTTTCAAAGAACCAGCTCTTTGATATTTTGATCCTTTGAGTTGTTATTTCAGTCTCTATGTCATTTAATTCTACTCTGATCTTGGTTACTTTGTTCTTCCTACTCACTCTGGTCTTTATCTGTTGTTGTTCCTCCAGTCCTTGCAGATGTAGGGTTAGGTTGCTTATTTTAAATGTTTCTATTTTCTGTAGGTAGGCCTGTATTGCTATGAAATTCCCTCTCAGGTGTGCCTTTGCTGTGTCCCCTAGATTTTGGACTGTTATGTGTTCATTTTCAATTGTTTCCAGAAACTTTTAAATTTATTCCTTGATCTCATTATTAACCAGCTCATGGTTTATTAATATGGTATTCAGTCTCCATAAATTTGATTTTTTTTTAGTGTTTTCTTTGAGGTTGGTTTCTAGTTTCAAGCCCTCTTGGTCCAAAAAATGCTTGATATAATTTCAATATTTTTGAATTTGGTGAAGTTTGATTTGTTCCCTATCATGTGGTCTATCTTTGAATATATTCCATGTGCTCTTATAAAGAATGTGTAATTTGATTTTGGGGAATATATATATATATATATATATATATATATATATATACACACACATACATACATATACACACACATACATACACACACATACATACACATACATATATACACACACACACTTAACTGATATTATATATATACATATATATAACCTATCATAACCTATATAACCTAAACACACTTAACTGATATTATATATATATAATACATATATATGTTATATATACAGATATATTGTATACATAATACATATATAAAATATGTATTATATATATTTATATAATGCACACACACACAAACATATATATATAATATCAGTTAAGTCCATTTTACCCAGGACATTGTTCAATGCCAAAATATCCTTGTTTGGAAGACCTATACATTAATGACAATGGGGTTTTAATATCCCCTAGTAAACTGTGTTGCTGCCTATATCTTTCTTTAGATCCTCTAATATTTTCCTTACATATCTGGGTGCTCCTATGTGGGGTGAATATATGTTTACAATGTTTAAGTGTTCTCGATGGATTCTTCCTTTAAGTATTATGAAGTGTCCTTCTTTTTCTCTCTTTATGACCTTGTTTTGAGTCTATGTTTTCTGAAATAAGTATTGTTACCCAAGCTTTTATTCCTGTCCATTTGATTGAAATATTTTTTCCAACCCTTCACTTTCAGTCTGTGTAGGCCTTTTTTCTGAGGTGGCTCTCTTGTAGGTAGCATATTTGCAGGTCATGTTTTCTTATCCATTCACTTACTCTATGTCTTTTGATTGGAATAATTAATCCATTTACATTTAAGGACCTATTGATAGGTCCTTATTCATTGCCATTTTTCCCCTTTGTAACTGTGTTCCTCTCTCTCATTCTTTTTCTTCATCTTCTTAAAGCAGTCCCTTTAGCATATCTTGCAATGCTGGTTTGGTGAAGATGTGTTCTTTCAGCTTTCTTTTGTCTTAGAAACTCCCAATTTCTCCTTCCATTTTAATAGAGGGCCTTGCTGGGTAGAGTAGTCTTGGTTGTAGGCCTTTGGTTTCCATTACTTGGAATATATGATGCCATTCCCTTCTGGCTTATAGTGTTTCTATTGGGAAGTCAGCTGCTAGCCTTATCAGGGCTCCCTTGTATGTTACTTCCTGCTTCTCCCTTGTGCCATTAAGATGCTCTCTTTGTGTTTGAATTTTGCCATTTTAATTATTATGTTTTTAGAGTGGGCTTCTTTCAGTTCATCTTGATTATAACCCTCTGTGCTTCCTTAACTTTCATGACACTTCCCCTCTCCAGGTTAGGACATTTTTTGCAATTATCTTTTCAAAGAGAGTTTCTATCCCTTGCTCCCTTTCTTCTCCTTCTCATATTTCTATGATTTGAATGTTATTACATTTCTTGTTATTCTGAAGTTCCCTTAATCTATCCTTGCACATTTTTAGTCTTTTTATGCTGTTGCTCTACCTGAGTATTTCTTTCTACCTTGTCATCCAGCTCACTGATTTGGTCAACTGCTTCATCCAGCATGCCTGTGATTCCTTCTGGTATATTTTTTTATTTCAGATATTGTATTCTTCATTTCTTTCTCATTCTTGTTTACAGTTTCTATTTCTTTTTTCATGCTGTTGTACTTCCCACTCGATTTCTTGTAATTGTTACTGAGTTCCTTAAGCATCCTTATAACCATTGTTTTATGCTATTGTTACAGAAAAGAACTCAGCCACTTTCAGGTGTACAGAGTGGAACTTTATTTACACATGCGGATTCAGAGGAGTCAGTCTCCAAATTCTGGGTCCTGAGTTTGGCCAGGGGCTTGTTTATATACTGTGGCATGTGGAAGCAATTTTACTAAGCCTACATGGCAGAAGCAGGTTTACAGAAGCAAGAAAGCAGGGCTGCTGAGAAAGCAGGGCTGCTGATAGGGTCATACAATGTTCTTTTGTTCTTACTTCTTAGTTACTTAGTTGTTCACCCCTCCTTATCTTAGTGGCTCAGCAAATGGACCGTGTCCTTCTGACTTGTCTGGGCTTGTCTAAGCAGGTCTCCTGCTACACTATGTCTGATAGATTGCCTGCCTCCATTTCTTTTAGCACTTTTATTAGGGATTTTTCTATTCCTTTCAATTGTGGGTTCTTTCTTTATCTCCACATTTTAGGTGGCTTTGTTTTTTTGTCTGTTTTTTTTTTCCTGTATTTTTGGATGTTCTTCTTTGCCTGATGTCTTTGTGGGGTGAACTTCTGTGGTAGGAGTTCTGTGGGACTCAGTGGTGCTGACTCCTTGATCTCCTTGTCTAGATGATCTACGTTTGCCTTTTCTTTCATTTATGTGGGTTCTCTTGTTGTACTTGTACTTTACCAGTTGGTGGCTTATTTGTTGTGGGTCCTCCCCTCCAGCAGGCTTGCACAACACCCACCTTGTCTTTTATACTGTTCTGTAGGTGCTAGTTAACAAAGCAGTGTTACCTGACAACTAAACGTACTCCAGAAAAAAGTGCAACCCCTACAACAATCAGCAATGTCAACTTCAATTGAACTAAAATTAGTAAAGGTGAAGAGAGATTATAGAAATTTTAAGATATAAGGAAAGGAATATGATATGACCAAAAGAGGGGAAATTGCTACTGAGTGGTAAGAAGGAGAAGAATTGACAAGAGTTATGATAGAACCAAAGGAAATAAATGGGGAGAAAAAATGTAAAACATATGTAAAACATGAAAAGGTGATGGAAACAATGGTGTAAACAAAGAGAAGAGTGTACCATGAGGTTTGAAGTGATATTGGAAAAGTACGAGACCATTGGGAGCCAAATTGCAGAAAACCACACCAGGTCAATAGCAACAACAACTGAATGAAGTTTAATAAAGGTGGAACAGGAATAAGAATATTGTAGAAAATAAAAAAGTGAATATGAGATGCCTATAGTAAAGAAAAAATATTTTGGTAAGGTGAGGGAGACAAATTAATAAGAATAAGGAGTAAAGGCCAGGTTGAGGGGGGGAATAAATGAGAGAGAAAAATGACATAAAATTTCTCACTCAACAGGGCCAGTGGGGAAGGTGAAATGGAGCAAGACCGCAGGAGAAAATTCTCTCAGGTGTAAAGTACAAACAAATAGTGAACAATAGGAGTTCTTTTGGAGAAGGAAAGCAATAACCATGGTATCTCATTCAACTAGCCACTGTTCATAGAAGGTGGGAAGGTAATACAACTCTTATAAGAGGGGGAAAATGTGAGCTGACTTAAGAAAGAAGAGTGCTGGACTTCCAGCCAAGAGGAGGTGTAAGTAGATACATTTTGTTTCCTTGCACAACCAAAAGAAGGACAACAACAAATTCAAAAACAGAAAATAACCAGAACTGCCAGAAAATCCAACTGTATGGAAATACAACAACCAAAGTGTTGAAGAAGAAGCATTCATTTAGACTAGTGGCGGCGGGGAGGGGTGCAAATACAGGCAGCCAGGGAATAGAGGATGAAAGGCAAGGCAGTGGCTGGAGAAGTGGGTGGTCCCACATTAGTATGTGTATAAACTAGAAGGCAAAACTGAGGAGCAAGACAGACCACACAATCCAGGGTTTCAATGTGGGGAAAATAAAGCCTCAAAACCTCTGACTGTAAAATTCTATGGGCTTTGCAGCACTGGGAGAAACTCCCAGCCTCACAGGAATGTTTGCTGGAGAGACCCACAGGGTCCTAGAATGTTCACTAACCCACACACCAGGAATCAGCACCAGAAGGGCCCAATTTGATTGCATGTAGCAGGAAAAATGGTTGGAAGCTGGTTGAGAGCCAAGCAAGCATAACCATTCCGTCTTGGACCCCTCCCTCACATCCAGCACCACAATACAGCAACGTGGGTTGCCCACACTGGCAAATATATAAGACTCCACCCCTTGTAACATAACACACTCACTGAAACAAAAAAAAATAGCCCAAATGAAAGGACAGTTCAAAGCTCCAAAAATAGAACTAAGTGGTGAAGAGATAGCCACACTATCAGATGCAGAGTTCAAAACACTCGTAATCCAGATGCTCACAGAAATGTTTGAGAATGATTGAAAAATAGAGAAAAAAGTGAAGTCTTTGAAAAGTGATATGAAGAAAAATGTACAGGGAACCAGCAGTGAAGGGAAGGAAACCAGGACTCAAATCAACAATTTGGAGCACAAGAAAGAAATACACATTCAGCCAGAACAGAATGAAGAAACACAAATTCAAAACAATGAGAAAAGGCTTAGGAATCTCTGGGACAACTTTAAATGTTCCAACATCCAAATCATAGGGATGCTAGAAGGAGGAGAAAAAGAGCAAGAAATTGAAAACGTATTTGAAAGCATAATGAAGAAGAACTTCCCCAATATGGCAAAGGAAATAGACTTCCAGGGAGATCAGGAAGCTCAGAGAGTCCCAAAGAAGTTGGACCCAAGCAAGCACACATCAAGGCACATCATAATTACATTACCCAAAGTTAAAGATAAGGAGAGAATCTTAAAAGCAGCAAGAAAAAAGGAAACAGTTACCTACAAAAGAGCTCCCATCAGACTGTCAGCTGATTTCTCAAAAGGAAGCTTACAGGCAAGAAAGGGCTGGAAAGAAGTATTCAAAGTCATGAAAGGTAAGGATCTACATCCAAGATTACTCTATCCAGCAAAGCTATCATTTGGAACAGAAGGCAGATAAAGTGCTTCCCAGATAAAGTCAAGTTAAAGGAGTTGATCATCACCCAGCCCTTATTATATGAAACCTTAAAGGGACTGATCTAAGAAAAAGAAGGTGATCAAAAATATGAACAGTAAAATGACATCAAGCTCACAATTATTAATAACTGAACCTAAAATATAAACAAACAAATAAACAAACAAAAGACCCAGAAACAATAATGAACTAAGCAAACAACCAGAACAGGAATAGAATCACAGAAATGGAGATCACATGGAGGGTTATCAGTGGGGAGAGTGAGAATGGGAGAAATGGTACAGGGAATAAAACGCATAATTTGTAGATGCAAAATATATGGGGTGGATAAGAATAGTATGGGAAATAGAGAAGCCAAAGAACTTTTATGTACTTCCCATGTATGTGAAATAAGAGGGGAGGGAGTTCTGGTGGGAGCAGGAGTTGCAGGATGGAGGGGAATAAAGGGGAGAAAAACAACAGGACAACTGTAATAGCATAATCAATGAAATATATATATTTAAATGTTTTATTTATTTATTTTTAGAGAGAGGGGAAGGGAAGGAGGAAGAGAGGGAGAGAAACATCAACGTGTGGTTGCCTCTCACGTGCTCTCTACTAAGGGCCCAGCCTGGCCTGCAACCCAGGCATGTGCCCTGACTGGAAATCAAACCAGCAACCCTTTGGTTCACAGGCCAGTGTTCATTCCACTGAGCTACACCAGTCAGGGCTTTAATAAAAAAATATTTAAAAAATAAAAATAAATAAAAGTAAAAAAAGAAAATACTGACAGAAAGAGAGAGGGAGGAAAGAACAAAAGAATGAAAGAGAGAACAAAGAAAGAAAAAAAAAGAAAGAAAGAAAGAAAGAAAGAAAGAAAGAAAGAAAGAAAGAAAGAAAGAAAGAAAGAAAAAGAAAGACAAAGAAGGAAAGACAAAGAATGAAATGAGAGTGTTTATGTGAGGTTAGGTAGAGGAGAAGTAGTGAGGGTAAGGGATAGAAACTTGGAGTAGTGTGAGAGAAAATAAAGTTTACACCAAAAGTAATAAAGCTCAGGAAGATGGCAAAACAAATTAAGATTAGGGAAGGGTGAGACCTTGGAGTAATAATATTATGATAAGAAATATATAATCTGGATAAAAATAATAAAAAGTAAAAGACCAAGAGAAGTGAGTTAGTTGGACCACAAGTGAAATGAAAGAAGGAAAATTAAAATGCTATATGAAAGGAAGAATGAAAAAACAAAACAAACAATAAAAACATACAAATAAAATCAAATGAAAAGAAGAAATAAAAATAAAAATAAAAGAATGCAAATTCTGATAAAGAGCAAAGTTAAATTTGTCTCAGTTGTTGGTGTTTGCCTTCTGACTTCTTTCTGGATCTGTCTCTGGTTTTCTCTCAGCTCCAGGTCTTAATGTCTTACTCTTGGGGGTAAAAAAAGAAAGGAAAAGCCTTGTGTTGATTGTTAAGCCTGCCCAGCTTGTTTTGCAGATCCTCCCAGTTCCTGCAGGCAATGGGGAACTGGGCTGTTTTTTCTTCCCTGAGATTCCACAAGGATGGGGGCTTAGTCTGGGCTACAGTAATCACAGGTGCCCAATTTCCAGCCTATGCCCTCAGAGAACTGTGCAGCCTGCACTGTCCACTCTGCATAATTGCACCAGGCAGGCACTTGTAAGGACCCTTGTTTTGCACCCCTTTGATCAAACCTTGAGGTGCCCTGAGGCACCAAATTGAGTCCACATTCTCCCTTTTTTGGCCTGGCTGCTGCATGCACTAGGTCCCTGCATGGTGCACTCAGTTCCCCTTTTGAAAAGCCTCTTTGAGGGTCACTGCTGTGCTGAACCACCTCCCAGCTTTCCACACACTCCAACTCTCAAGTTGGAGTTCAGAGTCTATCTGGGTCACAACCAACATGGCCCACCTTCTCTCCTAGCTCCAGGTGTCACTAAGATTCCTCCAAATTCTCTGTCACTGTCCTGGCCAGTGACTGCGTCCCTGACTTCCCTATGCCACCAGCTTTGTGTTCACTTGTTGCCTTTTTATTTTTCCACCAGCGACTTCATGTCCAGGTCTCTCCTGGAATCGGTCTGGGGCTTCCCTGCCATGAGAGGGAGGAGAGGGAGCTACTAGGCTACTATCAGTGACCCAGGTCTCCTCCAGTGTCCCTGAGGCAGCCATGGTCTTTGGCACCGGACCCAGGGACCTTCCCTGTCAACCTACAAAGCCCCCTTACCCCCCATTTTGAAGTGTCCTCTGCATACTCTGGCTTCCAAACTTCACATCAGCTAAGATTCTATTGGTTGTTCACTTTTTTCTTCAGAAGATCACCTAAGTGTCCCAGTTAAGTACAGGAGCAAGTGGGCTCAGCTCCCAGCTACATAGCTGTCACCTTCTCTCTCCTATAATTTTGTTAGTAATATGACTTGATTAGCTAGTTATTTTCAATATTAATAAAGGGTATTTGGAACATTGATTTATTACAATGCTGTTGAATTATTCACATTTTTCTCTGTAGAGTTTTTAAAATCCTTTTTATTTTTTTTATGTGTGTGAAATAATGGCTGTTTCAGGATAATCAGATGCCTTTGGCACTACATTTTCCTTTTGTGTTTTAAACAGATTGTGTTTTAAGCAAAGACTATTGATTTCTTCTAAGTAAAACTAAGTTGAATTCTATTGTGTCTGTAAGGTAGCTATATAATCCCCAATGGGTTTACTTTCAAGTAGATAAATTATGCTTGTTTAAACTTAAACAATAAAACATTAATTATTACATTTTTATTAGGATTATTTGTCAAGGAAATAATCTTTAAATGCTTTTATTCTACAAAAATGCTTAAAGTGTTATAGAATATTATTCCAAGATATAAAATCTTGAATTTTAGAAATACTATATACTAGGCAATTCAAATAGTGTCTTCAGAGTAATAATGAATACCATAGGACCTCTTCCTAATTTCTCCATTAAGTAGTCTCTCTTACAAAGCCTATGATTTGTAGAGATTATAAGGATAAAGAAAACTACCAACATCTTATCAATACAGTGATATAATCATATTCATATAGTCAAAGTATTGGTCACTTCAATTTAAATGATTGATGCTGATCATTGCTAGAACAAAATGTGTTATAATGTAACACAGGATCAATCCTTAAAATCTAAAACTGAAAGCCACATAAGTAACCCTCACTCTATTACATTACATTACCCTTCTATCACAGACACCAATGGACTTATGATGAAATGGTATTAGTTAAAGTGAATATTATACCAATGATCTCTAAGAACCTTAGCAAATTTTTGAAGGTTTAATCAGATCGATCAAAATAAATTCAGAAGTATACCAAGAACAGTAATGTTAATATTAAAACAAATTACATCTATTATTTGATCTAAATGTTTAGGAAATGTCATTATGTGTAGATAAATGAGGCAAGAAGAACCTATCTGGAAGAAAGATTAAAGAGAGAAGACTGAAGAATTTCAACTTTTTCTCCCAAGATACACATTAAACCTGTAATCTGAAATATCCATTGCCTTGACTATTCTCACTATTTGATTTTTCTCTCTTGTTAAACAGTTATAAAACTATTTAGCATTGGACCCTCTGTGCACTCTCTTTTTCCATTTACAAAATGTTTTGGTGAAAGTCAGCCAATTTCACAGAATTTTTCATGCTGACCAAAATGCATGTGTGCCCTTGCGACTTTGTTATGTTCCGAAATTCCTTCACTTGCTCTACAAACATTTGGCAAATTGAGATTCAGTGTTTTATTTGTGTTAGACAGTTTTAGTTACTTTTTAAATTTTTTTCTTTTAGATTTTTATTTATTTATCTTTAGAGGGAAAGGAACGGAGAGAGAGAGAGAGAAATACCAGTGTATGGTTGCCCCTCCCGTGTCCCCTGCTCTGAAAACTGGACTGCAACCCAGGCATGTACCTGGACTGGGAATTGAACCACAGTTGTTTGGTTCACAAGCCTGCACTCAATCCACTGAGCTACACCAGCCAGGACTTAGTTACTTTTGTTTAATGTAATAATTAAATACCAATTGTCAGCACACAAATGTAAGTAAAGTATATACAATTTTAATGTGTATATACGATCAAGTATGAACGGAATATACAGGTACTAATAAATATCTTTATAATGTGCAATTATAATTAGTATTTTTTTTATTTTTAAAGGTTTTATTTATTTATTTATCTTTAGAGGGGAAGGAGAGGGAGAGAAACATCAATGTATGGTTGCCTTTCATGCATCCCCTGCTGGGAGTTGGCCTGCAGGGAACCAGCCTGCAACCCAGGCATGTGCCCTGACTGGGAATCGAACCTCGACCCTCTGGTTCACAGGCCCGCACTCAATCCACTGAGCTACACCAGCCAGGGCTATAATTAGTATTCAAAGTGATTATATGTATATTCTCTAATTCATTTAATATCTTTGAATTATTAAAAGTTGTATTTTTAATTTTTTGCTTATTTTTTCTCTATTTTCATTGTTAGCACTATTATTGTTAGTCCGTTCCCATCTCCCATTTGCCCACTTCCACCACAGTTAAAACCTTAATATAGATATAATTAATATTTTAGTAAAAAATTAATATTACTTATCTCTTTTTTGGCTTGCCTTTTTATATTTTTTAGTTTTTATTTTAATTGTTGTTCAAGTACAGTTTTTCTGCCTTTTATCCCCATCCCACCCCACCTCCCTCCCGTTTCCACCTCCCCCTTTGTTATTGTCCATGTGTCAAACCATTGACCTCTTTCCCCTGAAATTCCCTCCCCCTCTCCTCTGGTCACTGTCAGCCTATTTTCAATTTCAGTGTCTTTTGTTATATTTTGCTTGTTTGTTTGTTTTATTGATTAGGTTCTTGTTAGAGGTGAGATTATATGGTGCTTATCTCTTTTTTAGTCAAATCTAGATGCTACATATAAGGTGAGTTTGCAACCCATGGTTTAAGGGGAACTACAGATGTTTTTTTTTTCATTTTTCGTTTGCAATTAGGGTGATCCTGGTCTTCAAATGCTCATTATCTCTGTTTTAAGCATTCAGTTTGATTAATGGGCTTCTACAATTTTTTCAACACTGCTATGGAATCTATGTTTGAAGTATTATGGGTAAAATATGTTGATTTGTTAGATTCACTTTATGCACTGACTCATTAGTAATTTATGATTGAAAGTAATTATATTTTATTAGCAAATTAGAACATTAAACTCTATAATAATCGAGTTAAAATGTTCCCTGGAATTCCTTATATACTTTTTAAAAATAATTTTGAATAATCTAATTAAAGTTATTATGTTACCCTGAATATATTTTAAGCATATTAAATATGGTAGTATGTAAAGATCTCCCAAAATAAATATTTCATTCAACTTCTCCTTATATAAATTGTAATTACTATGTATTTAATGTTACAAATATTCACGCTCAATATTTATTCCTTGTCGATTGTATCCTTTATGACATTTATTGATATATATCTTTTAATGTCTTTTCTCTTGAATATTTATTTTCTAATATTAATACAGCCAGCCTTACTTTCTTATTTTTCTTTTGGCTGGACTAACCCAACCCTTATTTAAATTTTTATGTGTTTATTCTGTCATATTGAAAAAAGTTTTATTAAAGTCTATATATGTAATCATAAAAAATCCAAATTGTAAGCATGCATCACAAGTAAATTCATCCATATAACTATTAGAACAGTAACTAGAACATTTCTAACAACAGGAAGCACATCCTTCTCATGAAACTCCTTGCTTTTTACTAAGAAGAATTTAAACCCATTATGTTATAATTGATATAGTTAGTTGTGTCTTAGTCATGTTGTTTCTAAATTTTGTGTCTTTTTTATATTTTGCCTATTTTTCACTGCTACATGTATTACATTAACTCTTATTTTCTCCAGTGAAATGATTACATTCCGGTTTTATTAAATTTTTTAAAAAATCATCTTTATATTTCTCAAAATGTTACCATAGCCCACATATCTAAACAAAATCAAATTCAAGTTATATATAATAACTTTTGACTCATTCCTAAAATAAGGTAAGGGATTTAGCATGAATCCACACTCCTCGTTCTTTCACTTGCTGACATTAAGAATATAAATCTCATTCCCCCAGGAGCCCTAAGGATAAGGACACTAATATGATATATGAAGTCCTCAAGGAAAACACCATTGTACTGGAGACAGATATGAACATAAAATTGCTATTTCTTCTATTATCCTTGAAAATAAGTAAGCCAAAGGGAAATTCATAACATCAGAAATCAATAACAGATAAGTAAACCAAAGCTCCAAGTAGTCATTATAATTGATCTACAGCTAATAATGATTGTGTGTAGGATCCCTGAATCTCATCTTAGTAATCTATTTAAAAAAATGTTTCCCCATCCCTAACTGGCCAGAGAGTCAGTAAATGCAATGTTCACAGGAAAGGAATATAGATCATCTTAGGTAGCAGAAACTAGGCAAGTGATCATGATTATGTGTGTGTGCACACACACATATATAATACATATATAATGTCAACATTTTAGCATATACAGTAGATCAAATGGACTTTATTTTATTAAAGCAATTTAATGGAAGTCCACTTCCACTAGTCTAAGCTTCAGATGGCTATTGAGCAGCTTTTAGTCTCTGGAAAGTTTTCAGACAATGGCTTTTCCCAGGTTATCATATTAGTTCAGGAAATCATTCTTTAAGTAGGAATTCAGCATGGGAGAGAAGAGGAATTCTAAGGAAATTGAGAATTTTCTGAAAACATTTGTGAATAAAAAGCTATTTTCCCTGTAGTTGATGGTGAAGTAAGAAAATAACTTCAATCTGTTTTTACAAATTTCTAGATTTTGGTAACTACTAGTGTTTACTATATTTATTTCTGTTTTTACATACATATACATGCAATTTTAAAAGATTTATATTTTAGAAAAAATTAAATTCACAGAAAAATTTTGGGTGTAGTGCAGTTCTATCTACCCCACACTCTGTTTCTTTTATTATTAACATAAAATAATAATATGGTTGATTTGATATAATTAATGAATACAAATGATATATTATTACTGAGTAAAGACCACATACTTTTCAGAGTTTCTTAGTTTTTTAACTAATATCCTTTTTTCTGTACAAGAGATCCTGTAGAATACCACTATGTGGGGTTTTTTCCTTTATTTTTTAAATTTAATTATTGTTCAAGTACACTTTTCTGTCCTTTACTCCCATAACAGCTCACCCCCCAAGGGCTCCCCACCTCCCTCCCATTTCTACTCCCCCAATTTTTGTCCATGTGTCCTTTATACTAGCTCCAGTAAATCCTTCCCTTTTCCTCCTAAAATTCCCTCTACTCTCCCCTCTGGTCACTGTCCCCCTGTTCTCTATTTCAGTGACTTTGTTTTTATTTTGCTTGCTTATTTGTTTTGTTGTTTAGCTTTATGTTAAAGGTGAGATCATATGGCATTTGTCTTTCAACACCTGGCTTCTTTCACTCAGCATAATGCTTTCCAGTTCCATCCATGCTGTTGCAAAGGGTAGGAGCTCCTTCTTTCTTTCTGCTGCATAGAATTCCATAGTGTATATGTACCATAGTTTTTGATCCATTCATTTACTGATGGGCACCTAGGTTGCTTACAGTGCTCGGCTATTGTAAATTGTGTTGCTATGAGCATTGGGGTGTATATGTTCTTTTGGATTGGTGTTTTAGGATTCTTAGGATACAATCCCAGCAGTGGAATTGCTGAGTCAAAAGGCAGGTCCAATTTTAGTTTTCTGAGAAAATTCCATACTGTTTTGCAAAGTGGTTGTATCAGTCTACAATCCCACCAACAATGGATTAGGGTCCCCCCTTCTCCACAACCTGTCCAACACTTGTTTGTTGCTTTGTTTATGATGGCCATTCCGACCGGCGTAAAGTGGTATCTCATTGCGGTTTTAATTTGCATCTCTCTGGTAGCTAGTGATATTGAGCATCTCTTCATGTGCCTCTGGATCTTCTGTATATCGTCCTTGGAGAAATGTCTGTTCAAGTCCTTTGCCAACTTTTTAATTAGGTTGCTTGTCTTCTTGGAGTGGAGTCATGTAAGTTCTTTGTATATTTTGGAGATATACAAAGAACTTAAACCCTTGTCTGAGGTATCATTGGCAAATATGCTTTCCGAAAGAGTTGGTTCTCTTTTTATTTTAATACTGTTTCTTTAACCATGCAAAAGCTTTTAATTTTGGTGAGATCCCGTTTGTTTATTCTTTTCTTTATGTCCCTTACTCTAGGGGATGTATCAGTAAAAAAGTTGCTCCATGAAATGTCTGAGATTTTCTTGCCAATGTTCTCCTCTAGGACTTTAATTGTATCACAGCTTATATTTAAGTCTTTTATCCACCTTGAATTTATTTTGGTGTATGGTGTAAGTTGGCGCATGAGTTTCACTGTTTTACATGTAGCTGTCCAGTTCTCCCAACACCATTTATTGAAGAGGCTATTATTAGTCCATTTTATGTTGCTGCCCCCTTTGTCAAATATTAATTGGCCATGGAGATTGGGGTTTGTTTCTAGGCTCTCTTTTCTGTTCCATTGGTTTATGTGCCTATTTTTATGCCAGGATCAGGATGTTTTAATTACAGTGGCCTTGTAATACAGTTTTGTATCAGGTATTATGATGCCTCTGACTTTGTTCTTCTTTTTCAAAATCGCAGCTGGAATTTGGGGTTGTTTATGGTTCCATAAAAATTTTTGAAGTGTTTGTTCTATGTCTGTGAAGTATGTCATTGGTACTTTAATATGTATTGCATTGAATCTGTAAATTTCTTTGAGTAGTATGAACATTTTGATTATGTTAATTCTTCCAATCCATTAACATGGTATACGTTTCCATTTTTTTGTGTCTTCCTTGATTTCTTTCTTCAGTGTTGTATAGTTTTCTGCATACAAGTCTTTTACGTCCTTGGTTAAGTTTATTCCTAGTTATTTTATTTTTGTTTTTGCTATATCAAATGGGATTTTATTTGTTTTTTATTTTTAATTCTGCTTCTGCTGATTCATTGTTGGTATACAAAAATGCTTTTGATGTCTGGATATTGACTTTTTATCCTACTGTTTTGCCAAATTCATTTATTAGGTTGAGCAGTTTTGGGGTAGAGTCTATAGGATATTCCATGTACAAAATCATGTCATCTGCAAACAGTGACAGTTTTGTTTCCTCCTTTCCAATTTGGATGCCTTTTATTTCCTTTTCTTGTCTGATTGCTATGGTTAAAACTTCCAATACTATATTGAATAGAAGTGATGAAAGTGGGCAACCTTGTCTTGTTCCTGATCTTAGTGGAAAATCTTTAAGTTTTTGCCCATTGAGTATGATGTTGGCTGTAGGTCTCTCATATATGGCCTTTATTATATTGAGGAATTCTCCCTCTATTCCCACTTTGCTGAGTGTTTTTATCATAAATGGGTATTGTAACTATTCAAAAGCTTTTTCCCCATCTGTTGATATGATCATGTGATTTTTGTCTTTGCTTTTCTTTATGTAATGTATTACATTTACTGATTTGCGGATATTGAACCATCCTTGCATCCCTGGGATGAATCCCATTTGGTCATGGTGAATGATCTTCTTAATGCATTGTTGGATTCAGTTTGCCAATATTTTGCTGAGGATATTAAAGTCTATGTTCATTAGCGGTATTGGCCTGAAGTTTTCTTTCTTTGTTGTATCTTATGTGGTTCTGGAATTAGGATGATGCTGGCTTCATAAAAAGAGTTGGGGAGTCTTCCACCATTTTGGATTTTTTGGAATAGCCTGTGAAGAATGGGAGTTAGCTCTTCCTCAAAAGCTTTGTAGAATTCTCCTGTGAAACCATCTGGTACAGGGCTTTTGTGCGATGGGAGTTTTTCGATTACTTCTTCAATTTCATCTGCTGTTATTGGCCTGTTCAGGTTTTCTGCTTCCTTTTCATTGAGTTTTGGAAGATCATGTTTTTCTAGAAATTTGTCCATTTCACCTAGATTTTCAAATTCCTTGGCATACAGCTCTGCATAGTAATTCCTTACAATCCCTTCTATTTCTGTGGTATCAGTTCTAATCTCTCCTCTTTCATTTCTGATTGTGTTTATTTGGGTCCTCTCTCTTTTTTTTCTTGATGAGCCTGCTTAAAGGCTTATCTATTTTGTTTACCTTTTCAAAAACCAGCTCCTGGATTCATTGATCCTTAGAATTCAGCTTTTAATCTCCATGTCATTTAATTCTGCTCTGATCTTGGTTATTTCCTTCCTTCTAGTTGCTCTGGGCTGTCTTTGCTGTTGTTCCTCAAGTTCTTGTAGGTGTAGGGTTAGGTTATTTGTTTGAAATGTTTCTGTCTCTTTTAGGTAAGCCTGTATTGCTATGAATTTCCCTCTCAGGACTGCCTTCACTGTGTCCAATAAGTTTTGGGTTGTCGTGAGTTCATTTTCATTTGTTTCCAGAGACTTTTTGATTTCTTCTCAAATTTTATTGTTGATCCATTCATTGTTTAATAGCATGCTATTCAATCTCCATAATTTTGAATGTTTTGGGTTTTTTCTCTTTGGGATGGTTTCCAATTTCAGTCCCTTGTGATCAGAGAAAATTATCGTGATGAGTTCAATTTTCTTAAATTTTTTGTGTCTTGTTTTGTGACTTATGATGTGATCTATCTTTGAAAATATTCCATGCACATATGAAAACAATCTGTATTTACCTTCTTTGTGATGAAAGGCTATATATATATCAGTTAAGTCCATTTCATCTAGCATGTTGTTCAATTCCACAATATCTTTGTTGATATTTTGTTTGGAAGATCTGTTCATTTTTGACAGTGGGGTGTTAAAATCCCCACTATAATCGTGTTGCTGTCAATATATTTCTTGAAGTCCTCTAGGATTTTCTTTATATATTTGGGTGCTCCTATGTTGGGTGCATATATATTTACAATGTTTATGTCTTCTTGGTGGATTCTTCCCTTGAGTACTATGAAGTGACCTTCTGGGTCTCTCTTTGTAGCCCTTTTTTTGAAGTCTATTTTGTCTGATATGAGTATTGCTACCCTGGCCATTTTTTCCTGGCCATTTGCTTGGAAAATTTGTTTCCAACCCCTCATTTTTACTCTATGTAGGTCGTTTGTCCTGAGATGGGTCTCCTGTAGGCAGCAAATGTGTGGGCCATGCTTTCTTACCCATTCAGCTCTTCTATATCTTTTCATTGGAGCATTTAATCCATTTACATTTAAGGTTATTGTTGATGAGTACTTATTCATTGTCATTTTTATACCTGTGCTTCTCATTGTCTCTCTCTTTTCCTTTCTTTCCTTAAAGTAGTCCTTTTAGTATTTCTTGAAGAGCTGGTTTCATGGAGGTGTATTCTTTTAGACTTCTTTTGTCTTGTAAGCTCTTTATTTGGCCTTCTATCTTGACTGAGAGCCTTGCTGGATAAAAAGCCTTGCTTGTAGGCCTCTGGTCCTCATTACTTGGAATATCTCTTGCTATTCTCTTCTTGCTTGTAGCGTTTCCATTGAGAAGTCAGCAGCTAACCTTATCGGGACTCCCTTTTATGTTACTTCCTGTTTCTCTCTTGCTGCCTTTAAGATTCTCTCTTTGTCTTGAAATTTTGCTATTTTAAGTATGATGTGTCTTGAAGTGGGCCTGTTTGGGTTCCTCTTGATTGGGACTCTCTGTGTTTCCTGGATTTGTGTGACTTTTTCTCCCATCAAATTAGGACATTTTTCTATCATTATTTTTTCAAATAGGTTTTCTATCCCTTGTTCTTCTTCTTCTCCTTCTGGTATCCCTGTTATTTGAATATTATTACATTTCATATTGTCTTGCATTTCTCTTAATCCCTCTTCATTCTTTTGGAGCCTCTTTTCCTTTTCTTGCTCTTTCTGGGAGTTTTTTTCTACTGTGTCCTCCAACTCACTTATCCTATCTTCTGCTTCATCGATCCTGCTTTTGATTCCTTCCACTGTATTCTTCAGCCCCAAAATTGTATTCTTCATTTCCTCTTGGTCCTTACTGAGAGTTTCTATTTCCTTTTTCATGTTGGTATAGTTTGCAGTGAGTTCATTGTTGCTCCCCAGTAGTTTCTGGCAGCTCATTGTGAGCTCTTTGAACTTCCTGATAACCAGTGTTTTGAATTCAATATCTGATAGCTGATTTTCCTTTATTTCATCTAGCATTTTTCTGAGGCTTCCACCTTTCCTTTCATTGGGGGGTTGTTTCTTTGTCTTCCCATTCTTTGTGAGACTCTTCTTGTTAACTTCACCTTCTTAAATTGATTTGTTCTGGCTTTCTGGATTTATGTTGTGAACTTCTGTGATATAATTACAGTGAGATTCAGTGGTTTAGTCTTTTTGATCTTCCCAGCTTGCTAGTATTGGGCTGTCCTCTACGTTCGCTCTGAGTTTGTCTTTGGATTTTTGTTGTTTCTGGGTGTTTTTTTGTGTGTGTGTATGTGTGTGGTTTCTTCCCACCAGTTGGTGAACTGGTGGTCCCTCTGTTCACTACCTGTTTTAATTTGCTGTGCTGGTGAGGGCGGGTTGTGTTCAACCTAGTCCCTCTGCATCTCCAGGGTTTTGAGAAATCTCTTTTGCTCTTGTACAGTTGTTTGCCCTGGGCTGTTTCTCTGCTGTTTAGTTGTATTTTCAGATATGTCCTTGGTTGGGGTTTTTGTGGTATCTACTCCCTCCTTCACCTTCCTCTGTTGTTATCTGTTGGTGGTTCCTTTGTTGTTGGGTTTCCTCTTCCTTTGGATATTCTTTTGGTCACCGCTTCCACCTATTCTTTTTTGTGATCAGTTGGAGGAGAAGGCAACCTGTTTTATGACAGCAGGAGAATATTCTATGATATTTACCATAGCAGCAGGTAGAGAAGAGATAGGTGATGCCCTGACTATCTACAACAATAACTGTAATCTTCAACCCAACTAGCCACTTTTTAGAAAGAATGGAAAGAAGATAAGGCTCTTATTGAAGAAGAAAGGTTTGTGATTGGGATCTAGAAAGGAGTGAGGTTGAGGGAGGTCATATTCTGAGGTAAGGTGAGAATAAAGGGTGGTAAATAGGTGTAGTGTGAGAGAGAATAAAGTTAATCACTACAGTATTATAGTTCGGGGAACCACAAAATAGTCTAAGATCTCAGAGAGTTGGTGTGTAGTGTTTACAATAGTATGGAACAGCTATTATTTGCAATAATATTACAGCAACAGTCATATGACAGAATCTATGATATACCAAGATTAGGGAGTATTGGACCTTCAATAGTGTACTAACTGGGCAAGGGGAAGTAAAGGACAGTAAATTAGCAATACACTATGATTGAGAGGACAGGGGAAACCTGTCAAGTGATACAATATATCCTGCCAAGGTAAAGAAGACTATACAGAAAGAGGAGAAATACAGAGATACTATTAAAATAAAATAGGTAAGAATAATGACAAAATAGTGAAAAAACACAAACATGCAATAACTTGTAGTTTTTCTGTTATAGCAAAGTGAATTTTGTCTCTCTGTCTCTACTGTTGGGATGACCCCTCTTTGAGTCCAACTCTGGTCCTTTCGCTGTTCAAAATCTTTTGTCTCACATCGGGGGGAGGGGGACCAAAAGGAGGGAAATAAAAGGCAGCAGAATGGAGGAAAAAGCGGTAGGGTTGGAAAGAAAGGAAGAAGGAATAAAACTAGAATGAAGCAGACAGAGGGTAAAAGTACTGAAAAATAAAACAATAATAAACTTAAAGAAATAAAAAAATATTAAAAAAAAAAAACACTTGTTGGTTTCCAGGTCGTCAAACCTTTTCTTCTGGTCACACTAGCTGTAGCAGTCTGAGAGGTGATTACTGTGGCTTTCCTCCCTTCTTGGTGAACTCAGCTGGTCTCACCAGTGCTCTCCCAAGATACAGACTGGAGCCCCTCCTCAGCATCCCACTAAAACCAGACTTTCCCCACGATTCACAGTCCTGGCCTGGGGTGTTAGTGCACCCTACCGTCCAGGCTTCCCTGGTCTCCCAGGCTTAGGCATGAACTTTTCCCAGTGCTATGGTGAAATACATGGGTGGCTCTCAATTCTCCTAACCTGGCCAGCACATACGAACTACATGGGTGTTCAGAGGTCTCTGGTTTGCTTGTTAATGCCCATTCCTCTTTCTGAAACTCCAAGCAATCTGATCTCTTCTGGTGTTTTTCAAACTGTGCCTGGACGGGTAGGGAGGGAGCTTATGACTGGCTCTCTCCCTGTTACAGAAAACAACTCAGCCACTTTCAGGGATACAGAGTGGAACTTTATTTACGCATGTGGACCCAGAGGAGGCAATCTCCAAGTTCTGGGCCCCCAGCTTGGGCAGGGGCTTGTTTATATAGTTTGGTATGTGGAAGAGATTTTACTAAGCCTACATGGCAAAAGCAGGTTTACAGAAGCAAGAAATTAGGGATGCTGAGAAAGCAGGGATGCTGATAGGGTCATACAATGTTCTTTTGTCCTTACTTCTTAGTTAATAGTTGCTCACCCCTCCTTATCTTAGTGGCTCAGCAAAGGAATTGTGTTCTCTTGACTTGTCTGAGCTTGTCTGAGAAGGTCTCCTGCTACATCTCCCCGCTTTTTATGCCTGACAGTACCGTTAACTGATCTAGCATCACTACAAGACTGGCCTATATGTCTGGGGGTATCTTCTGATAGTGATGCCGCTGGAGGGACAGGAGTTGGCAGTTGTTCTGTGAATTACTGTAGCTTCCAGATTCTGGACTATATATAGTCCATAGTATACAGGGGCCAAAGCTTAAACCCAAGAAAAGTATGATTATCGGCACAAGGAACGGTAGTATCTACTGGAGCAAGGCCTGGGGATTTAGCCCCTAATTTCTCTAATTCTAATATCCTGTTTCTTTGGTGCGGCAGTTTATATTCTCTCTGATTTCCTTAACTTTCTTTGCTATGATCTCTGACTGATTTACATAGTAGCAAGATTTCTCTCCAAGAAATGTACAGGTCCCCCCTTTCCCTGGATTCGGAACATTAATGAGCTTTCTCTCCTCATCACTTTTCTCCTTTTGTGATTTACTATTAGGGATGGGTTTTGAGCCTCCTTTCTCCTTTTGGAATCATATAAAGAACAATGGACGGAGGTCTCATCTTCTAGTAACTACTTCCGGCTGGACATGGACATCATCCTGCCTACCCTTGGGTCAGGGGTACCCTGAAAGAGGAGGGGGGTGCAGTATGAGGGAGTCCTTCCTGCAAGGGGAAGGACCTTACAGGGTCCTGGTCAGTTGGCTGTCACCAGGAAGTTGCAGGCTTGGTGTCCAAAGGCTGGCATAATTGAACCGTTGTCCTTCTGGTCAGGTCATATTCTGGAGGTGACAGATTAGGCAAGAAATTGGAAGCACAATTAAATCATAACTATTAAATGACAAAGGCAGGGACTTCAGCAAAGAATGAATTATCTGAAAGAAAGTGTACGAGGCATGCTACACCTATCCAAGACTCTTGTGGCCCATTTTGCTTCACTCGGAGTGAGGGGAATACATTACTATTTCCCTCCTTTCAGATTTCTGAGCCCTTTCTGTCCAAGCTATCAAGACAGAAAAGGGGAAATCATCTCTAAAGTGAAGCGCACAGACCACCACAACCCTTTATCAACCTAACTACTTAGTTCAATCAAACCCTTGAGTCTCGGGGGGAGAGGGGCAATGATGAAGATGGGCCCCTTAAGTGAGGCCTATACTGTAACTAATCATCCATAGGCACAGACAGGTCATAGGCACATGCCCTGTGAAAACTGAAGAACACATAGGTTAATTCACACAATAATCCCCAAACCAGTCTCTGTGCCTATGAGACTATCTTTTGGGAAGACATTCCATGGCTAGTTCCTTCCTGCAATGACATTTAACAGTGGCAATTTGACAGGTCCTTTTTGCACCTGGACATTGTACATCTTCTGCGATATCAAAATCCTGGTTTCAACTCTTAAATGAAAATAAACTTTCAAGACAGTTAGCTGTGCCATTCTGATGTCCAATACTGAGCATAGTGATTTTCCTTGTACCACAGTTTTTCTCCTTAAGATCACCCTTACTGTTATTACAAGGACTACTTTGGGTCCTGCTTTTGATTTTGACTGTTCATTTGCATAAACATGCCAAGACCAGCCTGGATCACTTATGATCCTTAAGTCCACTTTGCTGGAACTCACACAGGGAACCTTCAGATTGACTTCTCGGTCCAGCCCTGGGGCACAGAAGCAGAGCCACACATCTGCCATCTGGCTTCACCTATACCAGTCATTTCACTCAAGTCCTTAAGCCTCTGTTGTACTTACAGGATCCTTCTTAGCTATCTTTCAGGAAAGCAACCTTCGTTCCTTCCCTGGAAAGGCTGGCTCAAACCGCACAACCAACCAAAGTACCAGGCTTTTCTCGTGGGCTTGCCCTAGCTTCACAGGTCAATTTCAGTTCCTCTGAGCTTTCTGGTAACTACCAGAACCCATACATGCCTCCTTCAGGTGTGACTTTCCGGTCAAAGTCCTGGTTAACAAAACCACTATTAATGACTGGTCTTATTGGTTTTATGCAAAGAAACATTAAGTCATCATTCATTCCTTCGGAATGCCAAATTCTGGAGGGATCAGGTAGGGACAAAAACAGAAATCTTTTTCCTTCTAATACCCATCAAGATGTATCTCCATGCCTTATACCTTATATTAATTTCTTTCAAAAACTTTCACATTTCCATTTATTTTTATGGCTTCCCACAGACTTTCTGCAATATTTACAAACCTTCTATAGCCTTTTTACCTGTCCAGATTTATCCATAATTCACTTTTAATCCCTGTTCCTTTCCTACACTGGGAAGGACTGCATTTGAACTCAGTATCTGGCAGCTAAAAGTCCCTAGCACTATAGGCATCTTCTACTTAAAGTCCCTAGGTTCAGAAGGACATTTTGCACCTTTCTGAAGTGTAGACCTTGGAAACACCCTATAAATCAGATGGTCAGCCTTGGACCTCAGTTCATGACCTTCAAAACCAGAGTCATTCCTATCAGAACCAGTGTCTGCTGGTTCCTGAGAACCTGACTGCTGCAGGGTCCACACAGCAGTAGCATACAGCTCATAATCTGAGGAGAGGCCTTAGCCAGTTCCAAGATGGTGGCACCAATGCAAGCGGGGTTGTCCAAGATGGCGATTCCCATGAATGCTCTGTCCTCCATGATGGAGCACTCACGTGGCTCATCCATTTTACCCAAAATGGAGCACCCTGACTCTGGTTCCACCCACCTGCATTGGAAGCCCCGAGGCCCTGGCTCCAATCTCCAGAGCTTAGGAGGCCCCACAGGCCCCTGGTGCGGCAGGTGAGCAGAGCCCACTTGAAGAGGCTGAGAATCCGTGGTGGAGACTTCTCCCACTTGCAGGGTAGGAGAAGCCATAGTGGGCCTCACCTCCCCAGAAGGCAATGTTACCATGGGAGGTCAGGGCCCCTCCCCCCCATTTATCTATTCTGAGGATGGGAGGAGGTCTTCCAAAGACTAACTCATACGGGTATAGCCTGAAGGATTAGGATCATTCCTAACCCTAAGTAGTGCCAGCAGCAGCACATCAGTCCAAGGTAGTCCAGTCTCCTGGAGAAACTTAGCTAGAGTTTCCTTGAGAGTCCGGTTCATGCACTCTACTTTTCCCGAGCTCTGGGGTCAGGATGCAGTGTGCAATTCCCATGTGATGTTGAGGAGCCTTGTTACCTCCTGTATTATGTTTGTGATGAAAGTCGGACCGTCATCACTCCCAATAGTCAGGGGCAATCCGTACCTTGGGATGATTTCCTTCATCTGGGCCTGGGTGACTTCTTGGCTTTTCTCAGTCCTGGTGGAGAAGGCTTCTCCCCACCCAGAAAACGTGCAGACGAAGACTAAGAGGTACTTATACCCCCAGCTGGGTCTGACTTCAGTAAATCCACTTGCAAGTCCTCAAACGGCCGCCTCCCTGAGTGCTGTATTCCTGGCTTTATCCCTGGGTGCCCTGCCACATTGTTCAAGGCACAGGTAACACACCGCATCACTGCAGAGGCACAGAACGCAGCCAGATTACGGAAGTAAAGTTACCTTTTTAACAGGCTTTCTAGGGACCTCTTGCCCATATGAGTGAGGCTGTGGCACTGCCTCACTAGATTGCTGGCTTGCCCCTGGAGGACATATACTTTCCCATCTGGCAACTTCCAATTCTCCTCAGCAGTTTTCCATCCTCCAGCTTGTTGTGCTCACTCTGTTTCGATTTGTGCCCCTTCTTTAAGGACACACAGTACCCTGTCTTGGTTAGCAGTTCAAACAGCTGGCAAGGGCCCTCCCAGCACTGGTCTCAGGTTGGTACGGCTGAAAGGAGGTTATCTACACAACACAGTAGCACTGGGTCAGTCTCCTTCTTGGAGAATGATTTTAGATCTCTGGCCAGAGCCCCACCAAGGTGAGTGGGAGAGTTTCTGAAGCCTTGTGGCAGTCTGTTCTGGGTCTAAGTCAGCTAGGCTAGGGACTGTAGGTGCCTGTAATCCTGGTCTTTGTTCCCTGCCAGTGGCCTTTATCATTTTTCTTGTTTACTTTCCTACAGAGTACGAAGTTTCAACCTTTTCTGGAATCCTCAATTTCCTTTTCAGAGCAGATACAGATCAAAATCTGAAACATGGAGTTCGGAAACAACACACAGGTAGAGGCATTCTCTTGCACCAATGTGTCCACTGGTGCCTCGCTGAGACATGCTCCTTCAGGCCTGGCCTCATGGCAGAGACATGCTGCTTTGTCTCAGGCTGAAGCACTCCTCCGTCCCAATTGATTGTTCCTGGGTCCCGAGTGGCAAAGGCATTCTCCACAACCGGCTACAGGAGACCTTTCCTAGGTCTTCCAATACAGGTTTCCGATCAGAAACATAACCACAGGTGAGAAATTTCCTCTTTTCCCACAAAACCAGAAAACAAGTAGTGGAGGTTTCCTTTACTCCAGGTTTAAATCTTTCACATCCTTTATACAGTCACTCACACACAAACACACAGACAAACATCCAAGAGTTTATACAGTCCCGCCCGAGTAGTACTGCCCACGTGTTACTAAACAGGGGACCAAGGCGGGGGGCAATACTTGGCCCACTGAGGGATGCCAAAAACTGCTACAGAACAACAGGGGCCCTTCCCAAGGATGGTATACTAATACCTACTGGGCTCTTCTGTCCGCGGCCAATTGGGAAGACATCTCTCAATGCCAGAGATTTGTGAAAAGAAAACAAAATGTTTATTTTATGCTATTCAGGCCTAATGACTTCATTAAAATAGCAAAGTCAAAAGGGTCTTAAGTTTTTAAGACCCTTTTTTTTGAAGTATGTTATATAAAGAATGTGAAAATCCTCATTTGGTTTTGCACAGGAAAAGCTGGGAAATCTGAAAATCAATGACTTTTTGGATCTATCAGAGAACAGAAGCTGCCACCTTAAATCTAGAGAGAAGGCATAAGAGAAGAGACAGAGCAGAGCTATGCTTACCTGAGGCAGAAGCTGCTAAAATCTTAAACTAGAATCTTTAATGGTATTTTTTAAATAATTATAGAGACAAAATGTGGGCTTCCATGAGAATGAGAAACTCCTGGGTGGCTAAAGTATTGGTGGAAGCACACCATCCAGAATTCTGCTATGTTCTTGTAACAAGGATCCCCAAAAGATCTCATCAAAGCTCTGGGAAATGAGAGAGGAAGATTTTTTTTATGAAATACGCTGAGATTCTTCTGCATACCAGAACCTTGTCTCCAGAGGAAAAGGTTTAACAGAACTGTCCTCCAACTGTGAAAGAGAAATCCAGACAAAGATGAGAAAAAACTTTGTACTAGGTATAGTGACAGGGACATTAATATTGAAATCTAATACAATAAAACTACTGGAAATCTAATATAGATCAATGGAACTGAATATAAAATCCACAATAGAGATTCTAACTTATGTAAGAATTTCACATATGATGAAGTTAATATTTTAATTTAATAAGGAAAAAGATAGATGATGCTGTGCATGATGATAGCACAACTTAGTACTTGCTATTATTTAGGAAACAGCAAATGAAATTAGAAACATTTTTACTAAAAGGGGGATGGATTGAAATGAATTAAGTAGTTATAAAGTAAAAATAAAAACTATAGATATTCTATAAGAAAACCTTGGAGAAATTAAAAACCAAGAAAATAAAAAAATCTTAATCACAACTTAATATTAAGATGCCATAAAATAGTGGCATTCTTGACTCTGTAAAAATAAAGCTTTGTGTAGAAAACAATGCCTTGTACACTAAATCAATAGACAGTAGATTTAGAAAAATAAATGTAATTTATTGAGAGGTAAAATTTAATAATGACTAGAGATTTTGAAAGAAGAAAGTAAGCTACCAGTAAAAATAATGGAAGAAGACAGAAAAGTATGATTCACAGAAGAAAAAAATCAAAATATTCACAACCTATAAAAAGGGAGGCTCTAACTCAGACTCAGTTGTACACATAAATGAGTAAGAGACTGACAACGTAATATTATTGTACCCATACAGGTTTTTGGTAATGAAGTTGAAGCAAATAAGCTAGATAAATAGCAAAAGTTTGGTTATGAAAGTCTTTGCATGCTATGTTAAATAACTTTAAACTCTACCATCACTGTGGAAATAATGAAATATTTAAAACATGAGTTGAAGGTAGAAAACTAGCATTTGTAAAACAGTTAAAAATTAGACTTGAAAGTCTTAAAGATCATTTGAAAGTTACTTTTGATGCCACTAACCAATATAGAAAAGAGAGGAAAGAAAACAGATTAATTCCTTATTTAATGGTTAGGTTAATATGAACACTAAGAAGGTGGATATATTTCTAAAAGTTGTACAAGTGCAAGAAGCAGTTCAAAAGTGTCAGCATATACAAGTGTTAATTAAGAAAAAAGAAAATAATCACTCCAGTAAAGAAGGAAGTAAGATGATAGTAAGGGTTTATACAACTCTAAGTCACACCCAGAATTAATTCTTGAATATTGAATATGGAACCAATATATTGATGCATCAGGTATCATGTTCATATGGCTGATGTTAGGGAGCCATATTTCTATAGCCAGGTTTTGGAATTCTTGGAAATAAAAAGAGCAGTAGTGTTGTTCTTTCTTTTTAAATGAATTGTGCCAGAATCTACTGTGCAAAAAAAAAAAAAAATGAAAAATGGCTCCCTAATACTCTGCCCCTATAGAATGTAACAGGCATCCTGAGGCAGAAAAAAATATATGGCCCAAATGAAAGAACAAATCAAAACTCCAAAAACAGAACCAAGTAATGAAATGATAGCCAACCTATCAGATACAGAGTTCAAAACCCTGGTAATTAGGATGTTCAGAGAAATAGTTAGGTATGGTCACAAAATAGAGGAAAAAGTGAAGGCTCTGAAAAGTGAAATAAAAGAAAATGTACAGAGAATCAACAGTAAAGGGAAGGAAACCAGGACTCAAATTAATGATTTGGACCAAAAGGAAGAAATAAACATTTGACCAGAACAGAATGAAGAAATAAGAGTTCAAAACAACGAGGAGAGGCTTAGGAATCTCTGGTACAACTTTAAACATTCCAACACCCAAACCATAGGAGTGCTGGAAAGAGAAGAAAAAGAGCAAAAAATTGAAAACTTATTTGAAAACATAATGAAGGAGAACTTCCCCAATCTGGCAAGGGAAATAGACTTCTGGGAAGGTGAGGAGGCTCACAGAATCCCAGAGAAGTTGGACCCAAGGAAGCACACACCAAGGCACATCATAATTACATTAACCAAGATGAAAGATAAGAAGAGAATCTTCAGAGCAGCAAGAGAAAAGAAGACAGTTACCTACAGAGGAGCTTCTATAAGACTATCACCTGATTTCTCAAAAGAAACCTTGAGGGCAAGAAGGGACTGGAAAGAAGTATTCAAAGTCCTACATGAAAGGTGAGGACCTACATCCAAGATCACTCTATCCAGAAAAGCTATGATTTAGAATGTAGGGTCAGTAAAGTGCTTCCCAGATAAGATCAAGTTAAAGGAGTTCATCATCACCCAGCCCTTAATATATGAAAAGTTAAAGGGACTTATCTAAGAAAAAGAAGATAAAAATATGAACAGTAAAATGACAACAAACACAACTATGAACAACCAAACCTAAAAATACAAAAACAAACAAAAATGAACTAACAAACAGCTAGAACAGGAACGGAAGCACAGAAGTGGAGATTACATGGAGGGTCATCAGGGGTGTGAGAATGGCTGAAAAGGTATGGGGAACAAGAAGGATAAATGGTAGGTAGAAAATACACAGGGGGAGGTTAAGAATAGTATGGGAAATGGAGAAGCCAAAGAAGTCATGTGTATGACCCATGGATGTGAACTAAGGTTGGGGAATGATGGTGGGAAGGAGGTACAGGATGGAGGAGAGTAAAGGGGAGGAAAAACTGGGATAACTGTAATAGCATAACCAATACCATATACTTTAAAAAAGAAAATAAAGAATGTGTAGGAATACTCTCCTCCTGCATATTATATATATACAGTTAATCATGGACTAAGCAGTAGTCTCCTAAGATAATTATTTTAAAGAATAAAATATCTCCTTTGTTAATGTTTTAATATAATTTAATAAATTATTTTTATATGTAAAAATTAGTTACTTTAGCTGTTAAAAGACTGAGTGAACATATTTATTATTATAAATTCAAAAATGGGTAGGAAAGTAGAAATTGTATACATAGGAGGTATTAATTTTAAGTACTCTGTTTCATTATCTTTACTAAAATTGTAACCCTGTTTATATAATACCCCATTTGGTTTCATGTAAGCAAACACTGAATTCTTATTCAATGAATCACTGAATGAATTAGAAATCAAGTAATCTAGGTTTTTCAGCTTGTTCTATGACCTAGCACATTAGAGGGCTATCCAAACATGTTTCAACCAGCAGGGTTCTTTCATGTAATCTAACTGTAATGAAATTAAATAAATAATGTAAAATGAGAAAATATAAAAGTTAATTTCTAATACACAGATTATCATCTAAGAAAAACTTTATACCAATATTTCTATTTCATCTTATATTTCAGAATTTACTTGAATAATGTAAATATTATTCAAGTAAATAATAATTTACTTGAATAATTGCAGGGAATTTACTAAATTCCCTGCAATTTAGTTCAATTATAATTAAACAATGATGCAAAATACAAAATAAAATGGTAATCCCTAATACACAGATAATTATCTAAGGAAAACTCCATACTAATGCTTACTTCATCTTGTTTCAGATTTATTTGAATAAATATGTCTACATATTAGAGTGTCAAAAATTATAATCTGCCTAATGTGAACTAATCTNTTTCATCTTATATTTCAGAATTTACTTGAATAATTCCCTGCAATTTAGTTGAATTATAATTAAACAATGATGCAAAATACAAAATAAAATGGTAATCCCTAATACACAGATAATTATCTAAGGAAAACTCCATACTAATGCTTACTTCATCTTGTTTCAGATTTATTTGAATAAATATGTCTACATATTAGAGTGTCAAAAATTATAATCTGCCTAATGTGAACTAATCTACCAATTAAAATCATTTCTGTCTCTCCCAAATCCACTTAGGTACCCATATCTTAAGCACAAATTTAACAAAAATATATTCATCTGATAGATAATTCTTTAAAATTAAAAGAAAAATGTTTTTAGTCAAATATTGCAACTTAATAACCATACATGTAGTAAATAAACCATCATTATTATCCTTTGTCTTTTTTTGGCACATTCAGAACAAAAATGGATAGCCTTTTGCTCTCTTGAGGTATGTGTTTAAATTAAATTTAAAGTGAAAATTCAGGTTTATAGCTGAAAGAAAATTATGGTTCATACAGATTCCATGTAATTCTAAATATAGTCATTATTATGGCAATGCTAAAAAGTGCTCTTTAAAAATAGAAATAGGTTATGTATTGAAAAATATCTTGTCCAGGAGGACTACAATGTCATTTAGTGGACCTTATTCTGATTATGTTTCTCTATCTACTTTAAGTAGAGATGCTGCATCTAAGAAAGGGTTAGTGTTTTCATTCATGTAAGTGTTGACACATGTATTCAGATTTCTATTTTTTAACTTTGTAAGCCATTTTGTAGTTCAGAAATAACATAGGTTTGAGCAATTTTTGCTTATTTTCATTAAATGTTTTTTATACGGAACTTCAGGAACTGTAACCATGAGGTCACTGAGGATCTCTGAGGGTTCAAAGAGACTGCTGATAAAGAATTAAACATAGGTAATTAGTACTGTCATTTCCTTGTAGGGAACCATATATCAGAATTATTTATACTTAACCTCTCAAATCCTCTACTCATCTCACCATTTCTCATAGCCTCCTCTCACCCATGAAATACTTTTTCCTTCTTCACCAAATTTTTCTTTTTTTTTCTTTTTTAAAGTATTTTTTTATTGGTTATGCTATTACAGTTTTCCAAAATTTCTCCCCTTTATCCCCCCTCCACCCTGCCCCCCAACCCTTCAGCATTTCCCCCTTTAGTCCATGTCCATGAGTTGTACATATAAGTTCTTTGAGTCCTCTGTTTCCTATACCATTTTTTTTATCTCTCCCTGTCTCTTTTATGCCTACTAATTATGCTTGTTTTCCCTGTACCTCCCACCCTATTCCTCCTTTCTCCCTCCCCATGGAAATCCCTCTGTGTGCTGTCCATTTCTCTGATTCTGTTCCTATTCTGGTTGTTTGCTTGGCTTTTGTTTTCCTTTTCTTTTTTTTTCCACTTTTTATTTAATTATTTTTCAAGTACAGTTTTCTGTCCATTACTCCCATCCCATCCCACCCCCCACAATCCCCTCTAATAATGATTACCATACTGTGATATAGATGGATAGAAAATAGATACATGGCATCTTCCATTTAAATTTACTTCAGATAATAAAAAAAAACATTTTTCACTGTTATGAAATAAGTGTAATAAGAACTATTTAAATATTAAATGATTATTTTTTCTTGCAGCTTGGGAGTAGTCGAATTAGAACATGTAAATATGCAATTTTTATTTTTTAATTTTATTAGTTTTATTGTTTATGCTCTTACAGTCGTTCCCTCTCATTCTCTCTTTCTCCACCTCTACCTAGCTGCTCACTCTCCCCTAGCTAAGTCAATCCCCATATTGTTGTCTGTGTCCACTGGTTTTGCATAAATGTTCTTTGGTTAATGCATTTACCATCCTTCATCCCATTGGCCATCCCCTTCTTTCATAGCTGTCAGACTATTTATGTTGCTAAGCTTCTGTTTCTATTTTATTCATTAATTTATTGTACTCTTGCACTCCATACATAAATGAGATCATGTGCTATATATTTTCCACTGACTAGCTTAATCCACATGGTATAATATTACCCAGGTACATGCTGTTGCAGAATGTAAGAACTCTTTCTTTTTTACTGCTGCTTAGTATTCCACTGTGCAAATGTACCACAACTTTTTTACCCACTCTTCTATTGATGGGCAATTAGGCTGTTTCCAAATCTTGGCTACTGTAAAGGACACTCTGATACACTGGGGTACATATATTTTTTTGTATTAGCATTTTGGAATACTTGGGATATGTTCCCAAAAGTGGAATCACGGGATTGAAAAGGAGTTCCTTTTAAGTATTTTAAAGGGTACTCCATATTGTTTTTCACCGAGGCTGCATGAGACTGCGTTCCCACCAACAGTGCACTTGGGTTCCCTTTTCTCCATATCCTTGCCAACACTGTTGTTTGTTGATTTATTGATGATAGCTATTCTTACAGGTGTACAGTGATATCTCATTGATGTTTTAATTTGCATTTCTCTGATGATTGCTGACATTGAGCACTTTATTTGTATGTCTATGGGCCCTCTGTAGATCCTATTTGGAAAAGTGTCTATTCAGATCTTTTACCCCTTTCTTAAGTGAGATGTTTGTCTTTCTGGTGTTGAGTTGTATTTTTTCTTTATATATTTTGGAGAATGAACCCTTGTCAGATGTATCATTTGTTAAAATGTTCTCTCATAGAGTGGGTTTCCTTTTCTTCTTGCTGATGGTTTCTTTATTTGTTCAGAAGCTTTGCAATTTGATGTAATCCCATTTGCTTATTTTATTTTTTGTTTTCCATGCTTTAGGAGATACAGTGGCAAAAGTATTGCTAAGTGGGATTTCTGAGATTATACTGCCTATGTCTTTTTCTAGGATCTGTATAGTTTCACACTTGTTTTTAAGTCTTTTATCCATTTTTTAGTTTATTTTTGTGTATAGTATAAGTTAGTGGTCTATTTTCATTATTTTGCATGTACCGGTCTAGTTTTCCCAACAACACTTACTGAAGATATTGTGTTTGCTCAATTGTATGCTCTTCACAATCTTGTCAAATATCAATTGATCACACAGGCATGGATTTGTTCCTGGGATCTCTGTTCTGTTTGATGCATATATCTGTTCTTATGACATTTCTATATTGTTTTTATTACAGTGGCTATATGGTATATTTTGATATCAGGAGTCATGGTATCTCCAGCTTTGTTCTTCTTTTGTAAGATTACTGAAGCTATTCAGAATCTTTTTTGGTTTTATATAAATATTGAAATATTTCTTCTAGTTTTCTGAAATTTGCCACTAGTGTCTTAATAGTAATTGTGTTGAAGGTATAGATTGTTTTGGACAGAATGGACATTTTAATGTTAAATTGTCCATTTTAATTGGACAATTAAAATGTCCAATTAATTCTTTGGATGTTAATTCTTTGGATCCATGATTAGGTGGTATATGTTTTCACTTATTTGTATCTTTCTCGATTTATTTCCTCAGTGGCCTATAGTTTTCTGAGTACAGGTCTTTTACCCCTTGGTCAAATTATTTCCTGGGTACCTTATTTTTGTTTGTTGCAACAGTGAACGTGATTGTTTTCTTAGCTTTCTTTATGATAGCTCATTATTGGTGTATAAAAATGTCACCAATTTCTGGTTATTAATTTTGTACCCTTCTACTGTGTCAAATTCATTTATTAGGTCTAATATATTTTGGTGCAGTCTTAAAGATTTTCTATGTAAAATATCATGTCATCTGCAAATAATGATAGCTTTACCTCCTCCTTTCTAACATAGATGTCTTTTGTTTTTTCTTCTTGTCTGATTGTTGGGACTAAGACTATCAGAACTATGTTAAATAAGTGTGGTAAAAGTGGGTGCTCTTGTCTTGTTTCTGATCTTAAAGGGAATACCTTTGGTATCGGCTATAGTTTTTTCATATACGTTGAGGTGTGGTCTGTGCATTCACACTTTGCTGTTTTTTTTTGTTTTGTTTTTTGTTTTTTTTTTAGTTTTAAATGGGTACTGGATTTTATTGAATGCTTTTTCTTCATGTATTGAGATGACCATGTGATTTTTGTCTTTCATTTTGTTTTGTGATGTATTACATTTCAGGATTTTAAATATTGTATCAACCTTGAATCCTTGAGATAAATTCTACTTGATCATGGCGTATAATCTTTTTGATGTATGGCTGGACTTCACTGGCTAATCTTTTCTTGAAAATTTTAGCATCTATATTTATCAAGGATATTGACCCATAATTTTCTTTCTTTATTGTGTCTTTCCCTTATTTTAGAATTAAGGTAGCATTGGCCTCAAAGAAAGAGCTTGGAAGTCTTCCTCACTCCTGAATATCTTGGAATAGTTTGAGAAGGATATTTTCACTCTTCTTTCCCCTGTGATGTCATCTGGTCCAGGGTTTTTGTGTACTGGGAGTTTTTTGAGTACTGGTTTGATTTCATTCATTGTAATCTGTCTATTCAGATTTTTCTGCTTCTTCCTGATTGAGTTCTGAAAGATATTTTTTTAGAAATTTGTCAATTTTCATGTATTAATTTCTTGATGTATAATGGTTCATAGTAATTCCTTACAATCCCTTTTATTTCTCTATTATCTGTTGTTATTTTATCTCTTTTGTTTCTGATTTTATTTATTTGGGTCCTCTCTCTTTTTTTACTGATGAATCTTCAAAGAACCAGTTCATGGTTTAATTGATCTTTTGTATTTTTTTAGTTTCTATATCAGTGATTTCTGCCATGGTCTTGATTATAGTTTTCCTTCTACTTGCTGTGAACTTTGTTTTTGTTTTTCTAGTCGTTTTGATGTAGTGTTAGATTATTTGAGGTTTTCCTTGCTTCTTGAATTAGGTCTGCAATGCTTTGAATTTCATTCTCAGGACTGCTTCTGTTGTGCTCCATGTATTTTGAGTTGTTGTGTGTACATCTTCTTTTGTTTCCAGTTATTTTTTATGTCCTTCTTGATTTCATTTGTTATTCATTCTTTATTTAATATTATGCTATTTAGCTGCTAAGTATTTGAGTGATTTTGAGCCTTTTTATTGAGGTTGATTTCTAAGTTCATATCATTATAATTTGAGAAAATGCTTGATATGATCTCAATTTCGTTAAAACTCATATTGTGATCTAACATGCAACCTCTCTTTGAGACTGATTTATGTGCACTTGAGAAGAATATATATTTTCCTTATTTGGGGCTAAATGTTCCTTATGTATGAGTTAAATCTATTTGATGTAGTGTGTCATTTAATGTCACTATCTTTGTTCATTTTTTGTCTGGAAGATCCATCCATTGTTGTTGGTGGTGTGTTAAAATCCCGTACTATTACAGTATTGTTGTCAATATCTTCCTAAAAGTCAACTAAGTTTTTCTTTATTTAGGTTCACCTATATTAGGTGCATATATATTTACGAGGGTTATCACCCCTTGCTGGATTGATTCCTTTAATACAACACAGTGATGTTCTTTGCCTCTTTGTATGGACTTCATTTTAAAGATTATTTTGTCATATATAAGTATTGCTGCCCCAGGTTTTTCATTTCTATTTTCACAGAATATTTTTTCTTTTCTAAAACATTTATTTATGTATAGAGAGAAGGCATAGAGAAAGAGAGAGAGAGAGACATCAATGTGTGGTTGCCTCTGGTGTACCCCTACCTGCCCTGCAACCCTGGATGTGCCCTCACTGGGAATTGAACCAGTGACCTTTTGATTTGCAGAATGTCACTCAATCTGCTGAGCCACTCAAGCCAGGGCAGAAAATATTTTTTCTATCACTTTTTTTCCTCAACCTGTAGAAAGCTTTTGCTCTGAGGTGGGTCTCTTTTAGACAGTATATATGCAGGCTGTGTTTTCTTATCCATTTACTTACCCTATGTCTTTTTACTAGGGCATTTAATCCATTTACATGTAAAATTATAATAGGTACTTATTTATGACTTTTTAATATTGTACTTATGTTTTTCTCTCTCCTTTTTTCTTAATGAAGGTCATTTAATATTTCTTACAATGCTGATTTGTTGGTAATGAACTTCTTTAACATTTCTTTGTCTGGGAACCTCTTTATTTGGCCTTCAATTTTCAATGATAGGCTTGCTGGGTAAAGCAATCTAGGCTCTATGCACTTAGCACTCTTAATATTTCTTGCAAATCTTTTCTTGTCTGCAGTGTTTCTGTTGAGAATTCAGCTGAGACTTTAATGGGGGCTCCCTTGTATGTAACTGTTTCTCTCTTATTGTCTTAAAAAGTATCTCTTTGTCT
Organism: Sturnira hondurensis; assembly: GCF_014824575.4. NCBI lineage: Eukaryota > Metazoa > Chordata > Mammalia > Chiroptera > Phyllostomidae > Sturnira > Sturnira hondurensis. The sequence continues at coordinate 5,824,637 of NW_028090025.1, read as the reverse complement.
TCAAGCTTTGTCATTTCAATTATGTTGTGTCTTGGTATGGGTCTCCTTGGCTACATCTTGATTTGGACTGTCTGCCCTTCCTGAACTTGTGTGTCCTTTTCCTTCACCAGGTTAGGGAAGTTTTCTCTCATTATTTCTTCAGATATGTTCTCTTTCCCTGTCTCACACTTGTCTCCTTCTAGCACTCCTATAATGCAGATGTTATGCTTGATGTCATCCCAATGCTCCCTTAGACTTTCCTTGTTATTCTTGTCTTTTTTATTTTTTTATTTTCTCTTTGGATTGATACTGTTGTCCTCTGATTCACTGATTCAACCTCTGCTTTATCTAACCTACTGTTGATTCCTTCAAGAGAATTATTTTTTTCTATTTTTATTGTGTTTTTTCCACAACCATTTGTTCCCTTTATACTCTTTTCTACCTCTGTCCCCTGACCCCCCTACGATCACTACACTGTTGTCCATATCCATGAGTCATTTTTCTCTTTATCCTCTACTCCCTAACTCGACCTCCCCATAGTAACTATTATCCTGCTTTCTATCTATGAGTCTACCTCTATTTTTCTTCTTAGTTCAGTTTGTTCACTACATTCCACATATAAATGAAATCATACACTATTTGTCTTTCTCTGACTGGCTTATTTCACTTCGCATAATGTTATGACAGCATAGATAGACCTGGAGAACATTATACAACATCAAGACAATTCATTTCAGATATTATAATCTTCATTTTTGATTAATCTTGTTTATGCTTTCTATATCCTTTTTAATGCTTACTATTTCTTTATTTAAGTTTTCACCAAGGTCATTTTTTCCTCCTCTAAGGTGTTTGATCATCTTTATAGTCATTATCTTAAGCTCTGAATCTGGTATTTGTGCTGCTTCCCTTTCATGTGTATCTTTTAATTACTTTTTTTGTGGGGGGGGGATTTCTCTTGTTCTTTAGGTTGGACATTTTTCTTTGTAATCTCATTTAATCTCTGTGTATTAGACAGGTGTGCTATGTCTCCTGGACCTGCTTTTTTTTATGATAAAGGTGTCTTGCTATGGTCAGTTGCACAATCCTTTGGAACACTTGAACTCCGTGGTCCAGGAGTGATTTTTATGGGTTCTGTCTCCCCTTTGTTGTAGTTGTGTCTTCAATGCTGGTGGCTTTTTTGTGGGTAGAGTTATCCCTCTAGGCTGAGAGACTGTTAGAGTAACCCATGACCTCTGTGCATGGAATGCTATGAATGCTATGTAGTTACCACCCCTTGATTAGTCATTATTCCCCGTAGAGTCTGGAGCCTGAAAGAATTCCGCTTTGAGTGTACTAATTTTGTGGCTACTTGGTTCATGCTTTGGTGTAGACTGTAGTCTACCACTGATTTGGTTGGTTCTGGGTCCAGTTAGATGGAGTTCAGATACAGGTTGCTTTCACACTTTGTGTGTAACCCATCCTAGGCTCTCTCTCTACAGCTACCATTGTAACTCTGTTCTTTGCTTGTCTCTGTGTTTACTGGACCTGCTTGTGCATATGAGGGGTCAATTTGTGTAAAAGAGAGGGAATCTGGGACCTGGTAAGGCTATTCTGCAGAATTTCCTTATTGTGGGCGCTGCCTGCAACCCCGCAGGCGAAGGGCAGACAATCCTTTTCCTTTACAGGGTGTTGTGGGCTGAGACTGGGTTTGCCTCACTGCAAAGTATCCCAGCAGCTCAATTGTCACCTAAGTCCTAGCCAACAGACCTCCCAGAAGAGAGTCCAGATCTCTCTGCCCTACACTGCACCTAGCCTGCCTGTAAACCAAGCCAGGTGGGGCACAAAACCCCCCCAATATGCAAATTCTGATCTCTATGCCCATCTGGGCTCAAGGGGAGAGGATCTGAAGACCCAGTATGTCTGTGTGTGGCTGAGACAAGTTCAGAATGGGGGACAAACAACAATGACAAACATTTCTAGCTCTGCTAACCTCCTCTGTGTAGTAGCAGCAGTGAGTGTGGCTTACAATGAGGGGTGGGGGACTGCCCTATGCTTGAGAAAGGGGGAATTGCTTCTATTTCCCAAGCCACATAGTAAACTTCTTGTTTCAGTCTCCACCCTTCACTCCCCCAGCAGTCAGAGATACCCTTTTTGCCACCTCAGTCTACTTTCCTCAGAGGCCCTATTGCAGCATCATGGTTTCTCCTGTAGTCTGAGCTCATATAGTGAACTCTTCAGGCTGGCACCAAAATCGTAGAAGTATTTTGCACTGTGTTTCAGATCTCTGATTTTTCACAGGTTTTGCAGAACCATGCTGCTTTCTACCACCACGGACTCCACAGTCTCCTTTTTCCACTTCTATTGCTATGAATTGGGGATTGTTGGGTATGATTATGGCCCCACAATTCTAAGAGGAGGGAGCTTTGCTGCTGCAACTTCAATCTGGTGTCTCAGCTGGTACAGCAGGTCCTTGTCCATCTGTGTTACAATTCCTCTTAGTCTCTTTGCTGCACCTATACTGTACAAGTGAGTCACTGTCTGGGTCTCTGCATAAAATCTCCTAAAGATGAACAAAATGTCACTCAAAGTAACTGGTGGCTGCAGCCTGTAGGTGCTTCTGAAAGACCTGGGTGTGGCAACTTGGTCCCTTTAGCAGTTTGAGCCCTTACCCTGAGCTCTCCAGGGTGGTGCTGCAATAATGGAAGTGCTGCATGCTGTTAGTGTTGAGTCTGCATGTCATAGTTTTATTGGATACCCCCAAGTTTCCCCCAAAAGATAGCACACTGTCTCCTGTTCCCACATTGATGTGGGTTAAGGACCCCTGCATGGAACTAAGGTCTCTGGCACTGAGCAGGAAGGGAGCTCTGGATGTGTAATTTCTGTCTGGTCTCTCAGATATGGTAGAAGCCACACAAGGGATGTTTACCCTTCCACTTTTAACTCCCTCTACCAGACTGTATGAAGTATCTTCTATCCTCCTACTCCTTGGTTTTAAACCTTGATATCATCAAAAATTCAGTTGATTGTTTAGGTTAATTGTTGGAAGTTCAGCTGAAAATCTGGATTGGGAGCAGGAGCCAGTGCACTCAGTCTCCACCTACTCTGCCATAGTGCTGAGTCCCTGTGAATAGACATTTTAAACAGTCGCTTCAAATACAACGTTAGAACCTCCTCAGCTTTACAACTCGATTAATTTATTTGGGTTTCAAAGTGACAGAGTTCTTACCAATTATGTTCCTATCAAATTTTATTTCGCTTAGAACACTCTAATTCTTAATATGAAATAAATGTATTTTGATATAAAATTGGTTTTGGTAATCAGCTTTTAACACTTTGTTTCTCAATAACATGAAAATACATCTTTGAACAAATTATGTCCATTACTTTGAACAAACCCACTTCCACTTAAAAGAAAATACATTAAGACAATACAGGAATGTTTAAAAACTCTAATTAAATTAACATCAAGTAAAAGAGGAGGACTAACACACTCAGTAAAGAAACGAGCCCTGGCTGCTGTAGCTCAGTGGATTGAGCACAGGCCTGCAAACCAGAGGATCCCGGTTGGATTCCCAGTAAGGGCACATGCCTGGGTTGCAGGCGAGTTCCCAGCAAGGGACACATGAGGGGGAAGCATACATTGATACTTCTCTCCTTCCCTTCCCCTCTAATGCTAAATAAAATCTTTAAAAAAAAGGAAAACATTTAAAAAATCCAAGTGGAATAAATATGGTATAAATTTACAATAATATAAGTTGATTGATATGACAAAGAGACATATGAACAACAGACTTAGACCATTAATAAAGTGACAAATAAAGTATATTTGAAATTTATGTTCAGATCAAGGGAAATACATTAAACACTGGATTTATAAGAAAATGAATTACACTGGTATTTAGTTCTACCTCTGCCAGAATAGGAACAGGAGAAATGAACACTTCCTCTTTAATATAAATGTACATTTAATAGCTAATTACATGTATTTATTTATGCTAATATAAAACATATAAATTATTGTCCAATATAAAGCAATTATCTTTGAGTCAATATTCCAGTCCAAAACAACTTAAATTTTATAAGCAACTAGTAATGGACAAACTCCCTAGAATAAATATACAGCAAAACTGTATCCATTAGAGCATTAAATTGAAAGTCATTTTTAAAAGATTGGGTCTTAAAATTACAATTAATATATCCCTGGTTGATGATATTGGTAAATAATAGTAAAATTTATATCTTATTGAAAAAGGGGAAAACACTGAAATATGATTTCAGTGTTTGGCTACATAATTGGCTACATAATTGAAAGAATAAGAAACAAATAATAGATCTTTGGAAACAGTAAATGAATATCATCAAAATTATGAAATGACTGAAAAAATCAGCTACTAAACATGGACCTTAGAAAAGCACAAAAGTAGATAATATTAACTAGAACATGATAAATCTCATGAGTGAAAAGAAAATTGGTCTTTGTATTTGAAAGGGGCAATCATATCTATTTTAAGAGACTGTAAGAGGGCGTTTAACTTAAAATGAGCTCAAAATATTAATACATGAAATTTTTGTGTTGAAGTTCTATTGCTTTGATGAGAACATGTGAAAATGTTTTTAGAGAATTACAGAACATTTTGAGAAGTCAATTACCAATTCTCTCTGATTCCAAGAGTAAAACAACCCTAGACAGATTAGTCAGTTTATGATTTAGAATATATTACATACAAGTTCCCACAAACTTTTAAATATACCTTTTATAGTTTCCGCTTTCCTTTTTTCCATATCCATTTCTTAACTTTCACAAGTTTAACAGTGATGTCATGTAAACTTATAGATTTTTCTTCATGCAAATATGCTATTTCTTCCTATGAACTTTTCTAAAAGATTTTGGTTTTACTCTATGTTGGTCTTCTTCATACCTTAGGATACCTAACTCTAAGTTTTTGAAAGGCTTTCTTTTTCATGCCATTCTAAAAGCAACTACTTATAAGGAAGCTAATACCCTAGAAATTTACTTTGTTAGTTATATTCAATATGTACAACAAACCAATGTTAATACATGGGTATCTAACTTGTAATAATATATGTAAATATGAACATATTTACTAATTTAAACTATATGTATCTTTCTGTTCTCTATATCTGTCTAAAATATATTTTGGCAGTTGATAATTTTATAAAAATTACTACATTTATGCTAAATTTCTGGGTATAAATAGTGGAGTACTGTGTTCTTTAGCTACTCAGTAATAATGTTCATTTATTATTATTGTTTTATTATGTTTAGCCATAGGCACAAAATTTGATATTTTTCTTCATGTCATGTTATTAGTCTCATCTAAGGATATTGTAATTACTCTCTTTTACTGATTATTTTTTATCTGCCGTCCTCAAGCATAATTTAGTCTTCCTGAGATATACCTTTAGCTGTATTTAATATATTTACCTCCAACATAATGTTGAAATATTTAGTTATACCTTTGTGTGTTAATAGCATTATATTCTGAGTATTTATATTTTAAATGCAGTAATGTATTTTGCTATACTTCCAGTATATTTCTTGCTGTTATAGATTGATCTTTTACATTTGAAATCTATTTGGGATTATAGATGTTGGTGTAATTATGTTTCTTCTGTTACTACATAGTATTCCTCTACATGCCTTTTCCTCTTCCATAATCAAGCCTTCCTCTTATCCCCTTTGAAAGACACTTGTGATGCACTATATTATGTTGGGCATCTGGATTATCCAGGATAACCTTGCTATAATAAAATTTATATTCACATTTGCAAATTTCTTATTTACCATGTAAAGTAGCATATTTGTAATTTATGGGAAATCATATGTCAAAATGTTTGGGGTCAATTATATAGCCTACCACAGTGGTCAATCAGGGAAGAAAGATAACTAAGTCAACACTTATTCTGATATATTGAATTTTCCTAAAATCTATCATGCCATGAAAGAGAAGAACATGAGACTAGAGCAAGAGGTCAGAGTTGAGTTTGTTCATGGTGCTCAGATTTACTGAGGAATCCACATACAGTCAATAAATAATTTCTATAAATTGAAGAATAAGGGAATCCTTTTTTTTTAATTTAGGAAAATGCAGATACTGGCTAGTTTAGGTCTTATTATTATTAGAAATGAAGGACTTAAGGCTTTTAGGGAACAAATTATATTACTGATTATAACAGCAATAAAAGCTAGCATTTATTATTTACTCTGTGTAAAATTTTGTGGTGAGTATTTTATGTAAATTCTTTCTTTCAGTTTTTGCAATTTTATTGTTATTATCCAAACATATAAGATAATGGGTTACGAAATTAACCCAAGGTTACACCTAGATCTGAAATCAGAGTTGGGATCAGACTTAATTTCTTCTGGAGCCAGTTGTAAAGATCACCAAATATATTCAGAGGTAGAAAGAAAGAAATAAGAAAAAAGAAAAGAAAAAAGAAAAGAAAAGAAAAGAAAAGAAACTTTTCCCTTGTAGCTCTATCTATTTACTATAGGGAGTGTCCCAGTAATAAAAGTAAAGTGAAAATTTGTTTTTAGCAGGTTTGATTTGAGAATACAAAGCAGTTAATACAGAATAGATTTTTTAAAGAGTAAAACATAGTTAAAATATACTAATTACAGTTTTCATACTACCCTAGTTTTCCCTAACTATGCTTAATTGACAAAAGTCGATTATTACCACTCAGAGTAATTTAATCCTCAAATATTGAGAATTTTTACATGACCTAGGTCATAGTTTCCTAACTAGTTAAACTTTATATTTAAATTCCACAGGCTGAAATAACTTCTGTATTTTATAGTTTTAAATGGTTCTGCCAAAATACATTTTGGCTATGAAGTGAAGTTTTGTTTTATTTCCTTATGTGCAGGTAAGGAAATTACAAAAGCAATCTTCTTTACTCTATGATTATATGCTTCTCAACAGAAAATACATTAGGTTTTAATTATAGTTCTTTCAATTGTTCAAAGCAAGTTAATTAATTTGTGGGATTTAAAATGTTATAAATTTTAGAATAGTACAAAATATCTATAGCTTTTGTTAAGCTGAATCTTGATGAGATGTCTCATTCCTAAGTTTAATTTTTATTTTACAATAAACTGACACTTATTGAGGAGTGATGCTGGCCACATAATTTCTTTTTGGGCTGGTTTGGGGTATTTCTAATTTTCTTCATTTGTAGTTCTATATCCACATGGATGGATCAAATTACTGAATGTTGACATAAACTCCTTTGCATATATACACCAATGCAGTTTTTTTAGATATTACATATTTTTTTATTTTGTTGTTCAATTACAATTGTCCCTATTCCTGCCCGCCATTACTCTCCCATGCCCTACCTACTCCCTCACCCACATTCAATCTCCCCACAACCCCACTGCCTTTGTCCATGGGTCCTTTATACATGTTCCTTGACAACTTTTCCCCTTTTTTCCCTGTTATCATTCTTCTCTCTGGTTACTCTCAGTATGCTCTTTAGTTCCATGTCTCTGGTTCTATTTTGCTCACTTGTCTGTTTTGTTAATTAGGCTCCACTTATATGTGAGATCATACGATATTTGTATTATAAAATCCTATAAACTCCACCAAATAACTACTCAACCTAATAAGTGAATTTGGCGAAACAGTGGGACACAGAGGCATTTGTACACCAACAATCAAAGGCATTTTTGTACACCAACAATGAAATATCAGAAACAGAAATCAGGAAATATATCCCATTTTCTATAGCAAAAATAAAAATAAAGTACTTAAAAATAAACTTAACCAAGGAGGTAAAAGATCTGTTCTCAGAAAATTACACAACACTGAAAAAAAAAAAAGAAGGCAGACACAAGCAAATGGAAGCATATACCACTTTCATGGATTGGAAGAATTAACATCATCAAATTGTCCATACTTCCCTGAAGCAATTATAGATTTAATATAATTATTATTAAATACAAATGACATATTTCACAGATATAGAGCCTACATTTCACAAATTTGTATAGAACCATAAATGACCCCAAATAGCCTCTGCAATTTTAAGAAGAACAAAGCAGAAAGGGTCAAAATACCTGATTGCAAACTACACCCATATGTTTTATGGTAACTTCTTTTACATACACCTGAATAATGCATTATATATCCCTCTACCTTTCCTGATTCTGGTGTTACCTGGACCTGCCTTTATTTATTATTATTATTACTATACACATTTTTAAAGACTATCTTTGCCTATGGCATCAAATTTCACTTATATACTGACATATGTTCTTAACCCACACCTTCTGAGATTTAGAGTAATAGATCAAACTTCATCTTAGGTATTATTACTCTGCGGTTCCTTAGCTATCTCGTGTTCAAAATTTGGCAAATAATTCTTTCTGCTCTTCAATCCTAACTTATACATTTTCACATGTTCTTTTTCTCAGTAAATGATACCTTCATCTGCCTGAGTGTCTAAGCCCTTATGGTTTGTCTTATGGCAGCCCTTTATGGCTTCCTTCTTTCTCAGCTTGGATTGCTCTTCAGAATCACCCAGGGAACTTTTGAAATACTACTATAGCTGAACTCCCTGAAAGATATTTTGATGTACTGTTATTTTGTAAGACTAGGGCAGTCATGTTTATTAAAACATGCCCAGGTGATTAACTTCAGTCAGTATTAAACACCACTGTTCTAGCTCATCCAACCTACATCAGTTTACCAAATCTACAGCTCAGTGGTTTGCAGTCTTGGCTGGACTATGAAATTGTTTGGGGATCCTGAAAAGCATGCTGATATCTGAATCCCACCTGTTATGCACCCAAGGGTAAGAACTACTCCCATTGATGTGACCTCAGATACTTGACACTGAAAATTCTATTCAAAGGCATGTTTGTTGCCTTGATTTAGGTACTTTTACAGTTATGGCAAGATACGTCCCACCAACCCTACTTTTTTCCAGGTACCAAAGAGATTTCTCTAAAACACAAATATTTCAGAGAATCATTTGGCTTCTTAAGCATCCCAGCAACAGGTCTCTTATAAACTAGTTTTACCTACAAGATGCAATGTTCATGGATTTCTAATAACTTGCTTGTGAGATAGCAGCAAATGCTCATAGAGCTGGTATTTGATCACAGATGTAAATTATTCTAATTTTTCACCTTTTTAATATAGTTAATGTTAATTAAACATCATATTACTTAAAAGAAAATTTAAGTCTCTTTTTGTAAGACTTTCTATGAACTGAGTGGCTGGTAATAATCAGCAAAAAGAATAACAATAACAATAACAATGAAAACACAGAGTAACAAAGACTTAAATATTTCCATATAATTTAGATAAATAATAAAGCCATTACACATAAACTATTAACAAATACCTTATAACACCTGGAGTAACTATATTCAACAATATTAGTTGTAGTCAGTTTGTTTTAAGTGTTTCAATCACACTGATTTTTCAAACAATTCTTATTGATATCAAACACAATAAGATGAAATGTTTCACATTCTAAGTGTACAAAAAAAAGCAAATAAATTCAAACATTTGTTTCACCAGATGATAAAAATTTATAACTCTTCTCTCTGGATTGCATAATGTTTGAAATCTCAAATAACTTCAATATTGCTCTAAAGATTGTTATCATTATGCAGTAGTCAAACTAATATAATGCTTCTGAATACAGAGCTTAAAAACACTCTCTGAGGAAGCAAAGGATTATAAGAACATATGTTGTACTTCATAAAATTAAGATAAAAATAATGTCTTTATATCTATATAGTCTTTCAATAATATATTTATCTCTTTCTAATATCATATGATTCATTATATTTTTAAGTGTCACCATGAAACCCAATGAAATTGGGTATCTTTTTTTCCAATTGGGTATCTTTTTTCTTGTTAAAATTAACAATAGCAACCATGAAAGATAGGCTGAGCTATAATGTGGCAATAGCAACACTGTAATGTGCTTTCTTCCTTGGGCTTTGAACACTCAGAATCCATGCCTTGAACTTCTAATATTCATAATCACCCTTCAGCCTCTCCTCCTCTGCCAACTGAATGTGTTGGTTGTCCTAACTTAATCTCAGGTCTCTGACCACAGTTGATTTATCTAGGAGTGTGCACCTGACACAAGCTACACCAATAAAGGTTTTTGTTTTGAACTTTTTAGCTGGATTGAAGAAGGAGTATTTATTTTCCTGTGTGGCTGAAGTCCCACACTATTAGTCTTGGAAGTTTCTATTAGCCAGATTTCGCCCCCAAGTGAAGGACAAGAGTCTACTCTGAGAAAGAATGGTAAAGTTAATGTGAGAGATTCAGAGAAAGATCTGGAAGTTTTTTGTTCTCTATTTTGTTGTTGTTGTTTTTTTACTTGACACAAAATTGAATGACTTAATTTCAGATTTTAGCTGCGCAACCTTAGATTTAATGAGCAAATATTTTCTACTTATCTATGCTAATTTGACCTTTATCTATTTGAGACATATAAGGTGTGTCCAGAAGGTATCTAGCCATGTAATAGAAAAGATAGAGACATTTATTGAAAAAGATACAAAGCACAAGAAATACTATAAATGGGACAATGTTACCTCAGTTCTCTTCAAAATCATGACCTTCTTGAGATGGGCAAGATGTTGGAGAAGTGATTTAAAGCCACACTAACCTCCTCCAGGACCAATCAGGAGTTTAAAACTAAACTGGAGAAAATAACCCCCTCAAAACAACTGAATAATCATTAGAGAGAAGCCTTATAATCTCAGATGAACAGAAGAACCAGCTTTGGCACAACCTTCCTGGTGAGGAGTGCAGTGGAGACTCAAAAGGGCTGGCTGGGCACCCACAGGTGGAAGTACCAGAGGGATAATTAAGCAGTAGGTTGGATCCCCCTGAGAAGAATGGAGTCTAAACCCTAAGCTGGGATCGCCATTCTAGAACACCAGAGCCCCAAAAGTACACAGATAACAACAACCAGCAGTGAAAAGTGGCAGAGCTACTCTCTGCCAGAGATGAATGACTAGAGACACAAAAATCTGTTTAAAGGGCCAAAGCACAAAGTTTGATTTGCTGTCACTTACCTGGGGTTCTGGCAAAGGCAGGAACAGAGTGGGTGGAGATGCTTGAGGAGAGATTGGAATTGAAAGCTCTGAAGAGAGTGTGGAGTGAGTAGCTGCAAGGTACCTGGTGCTGAGTCATTCCCCAAATGGCAGCAGGCAGACCACTCACCTACAAGAGACAGCAGCTTGAAGGGAAACTATAACCCTATCCACAAGAGAGACTGTACTCAGTCTCTGTGTGCTTAGGCCCAACTGCTAAGTGCAGAGAGATTATCTTAATAATTAAAGGAGACAGCCACAGATGTAAATCCTCAGCAAAGACATGGCAGAGTAGACTAGAGATGATTGAGGAGAGACTGGAGATGGGAGCTTTGGGGAGAGAACTGAGAGAGTGGCTGCTGGGATCCCAGTGCTGAGTCATCTCCCATATGGCAGCAGCCATCCAGCTTAGGCAGACCACTCGCCTCCAAGCAACAGCAGCCTGAGAGAAAATAATAGCCGCAACCCCAGGAGGAATTATGCCCTGACCTATGGGACTTAAGCCTAACTGCTGAGCGCAAAGTGAATAGTTAACAACTGAAGAAGATAACTATAGACAGAAGATCTCTTGCAGTCTCAGAGCAGTCTGCCTAAGGTCAGCTGGGGTCAACATCTGACATCACCAGAGGCAGATCCAGAAAGACTAAAACAGTGGTAAATAGTAAAGACTAATGAGATAAAATCCATTGTCCACTTCTCTATGATTAGTGATATTTTCTTTCCTGTATAACTTTTTAACATTCATTTCTTGTCCAGCAAGTTTGTGTACAATGAGTCACTAGAATTTATACTATAGTTTATTTTTCTTCTTTCTTATAATATTCTTAAGCTTTTTACATGCTTATTATTACTGGTTCATTTGCTGTTGATTCCGAGATTACAGGGAGGGGGGACCTTTTTTTTGTGGCTATGGGTTTCTTCCATTGGCTTTGCAGTTTTATTCTGGCAGTATCTGAACAACAACATTCAAGATGTGATGGACAGAGTGATAATCAACTAGCTGGAGGGAGGACTCACCAAATAATGACCCAATAACAATCAAAACACAAATATATCCAGAGAACAAACATAAATGGCATTCCTAGAGAAGCAAGTTCAGGAGATCAAGGAGACTATACCACTGAATCTCACAAGTTGCCTACCACAGATGTTCACATCACAAACTCAGAGAGTCAGAACAGATTCATTTAAGAAGCAGAGGCTAACAAGAAGAGTCTCATGAACAATGGGAAGACAAAGCAGCCCCAAATGGAAGCCTCAGAAAGAATGCTAAATGAAATAGAGGTAATTCAACTATCAGATATCGAATTCAAAGCAATGGTTGTAAAGGAGCTCAATGAGCTCTCAGAGAGTTACCAAAACCTACAGGGAAACTACAATAAACTCACTGCAAACTACAACAGCATGAAAAAGGAAATAGAAACTATCAACAATGGCTAAGAGGAAATGAAGAATACAATTTCTGAAGTGAAGACACATTAGAAGGAATCAAAAGCAAGCTAGATGAAACAGAGGATTAGATCAGTTAGCTGATGACAAGGTAGAAAAAATCCCCAAAAGAGCAAGAAATGGAAAAAAGACTCAAAAAGAATAAAGAAGAGTTAAGGGAACTGGAAGACAATATGAAATGTAATAATATCCATATAATAATTACACCAGAAGGACAAGAGGAAGAGCAAGGGATAGAAAACCTGTTTGAAAAAGTGATGATGAAAAACTTCAAAATTTGATGAGAGAAAAAGTCATACAAATCCAGAAAGAACAGAGGGTCACACAGTCAAGAGAAACACAAAGAGGCCTACTCCAAGACACATCATAAATAAAATGGCAAAATTCCAAGACAAAGAGAGAGTCTTAAAGGCAGTAAGGGAAAAACAGGAAGTAACATACAAGGTAGACCTGATACAGCTAGCATTGAATTCACAGGAGAAACACTACAAGCCAAAAGGGAATGGAAAAAAATGTTCCAAATAATGAAAAACAAAGGCTGAAACCAAGTTTACCCTACCTACCAAGGCTCTCAACTAAAATGTCGGGTGAAATAAGGAGTTCCCAGACAAAAGAAGGCTAAAATAAAACACTTTCACCAAACCAGCACTGCAAAATATATTAAAGGGACTGCTTTAAGAAAAGGAAGAAAAATATTGACAGAGAAAGGAACACAGCTATGAAGAGTAAAATGGCAATGAATAAGTACCCATCAATAACAACCTCAAATGTAAATGTATTGAATCTACAATCAAAAGACATAAAGTAGCTGAATGGTTAAGAAATCGTGAGCCACACATATGATGTCTACAAGAGACCTACCTCATGACAAAGGACACACACAGACTGAAAGTGAAGGGCTGGAAACAAATATTCAAAGCAAATGCACAGGAAAAAAGTCAGCATAGTGATACTTATAACAGACAAAAGAGATTTCAAAACAAAAAAAAATCAAAGACCATAAAAAGAAACACAGAAGGATGCTTCATAATACTCAAGGAAAGAATTCATCAAGAAGACATAAACATTATAAACATATATACACCAAACACAGGTGCACCCAAATATACAAGGAAAGTTTTGGAAGACTACAAGAATGATATAGACAGCAACACAATTATACTAGGAGATTTTAACACCCCACTGTCAAAAATGGGTAGATCTTCCAAACAAAACATAAACAAGGATATTGTGGCATTGAACAATGCCCAATATCAAATGAATTAACTGTATGTATGTGTATATATATACACACACACACACACACACATACACACACACACACACATATATATTATATATATATATAATTTCACCCCAAGGAAGCAAAATACACATTCTTTTCAAATGCACATGGAACACTTTCAAAGATAGACTACATGATAGGACACAAAAAAGCCTCAACAAATTGAAGAAAATTGAAATTATATCAAGCATTTTCTCTGACCATAAGGGACTGAAACTAGAAATCAACCTCAAGGAAAAAACTCAAAAGCACTCAAATTCATGGAGATTCAACGGAATGCTATTAAACAATGAATGGACTAAGAATGAGATCAGGGAAGAAATCTCAATGTTTCTGGAAACAAAAGAAAATGAATTCACAAAAATCCAAAAATTACTGAATACAGCAAAGGCAGTCTTGAGAGGGAAGTTCATGGTGATACAGGCCTACGTAAAAGAGATAGAAACATTTCAAATAAATGACCTAATGCTACATCTACAAGAACTGGAGAAACAAGAACAAAAACAGTTCACAGCTAGTAGAAGAAAGGAAATACCCAAGATCTGAGCAGAATTGAATGATGGAGATAGTTAAGGAACAATTCTAAGAATCAATATATCCAGGAGCTGGTACTTTGGAAAGATAAACAAAATCAATAAGCTTTTAAGCAGTCATATCAATAAAAAAAGAGAAAGGACCCAGATAACACAATCAGAAATGAAAGAGGAAAGATTGTAACTGATATCACAGAAATACAAAAGGATTGTAAGAAATTACACCAAAAACCTATATGCCAAGAAATTTGAAAACCTAGGTGAAATGAAAAAAAAATTAGAAAAGTATAATCTTCCAAACCTGAATGAAGAAGCAGCAGAAAACCTAAACAGGTCAATAATAGCAGATTATATCTAAGTAGTAATAATAATTTAAAAAAAAAAAAACCTCTCAGCACACAAAGGCCTTGGACTGGATTATTTCACAAGATAATTTTACAAAATATTTAAGGAAGAGATAACCTCTATCCTTTACAGACTATTCCAAAAAATCCAAAATGATGGAAGACTCCCAAACTCTCTTTATGAAGCCAGCATCATCCTAATTTCAAAACCAGAAAAAGACACAACAAAGATAAAAGACTAAAGGCAAATATCTCTGATAAACATAGACACTGAAATCCTCAACAAAATGTTGGCAAACTGCATCCAGCAATATATTAAAGAGATCATGCACCATGACCAAGTGGTGCAAGGATGGTACTAAATTCACAAATCAGTAAATGTAATAAATCACATAAACAAACAGTAATATAAAAATCACATGATTATATGAACAGATGTGGAAAAAGCAGTTGATAATGTACGGTACACATTTATGATAAAAACACTCAGCAAAGTGGGAATAGAAGGAGCATTCCTCATTATAATGTAAGATATATGAGACATCTACAGTCAACATCATACTCAATGGACAATGACTTAGAGCTTTTCCACTAAGATCAGGAACAAGACAAGGATGCCTGTTTTCACCACTCCTATTCAACATAGTATTGGAAGTCCTGGCCACGGTGTCAATCAGTCAAGAAAAAGAAATAAAAGGCATACAAATTGGAAAGAAAGTAACAAAACTGTCACTGTTTGCAGATGATGTGATAGTGTACACAGGAAATCCTAAAGACTCCACAAAAAAACTATTGAACCTAGTAAGTGAATTTGGCAAAACAGTGGGACACAAAGTAAATATTCAGAAATCAAAGGCATTTTTGTACACCAACAATAAAATGTGAGAAACAGAAATTTGATACAGAAACAATAAAAATAAACTGCCTAAGAACAGGAGGTAAAAGACCTGTACTCAGAAAACTGCACAACACTGAAGAAAGAAATTAAGGAAGACATAAGCAAATGGAAGCATGTACCATGTTCATAGATTGGAAGAATTAACCTCATCAAAATGTTCATACTACCCAAAGCAATTACAGATTCAACACAATCCCTATTAAAGTATTAATGACATATTTCATAGATATAAAACAAACATTTCAAAAATTTATATGGAAACATAAATGACCTAAAATACGTGCAGCAATTTTGAGAAAGAAGAACAAAGCAGGAGAGATCACAAAACATAGTATCAAACTATATTACAATATAATCAAAATAGCCTGGTACTAGCATAAAAACAGACACATACACCAATGGAACAGACTAGAGACCCTCCGAATAAACTCAATTCTCTATGGTAAATTAATATTTCACAAAAGGGGAAGAAGCATAAAATGGAGTAAAAATAGCCTCTTCGAAAAATAGTGTTGGGAGATCTGAAGAGTACATGAAAAAAAAAGACACTTGATCACCAACTTACACCATACACCAAAATAAGTTCAAGGTAGATAAAAGACTTAAGTGTAAGTCATGATACCATAAAAGTCCTAGAGAAGAACATAGGGAAGAAAATCCAGATATTCCATGCAGCAATATTTACACTGATATGTCCCCTAGAGCAAGTGACATAAAGAAAAGAATAAACAAATGAGACTCATAAAAATAAAAACCTTCTGCATGGCTAAATAAAACATTAGCAAAATGAAAAGGGAACCAATTGTATGTGAAATATATTTGCTATTGATACCTCAGAAGGAGTCTGATCTCCAAAATATATAAAGAACTCATACAACTCCACACCAAGGAGGCCAGTGATCCAAATACAAAATGGGCAAAGGACCTGAATTGATGATTCTCCATGGACTACATACAGAGGGCCCAGAGACATATGAAAAGATGTTCAGCATCACTAGTCATCAGACAGATGTAAATTAAAACCACAAGTTACCATTTCACTGGTCAGAATGGCCACCATAAACAAATCAACAAAAAACAAGTGTTAGAGAGGATATGGAGAAAGGGAACCATAGTGCACTGTTGATGGGAATGCAGACTGGTGTAGCCACTGTGGCAAACAGTATGGAATTTCCTCAGAAAACTAAAAATGGAACTGACTTTTGACCCAGCATTTCCACTGCTGAGATTATACCCTAAGAAACCTGAAACATAATTCCAAAAGAAGTTATGCACCCCAATGTTCATAGCAGCACAATTTACAGTAGCCAAGTGCTATAAGCATGCTAAATGCGAATCAGTAAATTAATGGCTCAAAAAATATGGTACATTTACACAGTACAATTCTATGCATCAGAAAGAAGACACTCCTACCCTTTGTGACAGCATGGATGGAACTGGAGAGCATTATGCTAAGTGAAATAAGTCAGGCAGTGAAAGAAAGATACCATATGATCTCACCTATAAGTGGAACCTAATCAACAAACAAACAACAAGCAAAATAAAAGCAGAGACACTGCAATTAAGAACACTGACAGAAACAAGAGGGAAAGTGGGAGGGAGTAATTGGGGGGAATGAGTGAAGGATTTTCAAGAACATCTCTAAAGGACCTATGGACTAAATCAAAGGAAGGTTGGATCAAGGGTGGGGAGTAGGGATGGCTGGGGAAAATGGAGACAACTGTACCTGAATAACAATAAAAAATTATGACCTTCTTGAGGAAAGCTGGTTCATTGGTAGCAGTTTGAATCTATTAATTAGTAACTGCAGCACAATGTTCTTCTACTGTTGTAGCAGAAGGCAAGGAACACATTTTCCCACGACATGTTTCATGCCTAGGTCCTGTGTCAAAATCTCGGACACAGTAGCTTTGGGAATCCTTAGATCAGCCTATACTTCTCACAGTGTCAATTGCTGATCTTTGTAATTGCAGCCCATACACTTTCAACATTCTCAGGTGTTCTGCTTGTTGCAGGCCTTCTAGAATGTGGATCATTTTCAACAGATTCTCAACAATCACTGAAGCATTTGTGCTACACTTTTATTTGTGTTGCACTCATTGCATCATCCCCAAAAGCCTTCTGAATTATCCAAATAGTTTCTGTGGAGGAATATTCAAGCTTATTGCAAAATATAGAGATTCATTGATACACTCAGTCATTTTTTAAAGATTTTATTTATTTATCTTTAGATGGGAAGGAAAGGAGAGAGGGAGAGAAATATCAATGTATGGTTGCCTCTCGTGTGTCCCCTACTGGGAATTGGCCTGCAACCCAGGCATGTGCCCTGACTGGGAATCGAACCACCATTGTCTGGATCACAGGCCCATGCTCAACCCACTGAACTACACCAGTCAGGGCCTCACCCAGTCATTATGAATGTGATGGCCACACAATACACATGCTTACTCAGTGGCATTTATCACCCCAACTAACTGGTACACTGAAGTCATCATTTTTCATCCATGCACGTTTGAGTCCACTCACTTTGGCTGCCAAGTCACATTGATACTATGCAAATCATTCTCATTATGTTAACAATTGCTGGACTTTTTCTGTACCAGCCTTGTATATTCAATCACCCTGCTTAGTTGGTTGCCTTGAATGTTTTACATGGTTCATCTCTGTGGCCTAAAATCAAGCTGTGTGTGGAGTAGATATAAATAGCAGTAAGACACCAAGTATATCCTGGCAATATTTTATGGTGATATTCAAACACATAAAAGGTAGATTATAGCCGATCAAAACAGATACAAGCTATAACCAATGGGCAATACCAGTATAGACTAACAAAACTTTGGTCCTGCATTGGCTATCCCTGAAATGTTCACTTAGAAATAAAAAAGATCATCCTTTCTTAAGAGAAAAGAGGTCTCCAATCTTCATGTACACAGGGGTACTGTTGGCTGTTTTCTCTGTTCTTTAGTAGATCAGCTAGGTATTTCACCCATGTGCAGGGGGAAGTGGGCTCTGCTCCCCTCTACCTCACCACCATCTTCTCTCTGGTAAATGAGAGTTCTTGATGCCTCCACATCTGATAATATTTGGTGCTGTTGGTTTGGATTTTCACCATTCTACTAATGTCTAGTGGTAATTGATATTATTTTGAAGTAAAACAATGGACATTTCTTTCAACAAACATGTCATGAGTGACTACCATGTGCAAAGCAATATTGAAAGGTGTTACACAAACACACACTTCAATTTCTCCTAATAAAAGCCTTGCTTCTGGACCAGAGACTATATGGACATATAACACCCATTTGCAAAAGTTTTGTTGTTGTTCTTGTTGCTGTTGTTAAAACTTTTATTTGAGCTGGTTTGTTTGTTTATATGATGGATATATGGTTATGGATGAAATTTAAGAAACAATGAATTAAGACTTGCATATGCCTTCACTTCATATGAAGTGATCAGATATACTATAATTAGTAGGCAGCATAAATATCCCAGTATCAAATATAAACTATTATTCACCCCATTTTAAATTTATTTTTATAATTAAAATAAAATAAACAACATGGTACCATAAAATAATTAAATTGAATATGATATTAACATTTTATTCATTTTGCACACATCTAGGAAAGCCACCGTGGCTAGCATAAGATCTGTATCTCTAGATCAGGATCTTGTGAAAGTATGAAACCTTAAAATGAAAAAATAGAATGTAATCTGTTTCTTTATCTTTAATATATGTTAGAATTCATGACAAAAATACTGTCGATATCTATAGCTAAAAATATAGATTACTCTGGATTTAATTTCACTTTGAACTATAAGACATTATCTCAGCTTAACACCCAACTCTCTGTTTAACCAAGATCAAACAACAGTGTGCCCAGCACCATCACTCCCACTAAGTGCTGCAAATGACTGTTTCCTGGCATATGCTATCATTGCTCTACCCATTTCCATCAGATTCCTCTACTGCTTGTGTGCACACTTTCCACCTCCATTGCATCTTTGCTGGAGTTCAGTTTTCAGACTTCTGAAACCCACTTTGCCTTAGTGCATGGGAAGTCCAAAGTGTCTGGGGTTTTACATTTTCTCCATGGACACCACTTTATCATTGCTGACAGTAGTAGGCGTGTAAGTCCTCCAGCTCCCTTGAGCTCACATTCAGACACTGTTCTTCAAGGTTCATCTGCAGAACTAAGAGACATAGACCCACTGTGACACTTTCCTTTATAACTTCCTTGGCCTCTTTCTTTTCCCACTTCCCCTTCTACCTTGTCAGTTGTTCTTGGAACACTTATGATTAAATCTCATCACGAAAATCTTTCTCAGAGTATGTTTCTGGGAAACCCAGCCTAAAAGATTTAGAAATGATAGACTGGATTGTACCTATTACATCGTGAATTGAAACAAGTACCAAAACTAACATTAATTCCCTTTTTATTCAATTCATTAACTTGTGGTCAGCTTGTAAACACATAGTTTTATGCCACAATCAGTTTTAGAAGGGTAAGTAAACTATTGAATTTATACATTGATTTTTTTACTTAAATACTTTAAAAATCTAATTGATATAAAGTCTGGCCTTGTTTCTTTAGTCTACAGGAGCTTTTGAGCTAAATAATGTTTAGGAAAATAAATATGTAATTGTCAATGCACATAATATGGAGAAAAGATCAATCTATCCAAATATGTGGTCAAAATGTAGTTCATGAACTATTAGTCCACACAACAAAAAGGAATCATTAGTATGGAAAGGGAAAACTTGCACATTTACAGTGGAGAAAACAAGCAAGCACTACTTTAATCCTTAATCACATGCTCAATGTAAATCAGGCCATAAGTCATTTTGATGTCATACACACAGATAAAATGTGGTGAGAAATACACTTTGCCTGTTTGGTATTCTTTTAAAAATATATAACTGCAGTATAATCTTAATTAAAATTACTGATTTTCTCTAAGAAAAAACAAACAAGTTGAAACACATTTTCTACACTCCCTGACTAGTATCTTTCAGAACTCGAAGGTCATCAAAAACGGGAAAGACTAAGAAACTTACAGACCAGAGAATCCTAAGGAGACATGACAACCAAATGTCACATGGAATCCTTCAATAGCAAATATACATTAGTGGAAAGACTGAAGAAATCTGAATGAAGCCTAGCATTCAGATAATGATATTGCACCAGTGTTAATTTCTTAGTTTGGCAAATGTATCATAGTAATGTAAGATAATGACACTAAGGAAAATTGAGTAAAATATATTTTAAAATTCTAGGAATTATTTTTGCAACTTTCTGTAAATATAAAATTGTTCCAAAATAACACCTTATTGTTTTAAAAAATGAGTTGTTATTGCCATAGGTACACTATAAAAATACATGTTTACTTCATTAGAAATGTGTGTTAGTGAGTGGGAAGGAGTTATAGAGTAAGGTTATGATAAATCTTAAATGAATTAAGCAGTAACTAGACTCATGCCAGTTTGAGTAAACAAATAATTGTAGGGAATACAGACTTCCAGCCAAGATGGAGGCGTAGGTAGAAACACTGTGCCCCCTCCTACAACTAAATTTAAAGTCAGCAAAGTTTTAGAAACAAAAACGCAGCCAAAACAGTGAAAATTGAACTGTACAGAAGTCCGAGGACAATGAAAAACCCAGCCAGACTGGTAAGAGGGGCGGAGTCAGCAGCAGAGCAGAGTAGGGCTGAAAAGATCCTTTGGTCCAACCAATCCAAGAGTGGAGGCGGAGGTGGAGGCAGTTGGTGGATCCCAGGCGTGGGGTGGCCACGGGCAGACCCAGTGAGGGCGCAGGGCAGCTGGCTGACTGCGGTCACACATTCGCACGCAGATAAACCTAGCGAACGATGAAACAGTGAGACAGACTGCTCAGGCTAGGGCCCCAGCGACAGAAATTAGAGCCTGAAAGCACCAACTGGAAAGACTTTCTCGGGGTCGAGGTGCCAGGAGAGGCTCCCAGGCTCACAGAGAGTTCATTGGAGAGATCCCCAGGGTCCTGGAGAGTCCACGGGCCCACACACCTGGGAACCAGAACCAGAGGGGCCCAATTTGTTTGTGGGAAGCTGCAGAAGAAACAGAAATCTGAGAAAGAGTGGAATGGAGCAAAGCACCATTTTTCCCCTCTCTGACCCCGCCCCCACATATAGGGTCACGACCCAGCTACCCGGTTGCCCAGCCCTGGTGAACACCTAAGGCTCTGTCCCTCATACATAACAGGTACAAACAGACCAAACATTATGACTCAAGAGCAGCTCAAATCCCCAGAGCCTATAATTCTAAGTGACCAAGAAATAGCCAGCCTTTCAGATGCAGTTTAGAATACTGGTGATCAGCATGCTCACAGAATTGGTTGATTTTAGCCACAAATTAGAGGAACATATGAAGGCTAAACTGATTGAAATGAAGGGAAATGCACAGGAAACCAATAGTGATGGAAAGGAAACTGGGACTCAAATCAAGGAAGTGGACCAGAAGAAAGAAAGAAACAACCAAACAGAAAAGAATGAAGAAACAAGATTTCAAAAAAAAAAATGAGGAGAGGCTTAGGAACCTCCAGGACATCTTTAAACGTTCCAACATCCAAATTATAGGGGTACCAGAAGGGGAAGAGGAAGAGCAACAAGTGGCAAACTTATTTGAACAAATAATAAAGGAGAACTTCCCCAGTCTGGCAAAGGAAATAGACTTCCAGAAAATCTAGAAAGCTCAGAGAGTCCCAAAGAAGTTGGATCCAAGAAGGAACACACCAAGACATATCATAATTACATTAGCCAAGATTAAAATGAAGGAGAGAATCCTAGAAGCAGCAAGAGATAAGGGGTCAGTCATCTACAAAGGAGTTCCCATCAGGCTGTCAGCGGATTTCTTGAAAGAGACCTTCCAGGCAAGAAGGGGCTGGAAATAAGTATTCCAAGTCATGAAATCCAAAGACCTACATCCAAGATTGCTCTATCCAGCAAAGCTCTCATTTAGAATGGAAGGGCAGGTAAAGTGCTTCTCAAATAAGGTCAAGTTAAAGGAGTTCATCATCACCAAGCCCTTACCATATGAAATGTTAAAGGGACTTGTCTAAGAAAAAGAAGATAAAAAATATGAACAGTGAAAGGACAGCAAACTCATAGTTATTAACAACCACACCTAAAACAAAAGCAAACTAAGAGGACAGCTAGATTGGGAATGGAAACATAGAAATGGAGATGACATGGAGTGTTAGCAACAGGGGAGTGGGAAGAGGAGAAGAGGGGAGAAGGTACAGAGAATAAGTAGCATAGACAGTAGGTAGAAAATAGACAGAGGGGAGGGCAGGAATACTAGGGGAAATACAGAATCTAAAGCACTTGTGACACATGGACATGAACAAAAGGGGGGATGGTGGGGGAGGGGTGTGCAGGGTGGAGGGGAGTGAAGGGGGGAATGGGACAACTGTAATGGCATAATCAATAAAATATATTTAAAAAATAAGGCATCTCAGCATAAAAAATAATTGTAGGGAATACAGTATGAGGTTGTATTGGAAGGGAATTAAAATGGAGGGTTACAGGTTGCAAATATTTGCCTTTATTCATTTCTGGAAAAATTAGGTATAACTTTATGCTATAAATAAAGTTAGAAATAAAGCCCAGAGATAACTTAGATTTTACCGTGAATTTCAACAGCATGCATATTTTAGTTTAAATGTATTCCAAATATTTCATTTGTTGTTTATCAGCAATTTAAATTTAGTGGAGAATCCTTTATTTTATCTTAAGTAGGAAGATCTACCTAAAGGGCACCCTGGGGACCCATGGCAGGCTGTTTCTATCAATATGATCATAACTAAAAGTCATTCACATTCTAGTGGTAGAGACAACTATAAACTTAGTAACTTGAAACACGGTGCAATATGAATGATTCCAAACGAGGCACTTAAACTACTGTGAATCTTCAGAGAGAACATTTAATTATAACTGAGGGAATTAAAGAGGTTTTAACAGGAGATGATATTTACGCTGGGTTTCTAAAGGAAAGTAAAAAGTATTAAAGTTGAGGGAGAAGTGTTTTGAATCAACAATGTGGAAAAATTATGTTTCACACAAAAAATGTTTACTGATTGAATAATAGCTTAAATTCTCTATTCTTGGGTCTGGAAAACTTGATTCTAGGAAAATGGAAAGAAAAGAAAAGCCTTATATTCTATCCTCCTAGAGCTTAATTTCAAATAGGGATAAGGAACAACCCCCATCTCCATAATGGGTAACTTGTAAAATGTAATGTCCTATAAAACATAAAGTTAAGGAAGGTTCAGAATGATGTGAGAGGGATAATTTTATAGAAAGTGGTCATTCGTAAGGTAGCATTTTGCAGATATGTGAAAGAAAAAGGATGTTATGCAGCACTTTAGGGGAAGAGTGCCCCAGGCAGAGAGGAGCACAGGCAAGCACTTGGGAGTAAGACCATGTGTTTAATGAAGAGAAAAAGACCAGTAGGTTTGAAGAAAGATAAAATAGGGGGAAGTTGATTGGAAATGAGATGAGTAAATAAGTTCAATCATCATGTCGGTCCTTGGAGTCCCTGCAAGGAAAGACTTCTCTGAAGGAACTGAAACAATGTTGGAGTTTTGTGAGGAGGAAAGTGACATGATGTGATGTAGTTTATAAAGGAACACTTAGCCTCATTGTGGAGTTTGAATTTAGAATGCTGAGGTTGAAGCAAAACATCCAGTGAGGAAGCTACTGTGAAGTTTCCAATAAGAACAGCCAGTGAGTAAGTTGCTGTGATATTTCCACTGAGTTCAACCAAGTAGGAAGCTGCCTTGCTGCTTCCAATGAGAAGGAGAAGAGTAGAGTGGAGTAGTCAAATTGCAGGAGTTATAGAAAAATTGAAACATGTAGAATTTGCTCATAAATTGTAAGTGAAATAAGGAGAAAATTCAGGGATCACTTCAAATCATAGAGTCATAAAGCAGCAAGAAATTTTGGACAAAATAAACCATTAAGGGAATGAGTGATAGACTATAGTGGAAATAATAGAGGTTGTTATTAAATAATGGATGCTTTTTTAAACCAATGAAATAAGAAGTTTGATGCTATATCAAATGGAAATTTTTTTCCTGATTTCTGTTTCTGATATTTCATTGTTGGTACACATAAATGCTTTGGATTTCTAAGGATTGACTTTTTATCCAGTTGTTTTGCCAAATTAATTTACAGCCGTCCCTCCTTATATCACAGTTCTCTTATTGTGGCTTCAAGGTGTCACGTGAACCCACAATAAAGGAACTGTGATATAGGGATGGATGACTGTATACTTCACTGGTGAGTTCCCATATAGAATTTTATATGTTGTTAAAATTACATAGGTTTAAGAGTGTAGAAAGTGTTTAAGAGCATATGAAGTGTTTATAAGAGTGTGGAAAAGGTTTATAGGAGTGTGGGAAGAGTTTATAAAGCCTTAAAATATATATGAATCATAAAATAAATATAATGCTGCTACTTCAAGGATTTTCACCTGTTGAGGGAGTCTGTGGGACATAACTCCCACGATAGGTGAGGGATCACTGTATTAGCTCAAGTAGTTTTTGGGTGGAGTCTATAGGATTTTCTATGTACACTATCATGTCATCTGCAAACAGTGACAGTTTTACTCTCTCTTTTACGATCTGGATGGTTTTTATTTCTTTTTCTTTTCTGATTGCTGCGGTTAGGACTTCCAGTACTATGTTGAATAGGAGTGGAAAACAGTATGGAGTTTCCTCAGAAAACTAAAAATGGAGCTGCCTTTTGACCCAGCAATTCCACTGCTGGGATTATATCCTAAGAACCGTG
Source organism: Sturnira hondurensis (assembly GCF_014824575.4). Classification (NCBI taxonomy): domain Eukaryota; kingdom Metazoa; phylum Chordata; class Mammalia; order Chiroptera; family Phyllostomidae; genus Sturnira; species Sturnira hondurensis. The sequence continues at coordinate 5,799,250 of NW_028090025.1, read as the reverse complement.
AAATACCAATCCAAAAGAACCTATACACCCCACTGTTCATAGCAGCACAATTCACAATAGCCAAGTGCTGGAAGCAACCTAAGTGCCCATCAGCAAATGAGTGGATCAAAAAACTATGGCACATTTACACAATGGAATTCTATGCAGCAAAGAGAAAGGAGGAGCTTACACCCTTTGCAACAGCATGGATGGACCTGGAGGGCATTATGCTAAGTGAAATAAGCCAGGTGGTGAGGTACAAATACCATATGATCTCACCTTTAACTGGAATATTATCGACAAAAGAAAAAAGCAAACAAAACGTAGTCAGAGACATTGAAATTAAGAACTACCTAATAATAGCCAGAGGGGGGAGGGAGGGGACTGTGGGGAGAAGGGTTTTTGGGAACTACTATAAAGGACACATGGACAAAACCAAGGGGGAGGGTGTATGCAAGGGAGGGAGGTGTGTTTGTCTGGGATGGGCCGGGAAGTGGTGGGGAGAAAATGCAGACAACTGTAATTGAACAACAACAATTTATGAAAGGGAAAAAAGAAGAAGTTTGAGACTTGAAACTATATTGTGGAAGGAACCATGAAAGGTTTTTGAGCACATGAATAGCATGTTTATATGTTACATAATATAATATAATATAATATAATATAATATAATATAATATAATATAAGGTATAATGTAAATTGCCTCATATTGTTGGGCTTAAATTTGCAAAGTTTGATGTTACTTGCTTCATGACATATCAATCTATGCAAACCCCTCATTCATTTTATTAATCCTTAGACACAACCTCTCCTACCCAGTCCCAGGCCACTTCCTCCTACTGCAAAACTATCAGAAGAAATTGCTCCACCTTTTAAAACTTGGAGATGTCAACAGTGCAACGTTCTCCCTCTCATTTTTTTCTCTCTTTCTTTTTTTTTTACTTTCTCTAAAAAATTTTGTATTGATTAATGTTTGGGGAATGGGTGCTCTTTTACAGAGTGTGAAAAAGGTAGGTTTGTAGTTGTGAGTATGCAAAAGAGTTCATTCTTGTATTATTATTTATTTTCCATATGAATAACTGTAAACCTATTTTTGTCCCACCATGTACATTAATTGTACATTAAAATGTGTAACTTTTGTGGAAGATAATCTGGCATGATTTACTAGATATTAAAAATATACATAGCCTTTGAACAAGAAATCTAGGTTTAGAAATTTATCTTATAGAAATAAAGGCACAATTTTATGAATATATAAAAGAATGATTATTGCTATATTATCTGTAATAATAAAGTAAAACATTATAAATATGCTTGAAACTGTAGAACATAATTGATCTTAGCAAAGACAACAAGTGGGGTAAGTTGTTATCTATGTTTTGAGATACAGAAATGGATATAGAGAGGGAGAGAGAAAAAATGAAACTTGAATAGTTACATCTAATATAATAATGAAAAAATGTTAGTTGCCAAAATAAAGGCATATATTTTGTTAAAAGATACAATACTTAAGTAGATATATATTTACATGTGACTTTTTCTCTATAAAATTTCTTTAATAAAATAGTAGGCTCAATTAGAAACAAACATATAATTCAATTAGAATGCTATTTTAAAATTGGGCAACAGTAAAGACAAATAGTCTAAAAATCTAATAATGCAGAAAATAAGTGTTTATTTAACAATCACAAAATACATAAATTAGTCCTAGCTGGCATAGTTCAGGGGATCGAGCCTGGGCCTGTGAACCAAAGGATCATGGTTCGATTCCCAGTCAGGGCACATGCCTGGGTTGCAGGCCAGTTCCCAGCAGGGAACACATGAGAGGCAACCATACATTGATATTTCTCTCTTTCGCTCCTTCCCTTCCCCTCTAAAGATAAATAAATAAAAATCTTTTGAAAATACATAAATTATTCTTTAAAAACAGTGAAGTAAAATATTTTGTCATGTTCAAAACACTAAATGTAATTTTGTGGTTTTTTCCTTTTTTAATTTTATTTTCAATTATAGTTAACATTCAATATTATTTTGTTTTAGTTCAGGTATACAGCATAGTGGTTAGACAGTATTGTACTTTACAAAGTGTTTTCCCCAATATTCCTACTACCTACCTTGTACCATACATAGTTATAACAATATTATTGACTATATTTCCTATGCTGTACTTTACATCCCCATGACTATTTTGTAACTGTCAATATGCACTTCAAATCCCTTTACCTCTTTCATCCAGTCCCTGAAACCCCCCTCCCCTCACACAACCACTGTCTGTTTTCTGTATCTATGAGTCTGGTCTGTTCTTGTTTGTTCATTTATTTTGTTCACTAGATTCCACATTTAAGTGAAATCATATGGCATTTGTCTTTCCCTGATTGACTTACTTCACTTAGGATATTATCCTCTAGTCAGCAATTTTCAGCTGGTGTACAGAAAGAATTTTTAAAACATGCAATACCTGACATTTAGTCATGGACACTGATTTCTTTTCCCTTAGGTTGGCAAATGTGTAAAATGACAACAACCAATGCAATGATAACCAACTGGTGTGAACGAATCAAAATTATGTCTATATATTTTTTGGATTGACAAAAAATATATAGTTTTTGGTGTGCTACAGAATTTTAGTAATATATTTGTGTGCCATGAGATGAAAAAGGTTTAAAATTCATGCTTTAGATTGTCAAATTTAAAAATGACAATAGCCAACACATTAGCATTCAGGTGTAGATGCTCTGTCTTCAACCATAAACATACAGGTAATATAATAGAGTTGAATCTTATTAATCACATTACATAATAAGGTCCCAAATTACCCATCTGATTCGGTAATTCTTGGTATGTGAAATTCTTTTTTTTTTAGCAGTTTACACATATGACCACTTTATTCTTTTTTTTAAATGGGAGTGTGTGGTCATGTTATACATCTTTAGTTTTAGTTTAAAATTTATTTAATTATTTTTCAAGTACAGTTTTCTATTACTCCCATCCCATCCCATCCCCTGTTTTAGTTTTTTTTTTAATTTATTGTATGTTTTCCCATTACCATTTAGTCCCTTTATACTATCCCACACAATCACTGTACTGTTGTCTATGATCAGGAGTTCTTTTTCTATTTTGTTCAATCCTTCCCCTGCCAACTATTCCCATAGGTGTCATTCTGCTCTCTAGCTAGCTATGATTCTCTCTCTATTTTGCTTGTTACTTCAGTATGTTCATTAGATTCTACATATGAGTGAAATCATATAGTATTTGTCTTTCTGTGACTGGCTTATTTTCACTTACTATAATGTTCTCCAGATCCATCCCTATTATTGAAAAGGGTAAAATTTCCATCTTTTTTCCATCTGAGTAGTATTCCATTGTGTAAATGTCCCATAGTTGTTTTATCCACTGATAAACACTTCAGCTGCTTCCATATCTTCATGATTATAAATAACACTGAAATGAACATGGGGTGTTTATGTTCTTTTAAATTAATGGTTTAGGTTCCTTCAGATATATTTCCAGAAGTGGGAACACTGGTCAAAAGGCAAAGCCATTTTTAGTTTAATGAGGTAAATCCCTACTGCTTTCCACAGTGGATACACCAATCTGCCTTCCCATCAAACATGCAAAAGGTTTCCCTTTTCTCCACATTCTCACCAGTACTTGTTTGTTGATTTATTGATGCCAGCCATCCTTACAGGTGTGAGATAATATCTAATTTTGGTTTTAATTTGCATTTCTCTGATGATTAGTGATGCTGAGCTCATTTTTCATATATCTTTTGGCCATCTAGATATTCTCTTTGGAGAAGTGTCTATTAAAGTCCTTGGATCATTTTTTAATTGGATTTTTTTGCTTTTTTAGTGCTGAATTTTATATATTCTTTATAGATTTTGAATATTAATCCATTATCAGATGTCCCAGCAGATATTTTCTCCCTTCTTTGGGTTGTGTTCTTATTTTGTTGATGGTTTTCTTTGCTGTACAAAAGCTTTTAAGCTTGATGTTTTTCTCCTTGTTTATTTTTCCTTTTGTTTCTCTTGCCTGGGCAGATATATTTGAAAAAACATTGCTCTGAGCAATGTTTGAGATTTTGCTGCTTATGTTTCCTTATAGGATTTTTATAGTTTCAGGTCTAACATTTAAGTATTTAATCCATTTTTAATTTATTTTTATATTGGTATAAGAGGTGGTATGGTTTCATTTTTCTGCACATTGTATTGTTGTGTTCTCATTTTCATGTTTCAACATATCTGTTGATTTCTTTCTTGATCTCATTGTTGACCCATTCATTCTTTAATAATATGTTATTTAACTTCCATGCCTTTATGTGTTTTTCAGTGTTATTCTTATAATTGATTTCTAGTTTTATAGTGTTGTGGTCAGAGAGGATGCTTAATATAATTACAGTCTTCTTAAACTTCTTGAGACTTGTATTATGTCCTGGCATGGAATCTAGAAAATCTTCCATGTGCACTTGAGAAGTATGTATATTCTGCTGCTTTGGGGTGAAATACTCTGAAGATATCAAATAAATCTATTTGATCCAGCGTGCCATTTAAGGCTGTTGTATTCTCCTTATTGGTTTTCAGTCTGGAATAGCTACACATTGGAGTTAATGGGGTCTTAAATCCCAGACTATGACTGTATTTCTGTCAGTCTCTCTCTGTATGTCCATCAAAATTCGCTTTACATATTTAGGTGCTCCTGTGTTGGGTGCATAGATGTTTACTAGGGTTATATTCTCTTGATTGTTGCTTTTATCATTACTTGGTATCCTTCTTTGCCTCTTACTATGGCCTTAGTTTTAAACTCTCTTTTGTCAAATATAAGTGTTTTAAAAAAATCAGGAGTGTATTTTAAGAATATACTTTTAGGGATCATTTCTATAGTTTGTTAAATACAGGAATGTATTTATAATGATGACTATCAGTAAATAAGTAAACAAATCTAATGTTAAAACCAATTACCTTTTAAAAATTCAGATTTTTAAAAAAATTTGGAGTGTCTATGTCAAGACCTAGTTTATCATACTACATAAAGTAAAAGAATAAATGTTTTCTCTTTTAAACAATCTTTGAATGTGTTTTCACTAATTCAATTTACTTTTGAGGAAAAGACAATAAAAGGAGAGCTTTCTGGTTTTCAATGACCTTTAATGGCACTGGTTAGTATTTTTAGTGATGTATTTATAACCTTTTTGTATTTTCTTTTACTTAAAGATTTTATTAATTTATTTTTACTGAGAGGTGAAGAAAGGCAGAAAGAGAGGAGAGAAATATCAATGTGTGGTGTGGTTACTGGAGACCTGGCCAGCAACCCAGGCATGTGCCCTGACTGGGAATTAAACCAGCAACTTTTGGTTCAGAGGCCGGCGCTCAAACCACTGAGCCACACCAGACAAGGTAATTTGTTTGTATTTTCATTTGTGAAAATAATTTAAAGGAAGCAATAATCTTGTTATTCTAATATCTGATTTAAGTATGTGGTATTTAAAATTGTTCATGTAAATATATCAGACAAATTTGAATGGGAATAAAGAGGAATTATACATATTTTACAGAAATAAGGCTTAAATGCAAAATATACAGATAATTTTTTAACTACATCATGCTGGGACATATATATCTGTGGGTATTTTTTCTTTAATAATGGGCTAGTTTAGATACTTGGGCTTTTTGGTAATGAATAAGTTATGATGATCTTTGTTCCAATAAAAGTTTAATTCCATATAATTTACTACTGACCCATTTTCAATGTTGCTTTCAGACTAAAACAAAAATGAGTAACAAATTTAATTGGTAAGCAAAGGGTACTATTTTGTGGCATACTTTGTCTACACTATGCTTTATTTATTTATTTTTATTTATTTTTTTTAAAGATTTTATTTATTTATTTATTTTTACAGGGGAAGGAGAGAGGGAGAGAAACATCAATGTATGGTTGCCTTTTGTGCATCCCCTGCTGGTAGTTGGCCTGCAAGGAACCGGTTTGCAACCCAGGCATGTGCCCTGACTGGGAATCGAACCGCGATCGTCTGGTTCGCAGGCCCGCGCTCAATCTACTGAGCTATGCCAGCCAGGGCTACACTATGCTTTAAATATAGTCAGTTTCTAACAAATTAACTGCCTGTATTAGTGTCATATCACTAAATACTGTTATAAATCTTACATGTTGATGTTTAAGACATTTTTATTAGTTAATCTAACATGTTCTGGATGCAAAACACAATACTTATTCATGTAGCAGATAAATTGAAAGAATAATGAGACTTTTTAATATTAATAAAATGCAGGAATAGTCAAGTAAAAAAAGGAGAAAATTATTTTTTTACATATTGAAAAAAGGGTTCAGCTGTCTGTAGGCATAGCCTCAACTTAACCAACATATGCTTATATTTTAAGAAATGCATTAGTCTATGGTATACCTTCAGATCATATGAATATTTGAGACTATTTTCCTAGGGAAAAAACAGTTTAAGGTAGTACATCAGACTAAAAATGAGCACAATTAGATTTTAAAGCTCATAAATGTAACCATTTTTGTTGATTTATTATTTTATGTAAAAGTTTGAAAATTAACATAAAAACAGACTTATTGTACTTATAATTCTAGGATTTCTTCTATGAACTAAACATTTGACCTTAGATTCTTTTAATTCCCTTTCTTATTTTAGAATAACCTGAACACAAACATCTTTGTCTTGCACATGAAACCCCACAAAATCAAATTTCTTGCCTTGAGCAGTTCCATTACATTCACCCAATCAATATTTACAGTGAGATATTTTCATATCATTTTTACATTGTTTGTTATAATTTTCAGTAGGTAGAATAACAATGACTGATTAAGCTACAATTATTAATTCACTATGTTTATTTAACAGAGTACAGTGCATACTGCTTAATGTAGTGAGAGCATGGAAGTCGGTAGTTCTCAAGGAACTCCTGATCACATAAGAAAGATAAATCATAGTGGGTTGTCTTATGAACAGCAGGCTGAAGTTAATATTTGATATTTTTAACATTTCTTGAAATTTTAAGGTATTAAATGACACTTTACTTTGCCCTGTGGTATTAATCAATGAGCTCAAAATACTTATGAGTTTATGATTTTTTCAACATGATTTTTAAATAGTAGCCCTTTCATAATTTGATTTATAAATGAAGAGAAGTAAAAGCATACACATACTGCATACATATATATCTATATAAAATAAAAATATATATATGTAAAATATAAATATGAATCTGTAGGTTATTCATATATATTTACTCAGCTGTCCCAAGTAGCACAATTCCAGAATGACAGCAACAGGACCCAAACTTTTTAAAGCCCTTTAAACTTCAGAGTAACACTTTCATGTTTTAGGAAACAAAAATTACCTAACCCTCTGCATTTTGAATGTTTTATTCTGGTCAATTTTACTGATTTCACTAAACCAAAAAATATATTGTTTTTATTCCTTTAATCTTTCAAGTTTCTGTTTGAATTCCAAGTATTTTTCTTTTAATTCGCCACTCTGTAACATTAAGAAGTGAATATTTTTTTGGAACCAATGCCTCTATCATCTGGGCACATATAACAGAGGTGACACAGACTTTTTTACTAAGCCATTTTAAGAAACTATAATTTTTATATCTATAGACATAAAACCTAATGACATGAATGAAGAAGTACTTAAATTCTTCATTAACATTTTATAGCTAGGCTGTTTCAGGTGTATATGGTATGTATCAAAAAATGATATCTTCAGAATCTTTCAGCAATGGATTTTAGTTCTTGGCCATTATGATTTTAAGGTACCTAATATATAGAAAACATGCTGTTAAATGTAAAAAATTAGAAAGAATTTGGAGATCTTTTCAATAACTTCAGTCAAGTCAGGCATGCATGTGTGTTTATAAATGCAGTCAGATACCTGATGAGTGCCTTTTGAGCAAGGGAACTAGAAAAATGGATAAATGGATAAACTGATAAAGTAGATAGGTATAGAACTGTACTTTTTAATTTTATTTTTAACAAAATTATATCAAATTTTTTATTAAAAATAAAAATGTTTCAAAAGACAAAAAGAAAAAATAGTCTAATAAATCACAGTGCATGACTTTTCTAGTTTTGCAGAGATATGAACTTAAATATATCAATTCTGGGAGGAAATTTATTTTTTCTATTTTTATTGTACAATCAGAGAAAGAGGACTTTGGTACTAAGATAAGTGATTTTCAACCAGTGTGCCACAAGAATTTTTAAAACATATGATACCTGACTATTTAGTCAGGGGCATTGACCTCTTTTCTCTTAGATTGTCAAATAAAAAATTGACAACAGTCAACACAACAATAGCCATCCAGTGTGAAAGAATAAAAATTATGCCTTTCTTTTGTCAGATGGCAAAAAATATTTTCTTATATGTAGCAAAATTTTAGTAATTAGTTTATTTGTATTGTGAGATGAAAATGGTTGAAAATTGCTAAGTTAGATCTTCTTATTTCACATGTCTCTTAAGTGAGCAAGCCCCACCTTTCAATATCTAAGCATCATGGTGATTGCACAGACTGCTTGTATGAAGGTGACCTAGCTTCTGGAGGAGTTCCAAGGCTCTGCTTCATGGCCAACTGAAAACTACAAAAATTGCTGTGTTAAAGTAATTGATATTCAAAAAGTTAGTGTACCTATGGTTTTTAGATATTACTTGCTGTTAGACTGTGAGATAATTCAGTTGTGAGAACAGAGTGTTGTCATTAGGAAGTATAGTCATCTTTGATCTAAATGAAATCCCAAACAACTCATATTCCTGAAGTCAATGCATATGCTCTTGTCATATGTTTTGTTTGTATTATATATTTCATGTTCAACACTCTCAGCAAACATCACATCCCAGCTGCATATATTAACTTTAATTTTTGATGCTGATTGTATTTACTCTTGGTAGTAAGTCAGACACTCAGGGAGATACTCATTTTTCATATGATTCTATGTCTTATTGAAATGACTAAGACTATCAAATAATATTTAGAATAAATTAATAGTAAATAGAGGCTTTGGGAGTAAAGGTGAAGTATGGAAAGGATCAGGCTGTACTCCTTTCTAAACTTACATTTTTGCTCCATCCTTCTCTGTGCCTGGTGTGATGCTTTTTTGCTCATGATTAAGGTAAAATAAGTATATTTTGGACTTATTGAGTAGATATTCAATAGATTGAAATAATGAATGAATACATGAGTAAATCTTTCCCTCCCTGCGAATACAACTTTATGAATGAATATTTTGCTGCATAAAAAGCACAACAAGATAGACACAAGGAACAACTTATAGAAAAGATTTTATCACAGCTAGGATTGCTTCACAGGTAAGAGGTATAGGATGAAACAGTATCCCTGTCTTTCATTCAACTCTATACTTCGTTTCATGTAGATTTTATTGACAAACTACACAACTGTCAATATATGTATCATGTTTATAAACACAACCATTAAGTATCAGTTTTGAGAAACATTCTAATAAATATTTTTACCAATTACCTCTAAAAATTGCTGATACTTAATCAGATAAAACAATGTTATTGTATTTCAAATGAGAAAAAATAAACATATAGATGTAATTTTAAATGACATTTAGAGATTGGAAATATCTACATGATAAATTAATTGAAGACTCTTGGAAAATATTAGAAAAAATTGAAATGTTTTGCATGTGAGAATGAAAAAATACTTTTAATCACAATTTAATAGGGAAAGTATTGGCTAGAAATATAAAGACCTAATGTAAAATTTTATGACTCACTAAAATACTGTATCTATGAAACTTTTAAAAAATGCACATTATAGAACAAAGAAATAGTGTGAAAAGTATCAGGGGTGTTTGTTTTTCTATGTTTACATAGTGAATTATCTGCCCTTATTAGAAAATGATTGCAGAGAGGTATTAATTAAGGGTAATAAAGGAAGCACTGAGGCTGTGCCTATTCCTCACTCCCCAATTACAATCCTTAACTCTGTGGACTTAGCTTTACTTGACTTAGCTTTACTTAATTTTCTAAGCCTCAGTTTCTTCTTGTATACAATAAGAATATGTTAGTTCCTAAAATATATGGGTATAATAAAATATATATTATTTATTTTAATTTAAAAATGTTCACCATTATGACCGGGTTCAACAAATGCTAAGTGTCCATATTTTTATTTTTTTAAAGTATAGGGGAAGAAACTGATATGGCAACAGCGGATGTTTGAGAAAACTGCCAATCTGAACACCCATATAAAAATTTAACTTTGAATTTACAACTTTCTCTATACTAGAGAAATTTCACCTAATTCAAAATTTAACTTTGAATTTATATTAGATAAATGTAAATATTTAAATGTGGAACCAATAATAAATTGATTATTGTTTAATATATAATTAAGATAGTACTTTTTCTCTATATCTAACTAGAATAAACAATAAACAGTCTTAAATATTAATCAGAGAAAATTTTTGAACAAACAATATTTTTATTAACAGATTGGTAGACATTATATAAACTTTACATTTTTAGAACATTTACGGTTATGAAAATTAAATTTTCATATTTCTAAATAAAATATAACAATAGTAATAATAAAAATGCATAACACAGTCCTGGCTGGTGTAGCTCAGTGGATTGAGTGCAGGCCTGCAAATCAGATGATCTCGGCTCGATTCCCAGTCAGGGCACATACCTGGGTTGCAGGCTAACTCCCAGTAGGGAAAGCATGGGGGGCAACCATACATTGATGTTTCTCTTCCTCTCTCCTTCCCTTCCTCTCTAAAGACAAATAAATAAAATATTAAAAATTTTATTAAATATGTAACACATATATAACACTATATGCCATGGATTTTCCTAAGACCCTTACTTATATTGTATATAAGACAATAGATTGATCCAAGTGTTCTCCCTTATGAGTTCATAACTCAGGGCTTTTAAAAAATATTTTATTCATTTATTTTTAGAGAGCAGGATGGGAAGGAGGAGTAGGAGAGAAACATCACTGTGTGGTTGCCTCTCATGTGTCCCCTACTGGGGACCTGGCCTGCAACCCTGGCATGTGCCCTGACTGGGAATTGAACCAAGGACCCTTTGCTTCACAGGCTGTGCTCAATACACTGAGCTACACCAGCAAGGGCAGTTTTTAAATGTGATTATCAATGTTTTTCAGCCTTCTTACAGCTTTAAGGTAAATTGAAAAGAATTAAATATGGGTTACAGAAAATGTAATAATATGCTTTGAGGTATGCATGCATAGCAGGACAAGACAAGAAAATACAAGGCTCAGTGAAAATTAATGTTTTAAAGTAGCCAGCATTGCTGTAGGTTGTATGGCCTTGAGAGTCCAAATAATTTTTTTGAGTCAAGCCATATGGTAATTTGAACAGTTTCCATCAAATAATAATCATTATTATTTTATTATTCCTCTAATAATAATAATAATAACAACAACAATAATAATTTAGTTTAACACAAAATAGGACAGTTCAAAACCAGAGTAAGAGTTAACATACTGCTTAATTCTAGCTTAGACTCTTCTTAATGCTCATATCCTCTACTAATGAAGTACTAGAAAGTTTGGAACAAACACATATTCTATAATGTGTTCGCTAAACTTTGTATTCTGGGAGTGTCCATGGCTAAATACAATTACCAAAGAGATTTAAGAAGCCTAAAATAGCACTGTCTAAAAAACTGCCTTTTTCTTATAATTATGATAGTGGATACTCTGCTTCTAGCTGGTTATCCTCTTGTGAAATTAACATTTAAAGATAAAGTATTCCTTTTGTTGATTATGTTCCAGTTAAAAGTGAGATCATATGGTATTTGTCCCTGACTGCCTGGCTTATTTCACTTAGCATAATGCTCTCCAGTTCCATCTATGCTGTTGCAAATGGTATAAGCTCCTTCTTTCTCTGTGTTGCATAGAATTCCATCATGTAAATGTACCAGAATTTCTCGATCCATTCATTTGCTGATGGGCATTTAACTGAACAATAATTAATTAATTTATGGAAAAAATAAAGATAAAGGATTCTTAAAACTCAGAAAACCTCTATTATTGAAAGTCAAATAAATGAGTTTTTAAGTTCTCTCTGGAACTTCTATTTTTGTTTTTGTTGATCAGAATGGAAAATATCAGATAAATTAATCCATTCCTAGGAAATAAGATGTTTTTAATATTTCTCATGTATGTAATAGACAAAAATTATACAAGGTGAAATTGCTATTGATATTTAAGAGCAACAGGCAATTAACCATTATATTTGGGGATATTATATTGATCAAAAATATTTTAATACCTCTTCATGACAAGCATTTTATATACTGGGTTAGGAATCTTCAAAAATGAAAGAAAGAGAGACAAAGGAAGAGTGGGTGAGAAGGAAGGAAGGAAGGAAGGAAGGAAGGAAGGAAGGAAGGAAGGAAGGAAGGGAGGGAAGAGGGAAAAATAATAAAGAAAAACAAACAACAGGTTGAATCACGAATTCACCTAATGAATTTAACAAGCGTACCACAGAATTTGTTACGAGCCATATGCCATATTTTGGAAAAGGCATTCTGAAATAATTGCAGTGTTTTTTGGCATCTTTCTTTCATTAATTCTCAACCATCTGTCACTCTATAGAAGTGTGAGGCACATGGTATGATTAATGCCTCAGAGCTATTCAAATTATTTTTTGCATTATTTTTATCAGTTGAATTTTGAAGAGGGATCATAATTCTTATTTCCTTGACCAATGGATATTTTTTTAATTCTAAATTTTCAACTCTTTGTAGGAAAATAAAACATGACAAAGTTCCTCTAATGATGATTTGTTCTCAGGTAGCCTCAGGGGAATTAGGAGAATAATCTATGTTCACCCTATACCAAATTCATCTTCTCTGTTTTATTATGACAAAGGCACATGAAGTAGTGACTTACATGATGTGATTAATTTCTTCTTTGGCAGGTTCGGAGGCTGAAAATAATACCTTCATTCTTGAAAAATAGTGCTTTTATCGTTTGGGTAGAAATGAATTTGAATAAATTTGGCATAGTTGTTTAATGAAAATCATAACCTTTCACAAATATAAGCAAAAAAGCTTATAAATCGCTGCTGTCTCTTCTTTTTTGAGAATTAATAAACTATTTTTAAAAATGCATATTCATAGTATGTAATAGCCTATTGTTTATATGACATGTAATTTTTAGGGAAATTTTAAGAAAAATACTAGAATATTAAAATATTAAAATTCTTCTTAAGAAAAATAATAGATTTTATTTCTTTGAATAGCTATAGTAATTATCGGGTTAATTTTTTTATTTTCCAAGAATAGTTGACATACAATGCTATATTAGTTTCAGTTGAATATGCCAATGATTAGACATTATATAACTTACTAAGTTATCAGCTTTGTAAATCTCATATGCACCTGACAGCTCACATAATTATTTGAGTATTGATGACTATATTCCTTATGCTGTACTTTACATCCCCATATTATCCTGTAACACCCAATTTTTACTTCTCAATCATTTAATTTTTTCCACCCATTCCCCCAACTCCATACTATTGGCCAACCATTAAAATGTTCTCTATCTCAGTGAGTATGTTTCTGTTCTGCTAATTCATTTATTGCCCTTTAGATTCATTTGTTGATATGTATTTATTACCATTTTATGTTCATAGTTTTATATATTTCTTCTTAAAGAAGGCCCTTTAACATTTCATGTAATACTGGTTCAGTTGTCATTAATTCCTTTATCTTTTTCTTCTCTGGGAAACTTTTTATATTTTGCTCAGTTCTAAATGATAGCTTTGCAGAATAGGGTGATTTTGATTCTAGGTCTTTTTTCTACATTCTATTGAATATTTATTGGCAATTCATCTGGCTTGCAATTTTTTTTAGAAATCACCTGTTTTACAGGAGCTCCCTTGTAGGTCACTAACTGTTTTTTATCTTTCTGATTTTAAGATTCCTACTTTGTTTTAAACTTTTGGCATTTTAATTATGATGTGTCTTAGTATGGCCCTTTTTCTCTTTAACTTGTTTGCAATTCTTTGTGCTTCCAGGACTTGTATGTCTATTTCCTCCACCAGGTTAGGGAAGTTTTCTGTGATTATTTCTTCATATATATTTTCAATTTCCGGCTTTCTCTTTTCTCCTTTCAGCATCCCTATGATCTGATACTTGAAGTTGTCCCAGAGGCTCCCTATATGATCCTTAATTAATTAATAATTGATTGACTAATTAATTAATTTTCTCTTTGCTGTTCTAATTGGGTGTTTCTTCTTCCTTATATTTCAATATAGCCCTAATAACCCTTTTGATTTTAGTCTTTGTGTACTTCACTGTTGATTTCCTGTAAATTATTTTTGATTTTAGTTAGTGTACCCTTCATTTTTTACTGTTTTTATGCTTTTCATCTCTTATTTTATGCTGTTGAAGCCCCCTCTAACTTCATCTATGCTTCCCTTAACTTAATTAAGCATTGTTATAACCAATGTTTTGAACTCTGCATCTAGTAGATTGTTTATTTTCATTTTGTTTAATACTTCCCCTGGAGTTTTGTTCTGTTATTTCATTTGTTACATGTTACTTTGTCTCCTAATTTTGGCACCCTCCTTGTCTTTGTTTCTATGTATAGACAGAGCTATGTTTATAGACAGAGCTATGCTATGTTTCCTAGGCTTGGAAGAGCAGCCTAAAAAAGTAGGTGTTCTATCAGGCACAGTGAAACAATCTTCCTCCAGGTGCACTCTCCCCGTGTGGATTGTATATATTTGTTTTTGTGGTTGAGATTTGATTGTTGTTGACACATCAGTGAGAGGGATTTATCCCCTGGACAACCAACTGCAAGGACTGGGTGTGGTCACCATGAAGGATGGGCTTTGCACTGCCCACTAGATAGTGTAGTACTCTGATACCTGCTGAGCCCACCTTTTGAATGTGTTACTTGTAGAGATGGTTGCATGGTGCTTTGACATGATATGAAGCTGTCCATAGCTTGTGTGGCTCTGGGGCCTCCCAAAAGGTTCAGGCCACGGTCTGCTGCTGCCTGTGTTCTGATTGGGACCACCAAGCATCAGCTACAAAGTATATGGCTGCTACTTTGGTTGGACTTACAGGTACCCAGTACAGACAAATCTATGAACCAAGACTGGCTGCTGCTAGTGCCAGGCCTGCAACAAATTAGTGAGAGTTATAGGGCACATTGAGGCCAGATCCTGCTTGTTTGAGATATTTTAGGGAAGTCTGAAACATGAGCCAAAACAGGCATTCCTACAGAAAAGCCACTGGAAAAATAGTAGATGGGTTCATAACTTGGTGGGGTAGGTTACCAGGGAATCACCAGGGTGGAGCAAATAGTGGAGGTCAGGTTGATGGAGTCACAGTTATGGTGCCTGTCTGCCAGTTCTGTGGATAAAGGGCTCAGAAATGAAACTGAGCTTCTGCCAGCACTTCTCTCTGGGAGAAAGTTGTCCTCTCACAAGCTGTTGCTATGATGCAGGACAGAGCATTACTTCTTCCCCATATGTCTCTGGTACCTTTCAAGCTGTTGCCCCAATGCTGGGTCTCAGAGGGAGTGAGTCTGAGTAAGTTAATTCTGTGCATGAGCCTTTTAAAAAAGAACTGCCTGGGACCCTAGGAATCCCATCTCACTCAGCCCCAATCCCTACTACTTTTTATAATCAGACATTACGGGGACTTCTCTTCCTGGCATTAGAACACTGGGACGGAGGGCGTGGTGTGGGCTGGGACCCTGAACTCCTTATGGGAGATCTTTTCAGTCAAGATATATCTCCCAGTTTTTTTTCCCAATTTTTTTTTATTTAATTATTTTTCAAGTACAGTTTTCTGTCTATTACTCCCATCCCTCCCACCCCCCATCCTCCCCCCTCCCTCCCATTTCCACCCTTCTCAGTTGTTGTCCATGTATCCTTTATATAGGTTCCTCTAAATCCCTCCCTTATTTCCCCTGAAATTCCCTCCCCTCTCCCCTCTGGTCACTGTCAGCCTGTTCTCTATTTCAGTGTCTTTGGTTATATTTTGCTTGCTTGTTTGCTTTGTTGTTTAGCTTCCTGTTAGAGGTGAGATCATATGGTATTTGTCCTTCAACACCTGGCTTATTTCACTCAGCATAATGCTTTCCAGTTCCATCCATGTTGTTGCAAAAGGTAGGAGCTCCTTCTTTCTTTCTGCAGCATAAAATTCCATTGTGTATATGTACCATAGTTTTTTGATCCATTCATTTACTGACGGGCACCTAGGTTGCTTCCAACTCTTGGCTATTGTAAATTGTGCTGCTATGAACATTGGGGTGCATAGGTTCTTTGGGATTGGTGTTTTAGGGTTCTTAGGATACAATCCCAGCAGTGGAATTGCTGGGTCAAAAGGCAAGTCCAATTTTAGTTTTCTGAGAAAATTCCATACTGTTTTCCATAATGGTTGTACCAGTCTACAATCCCACCAACAGTGGACCAGAGTCCCCTTTCCTCCACACCCTCTCCAACATTTGTTGTTTATTGCTTTGTTTATGATAGCCATTCTCACCGGTGTAAAGTGGTATCTCATTGTAGTTTTAATTTGCATCTCTCTGATAGCTAGTGATATTGAGCATCTTTTCATGTGTCTCTGGATCCTCTGTATGTCCTCCTTGCAGAAGTGTCTGTTCAAGTCCTTTCCCCATTTTTTAATTGGGTTAGTTGTCTTCTTAGAGTGAAGTCGTGTGAGTTCTTTGTATATTTTGGAGATTAAACCTTTGTCTGAGGTATCATTGGCAAATATGTTTTCCCATACAGTTGGTTGTCTTTTTATTTTAATGCTGTTTTCTTTAGCTGCGCAGAAGCTTTTTATTTTGATGAGATCCCATTTGTTTATTCTTTCCTTTATAGTCCTTGCTCTAGGGGACATATCAGTAAAAATGTTGCTGCGTGAAATATCTGAGATTTTCCTGCCAATGTTCTCCTCTAGGACTTTAATGGTGTCATGGCTTATATTTAAGTCTTTTATCCACCTTGAATTTATTTTGGTGTATGATGTAAGTTGGTGCTCGAGTTTCATTTTTTTGCATGTAGCTGTCCAGTTCTCCCAACACCATTTGTTGAAGAGGCTATCTTTACCCCATTTTATGATACTGCCCCCTTTGTCGAATATTAATTGACTGTAGAGATTTGGGTTTATTTCTGGGTTCTCTATTCTGTTCCATTGGTCTATGTGCCTGTTTTTATGCCAGTACCAGGCTGTTTTGATTACAGTGGCCTTGTAATACAGTTTGATATCAGGTATTGTGATCCCTCCTACTTTGTTCTTCTTTCTTAACATTGCAGCTGCTATTCGGGGTCTTTTATGGTTCCATATAAATTTTTGAAGTGTTTGTTCTATGTCTGTGAAATATGCCATTGGTACTTTAATAGGTATTGCATTGAATCTGTAAATTGCTTTGGGTAGTATGGACATTTTGATGATGTTAATTCTTCCAATCCATGAACACGGTATACGTCTCCATTTGTTTGTGTCTTCCTTGATTTCTGTCTTCAGTGTTGTGTAATTTTCTGCATACAGGTCTTTAACCTCCTTGGTTAGATTTATTCCCAGATATTTTATTTTTCTTTTTGCTATATCGAATGGGATTTTTTTCTTGATTTCTGCTTCTGCTGATTCATTGTTAGTATACAGAAATGCCTTTGATTTCTGGATATTGACTTTGTATCCCGCTGTTTTGCCAAATTCATTTATTAGTTCCAGCAGTTTTTTGGTAGAGTCTATAGGATTTTCCATGTACACTATCATGTCATCTGCAAACAGTGACAGTTTTGTTTCCTCCTTTCCGATTTGGATGCCTTTTATTTCCTTTTCTTGTCTGATTGCTGTGGCTAGAACTTCCAATACTATATTAAATAGAAGTGGTGAAAGTGGACAACCTTGTCTTGTTCCTGATCTTAGTGGAAAAGCTTTCAGTTTTTGCCCATTCAGTATGATGTTGGCTGTAGGTCTTTCATATATGGCCTTTATTATATTGAGGAATGCTCCCTCTATTCCCACTTTGCTGAGTACCTTTATCATAAATGGGTGTTGTACCTTATCAAAAGCTTTTTCCGCGTCTATTGATATGACCATGTGGTTTTTGTCCTTGCTTTTGTTTATGTGGTGTATTACATTTACTGATTTGCGGATATTGAACCATCCTTGCATCCCTGGGATGAATCCCACTTGGTCATGGTGTATGATCTTTTTGATGTATTGTTGGATGCGATTTGCCAATATTTTGTTGAGGATTTTAGCATCTATGTTCATCAGTGATATTGGCCTAAAGTTTTCTTTCTTTGTTGTGTCTCTATCTGGTTTTGGAATTAGGATAATGCTCGCTTCATAAAAAGAGTTTGGGAGTTTCCCATCATTTTGGATTTTTTGGAATAGTCTGTGAAGAATAGGGGTTAGCTCTTCCTTAAACGCTTTGTAGAATTCTCCTGTGAAACCATCTGGTCCGGGGCTTTTGTGTGATGGGAGTTTTTTGATTACTGCTTCAATTTCATTTGCTGTTATTGGTCTGTTCAGGCTTTCTACTTCTTCTTCATTGAGTTTTGGAAGATTATATTTTTCTAGAAATTTGTCCATTTCACCTAGGTTTTCAAATTTCTTGGCATACAGTTCTTCATAGTAATTCCTTACAATCCCTTCTATTTCTGTGGTATCAGTTGTAATCTCTCCTCTTTCATTTCTGATTGTGTTTATTTGTGTCCTCTCTCTTCTTTTCTTAATGAGCCTACTTAAAGGCTTGTCTATTTTGTTTATCTTTTCAAAAAACCAACTCTTGGATTCATTGATCCTTATAATTGTGCTTTTGGTCTCTATGTCATTTAATTCTGCTCTGATCTTGGTTATTTCCTTCCTTGTACTTGCTCTGGGCTGTCTTTGTTGTTGTTCTTCGAGTTCTTGCAGGCGTCGGGTTAGGTTGTTTGTTTGAAATGTTTCTATTTTCTTTAGGTAAGCCTGTATTGCTATGAACTTCCCTCTCAGGACTGCCTTGGCCGTGTCCCATAAGTTTTGGGTTGTTGTGAGTTCATTTTCATTTGTTTCCAGAAACTTTTTGATTTCTTCCCTAATTTCAATCTTGACCCATTCGTTGTTTAATAGCATACCATTCAGTCTCCATGATTTTGGGTGTTTTGGGTTTTTTCCTTTGGGGTTGGTTTCTAATTTCAGTCCCTTGTGGTCAGAGAAAATGCTTGGTATGATTTCAATTTTCTTGAATTTGTTGAGGCTCATTTTGTGTCCTATCATGTGGTCTATCTTTGAAAATGTTCCATGTGCATTTGAAAAGAATGTGTATTTAGCTTCTTTGGGATGAAGCGCTCTATATATATCAGTCAAGTCCATTTCTTCTAGAGTGTCGTTTAATGCTGCTATATCTTTGTTGATATTTTGTTTGGAAGATCTGTCCATTTTTGACAGTGGGGTGTTAAAATCCCCTACTATAATTGTGTTGCTGTCAATATCTTTCTTGAAGTCTTCTAGGATTTTTCTTATATATTTGGGTGCTCCTATGTTGGGTGCATATATATTTATGATGTTAATGTCTTCGTGCTGGATTCTTCCCTTGAGCAATATGAAGTGACCTTCTGGGTCTCTCTTTATGGCCCTTTTTTTGAAGTCTATTTTGTCTGATATTAGAATTGCTACCCCGGCTTTTTTTTCTTGTCCATTTGCTTGGAAAATTTGTTTCCAGCCTTTCACTTTTAGTCTGTGATGGTCTTTTGTCCTGAGGTGGGTCTCCTGTAGGCAGCATATGTGTGGGTCATGCTTTCTTATCCATTCAGCTATTCTATGTCTTTTGATTGGAGCATTTAATCCATTTACATTTAAGGTTATTATTGATAGGGACTTATTCATTGCCATTTTTGTACCACAGTTCCTCTCTGTCTCTCTCTTTTCCTTCCTTTCCTTAAAGCAGCCCTTTTAGTATTTCTTGTAGAGCTGGTTTGGTGGAGGCATATTCTTTTAGACTTCTTTTGTCTTGGAAGCTCTTTATTTGGCCTTCTATCTTGATTGAGAGCCTTGCTGGGTAAAGTAGCCTTGGTTGTAGGCCTCTGGTTCTCATTACTTGAAATATTTCTTGCCATTCTCTTCTTGCTTGGAGTGTTTCCATTGAGAAGTCAGTAGCTAACCTTATTGGGGCTCCCTTGTATGTTACTTCCTTTTTCTCCCTTGCTGCCTTTAGGATTCTCTCTTTGTCTTGAAATTTTGCCATTTTAATGATGATGTGTCTTGAAGTGGGCCTCTTTGGGTTCCTCTTGAATGGGACTCTCTGTGATTCCTGGATTCGTGTAACTTTTTCTCTCATCAAATTAGGAAAATTTTCCATCATTACTCTTTCAAATAGGTTTTCTATCCCTTGTTCTTCTTCTTCTCCTTCTGGTATTCCTATTATTCGGATATTATTACGTTTCATATTATCTTGCATTTCTCTTAGTCCATCTTCATTCTTTTTGAGCCTCTTTTCCCTTTCTTGCTCTTTCTGGGAGATTCTTTCTACTGTGTCCTCCAACTCACTGATCCGATCTTCTGCCTCATCGATCCTGCTTTTCATTCCTTCTACTGTGTTCTTCAGTTCCGAAATTGTATTCTTCATTTCCTCTTGTCCTTTGGTGATAGTTTCTATTTCCTTTTTCATGTTGATATAGTTTGCGGAGAGCTCATGGTAGCTCCCCTCTAGTTTCTGGTAGCTCATTGTGAGCTCTTTGAATTTCCTGATAACTAGTGCTTTGAATTCAATATCTGATAGCTGACTTGCCTCTCTTTCATCTAACATTATTTCTGAGACTTCCACCTTTTCTTTCATTTGGGCATTGTTTCTTTGTCTTCCCATTGCTTATGAGACTCTTCTTGTTAGCTTCAGCTTCTTAAATTGATCTGTTCTGACTCCCTAGGTTTATGGTGTGAACTTCTGTGGTAGAATTCCTGTGAAATTCAGTGGTACAGTCTCCTGCAGGTATCTTGATGTTCTCTGCTTCCACCTACTCCTTTCTTTGTGTGTGTGTGATCAGCTGGAGGGGGAGGCAAAATGGTTTATGACAGCAGGAGAGTACTTTATGATATTTACAGTCAAAGCCAGTAGAGAAGAGATAGAAGATCTTTAGGCTCTATATAGTGTTAACTGTAATCTTCAACCCAATTTGCCACCTCTAGGAAAGGATAGACCAAAGATAAGCCTCTTGTTGGGGAGGGAAGGCTTGTGAGTTGTATCTAGAAAGCAGTGAGGTTGCGGGTGGTCAGATTTTGAGGTAAGGTGAGAGTAAAGAATAGTAAATAGACGTAGCGTGTGAGCAAGTAGAGTTAATCACTACAGTAATAGAATTCAGGAACCTGTAAAGTGGGCTAGGACTGGAGAGATGTGTTGTGAAGTATTTACAGTGCTATAGAAAGCAACAAACAAACAAACAAACACACAAAAAAAGGGCAAGAGAAGTGAGGAAAAAGCAATAAGTTTGGGGTGAAATGAAGAGGGATTAAAACAGGAAAAAAGAAAGGAGAGGAACAGAGTACTGAAAGATACAGCAACAATAAAATTAAAAAATATATACGATTACTGAAAAAAGTTTAAAAATAAAAGTAAAAAACAAAAAAAAAAAAAAACAAAAAAAAACCAACAACAAAAACTCCTTCCTTGTTGGTTTCAAACTGTCCAATGCGGTTTTTCTCGTTTCGGTGGGACTCCTCTGTGGGCTGGCTCACACCCTCCCACCAGCCAGGCTACCAGACTGGGGTGCGGGTGCCCGCACACCTGACAGGCTGCCTTGGTCCCACGGGATCTGGTACTGTCCTGTGGCTGGGTGAGAAGCAAGTCAAGCTGCCTTCACAGAACACCTCAGTCCACTTTCCAGTAAAAACTTCTCCAGAAAGCGTGCCTCTCAGCCCAGCCCAATCCCCAACCTGACTGGTTAGGACAATGCTCCTCTCAAATTTCCTGGGCTGGCAGGCTGGTGGGCTGGCGACCACAGAGATCGCAACTGAACACGGCCCCCTGTCCTTGCCACCCTCCCTGCACACCTAGGCAGACAGGTCTCTGCCACCCAGCCCCTCCTAGATGGTGAGGGAGGGAGCCAGCTCTTCCAGGGACCCCGCAGCCGGCCCAATGCTCCACTGGGTGCTGGTCTCCCTACGAGTCCTCCGTGGCACTGGCCACAGACAGAAGCCTCTACACCCCTAACACAGCGGCAGTGGCGGCTCTGAGGCGTTTTGGGCTGGCCCAGGGCAGCCGGTCCTGCCACTGCCGCTTTTGTCTTTACTCACAGTTGCTGGGCTCCCGCTGAGTCCTCTGTGGCAGACGCCCTGACGCTGGCCGTAGACAGAAGCCTCTGGGCCCTGGAAGCTGCGGAAGCAGCAGCTCTGAGGTCTTTACGCGCCGGCCAATGGCTGCTGGTCCCACCGCTGCTGCTTTTGACTTTACTCTGGGGTGCCTGGCTTCCGAGGGCAGCCGGCCCTGCTGCTGCTGCTTTTGTCTTTACTCACAGGTGCTGGGGTCCCGATGAGTCCTCTGTGTCAGACGCCCCTGTCGCTGGCCGCAGGGGAAAGCCTCTGGGCCCCGACCGCTGAGGCAGCCAAGGCTCCAAGGTCTTTATGTGCAGGCCAATGGCTGCCGTCCTGCCGCCGCCGCCGCCGCTGCCGCTGCCCTTGACTTTTCTCAGGATTGCCGGGCTCCCGATGAGTTCTCCGTGGCAGACGCCCTTGTCGCTGGGCACAGACGGAAGGAAGCCTCTGGGCTCCAACTGCTGCGGCAGCCGCAGTTCCGAGGTCTTTACGCACAGGGTAATGGCTGCCGCTGGTCTGGCTGTCTCCGTCCTTACTCGCGTCCCTGAGACCCCAACGACCTCCAGCGGTCTGGTTCATCACTATCTCTGGTCTCTTATTTTCATAAATGCTGGGGAATTGTTGGTTGGGGAATTGATTGCGCTGTTCTTCTGTAAATCTGCCAGGATTTTCCCCCAAGTGTAGGAGAACTGCAGTCGCTCTGTCCTACTCCGCCGACATTTTCTCCTCTATCTCCCAGTTTTTATCTACCACATGTGAGTGTGAGACCAGCCCATTCCAGGTCTTGGCTCCTCTTGCCAGTCTCCCTGTGGCTTCTTCTTTACACATTTAGTTGCAGGATTTCTATTCAGCTAGATTTCAAGAGATTCTAAGTGATGACTATTCTGTAGTTTAGTTGTATTTTTTAATCACTGCTAATTTTCTTCATTAAATATTAAATTAATGGAGGACAGAAACTATAACTTCATATATATTGTCCAATTATAAATACACACTTATGGGAAAATAATTTCCAAGTGTTGTATTTGATTGATTCCACATAGATAAAAATATATATATTTTACTTTTTAGTTAGTTGCTTAAGTTGTGTTTTTCAAATATTTTTAAGTATATGAGTAATTAGGAAATATGGGTAAAATACAGATGCTATTTCAGCAGTTTTGAAGCAGGGACAGCCATTCCCCATATCTAGCAAGCTCCTTGGTGTTGCAGAAGCTTCTGGTTCACAGAATTATTTTTAGTAGAAAGGTGACTCACTGCATTATTCTAGTGATGCACTGCATTATTACCTGTTTCCCTTTTGAAGTTTCTCTACCTTTTGAAGCTTCTCTACCCCACAATTATCCTTAAGTCCCTGAGAATTTATTTGGCAAAAAGGAATTACTTGTAATATTGGGCATAAAGTGAGCTAGGAACTAGAGTCTGTGCTGAGCACTGTCTTTGCTTCTTTCTGTCCTGACTTGTGTCTTTAAAAGGAACCTTCCATTAAAGGAAAGCTCTCCATGCTTTCCCTTGTGGTATTACTCCCTGGAGGGTTCAATGGTACAAAGATGCCTATTCTCAGACTTCAACCCACAGATCTCTTACTTCACATTTACACACTTACTGCTGTGAGTACAACAGACAGTTTCAGGGTAAATGAAGCCACTCAGCCATGGTTAGAGACTGCTTCAGAACAGCCCACACTCTCTCCTCGACTTTCACTTATCCCAAAACACTCAGCTTCTTCTATCCAGGTCTTCAGTAAAGAGTAAATAAAACACTACTAGTAGTAGTAATACTACAAATGATAATGACAACTTTTTTAAGAGTTTCACATTGGTTCACTTGTGTCCAGGAATCAGCCTTGTAGATTAAGTGGGTGAGGCAGGTTCCAAATTCAAATTTAATGGCCTGAGTTTATGTACCTAGAAATGGGTCACTCAAATGACCTTTTCACAGGAGATAAATTTTTCTTCAGTCAAAATTATAGAGAAAAATGTTTCTGCTATTATTTCTGAGTCTCGAGCTATCCGTATGTGTGATTGATTATTTAATGTGTATTCACACTACTGTTTCTGTGTCAGTACTTATTAGGTTCTATAGAAAATTGACAGTAGTAACATCAATAAAATATGTATTACATTCTTACTTTATGTATTATCAATTAATAAACTGAAAAGGTTATTTTCTTAAATATTATCCCAAAGATTTATGGATCTGATTTTTTTAATCTACTCTCATGGTGAGTTGATGATGGATCTTGAATAACTGGGGTCTTTCATTTATTTGAATCTAATGGGAGCATTAAATGGAAAAATATAATAAACACAACAGCAATAAATGCTACACAAACCCTCCATAAAACTTCCTTTTTAGGAAGGAGGGTTTAGTTTATTAGAGGTCATGAGAAAATTTTATAACAAAATAAAATGTATCTATAATGGATCATGTACAGAAGTAAATTCTCATTGGGTGCTACTATAGCCTTTTTTTTTTTTTACCATCTTCAAAGCGTTCAAAATCCTTTCCAAAGGTTAAGAAAATCAAAAGTTGTTAAATGTAATGAGATCAGTGCAGTGGGGGGTGCAGTTCCAAGATGGTGGAGGAGTGAGTAGAAGTTACACTAACATCCTCCCAGGGCCAATCTTGAATTACAACAAAACTGTGGAGAAATTACCTGGAACAAACAATTGAATGATAGAAAAAGGAAGGCCTTATAACCATAGACAGACAGAAGAATCAGCTTCAGTACAACATAACTGGTAAGGAATGTGGTAGAGACATGAGAGGGCTGATTGGGTGCCTACACATGTCAGCTAAAGTGCCAGAGGGACATTTAAGTGGCCAGTTTGATCCCCCTGAGAAGAATGGTATCTAAACCCTAAGCTAAGATCCCCAGACTAGAGCACCAGAGCCCAAAAAGGACATAGATAACATTGAGCTGCCAAAAGTGGAAGGGTTGCTCTCAACCAGAGATGGATTGTTAGAGAAGCAAAGAGGTGTTTAAAGGGCCAACCATAAATTTTCAGTTGCAAACTCGTACCTCAGGGTCTGGCAAAGGTCGGGTGTCAGAGTGGACTAGAGAAGCTTGAGGAGAGACTGGGGATAGAGGCATTGGGGAGAGAAATAAGAGAGTAAGCTATCAGAATTCTGGTGCTGAGTCATCGCCCATACTGCAGCAGCCATCTTGATCATGCAGACCACTCCCCTCCAAGTGGAAGCAGCCTGAGGGGAAATAATAGCCCTGACCTCAAGAGGGAGTCTGCCCCATCCAGTTATTCTTTAAGATTTACTGCTGAGTGCAGAGTGACAAGATTAACTACTGAAAGAGTCAGCCACAGACAGTAGATCTCTGGTAGTTTTGGAAAGGCTGCCTAAGGTCAGAAGGGGTCACCATTGCCAGAGGCAGATCCAGAAAAAAAAAAAAAAAAACAGTGGTAAGTACTAGATGCAACCAAAACAAAACTCGCCATGGTCTGCTCCATGATATGCAATATTTTCTTTTCTGCATAGCTTTTTAACATTCATTTGTTGTCCTTCAAGTTTGTGCATATTAAGTTACTAGATTTTATACTATAGTTTATTTCAATTCACATATTTTATCTCTCCCTTCTCTTAACCCATTTTACCTTTTTCTTTCCTCTTATTATTTTCATTTAAAATTGTTTTTTCTCTTGCTATAACTTGTTTCCATTCTGCACTCTTACTATTTCTCCCCCATCCAGCCTCTCAAAACCAATTTTCTTGTCAATGGTCATCTTGCTACCGAACAAGGGAGGGGAGCCAATTATTGGCCCACTCAAGGATGCCAAAAACTGTTGCAGAACAGATACACACACACAGAGCCAAGGGGGTTATGATATAGTATCACCAAAAGGACCCCCTACCAGGTTCATTATGTTCTCCACCAGATAGGAAAGACATCTCTCAATGCCAGAGATTTGAGAAAAGGAAAGGAAATATTTATTTAAAGCTATACAGACTTAAAGTAGTGACCTAATGTCTTCACTAAAATATCAAAGTCCTTTAGGATACTCACAGATGCTCACAGTGCTTCCTTTTCCTCCTGCCCTAATTCAGGGTACTGTAACTCTGGAAAAGAAGTTGATGTTCATGACTCAGGTTGCCAGCACCATCATCTGTGTCACCACCTAGGCAGGATCTCTAATTAATCCAAAGCCATGTGGTACCTTCTCATGGCCTACTGGCAAGAGTTCTCTCACCCTTCTTCCAAGCAAAGTCTCTCCTGCTTCCCAGGCCATGTGGCCAAAGGGAGCAACCCAAAGTTGTGTGGTCCTCTTCTACCAAAGCTGCAAGGGTCCCCACTATGGCCCAAATGGCATGGCTCTTCTCACAAAGCTGCGGGGAGGGGGATCACCACTCTGCCAAAGCTGAGTGGCAGTTCTCTGTTAAAGCCACATGGTGATTCTCTCTCACAAGGCTGTAGGGGTCCCCCCTCTGCCAAGAGCCTGTGGCTCTCCCTGCAAAGCTGCACTGCCACAGCCACATGGTCCTCTCCCCTACCAAGGCTGGGCATGGCTCTCTCTCTCTTCACTGCCACAGTTGCGTGATACTCTCCACCAGAGCTGGAGGAGTCTGCGCTCTAGCAAAACCACATGGATCTCCTTTCTCACATGGCTGCTGAGTCTGAGTTTAAATCCCGGGCCAATCCTCCTCTGCAGCACCATTTCAGACTCCACCCACAATTGGCTACACTTGCCAGCACTCCTGTATCCTTCCAGTTTTACTGGGCTGCCATTGCCAGGTGTGGCCCTATGGCATGGAGCCAGTCATCTCCAAGCTTTCTCACAGGCACTGTGACCTAGGGGACCTTCCCCCAGTTACATCTTGAGTGGAAGTCACTGTTCACCCCACTGGCTCAGAGCATGGCCACAGCTATTTAACGTATCTATGCAACAAGTTAAAGGTTATAGATATGTTAAATGACCATGCCAGAGATTTGCAGCAAAGCTGTTGCTGTACAAAACAGCTCTCAAAGGCCCTGCTCCATTTGTCCCTTCCCCCAATTCACACCTGTTGGGGAGGAAGGGGTGAGGACATCTTATATATCTTTTTAATATTTCCTGGACACCTTGAGTTCTGGACCCCATTCCAAATCCTTTTGGGGGGGCCCCCTCTTGGCTGCACCCTGTTACAATCTCACATTCTTTGTCCCACCCATAATACATATGGTATCTCTCCACCTTTAGCTATTTTTGCTCATTGGTTGTGGATAGGGTATTTACTGTTCAATTTTTTCAATTTTATCTCTAGATTTTTACTAATATTGTATGTCAAATTTCAATTTTTACTGTTACACTCTCCTACTCTTTTTCATCTCAAATTATAATTTTTCCTGTCTTAGCTTGATTTTTGTTGCTCTTAATATTTCTTCTCCCTCTAACATGTAAAAATCACTTCTCTTTTCTGTAGACATCTCTTAAACTTTTCTTTCTTCTTTTTTTCTTCTCTCTTATTTCCATCACACCTATATTAATCTTAGCTCATTTGTTGTTGATAGTCCTATGATAGATCTTTCTCTCTATTTTGGTTCCTATCTTTAATTATTTGTATACATTTTTCCTTCTTCATTCTCTATTTTATTTTATTATTTTATTTTATTTTAATTTCTGTTTAAACCTAACATTATACACTTCCCTTAGTTACCCCATTCTGCTTTCTTCTTGTCATTTTTTAAAATATTTTATTTTTTTTTATTTTTTCAGAGAGAGAGGATGAGAGGGAATGTGGAAGAGGAACATCAATATGTGGTTGCCTGTAATGTGCCCCCATTTGGGAACTTGGCCCACAACCCACACATGTGCCTTGACTGGGAATCAAACCAGCAGCCCTTTGGTTTGTAGGCCACCACTCAGTCCTCTGAGTCACACCAGCCAAAGCTTTGTTCCCATTTTTATAATTCAGATTTTATTTTCTCTCTTTGCATTGCTCTGATTACCAACTCTTATTAGTGCTCCTCTCTCTACCCCCTCAAAATCATTGTTCTTTCAGTAGGTCATCTCATATTCAATCTCCTTTCCTATAGTAGTCTCAATCTCTTTACACCCTTATTAATACTTGTTCATTTGTTGTTGATAGTGGGATTACAAATGGGAGTTTTTTTGGGGGGTAGTGATTTATTTCCTGGAATTTGTGGTTTTGTTCTGGCAGCACCTATACAACATCATACAAGATGTGATGGGTGGGTGACCCTCAGTCAACCAGCTGGAGGGACAGACCCATGAAAGAATGACCCAACAACAGTAAAGCCAAATTGCATCCAGAGAGCCAACATAAATGGCATAAACAACATCCCCAAATCATCAAGTACAGGAGATTAAAGAGAATGCACCATTAAATTACACAGGTCTACTACCATAGAGTTTCGCACTACAAAGACAGGGAGTTTAATCATATCAGTTTAAGAAGCAGAAGCAAACAAGAAGAGTATCTCAGAAATGGGAAGACAAAGAAACAACCCCAGATGGAAAAGAAAAGAGGAATCCTCAGAAAGAATGATAAATGAAACAGTGGCAAGTAAACTATCAGATATTTAGTTCAAAACAATGGTTTTAAGGAAGTTCAATGAGCTCAGTGAGAATTTCCACAAACTACAGGGAAGATACGAGGAACTTACTGCAAACTTCATCAGCATGAAAAAGGGCATATGAACTATCAACAAAAGCCAGGAGGAAATAAAGAATACAATTTCTGAATTGAGAGACACAGTAGAAGGAATCAAAAGCAGACTAGATGCGGCAGAGGACTTAATCAGTGAGCTGGAGGACAAAGTAGAACAAAATTCCCCAAAAGAGCAAGAAATGGAAAAAAGACTCAAAAAGAATGAAGAGGGGTAAAGATAACTGCAAGACAACATGAAAAGTAATAATATACAAATAATAGGGACACCAGAAGGAAAAGAGGAGGAGCAATGGGTAGAAAACCTGTTTAAAAAAGTAATGATGGAAAACTTCCCTTATTTGATGACAGAAAAAATCACACAAATCCAGAAAGCACAGACGGTTCCAATTAAGATGATCCCAAAGAGGGCTACTCCAAGATACATCATGATTAATATGGTAAAATTCATACACAAAAAGAAAATCTTAAAGGCAGCAAGGAAGACAGAGAAAGTAACATACAAGGTGAGCCCTGATAAAACTAGCAGCGGACTTCTCAACAGAAACACTAGAAGTCAGAAGGGAATGACAAGAAATATTTCAAGTAACAAGAAGCAAAGTCCTAAAACGAAGTCTACTCTAACCAGTAAGGATCTCATTTAAAATGAAGGGTGACATCAGAGTTCCTGAAGTTCAAAGTTGGGCTTTATTAGCAATGCCTTTATAAATTTAGCTAATTTTTTTAAAAAATGTATTTAATTATTTTTAAGTACAGTTTTCTGTCTATTACTCCCATCCCACCCACCCCCCGTGCTCTGATGTCATAAGATTATGAATATAACATTCTGTAAAATATTATTCAATGATGATGTCTCATGAACTAATATGACTAAAATTTTTCTTAAAATAAAAATAAAAATAAAATGAAAGGTGAAATAAGTAGTTTCCCAGACAAAAGAAGGCTAAAAGAGCCCTGGCTGGCATAGCTCAGTGGATTGAGCGCGGGCCTGCGAACCAGACAATCGCAGTTCGATTCCCAGTCAGGGCACATGCCTGGGTTGCAGGCTGGTTCCTTGCAGGCCAACTCCCATCAGGGGACGCACGAAAGGCAACCATACATTGATGTTTCTCTCCGTCTCTCCTTCCCCTCTAAAGATAAATAAAAAAATAAAATCTTAAAAAAAAAAAACTTAAAAAAAAAGAAGGCTAAAAGAATACAACCCCACCAAACCAGCATTGCAAGATCTTTAAGCAGATGAAGAAAAAGAGTGAGAAAGAGAGGAACATAGGTATAAAGAGGGTAAAATGGCAATGGATAAGTACCTATCAATAATAATCCTAAATGTAAATGGATTAAATGCTCCAATCAAAAGACATTGTGTGGCTGAATGGGTAAGAAAACATGGCCTGCACATATGCTGCCTACAAGAGACAAAAGAGCTACACAGACTGAAAAGGAAGGATTGAAAAAAATATTTCAAGCAAATGGACAGGAAAAAAAAGCCTGGGTAGCAGCATGGATATTAGACAAAACAGATTCCAAGACAAAGGTGATAAAAAGAGACCTAGAAGGACTCTTCATAATACTCAAGTGAAGAATCCAAAGGTGATAAAAAGAGACCTAGAAGGACTCTTCATAATACTCAAGTGAAGAATCCATCAAGAACTTATAAACATTGTAAATATATATGCACCCAACATAGGAGCACCCAAATATATAATGAAAATCTTGGAGGACTTCAAGAAAGATATAGACAGTCAGACACTTATGGTAGGTGATTTTAACACACCACTATCAATAATGGATAAGTCTTCCAAACAAAATAACAAGGATATTGTGGAATTGAGTGATGCACTAGATCAAAGGGGCTTATTTAGTATATATAAAACTTTTTTGCCCTGGCTGGTGTAGCTCAGTGGATTGAGTGTGGGCCTGAGAACTAAGGGATCGCTGTTCGATTCCCAGTCAGTGCACATGCCTGGATTGCAGGCCAGTTCTCAGCGGGGAACGCAAGAGAGGCAACCATCCATTGAAATTTCTCTTCCTCTCTCCTTCCCTTCATCTCTAAGGATAAATGAATACAATCTTTAAAAAAACCTTTTTATCCCAAAGAAGGAAAATACACTTTTTTTCCAAATGCGCATGGTGTATTTTCAAAGACAGACCACAAGATAGGACACAAAATAAGCCTCAACAAATTCAAGAAAATTTGAAATTATATTAAGCATTTTATCAGACCACAAAGGCTTGAACTAGAAACTAACCTGAAGAAAAACACTCAAAAACATTCACATTAATGGAGATGGAATAGCATGCTAATAAATAATGAATGGGTTAATAATGAGATCAAGAAATCATGAAATCATGAACTTCGTTAAATCATGAAGTTTTGGAAACAAATAAAAATAAACACACAACAGTCCAAAATCTATGAGACTTAGTGAAGGCAGTCCTGAGAAGGAGGTTTATACTAATACAGGACTACCTAAAAAAGATAAATATTTAAATAAAAATTTAACCCTGCATCAACAGGAACTGTAGGAACAGCAGCAAACTAACCGCAAAGTGAGTAGAAGGAAGAAAATAATTAAGATCAGAACATAATTAAATGACAGAGACTAAGAGAATGCAGTCTTGGCTGAACAGCTGAATCTATTAGAGTATGGCCCCAATTTAATAATATTGGCTTGTGGGTTTCATCTCTGATCAGAGCACATATTAGAATCAACTGATGAATGTACAGATAGGTGAAACAAGTCAAAGTTTTCCTCTCTCATTCTCTCTCCCTGTCTCTCTCTCTCTCTCCTTTTCCCTCTCTTTAATACAATAAATAATTTTAAAAAACAACAATTGAAAGAATTAGTAAATCCAGGAGCTGGCCCTTTGAAAAGATAAACAAAATTGACAAGTCATTTTAGTAGACTCATCAAGAAAAAAAGAGAGAAGATCCAAACGAATATAATCAGAAATTAAAGAGGGAAATTACAGCTGATACCATAGAAATACAAAGGAATGTAAGAAATTACTACAAATAACTATATCTCAAGAAATTTGAAAATCAGAGTGAAATGGACAACTTTCTACAATCATATAATCTTCCAAAACTGGATCAAGAAGAAGCAGAAAGCATGAACAGACCAATAACAGCTAGTGAAATTGAAGCAGTAATCAAAAAACTGGCACACAAAATCCCTTGACCTGATGGTTTCACGAGAGAATTTTATTAAATATTTAAGGAGGAGCTAACCCCTACATTCCTCAAACTATTTCAAAAAGTCCAAGTAGAGGGAAAACTCCCAAACTCTCTTTGTGAGGCCAGCATCATCCTAATCGGAAAACCAGACAGACACAGCACAGAAAGAAAACTACAGACCACTATCACTGATGAGCATGGGCACTAAAATCCTCAACAAAATATTGGCAAACTGTATGCAGCAATATATTAAAAAGATCATATATTATGATCAATTGTGATTCATCTCAGGGAAATAAGAGTGGTACAATATTTGCAAATCAATAAACATAATACATCAGTAAACAAAAGGAAAGACAAAAATCACATGATCATATCATTAGTTGTGGAAAAAGCATTTGATAAGGTAGAGCACCCATTTATGATAAAAACAGTCAGCAAAATGGAAGTAGAGGAAGCAGACCTCAACATAAAGGCTATATATAAGAAATCTATAGCCAACATCATACTGAATTGGCAAAAACTAACAGCTTTTCCACTAAGATAAGGAATAAGACAAAGATATCTTTCTGCTTTTACCAATTCTATTCATCATAGAATTGGAAGTTCTAGCCACAGTGACCAGACAAGGAAAAAATAAAATGCATACAAATTGGAAAAGGGGAAGTAAAACTGTCATTGTTTGGAGATTACATGACAGAACACATAGAAAACCCTATGTAGGTTTCCCTACTTGGAACCCAAGTAGGTTCCAAAAAACTACATGACCCAATAAGAAAATTTGGCAAACAGAGGGATACAAAGTCAATATTCAGAAATCAAAGGCATTTTTGTACACTAATGATGAAATATCAGAAACAGAAATCAGGAAAAAAATCCCATTTGGTATAGCAACAAGAAAAATAAATTGCCTATAAATAAACCCAACCAAGGAGGTAAAAGGCCTATACTCATAAAGCTACACAGCACTAATGAAAAGAAAGTAAGAAAGACATAATTAAATGGAATCATATACCATGGCAAGGATTAGAAGAATTAACATCATCAAAATATCAATGCTACCCAAAGTAATTTATAGATTAAATGCAATCTTTATTAAAATACCAGTGACATGTTTCAAAGATATAAAACAAACATTTCAGAAATTTATATGGAACCATAAACCACTCTGAATAGCCTCAGCAATTCTGAAAAAGGAGAACCAAGTAAGACAGATGACAATTCCTGATATCAAACTATGTTACAAGACCAATGTACACAAACCACTCTGATAGTTGCATAAGAATAGAAATATAGATCAATGAAACAGAATAGAGATCTCAGAAATAAACCCATGCTTTTATGGTCAATTAATATTTGAGAAAGAGGGCAGGAGCATAAAGTCAGGTAAAAATAGCCTCTTCAGCAAATGGTGTTGGGAGACCTGGACGGCTACATGCAAATAAGGAAACTTGACCACCAATTTATGCCATACACAAAAATCACCTTGAGATGAATAAGACTTAAATATGAATCATGACACCATCAAAGTCCTAGGGGAGAACATAGGCGGGAAAATTTCTGATATTCCATGCAGCAATATTTTCTCCAATATGTCCTGCAGAGCAAGGGATATAAAAGAAGGAGTAAATAAATGGAACTACATCAAATTAAAAAGCTTCTGCATGGCTAAATAAAATATCAGCAAAATGAAAAAAAAACAATTATATGAGAGAATATATTTGCCAACGATACCTTGGACAAGGGTTTGATCTCAAAAATATATAAAAACTCAAATGTCTCCATACCAGGAAGTCAAAAAATACAATTAAAAAACGGTCAAAGGACTTGACCAGACACTTCTCCAAGGAGGACATACAGAGGGCCTGTAGACATAAGAAAGAATGCTCAGCATCACTAGCCATCAGAGAGATGCAAATTAAAACTGCAATGAGATACGCCTTCGCACTGGTCAGAATGGCCATCTTAAACAAATCAATAAACAACAAGTGCTGGCAAGGTTGTGGAGAAAAGGGAACCCTAGTGTGCTATTGGTGGGAATGCAGACTGGTGTAGCCACCATGGAAAACTATGGACTTTTCTCAACAAACTAAAAATGGATCTGCCTTTTGAACCAGCAATTCCATTGCTGGTATTATACCCTAAGGATCTTGAAATACCAATTTAAAAGAACCTATGTATCCCAGTGATCATAGCAGCATTATTTATATTAGCCAAGTGCTAGAAACATCCTAAGTGCTCATCAGTAAATGAATGGATCAAAACACTGTGGTACATTTACAGAATGAAATTCTATGCAGCAGAGAGAAGGAATTCCTACATTTTGCAAGAGCATGGATGGAACTGGAGAATATTATGCTAAGTGAAATAAGCCAGGCAGTGAGGGACAAATACCACATGATCTCTCGTATAAGTAGAATCTAATCAACAAAACAAAGATAAACAAAATAGAAGCAGAAATATGTAAATAGAAAACAAACTGATGTGACTAGAGGGGGTGCAGGACATAATGGAGGAAAGAAGGGAAATGTCAAGGCATGGAACTTGTTAAAGGACCCATGATCAAAGACAATGGGGGGATTGAATGTGGGAGGGGTGGTGGGTAGGGCAGGTGAAAGTAATGTGGGAAAATGGAGACAACTGTAATTGAACAACAATAAAATATTTAAAAATGTAATGAAAATGCCTTGCCTTGTTGGCCTATTTCTCAGTGTTCTTTCAAAAACAAAGAATAGGAAAAAATATATAGAGAAGTCTTTACTTTGTATCAATTGTTCTTTAAATTACTTCATTCTGTAAATAAATACCTGCCAAGTATTGTAATTGGGTTGAATGAGCACCAAAAATTTTCTTTACTATATTATCAGTTAATATTTTTAATAAATTTATATCTCAAATAGTCTGTTTAATGGGGGTGTCACTATACAAGGTAGCATACACATTCACACACATCATGTGATTTCCTAAAAAGGAAGAACCTTAATTAATATAAAGTAATCCTTTTATCTTTAATCTCTGAATTTGAAAATTAATAAGAAGATATAGAGAAATTTAAATACTTTATATTATATAGTGTTTACAAGAACAACAGTATCAGAATTAGTGATGTGAATGAGTCTAAATGCTGAGAATATTGGACATTTTTAAAAATTTTAAGCATTTTTAAAATTATTTATTTATCTTTAGAGAGGAAGGGAAGGAGAGAAGGAGAGAAATATCAATGTATGGTTGCCTCTCATGGGTCCCCTGCTATGAACTGGCCTGCAACCCAGGAATGTGCCCTGACTGGGAATCGAACCAGCGACCCTTTGCTTCACAGGCCCATGCTCAATCCACTGAGCTACACCAGCCAGGGCTAAAAACAGATTTAGTAAGTATCATCAACTATGACAAATAAACAGCTCAGTCATATTTCTTTGTCTTTTGATGATTATATTTCTTCCAAACAAGAAGTACTTATATTTATGTTCCCTCCTTCTCCTCCTCCTCCTCCTTCTCTACCACCACTGCTGTGGTGGTAAAAGAATGTTTTAGTTTTAAAAGTGTATAAATTCATGGGAAACAAAAGTATGTAAGTATCCAGGATTCAGACAGAAATATAATACCAAAAATGAGAATTACATGAGAAATTTAAAATTATATAAAGACCATAGTAAATGGAAAACCCATAAAGTTGAAGCTTTATAAATTTTGATTCAATGAAAAAGTACACTGGAAACTGCAGTAAAGCTTTAGTAGATAAGAGTTGGAGTTATGCATACATCAAAGTGAATAATTTGACCTTGTTTGTATAATGAAATGAGTCCTGAAAAATATTTTGTTGCTTCATTTACTTTTATTTTTATCTTCCTTACATTTCTTCCCAAGAATATTGTGTCCCAAATTTGTTCTCTTATGGCTATAGCAAAATTGAAACAGAAATATAAATACAAAAAAGGTTAGGGTAGAAAAATAAAAGGAAAGAAAGATGGCAATGTGAGGTAAAGAACAATTTTACACAAAAGTATCCGAGAAGAGATGGATATATAGCTATGTGGTCAGTATCTTGTGTTAGATCAAGAACATTTCAATATTATTTTTTTAAAAAACTTTAAAATGGGATAACTAGGGAAAACTGTGCATTAGAGTTAATTCCTTGCAAACACAGAAAAAAATGTCAACTTAGGAAAAATAAGCTTAGGAAGATAAGCTTATGAAGATCTTTACTCTCCCAAAATATCATTCTGAATATGTATGTTTTAGAAATATTTCCAGTGTGACTATGATCAGATATTTGAGGGTAGAATTTAACACTATGGAAAAATATTAGGTAAGAACGTGGATAAATGAATGTAGGAGAGGATAAGTTGGAGAAGTTGGATGAATGAAGGAGAAGCTAAAAGTTTAGGTAAAAAAAATAACACAATGATCTTCGAAATAAACTCTTATGATAGAGGAAATAATAGAACATAATTATTTTAGTTATGCTTAAATAAAATCATATTTGGTAGAGAAACTAATTAGAGAAGCAAACATAACAAAAATAGTTATCATAGAGTTGAAACAAACTGCATTAAGGTATTTCTGTATTAAATATATTTTCTAAAGTAGCTAAGAAATAATGTTACAGAATAGACCCATTGATTACAAGGTCCCTCTGTCACTGTGGATTTTTTACCCACCACCAGGTAATTGGAATTATGGCTCTCAATGCCAGAGTTTGGTAAAAAGGAAAAAAAAACTATTTATTCAAGAGTTATATGGGTTTAGAATAATGGCAGAATGTCACTGTTAAATACTCAAAGTCCCTTAAAACACTGATAAGCACACATAGTCCTTTCTTCCCCCCTTTTCCCAGTCAAGCTAGTCAAGGATACCATATCTGGAGAAAAAATGGAAGTCTGTGATCGGGTAGCTCCTGGTTCTTCCCAGTAATTCATGGTCTGCTGGCATGCTTCCCTCTGTTCCCAGTACCATCAGCTATGTCACTGGGATCTCCAGTTCTTAATCCAAACCCATGTGACACCTTCTCATGGACCACCAGCAAAAGTCTTTCACCCCTTTTTTTTGCAGTGTCTCTCTTGCATTCTTCCAAATCACTAAGACAGAGCCCTGTATGTCTGCTACATCTTCCTTTCTTCCTGAACCATATGGTTAGAAACCCCCAAACCACATAGTTAGCCTTGCATGGCTGCTGTGCCTAAGTTTAAATCTAGGTGCAAATCTTTTTCTGCAACCCCATTTCTGACTCTTCCCACACCTGCCAGGACTCCCATATTTTTCTAGCATTTCTTAGCTGCCATAGTTAGTCTGGGCAGGAGTGGCCCCACAGTGTGGAGCGAACCATCTCTAAACCCTTACACAAGCACTGTAAAAGGGAGCTGCCTCCCGCTTACAGCATGAGTTAAAGTCACACCCATCTCCTTGGCTCAAAGCAATCCACAGCTACTTAACATACCTATGAAGCTAGCCAGCTGTTACACATATGTAAAATAACCATTTTTTGCATGTCAGGTATGAAGCTGGCTAACTGTTGATTTGCAAAATAATTCTCAATGACCCTGCTCCATGTATCCCAGTCCAGACTTTTGGGCTTGGGGATATCCCATATTTTTATATTTTCTGGGAACCCCAAGTTCTGGACCCCATTTCAAATCATTATTTTGGGGGCCCCTGGCTACACCCTATTATAATTAGTTTATGTGCAAACAGGTGTGTGTACAGATTCATATGTGAATATGAATATGATTGTTATATTACTATATATAACTTTTAATTTTCATGATGAATTTTTAAACTTTACAAATGGTTATTGTGCCAGTAGTGATAAGGTAAAATTATAAATTTTATCATCAAAGAAAATTATCATGTATTGGTAATAAGATTTACTATATTTATAGTTTTTATTTTTTTGCCTTAAAATAAAATACAACATGTTCAGTTGCTAATTTTTCTAGTATTTCTGAAAAAGCAATATTCAACCAAAATGAGATGTTTAATAAGAAAGGAAACCTATTCAAAATAAATATAAAGAAAAACAGACTTTTTAAAATTGCATTCCTCATACACTTGATTAAAGTTGGATATATTAAATGTTGGAAATTGGAGATTTAACTGCTATTACTGTGAGTGTGATTAATCCAATATTGTGACAATACAAATATTTGCCTATGCACATGTGTTAGGTTTGATTGAAAATACCATAATGAAACAGAAGTCATTCTATTCAACTCAAAGAAAAACAAAAAGGAAAATTAGTAGAGAATTGTGATAATAATGGTACTAAAAATATTACTTACTGGGACAACATATTTATTTCAATTGTTGTCAGTAAAACTGGAATAATAGTAAAATTTCTTCACCAAAGTAAATTAGTTTGTTTCATGTTAATCACTAAATTATAGAACTATCTGCATTGTAATATAATGTA
Organism: Sturnira hondurensis; assembly: GCF_014824575.4. Taxonomy (NCBI): domain Eukaryota; kingdom Metazoa; phylum Chordata; class Mammalia; order Chiroptera; family Phyllostomidae; genus Sturnira; species Sturnira hondurensis. The sequence goes on along the minus strand of NW_028090025.1, from coordinate 5,760,768 downwards.
ATTTTTGCAAGTAAACTTGATTGATTAATGACAAGCATATACAAATACTATTGCCACTTTTCTATAGATTACTTGAGAATCAAATACAGCAGCAATTAAGTTACTGACTAGATCATTAAAGGAAACCTAAACCATAAGGTGGTTTTAGTTGACAAGATAAATCTGCAACTAAAATAATAATTCAACCGCAAGATGAACAGAGTTAATACAACAATTCAAAAACAATTATTGATTTCCTTTTCATGCCAAGCACTGTAATAAGTACTGGGCCTAAAAAGATTAGTTGGGCTCTGCGTTAAGGAATTCACAACTTCTCACTGGCCTGTCATCATGTCCTATGCCTTTATAGCCAATTCTTGGCCATTATTATTACTTTTAAGAAAATTTGATCTTAAGTAATTTTCTGAAGGTATAAAGTCAAGAACCTTTAACTGGTGCCAAGGTGAAGGAGTATTGAGGGAGGATACTTTATCAATTAGGAGAAACAGAAATCCTTTAAATTGGCTGTAAGAGACTCAGGGAGAGTAGAAAGTTGTACAATACGCTATTCATTATGTTTTAGAATTTATCATGTTTGTTTGCATTGAATTATTTTGATTTGATATTTTTCTAGCCTGGTATTTCACTGGAACATATGCTGAATACTCTGTACTAACATGCAAACTTTTTTATATGTTCCTTTCATCTTACAGGAAACTTTTATGAAAGCAAATAATCATATGCATTTTTCTCCACTCAGTGATTTTCAAACAAGGTAGGAAATAGATTCTTTACTCAAAGCTAAAATATACTGATCTAAAATGGAGTTGTCACAAAACTGCCTTCAGTGCTGCACTGCATTAATGCATCACTCTTGCTCTTGTTTTCACACAAGTAACTCTGGTTTAGATATCATAGTTCTTTTTTTCACAAAAAATAATCATTTACATTTTACTAAGTATAAGTCAGAGACGTGTTGTCTGGCTGTTATAGCATATGAAATATCTGACTTCTGGTTTTTAAAGAAACATTCTTGAAAAAAATTTTCAAGAATTGCTAAAGAAAGGACAAACAAGCATAGCTAATTTTTAGAAAATCACATTTCCATAATGTTTAATTAGAAATAATTGAATTACAGGTTGGTTGGATGAGATTAAAGTAAGTATTAAGGTAACATAGAAGAAATCCATGAACAATGCTGATACCACTTATAGTTACCTAATGATTTCTCCAATTTGATTCATTTCAGAGGCAAAACTAACTCTTAGCTTATGTTATTTGGAATATTCCAAATAAATCTCAATGATGGAGGTCAGGTATTATATAGGCAAGGACTGCTGCTTAATATTTTCAGAATTTCAACTCATTCAAAATAAGAAACTATTCTAATTTGTTTTTTTTAAGGTTTTATTTATTTAACTTTAGAGGGGTAGGGAAGGAGAGAGGGAGAGAAATATCAATGTATGGTTGCCTCTTATGCGTCCCCTGCTGGGAACTGGCCTCCAACCCAGGCATGTGCCCTGACTGGGAATCGAACCGCGATCATGTGGTTCGCAGGCCCATGCTCAATCCACTGAGCTACACCAGCCAGGGCCTCTAGCTTGAAATAATTGCTTTTAGAGTGTTAATATTTATATTCATGCCAATTACATAATATTCTTCCACTCCATATTACTGTTGCAAATGTTTTAAGAAAGCTGTATATTCAATCATATTGCACCAGCAAAAACTGGGGTCTTTGAAACTGAAGCCCAAAACTGTACTCTGTATGGAACTCGCAGTCTAGTACAAGGACTGTATAATCCTCCTTCCTCAAGTACAGTGGCCTAGGTTTACTCAGGAGTCAGCCGTTTGCTAAGCTGAGGGAATGCAAGGTAAAACAAAATGAATGAGGCTAACAATTAATTGTATAGGATTATGTCATGGATTCATAATTATAAAAGATTTTGATAATGCTATACTGTTTTAGGAAAGAATTATGTACAGCCCAACAGCCTTCTCATTTGTAATGTTCAACCTCTCTAAGACTGGGCAAGTTACCAGATCAAAATTCTGTAATGTCCAAATAAATTTTGTAACCAACTAGGGAATAGTTCATTCTGGGTTGATCCCATAGTGGATGGTGTTGATTTATGGTTAAAAACGGTGACTAATAAATTATATTGATTTAGTATTTATGTGTTTTATGTTTATGATTTACTATGTTTTTTTAAACCCATAGAATAACTTCTCTTGATTCTACTTAAAACTTTTCCCACAGGAATGGAAATTTAGTAAGAGTTGGAAGTGGACATTGGCCCTGGGTAGAGGCTTCTGTTTTTTAGGATGTTAGCTTTATGCCAGACTGTGCTCACCTGGGTGGTCATTTTTAATGTGGACATTTTTCTAAGGAAGTAGACCGAAACCACTAAACATATTTGCTCCATGAGCTAAACCACAATAAAATTGAGGTCTCCTGTGTATAGCTTTCCTCACTCGTTGAATGCAGCTCATTCTTATTTTATTTCCATAAGAAACAAATGCCTTTTAGTACATTTCTCTTTGAAGTTTAAATGTAGTTGTGTAAATGTGCGATTGCATGTGTATCCAAAATGCAATTACACACAGGTATCTGATTAAATGATGAAATAGGCATTTCTTCAGGAGAATTTAAGTGTCCTCTGAGGGTTTAAGTGTGTCAAACGCCCAAACCATACCTGGTTGATCAGTCATCACCCAACTATTGTAGATGTGAATGCATGAAATGGGATAAGATCTGGTGTCAAAAATGAGCAATAGATGCCAACACATATCTGCTGTTCTAGGTAGATATCTATTTGAAAGCAAAGGTTTTGTTATTATGATTTTCTTATGATGTTGGTTGTTCAATATCACTTCAGAGACTATATAATCCTGTTTTTCCTTTTATTTCTTTCTTCATTGATGTTAGCCTCTGTTACTCACCAAAAGAGAAAAGGATCATTATTGTTATATCCAGAACTCTCCAGGTCACACAGAGAGCTTAGCCTGGTGAAGTAACTAACTCCTCAGAGACTGTGATCAGAAGGTCAGAGCCTTGATCTGATGCTTAGCTGTGCATTTTGTGCTATGCCTGGATGCCTGTGAGGCACAAAAATATTTCATTGTTCTGAAGGAGAGTATGACTTTCTTAAAATTAGTAACCTATACACACCGCCAGTGCTATGAATTTTTCTTCAGAGTTCTGATAAATAAATAGAAGAATTGTAAACATCATGTGAGCATCTATTGCTCCAGGCAGATATTTCTTCCTCTTTTTTTTCTTTTTAAAAATTTATTTAATTCTTGTTCAAGTACAGTTTTCTGTCTTGTATTCCCAGCCCTGCCCCCAGCAGTGCTCCCCACCTCCCTCCCATTTCTGCCCCCCAGCTTAGTTATTGCCCATGTGTCCTTTATACTTGTTCATCTGAGTCCTTCTCCTTTTCCCCTGTGTTCTCTCCCCTTTCCCTCAGGACCCTGTCAGCACATTCTGTATTTCAGTGTCTTTGGTCACATTTTGCTTGCTTGTTTGTTTTGTTGTTTAGGTTCCTGTTAACGGTGATATCATATGGTATTTGTCTTTCACTGCCTGGCTTATTTCGCTCAGCATAATGCTTTCCAGATAGAGACTAAAAGCACAATTCTAAGGATCAATGAATCCAGAAATTGGTTTTTTGAAAAGATATTTCTTCCTCTTTTTGAATATATTCATGTACTAAAATGTGTAATACTTTTTTTCTTAAAGCACAGGTGATACAGTTGCCTAAAATGCATATACTATCTTGTGTAAGCAGTTGTATATAAAATGTATAGACAAAATAAATATTATACTATTTTTTAACATTGAAATAGTGCTCTCTCGGTTGCCTTATAGTTCTACATAGAAAGAAACTGGTCATGTGTCTCAGACAGTACAGAGAAGAGATTACTCCGAAGCTGCACTTTGTTGGGCAGGAATAGATTTTGCTTGTAGGACTGTTTGTACAAATTAGCACAACCATAGGTACTAATGATTCATTGTTGGTGATTTTAAAATTGACATGCAAAACTAACATAAGCCTATACAGTCATAGAAATTGTGATTATTATCTTCTTTAAAATGAAAGTTAATACTTCTGATTTATAAATTAAATGTAAATATTATTTTAAATAGCATAATTAAAATATAGTCACACAACTTTTAAAATAATATTTTATTCAAAAGTTTATTGTGTTCATGCATTTTGATAAATGCAATGTGTACATGTACATTACTCACATATGATATTAAATTACCAGGCATACTTATATCACTTTATTTTTAAATAGATGTTGAAAAGAAGAGTCAAGATACTGGAAAGCTAAAATCAACTTTATATTTGGACATTCTTCAAAAAAAATAAGTCAAGTAGCAAGATCTCCCGATTTGTGTATTTTGTCAGAACAAAAAACACAGTTTTCTTTCTTGATTTTCGTGTATTATGGAAGTGTAGGCGATTTGCATCCACATCTGATAGCAATAACTACCTTGTAATTGGTGATTTTCCACTGAGAGTAAAGCAAAGGACCAAATCAATTCTTGGTCAATAGAAAATGACTGTGTTGGCAGTGAACATTTATTTCCCTTGTAGACAGTTAAAGCCGGTGATCTGGGCAAAGGCTCTTTCATTATTATCAATGATGGAGAATTGAGCCGAGTGTCACCTGTACAATAGTCACGGCTCTGGGCTGGGTTGCTTCCTAACCTTTTTTAGGGATTGTCCAGTGGAATAATTTGAAACCACCTGAATACAGATACTCAATAATTGTTTCAGAGCACAGGTGGCAAAACACAAGGCCCATGGGCTAAATCCGGCTCTCCACCTTGTTTTATCCTACCTGGCACCTTGTTTCTACCCAGTGTTGGTGCTGAGCTCCAGCTTAACTGTTAAGGAGTAGTTACATTTATACAGTCCTAAAATTACATTCAGTCCTTTGAAGGAAACCTTGAGGCTGATGTGGTCCCCAGTGAAAATGAGTTTGGCACCCCTGATTTAGAGTTTCCACCACTTACAGAAGCATACATAGCAATTATTATATAATCATGTGCCCTTTGGCAAAACCACTTTTTCTCTAATCAACCCGCAAGCTTCAAGGCAGCTGTAAGTATTAACCGGTGATCACTCCTTCTATTCTCCACACCCCTTCCCTGTCACATTGCTAAGGTTACAGCTGCAGCTCAATGATCCAGGAAATATATATGTTGCAGAAAAATAAAGGGATAGTCATAATAGTTTTGCTCTCTGAAAATAGTACTACTTCTTCCTAAATTATGTATGTAATTGGCAATTACTCTTATTATACTATTTCAGGAATTAGCTTTTATTGATCTAGATAAGGAAAAAGCTCTGGAATCCCTTTTCTGTCAGCCTGACAGAGCAGCAGCTGTACACGGTTCTGCTCTTCAAACAAAAAGTGGCATTAATGGATGAACATAAAACACAATATTCTAGACCTGTGATCTGTCCACAAGAAACAAGTGTGATAGAAACATCTCTTTAGAATTTGAATGGTATATTTCTATCTATAAGATGGAACAAAAATGTTTACAAGTAGTATTTTTCACTGCAAGCAGCATGACACTAATTAATGGTATGTAGGCTTACAGAAGACCTTTTAAAAATCATGTAAATATTAACCAGTTTTAAATACTCAACTTTACCCAGACAAATAAAATTATTTGCTTTTTGTAGTTGATTCTCACATCTGTCCTTTAAAAAATTTTGGTCAAAGATATCACAAAGAATTCTTAACATTTACAAGTCACTGTGATAAATTATTAGCAGGATTAGCTCTTAAAAATTAGAAAGAATGAGCAAATATATATTTTCTAATAAAATTGCTGTGCACAGAAAACGGGTTTGAACAGATTGACTCAGTTATTCAACCAGGCCCTCTGAACATATGTGGCTGCGTTCACTGATCAGATTCCATTAAGACAGTCCCACCCATCTGTCCTTTAGCAATGATGAACATTCATGGACATGAAGTCAATATTTTGAAGATTAGCAGATAAAATACTGGACTTTCATTTTCAAGATTGATCAGTTTTGAGTCATAATTCAAAGACTTCAGCCCAGAATGAAAATAGCTAAAATCTGAAGTATATCCGATATTGCTAAGATGATGGAATTAACTGGCTAAAGTACCAGAAAAATTTTTTTTGCATTTAAACATTATGCAAAAATTTATTTGGCTTGTAAGTTCTTTAGTGAGGACTTGCGACACTTGAAAATGTAAAATCCAATACAAATATGCATTCTCTTTTTATTGCATTTCAAAACATATTTCTATATTCCTATTTCTGAGAGATATAAAATTTATTAAAAGTTAATTTGATTAAAATATAAAAGCTATTACCTAATGGTATACTTACATTATTGTTCCCTCTATGACACTTTCATTTATATTTACATAGAAAATATTATTTTTTCCTATTATTATAGTAGATATTTCTAATATTTGCATAATTTAGGTAATATAAGACTTAGAAATATAGTTTTAAAATATAACTACTTTAATAATGCAGCTTAAACAAACTTCTCTTTTTCTCTGTCTCCTTCTTTTTCCCTGTACATACATACACATGTAGGTACATGCATGTGTCTATATATAAGAGGTCTGTCTTGAAAAAGTCCAGAAACTGTTAATATGAGAACAGTTTGCATGCCATCAATGTAACCTGGCAGCCAAGGAGAGTACACTGGAATGCATATGCAGGAACAATGATGAATTCACTGTACTAGTCAGTGGGGGCAATAGATGCCATTGAGTGAACATGTGTACCTTGTGGACATTGCATTCAAAATGACTGAGTGAGTACAACAATTAAACTGTATCCAATTCCGCATTAAGCTTGAATGTTCTTCCATGGAAAGTATTTGGATGATTCAGAAGGCCTCAGCTATGAACAACTGGTGATGGGCAGCTACATTATAACAACATGCTTGCTTACATATCATGTCTCCTGCAGAGTTTTTTGCCAAAACACCCAATCACTCAGGTGACTCAGCCCTGCTACAGCCTAGATTTGGCACCTTGTGACTTCTGGCTTTTCCCAAAGTTAAAATCACCTTTGAAAGGGAAAAATGTCATATTGTCAATGAGATTCAGGAAAACGTGATGAAGCAGCTAATGGTGACTAGAAGAACTATGTGAGGTTCCAAGGTGCCTACCTTGGAAGGAAACTGAGGAATCATTGTCCTATGTACAATATTTCTTGTCCCTTGTATCTTCTTCAATAAATGTCTCTTTTTTTCATGGTTTGTGGCTGTATACTTTATGGACAGTAATAGTTTTTATGCATATACATACATATATGAATTTGTGTATATATATGCACATATTGTATATATGCATATATATCATATATTATATGTTTATTTATATATATCTAAATATTATATACACTTATATGTTAAATATATGAATTATATATACATATATACATTCATACATATACATATATATTATATATACATATACATTTTTATATATGCATATTTCTGCCTCTTTGCTTTTATTTACCAATTTTATTTTGAAATGTACAACTGAATTAGTTGATTCCTTTCAAGTTAATTAGTATTCTTTTTAACAAACAATCATTGTGTTAGGCATCAACAGGACGTAACTCCCATCATATGGTATGATAGCTCATTAGAGGAAAATGGACCTCTGAAACAATACTTACAGTACTTTGTGATAAGTGATAATAGTATAACAGCGCCTAATTCTGCCTATGTGACTTAGAGTCCCCTTTTGAGAAGAAGAGTGCTTGACCTTCTTCAGAAAGAATCAGTTATGGATTATCAGCCAAGAAGTGGGGCAGGACATTCAGTATGGGGACAAAGCAAAATGTTCAGTGCAGTCATACAAGGAGATGGCCACATAGTGCATAATATGGTTGCCAGAAAGATGATTCTAGAGAGATGTGTTGTCCCAGATTATAAACGTTTTAAAATACCATATTAAAGTGTTTCAATTATATTCAGAAAACATTGCATGACAGCAGATATCTTTTAATCAATGGAAGTACATGTTCCAATTTATTTATTAGATCAGTTAATTTGCCAGCAATGCAAACCGTGGACCAATATCTAGGATATCTAGCAGCCAGCCAACCATTTTTGAATGTTGTAAAACAGTAGAGAAAAGAGATGGGGAGACCACAATATTTCTCTAGCTTTAGGAAATGGTGGTGGAGATAGATTGGATTCAGGATATATGTGTTTGTAGTAAACAGGATGTGGTAATAAATTTAATTTGAAATGGGAGGGAGGCTTAGTGAGTAACGAGGGCATAAAGTAATAAAGGAGATGCATGATAAATAGAGGTGTTGAAAAAGATAAAATTGTGCAGTGGACAAACTAAACATTTAAGCTGACAGGGCAGCCAACAGTCAATATATTGAAGTCCTGGCACTTAGGACAGTCACAGGGATCTACAAGTGAAGTCACAGCACTCATCCAAATGTAAAAGGTGAATGGAAGGCATGAGACCACTTGTTATGACACAATGGTACCGAAGGGTGAGAAGAATTGAGAACTCAGAAATGCCCTCTGAGAGGCAAGGCAAAGAAAGAGGAACATGTCAAAACTGAGAAGAATGTCAAAAGTAGAAGGAAGAACTCACTCAGGAAGAAGGAAGATTTCAGCAGCTCCCAGCTCCCTGCAACAAAGGAAAACACACTAAAAATGGGCTGTCATGCCTTTCATTAGACAAAGACTTGTCTTCAGGAAGACAAGTCTTAATAGAGCAGTGATTCTTAACTAGGAGTGATCATGTGACCCATAGAACACTGGGAAATACTTAAATACTCTTTGATTGTCATAACCCGTGGTCTACTGTTGTCTAGTATGTAGTGTGCAAAGATGCTGCAAAACATCTTACAATACACAGTATTGTAAGCTTCAGACATTAATAGTGCTGAGGATGAGAAATTGTGGTGAGTGATATGGGTACTCAAAATAGTCAAGACATAGAAATAGCCTAAATGCCCTTCAACAAATAACTGGATAAAGAAGTACATATATAGATTGAAATATACTCAGCCATAAAAAATATGGTATATTTCCTTTTGTGTCAGCATGCATGGATCTTGAACATATTATGCTTAATGGAATAAGGCAGACAGAAAAGTATAGGGACTGTATTTCACTCATATGTAGGATATAAAGCAGAAAGCAACAAATGAACAAACAAAAAACATATGAACAAGCACAAACTTGGACAACAGAATCATTGTTATTAGAGGGGTTGGAGTATGGGGGAGTGAAGAGCGTTAAGAGGGTTAAATGCATGGTGATGGAAGGACACTAGACTTCAAGTGGTAAGCACATAATAGAGTATAAGATCTATTATAAAACTGTACACTTGAAATTTATATAATTTTATCATACAATGTTACCCCAATAAATTTAATACAGTTTCTTCTATGAGAGTTCAAATTAATTCTTAACAAGTTGGTCTAAGAATATGAATTTAAGGGACAGGCAGAATAAATACAGATAACTCTAACAAAACCAAACAAACAATAGAGTAGCTGGAAGCAATTTTATTTTCAGAAGTTGACAGATAAAGAAAAATTAATGTGTTTCAAGAATGTTGGGAAAATATGGTGTATAAAGAGAATGAAGCAAAATATCACTTATACAATACTGTTAAATTATATTGTAATACATGGCTTTTGAATGAATCAGACAAAAATGAACACATGCTATAAAAATGAGACTTGAAGCCATCTATGCAGATTGGATTTAAGACAAAAGCAACATGCACATAATTTTACTGAACAGAGGTCCAAGAGGGGCAATATTTGGCCCACCCAGGGATGCCAAAAACTATTACAGAACAACAGCCCCCCAAGGACGGTATATTAATACTATCCAGATCACCTATTGGGCTCATCTGTCCACTGCCAGAGGAAAGATGTCTCTCCATGCCAGAGACTTGTGAAAAGGAAAGAAAAGGTTCATTTAAAGCTATACAGACTTAAAGACGAGCAACCCAATTAAAATATGGGCAAAGGACTTGAACAGACACTTCTCCAAGGAGGACATACAGAGGATCCAGAGACACATGAAGAGATGCTCAATATCACTTGCTATCAGAGAGATGCAAATTAAAACCATAATGAGATACCACTTTACACTGGTGAGAATGGCCATCATAAACAAAGCAACAAACAACAAGTGTTGGAGAGGGTGTGGGGAAAACAGGACTCTGGTCCACTGTTGGTGGGATTGTAGACTGGTACAACCATTATGGAAAACAGTATGGAATTTTCTCAGAAAACTAAAATTAGACTTGCCTTTTGACCCAGCAATTCCACTGCTAGGATTGTATCCTAAGAACCCTAAAACACCAATCCCAAAGAACATATGCACCCCAATGTTCATAGCAGCACAATTTACAATAGCTAAGAGTTGGAAGCAACCTAGGTGCCCGTCAGTAAACGAATGGATCAAAAAACTATGGTACATATACACAATTGAATTTTATGTTGCAGAAAGAAAGAAGGAGCTCCTACCTTTTGCAACATCATGGATGGAACTGGAAAGCATTATCCTGAGTGAAATAAGCCAGGTGTTGAAGGACAAATACCATGTGCTCTCACGTTTAACAGGAAGCTAAACAACAAAACAAACAAGCAAGCAAAATATAACCAAAGACACTGAAATAGAGAACAGGCTGACAGTGACCAGAGGGGAGAGGGGAGGGAATTTCAGGGGAAATAGGGGAGGGATTTAGAGGAACATATATAAAGGATACATGGACAAAAAGTAAGAAGGGTGGAAATGGGAGGGAGGGGGGAGCACAGGGGGTGGGAGGGGATGGGAGTAATAGACAGAAAACTGTACTTGAAAAATAATTGAATAAAAAAATTGGGAAAAAATAAAGCTATACAGACTTAAAGTAGTGACCCAATGTCCCCATTAATATCCAGGTCCTTTAGGATAACCACAGATGCTTAAAGTACTTCCTTCTCCCCTTGCCCTAATTTGGGCTACCGTAACTCAGGAAAAGAAGCACACGTCCATGTTTCAGGCCTCTGGCATTGTCTGTTTGGTCGCCGTCCAAGCAGGATCTTTAATTAATCCAAAGCCATGTGGCACCTTTTCATAGCTTACTGGCAAGAGTTCTTTTACCCTTTTTCCAGGCAAAGTCTCTTCTTTTCTTCACCAGAGCTGTGGAGAGGGTAGGGTCACCACCCTGGCAAAGCTGAGTGGTGATTCTCTCTACCCACAGCGGGGGTCCCCATTCTTGCAAAGCCTCATGGCTCTCCTTCAATGGCTGCCGTGTCTGGGTTTTTAAATCCCTGCACCAATCTTCCTCTGTACCCCATTTCTGACTCCTCCCACAATCAGTTACCCCTGCCAACATTCCTATATTATTTCAAGTTTACTGGGCTGCCATCCTGAGTCTGGACAGGTGTTGCCCCATGTCTTGGAGCCAATCATCTCCAAGCTCTCACGCAGGTGCTATAACTCAGGGGACCAGTCCCCAGTTACCTCTTGGGTGGAAGTCATTTCTGTCCCCCTGTCTCAGAGCATGGTCACAGCTATTTAACATATCTATGCAGCCAGTTAAAGGTTATGGATATGCTGAATGACCATTCCAGAGTTTAGCTGCAAAGCCTTTGCTGTACAAAACAGCTCTCAATGGCCCTGCTCCATTTGTTCCTTCCCCAATTCACACCTGTGGGGGGTGGGAGTGGAGGGGAGGACATCTTAATATTTCCTGGACAACTTGAGTTCTGGACCCCATTCCAAATCTTTTTGGGGGCCCCCTCTTGGCTGCACCCTGTTACAACAGCAGTATTAATATTGATGACATCAGAAAATCTATGGCAGAAAGAAAAGTTAACTTCCATGAAGAAAGAATAAAATGCTCCTCTCATCCAAAATTCATATAAATGCTGGCTGGTGTTTAAAACTTTCACAGGTGAGAAATAAAGACACTAAAAGGATAGTTATTAGGATACTATATACAGAATAATTTGATCAAAGGCAAAAAGATTCAGGTATACGTGGCATCAATTTAGAAAATTAGCACTGACACATTAATCCAATAGAAGTAAATTGTTCACTGTCGCCCTTGATTCCAGCACTAGAGATGTCTGGGTTGTAGGATTATGCAGTGTTAATGCAGGTTTTCTCAGTTACACCACTTCCTTAATAACATTATCTTGGACACAGTCCTTATTCTCTTCAAGGAAATATGGTTTCTTGGATTAGAAAGGGAAGTTGCAAAGTTTCATTTTAACTTCCTCTTTCTATACTCTTGTCCCTAGAGCAATGTTGCCCTCCTTTTAAATTCTGACACCCCTGTCTTAAAATACTCTTTGCTCCTAAATAGCCTTGTCTCCAATTCTATTCTAGTTTATTAAGGTTGGCTTCCTTTTGGTGTTCATTTGATTAAAATGGCATTTTGAATTAACTTATTATAAATAATGCAGTTTCAACCAAGAGTTGGAAAATATGGCCAGAGTTTTTTTTTCTTTCTTTTCTTTCCTAGCACATTGCATTATTTTTTCCTTATGTTGAACTGAAACCTTTGGAGAATCATGTTTTCACTGTCAAGTTTTCCTCAGCCTAACCCACTAGTTTTTTCTTCACTGTACTCTTTATATTATCTGCCTTTTCCCTGAATGCATTTAAGCAATACACAGAATTTAGCCCAGCCCATTTCAAATACTAATGTGCATGAAAGTCACCAGATGTTGTTAAAATTGCAGATTCTGGTTTTGTAGGTCCTGGGTAGGTTAAGAGTTTTAATTTCTAGGAATTCCAGGTGATGCCGATGACTGCACCAACAAAGGCCCATTTTTGGAATAGCAAGGTTTTAACTTCTCAAAGTATGTGCTGGTTTTGCTAGAAAATTGTTACTCGAATAAATCAATGATTAGAAAGATCTATGAAAAATTATTGTGCAGCAAGTGAAGACTATTTATGTCTATACTTTTAGTTTTGCTTTTGTGTTTCTTTGTTGTACTTTGTTTTTTCTTTTTAGTTTAACAATGACAACTCCATTTTCTGGGATACCTGTGTTCTAATAATTTTCATCCCAATGAAATGTGATGTCAAGATAAGTGACAAATCAAATACTGGGTTCTCTATTAACTGTGTTTCCTATTAAATGTAGAGACAATTAGAATTGAAATAAATTGATGATGTTTTCAGTACTCTTTCTCAAATTAGGTATTTTTTTATCATGTGCATCCAAGGTGAACATGGAAGCTGCCATTATTTTGGGGACTGACTGGTATGATCTGAGAATATCATTATTGTCCTTTTATTATTGGTTTGGAGCAGAAATTGTTACAAAACTAAAATCCATTGCTACTTCCTTTTTTGCTCATGTATAAAACAGACAGATCTTGTTCTAATTTATTATTTTGGAGACATATTTATCAATATTAGTGTCTTTCTTTCAAGAGAAAATAAAGTGACAAGGTTTGCAGTAACTGAAAATAATTTTTGTGATTTTGTAATACTCTTAATTGCCAAGAAAAATCAAGTATATATTTATAATCACCATAATTTCTGGACAGTTTTTATTCTGCAAGCACTCTGCTCCAAAATTGGTTCTCTGAAGAATAAGATATAGGGAAGAGTGGGCAGAGAATTTGGATTATATAGCAAATAGGAAGCACTGACTGTAAAGAGATCATTAAAAACATGAAGTTATCATTTGGATAGAGAATGTAAAAGCCAAAAAGATATTGAAAACACCATAAAAATGAAATCTCATGATTTTATGTCTTTTGAAAATAACATTTTATGTAATGTTTTATCCAAAATAAACACCTAATTCAAAAATCTGAACCAATATTTATTGTCAAGATTAGGCATTTTTATAACCTGGGGTGGGGAGGTAGAGAAAGGAAAAAAAAGTTCATACTTTCATGATCCTTCACTGTAGCTGAGGGAAACAGACCTATATTCTTTCACATGGTATTAAGTGCTTTTAAGTGAAAGAAAGCATTTAATGTGTATAGGTCATGCCAAAGTCATGTGTGGAGATGTGCAGGAAATGAGAGGGCAACCATAAAGTCAAAAGTTGAAATGAATTCCTTACAGAGGGAACAGCAAGTGCAAAGCACTGAAGTGAGCTGATGCTTGAGAGGCAACAAAGAAGCTGGTGTGTCTGGAAGTGAGAGCGAGTAGAACAGGGAGGCTCAAAAAAACCAGCCAGAGTGATCATCAGCAAGGGCATTTCATCAGAGAAAGGAAGTTATCCTAATACTAAATCTTCACAGCACTGTATATAAAACCAAAATATAAATAAAAATGCAGAATATGACTAAACTCTAGATTAATTATCTTATAGGAATGACAGAGTTTTAGGCATCAAAATTTGAATAGTAGCAGCTTGCATTATGTTCACTTAATGACCATAGTCCTTTGAAGAATAATATTATTGTCATCGCATAGCTGAAGGAATTACAAAAGTTAACTGGCAGCATGAGACACCACTGAAATACTAGCCATTGTGGTGTGCTTCCTACCACTACCTTCATTAACTGACCCATAAGGATTGCCCAGGCAGGTAGAACAGGAGAAAGGCACCAGTACACTTTCCTCTTAAATTCATAATTCTAAGTCAGAGAAGTTTTGATGAACACATTTCTCTTTCTTTCCTTTCTCCTTCCTCCCTTCCTTCCTTCCTTCCTTCCTTCCCTTTTCCTTCATCCTTCTTTTTTCTTTCCTTCCTCTCTCTTTCTCTTTTCCTCTCTCTCTTTATTAATGATTAATTAATCATTTAAAAGTAATAATAAATTCGAAGAATATTTTCTTCACAGAAATTATGCCTGTATTTTAATATTTTATCATCATACTTTCAGTTCGCAGGCCAGCACTCAATCCACCAAGCCACAGCAGCCAGGGCTATCATCATACTTTCTAACACACTCAACAATAGTCAAATAGTGTCACTAATAATCAGAATTTATTCATCATTTGATATATATTAGAAACTTTTCAAAACATTTTAGGTAAATTTATCATTTGATTGTATATTAAATTACTTAATTTACACACACACATGAAAGTACTCATTTAATCATATGTCATGCATCTCCTTTCTTCATGCTCTATGCCTACATGACTTCAGGCTCTTATAGGTTCTTAGAAAGTTCCAATCTTCTTTCTACCTAAGGGACTTTGTACTTGTTAGTGTTTCTTCTTGAAACAATATATCTTCTGGGTTATTCACAAAGCTTTATTTTTCATTTTAATTTAAGCTACTCAATATCACCTAACCAGAAAACACCCTGCTAATATCTAAAATGAGTCTCTTCCATTATGGTTACTATATATGACATTAACCTATTTCATATGTTATTTTACTGTCCTTTTGATTGTCTAAAATTAATTACTACCTATTGGTCCATATCAGCTAGCTCACTACCCTAGAATAAACATATCTAGAGCACAGGGACAACTCTATATTATAGACAGCAAGGAGATATAATTAAAAACCACAATGATATCACATCATAAGCATTAGTTTGGCTAAAAATAAAAAGATAGATGATATCCAGTATTGGTGAAGAACTAAGGAAAGAGACCTCTTGAATATTGCCTGTGGAAAATTAAAATAATGCAGCTGTTGTAGAATACAGTCTGATTCAGTTCCTCAAAAACCAGTAAGCATAGAATAATCCCATGGTTCATAAATTTTACTTATATATTTATAGCTGAAAGGAATGTGATCCTATATCACAAAAATGTAGGCATTATTCATAACAGATGAAAAGTAAAAATTGACCCAAATGTTCATCAAATGGTAAATGGATAATATGGTATATCCATACAATGATTTGGCAATTTAAAAAAGTATGAATGAATAAAAATTTTTAAATGTTTAAAAATATTGAAACATGTTACAGTCTGGATAGACTTTGAACAAATTAGTGAAAGAAGTCAATTACAAAAATTACTGTATAGTATGATTTTATTCATTTGCAATGTGAAGAATAGGTAAATTCATAATGGGAGGAAGTAGATTAATAGTTGCATAGGGCTGGAGTGGAAATTGACTGTACAAATGGGCAATGGCTGCTAATGAGAAGGGATATTATTTTGGGGGTGATGAAAATATTCTAAAATTGATTGTGGTGATGGTTGCACAACACTATGAATATACTAAAAACCATTGAATTATACACAAAATTGTGGGTTTGTAAGTTACAGTTAAGTGAAGGTATAATAAAAGGGGGGCTCCAGGGGTAAAGAGACTATATTCTTTATTTTTTTCCCAAAGGTTAAACAGCTTTCCCTTTCTCTTTTGTATTTTAGGTTTCCCAAGGACAGGTATCTATACAATGATCTGAAATGTAGTTAGTTGGAAGATTCCTGGTAAAGCATAATTAATAACTTTCTAACAATTTCAAAGTAGTAAATTAAAAATATCCTTTTTTCACATTTTTTAAAGATTTTATTTATTTGTCTTTAGACAGGAAGGGAAGGAGAGAAGGAGAGAAATAGCAATGTATGGTTGCTTCTTGTGAGTCCCCTGCTGGGAACTGCAACTCAGGCATGTGGCCTGACTGGGAATCGAACCGCAATCGTGTGGTTCTCAGGCCCACACTCAATCCACTGAGCTACACCAGCCAGGCCCACATTTTTTATTGTTGTTCTAGTAGTTTTCTCTATTCTCCCTCTTCCACTCCTTCCATCCTAGCCATCCCCACTTCCCACCTTTGATCTGCCTTTTTATAGCAAGACATAAATTATATTGCATCACATCTCTTCATTTCCATGATATCTTTATCTTTATGTGATTATTTATCTAATTTTATCAAGTTATGTAAATATCTCTAAAATTCTATCTTAACAGCATAAATTCTCCTTATCCTACAACAAAATACAACCTTAATGGTGTGTTCTATCTGCAAGTTGGCTTCATTCAACATCTTCAACTGTTTTCAAACATTTGAAGTCAAAGTTTTAAATGCACCTTTTGGAGTGATTTTGCCCCTGATTTTCACAATCCTGTGTATTTTAACAGAAATTTAGCACTGGCTGGTGTAGCTCAGTGGATTGAACGTGGTACTGCAAACCAAGGGATCACAGTTCAATTCCCATTCAGGGCACATACGTGGGTTTCAGGCCAGTTCCCAGCAGGGAATGCCCGAGACGCAACCATACATTAATGTTTCTCTCCCTCTCTCCTTCTCTCCTCCCTTAAAAAAAGATGAATAAATAAAATCTTTGAAAAAAATTTATCCATATGGTTGAAACTCACTTATGCTATGTCATCAAAACATCAAATTTTTAGGGTGATTTGATACCCACGAAGACTACTGAGACTGTTTGATAATCCTTTTGCATATTTAAAAAAAAACAACCTTCTTTCTCAGAAACTTTTGAGTTTCCAAAAGTAAAAAGTTGGAGAGTTCACTTTTTTGGCATGTTTTAAACATGTCTAAATACATTCTCTATTCTCCAAAAGGCAAAGGGACAGCAAGGTGCTGGTGACATGTTTACCATAAGTAAAAATTCTGAAGCTCTTGATGAGACACAGAGAATGTATAATTCAGAGCACATTTTACAGCACTCTTGGGTTTTCATCATAATAAAAAGTTCTAAAAGTATTACTTTGCATTACTGTGGATGCTGTTACTTGTCTAGTTTTATGTTTCCATATGTGAATGCATTACAACTTGCTCAATATTATTAAACATTTTACTGCACTGTATTTGAAAAGTGTGCAGTAATCATTTTAAATTTATTTTTTCACATGGGGAATAAATTTATTTTTCTACATGAGGTAAAAGAAAATTACCATGCATTTTATATTTCATTGCTTCCATTAAAATCCTTTTTCCACTCAGTAATATTCATAATAGGTAAAAAATAGTGCTAGTATTATAAAACAAAAAGGAGAGGTTAGTTTAAAAACGCTGTATTTTAAAGTCTTTCTGTATTTTTAAATCACAGTTAAATCACTTGTACTCTTGATTAAATATATATGTACATATATATGTATATACACATACACATATGATGCATTAAAATATCCTTCATCATCTCAAATTTTCTTCCTTTCCTCATTTTTCCAAAATGAAATACTTAATCCTGTATTTACTTTCTCTGGTCCATGTGGATTGGTTACCACTATCTCATCCTAAGTGTCCATTTGGAGATCAATTTTTCTTTTAAGAAGGTTACTTGATCTGACACTTAATAGCTTGATATTATACAATTTTTTCTATGTAGAGAGGTATGGAGAATTCTGGGTAATATAGAAATATTTTCTGAAATGTCTTCTCAAATCCTTTCTCCTTAAATAGCACCTAGAATCTGTAGAAATTCTGAATGTATATTTATCTTTGTATAATTTAAATTCCACTTGCAAAAATGCATTTTTAGGTAAAGTCTATGTTGCATGTTGAAATAGATTAGTCATGTTGAATCAAATTGAAATCAATCTAATTTTTATGTAGTGTTTTCTTTGAAGTGATATTAGAGATACACTTTCCATAGAAAAACACCTCTCCTACTCAAAAATTATCAGAAAGCTCAACATGCATACCAGTTAACGTTTGCCCTTAAACTATGTATGACTAGAAACATCACAATTGTTTCTCAAAAATACATAGAAATATTATATTGTAAGTAGCAACTGCTGCTCTGTGGTATTATAAAATAATGATTACTTCAATACAAAAAGTTGGATCCTTTAAATATGTTTAATATTGTTAAATATTAAAATATGTGTTTTATAATTAATGTGATAAAGCTATAATCATAGAAATACATACAGTTTCAAAGCTGGCAATATTTTTACTTATCATAATTCACCAAATATCTTCTTCATGTCTTAGAAGGAAGAAACAAGTCTACAGTCATTAAATTAAGTTCCTATGATATATTAGTAGGGTTTTATAAAAACAACCATTTTTAATTATTTAATTACTTAAGTGCAGTTTTTCATCATCCCATAGTAATGTCATATATGTACATTTTACCTTGAAGAGCATGAAATTTGTCATAATAACAAAGTGATTTGAAATTGACTATCTGGCTTATTTTGGGTCATTTTATTTTCCAGAGCAGAGTTTACAGTGTGAATCCTAAATTTAATTGCTCAGGTTTAAAAAAAAATTACAGGGGATGTGGTCTTTTAGGATGTATCTTTCGGTGTGCTTGTTATTGAAGTTTAACAGTTAATGTTGTTTCTGAATTTCTTTCTATCAAAGAAAAACAACAAGTGTTGGAGAGGCTGTGGACAAAAGGGAACCCTAGTGCAGTGTTGGTGGGATTGCAAACTGGTACAACCACTATGGAAAACAGTATGGAATTTTCTAAGAAAACTAAAAATGAATGTGCCTTTTGACCCAGCAATTCCACTCTTAGGAGTATATCTTAAGAATCCTAAAACACCAATCCAAAAGAACCTATGCACCCCAATGTTCATAGCAGCACAATTTACAATAGCCAAGAGCTGGAAGCAACCTAGGTGCCCATCAGTAAATTAATGATCCAAAAACTATGCTACATTTTACAAAATGGAATTCTATGCAGCAGAAAAAAAGAAGGGGCTCCTACCATTTGCAACAGCGTGGATGGAACTGGAAAGAAGCATTATGCTGAGTGAAATAAGCCAGACATTGAAAGACAAATACCAGATTATTTCACCTTTAACAGGAACCTAAAACACAAAACAAACAAGCAAGTAAAATATAACCAAAGACACTGACATAGAGAACAGGCTGACAGTGACTAGAGGGGTGAAGGGAGGGAATTTCAGGGGAAAAGAGAAAGGGTTTACAGGAACAAGTATAAAGGACAAATGGACAAAAACTAAGCAGGGTGGAAATGGAAGGGAAGTTTGGAAGGCTGAGGAGGTGCACTGGGATGGGAGTAAAAGACAGAAAACTGTACTTGAACAACAATTAAAATTATTATTTTTTAAATCTTAAAAAAAAGAACTCCAGGCTGTTTTGTTCTTATTTGGTTGAGACATTTTTTTTGTAAACCCTTCACTATATTCTATATTTGGTAAAATATATATATTTGTAAACTAAGAATTTCTGTCATTGTTGTTGAAAGTAATGCTTTAACCTTATGTATATCCACTCTATAGTCTTTCTGACAAGTTAGCCTCCATCATTTGCCATGGACCAGAGGACATGAGCCCTATAGGCAACACCAGCCCCATGGAATAGTAGTGAGTCAGCCCAGATGATTGTGCTATTCACTCAGCTTTTATTAATTCAAGTTTAATCCATATCAACAATAACCCAATAAACATAACAATCACTCAAAAACAATCACCAATAATATCACACAAGAGAATTGGGAGGTAACAAGCTTGAGTCCCAAGAGTCCAGATTAGGTCTGCCAGGCAACTGGTCAGTGTCTTGAAAGGTAGAGTCTATGAAAGCTTCAGAGCCAAGTGGAGCAGGTTGGATCAGAGCAGGTGGAGTGTCTCTCTGCCATCTCAGCTCCTCTAGCTGTCTCACCTGTCAATTCAAAGGTTTTTTGCTTTATATTCTGGTATAATGCAATGTTGCACCAGCCTTTGATTAACACATGTAATTTTGTGCCACCTCAATAAGCACATGTTGATTATATCACTTTACTGCACATGTCCTGAGAAGGTGGTCTATGTTGCTCTACTGAGCATCCTCTGAGAGGGTGATGTTACCCTTCAGATCAGCACATGTTATCTACCAGGCTGTACTCTGCATACTCAAGGGTTTGTATCATCCCTTTGAGTCATTGCTCTACTGCACATACCCTAAACACAGCTTCTTATTTGACAGGACTGACACCATTTGAGTTCAGTCTGGCTCTGCACAAAGTTAAAGAATTTTACATGGATCCTAGTTGGTAGAAATTTTATAACAAAGAGAAAGAATTCATTTTTAAGCTGAATTAATTTCTTTAAACATAAAGACTAATACAGCAATTGCTGTGCAGGCACACAGAGTTTGAAAAAATAACCTAAAATTATTTGAGCTTCAAGAAGTTTTCAGAAAACATTATGCCCAATCCACTGTGGTTGAAAATCTCTCTCTGTCTTGTAATTTACTGATTGAATGCATTTATGATTATATTGCAAGTGATGAAGTTCACACTTACTACTGAAGCCACTCAACAGTTATTTAGGAAGCCTTAATTTTAAACCTGCCATTTCACTAATTTATTTGGACTCCAATGTGTGTAATGAACAAATGATGTTACTTGCTCTAACTAAATAAATACAATTGAAAATGAAAATTTGGTTTTATTTCAAGTGTTACTTAGAATTACTTAAATAATATGTCATTATATAACTACATACATATTTATAAAGTATTAAACATTTTGTTACAGTGTTTTTCTTAGGTCCAATACTGAATCAAAAAACATGTTCGCTTTAAGTTTATTATGGAATATTTGGGACAAATTAAAATAATAAGAGTAACATCTTTATTTCACAACAACCATTTATGTCTATAATTCAGACCCTACTTAAGGACAAATTATTAAACTACTTTCTAAAAATATGCTTTTCTATTCCGATAAATGTGTCTCTTGCAGCCTTGCTTGCACAAGCGGATCTATATTTTCTTTTCTTTTTTATTTTTTTAATTATTGTTCAAGTACAGCTTTCTGTCTTTTACTCCCATCCCCACCCACCCCCCAGAGGTGCCCCCCACCTCTCTCCCATTTCCACCACCCCCTTGTTGTTGTCCATGTGTCCTTTATACTAGTTCTTGTAAATCCTTCCCCTTTCCCCCTGAAATTCCCTCCCCTCTACCCTCTGGTCCCTGTCAGCCTGTTCTCAATTTCAGTGTCGTTGTTTTTATTTTGCTTACTTGTTTGTTGTTTAGCTTCCTGTTAAAGGTGAGAGCATATGGTATTTGTCTTTCAATGTCTGGCTTATTTTACTCAGCATAATGCTTTCCAGTTTCATCCATGCTTTTGCAAAGGGTAGGAGCTCCTTCTCTTTTTCTGCTGCATAGAATTCCATTGTGTATATGTACCATAGTTTTTTGATTCATTCATTTACTGACGGGCACCTAGTTTGCTTCCAGCTCTTGGCTATTGTAAATTGTGCTGCTATGAACATTGGGGTGCATAGGTTCTTATGGATTGGTGTTTCAGGATTCTTAGGATATAATCCCAGCAGTGGAATTACTCAGTCCAAAGGCAGGTCCATTTTTAGTTTTCTGAGAAAATCGCATACTGTTTTCCACAGTGGTTGTATCAGTCTGCAATCCCATCAACAATGGATTACAGTCCCCTCTTCCCCACAACCTCTCCAACACTTGTTTATTGCTCTGTTTATGATGGCCATTCTGACCAGTGTAAAGTGGTATCTCATTGTGGTTTTAATTTGCATCTCTCTGACAGCATATTTTCTGCAAGCTATTTGAAATTTTGCAAGCCATCTGCAGCTGAATGACTAGTGAAGTACAGGAATATGTGTCCTACATTTGGTCCCCATTGGCCATTTATTTGTGTTTTATAATTTTTATTATAATAACAATCTTCTAATTGGCTGTTATGTGGCATTTGTGGGTTAAACATTAGGCTCAAAATTTCATTTAATTTTAATTGCACAATAACTTTCAGATTTATAACTGAGATTAATTTTGGGTATCAGTATTGTCCTGAGTTTGTGCTGCATAGTGGTATTGAAACTGGAAGTTAGGCTCCAATTTTAACTGAACTCATTGCTGCATGACAACTAAATAACTATGTATTATTAAACTCATTGACTCTAATGAGTCAATAATAGATGTAATAGTCACCTCAGAACCAGATGGCATAGGGTAAAAAGTTCCCATGGATACCATTTTTTCATCTTAAGTATCTGATGAATATGTTAATTTCCTGTGTTGTCGCAATTGTTGAACTTTTCTTACCAGCTGGCCAGCTATTCTACACTGCAGGGGCCATTGGGTGCTCTTTGTAGCTTAAGTATCAGCTTTATATTCTTAGAGAAAGTGATAGTAAAAAAAGCCTTTCCAAACTTTAATACAATGTCATAACTGCATAATTATATAAACTTATTTTATTCAATGAAATAAATTAGGAAATCTCTCAAAAGGATCAATCATATATAATCAATTTGAAAGTTAAGAAGAGCCTTCCTAAATACCAAAATGTCAATTGCACAGGCATATTATTTATTTGTTTTTTCTTAATTATTTATGTGTCCTTTGCACATCCTTTATGTGTCCATTTTCTTTAACACATACATACACACATATATAGAATACAACTGGAGGCTAATTGGTAAAGTGACAATTACATACACTGTGTGGAGGAAAGTATTTCATTAGTAGTTTTCATGTCTTCAGTCTGTTTTATGAAGAATGCTTATGGTTGTTGTTTTCATATGCTTAATATATTTTTTAAAATAAGATTCAAATATGTTCCCTTTGAGTAATATCTGAAAGCTCATTCTCAGGTTAATGTTGAACTGCTGCCTTGGCAATGAAGGAAATATTTTCAAGAGTTTCATATTATTATGTTCTTGAACAAGAAAATGAATACTCACCTTGTCAAGTTAATATTCAATATTACATCAAAACAAAATTCTCATTTCTTATGATAAAACTTTAGGGCCTACAAATGTCATAAACCCATTGTCAAGAATTTATAGCATATTGAATATTATGTAGTTACAATGAGAACAATCTATTAAGCTCCCTTCAGATTACCTCTGTCTCTGGAGTTTAGGCCATTTTAATACTCAAAGTTTTAGTTGTGGCTAAGCTCTATGCGATCTAGGACACTTCCCACTTGTGCTGGATTTCATGGCAGGATAACAACAGCTGCTACAGTGCCCACTTAAGAAAGGACATCTTTGGGGATTTTGTGTGTGCAAAGATGACTTCATACTAGTCGCTATTCTCTTTGTTGGTAAATAGTACCTTTATTCTCTTAGTTATGGTAGATTAGAGATGTTTTTTTTCTAGTGGATAGAAATAGACTATTCTTAATAATTTACAATTTCACATTTGGTTCTAGAGAATAAAAATCTAGCTCTTGGCAATTGTAGAATAGATTATTTAGAAGTGTTATCCTACTGAAAAAAGATGAGAAGCATTTGGTAATCTTTTTTAGTCTAAAGGAATATTTTAAGAAGCTTCCCAGATCCAATATAACTGAATTGATTTGGAGAATTTAATTCTCCAGGAGAAACTGGTGATCCTAGAGGATAATGTAGAGACTTTGAGAAGACCAGTAGAGTTAAAACAGTCATCTGGTGTTGTGAGAGAAAGTACATAAAAACCAAGGCAATCTGACAAAACGACCTAAATTTAGTCTGGGATACCAAAGAAGCTCTACTACAAAATAAGGGGGACAAGGTACAGAGCAGCCCTAGTGGTGAACGAGACCTGCTATCGCTGAAATAACACTGAATTGCCTTTATCCCTAGAATCCTGACAGAGAAAAGAAATATTTTGAAAATATATAGGAAAATAAAGTATTTTCTTTTTCAATAAATACTTTTTGATTTTTTAATTGACAATGTACTCGACAAGGCAAAGGGGCAAAAACAAATTTTTAAGCACAAAAAAGCAAGTAAAATGCTTATATTTTAAACAACTTGTTTAATCTTTTCAACAAATAAAATTAAGAATTTTCTTTTTTAAAATTTATTTATTTACTTTTACAGGGGAAGGGGAGAGGGAGAGAAACATCAATGTATGGTTGCCTTTTGTGTGTCCCCTGCTCAGAGTTGGCCTGCAGGGAATCGGCCTGCAACCCAGGCATGTGCCCTGACTGGGAATTGAACCGCGATCCTCTGGTTCGCAGAAGAATTTTCATACATAACTAGAACTACATAAAAAGAAAATGATAGTTGAATCTAAAAAGCAGAATGAATAGACAAACAGAATACACAGACTCATAGATGCAGAGAACATTTTGATGGTTGCCAGTTGGGATGGGATATGTGTAAAACGGATGAGAGGATTATGAAGTACAAGTTGATTTTTACAGAATAATCGTGAGGATGTCAATAAAGTACAGCATGGGGAGTGTAGTCAATAATATTCTAATAACTGTATAGTGTCAGATGGGTATGTGATTTATTGGGATGATCAGTTAGCAAGCTGTATGATATTTAAGCACTGAGGTATATACTTGAAAATAATAAAATATTGTAGGTCAACTGTAACTAAAATTTAAAAAAATATTTTAATAAAGAACTGAAAGAAAAATATATAGTGGAATAGTAAAATATATGCAATTAATAATATAATAAATGCAAGTAGCATTGGAATAGACACAGTTAAAGAGAGGATGAGAAAACTGGAATATCTGACAAATACACCTCCCCCAAAATAACAGATAGACTAAAACATAAAAAAGTATAAAGAGATTCTAGAGACATAGAAATACAATAAGCAAGTTTAATTGCACAAAAATTGAGTTATTTAATGCAAAAAATAAAAAGCATATTTCAAAAATAATAGAGAAGTTTTAAAACTAGTGAGTCCTGTTAAGACACTAGTTTAAAAGCTTTACAATCTCCTAGAAGAACTCAAACACACAAATACATAGAGAATGAATCATAGCAAAACTGATAAAAAGCAAAGATTATGACACGTTCTTTATTTTAAATTATTTTATTGTTGTTTAATTACCCTTGTCTGCATGTCTCTCCCACCACTCCACTACACCTCAGCCAAACCCAACTCCCTCCCTTGCTTCCACCCTCCCACTTGGTTTTGTCGATGTGTCCTTTATAGGAGTTCCTGAAAATTGTAACCACCATTAACTCCCCCCACCCCCAGTTACTGTTAGATTGTTCTTAATTTCAATGTTTCTGGTTATATTTTGTTTGCTTTATTTTTTTTTTTGATGATCATATAACACTTACAGTTGTGAACATATGGTATTTGTCCCTCACCACCTGGCTTATTTCACTTAGCATAATGATCTCCAGTTCCATTCATGCTGTCAAAAAGGGTAGGAGCTCCATCTTTCTCTCTGCTGTATAGTATTCCATTGTTTAAATGTATCATCGTTTTTTGATCCACTCATTTACTGATGGGCACTTAAGTTGCTTCCAGCACTTGGCTATTGTAAATTGTACTGCTATGAACATTGGAGTGCATAGGTTCTTTTGGATTGGTGTTTCAGGGTGCTTAGGGTATAATCCCAGCAGTGGAATTGCTGGGTTAAAAGAAAGCTTAATTTTTAGTGTTCTGAGGAAATCCCATACTGTTCTGCACAGTGGTTGCACCAGTCTGCATTCCCTCCAACAGTGCAGAAGTGTTCCCTGTTCTCCACATCCTCTCCAACACTTGCTTGTTGCTTTGTTTACGATGACCATGCTGACCAGTGTGAAGTGGTATCTCACTGTGGTTTCAATTTGCATCTCTCTGATGGGTAGTGATGCTGAGCATATTTTCATATGTCTCTAGGCACTTTATATGTCCTCCTTGGAGAATTATCTGTTCAAGTCATTTGCCCATTTTTTAATTGGGTTTTTGTCTTCCTGGAGTGGAATCATGTAAGTTCTTTATATATTTTGTATATCAAACTTTTGTCTGAGGTATCTTTGGCAAATACATTTTTTCATATAGTTGGTTTTCTTTTCATTTTAATGCTGTTTTCTTTAGCTGTGCATAAGCTTTCTATTTTGATGATGTCCCATTTATTTATTATTTCCTTTATGACTCTTGCTCTAGGAGACATATCAGTGAAGACATTGCTGCATGGAATGTCTGAGATTTTCCTGCCAATATTTTCCTCTAGGACTTTTATGGGTTCATGACTTATGTGTAAGTTTTTTACTTACCTTGAATTTATTTTTGCGTATGTTTTAAGTTGATGACTGAGTTTCTTTTTCTTTTTTTTTTTTGCATGTAGCTGTCCACATCTCTCAACACCATATGCTGAAGAGGCAATTTTTACTCCATTTTATTATCCTCCCCACTTTGTTAAATATTAATTGACCATAGAGTCGTGGTTTTTTTCTGGTCTCTCTGTTCTGTTGCATTGATCCATGTATCTGTTCTTGTGACATTATCAGGCTGTTTTGATTACAGTAACTTTGTAATACATATTGATGTCAGCTACTGTGATTCCTCCTACTTTGTTCTTCTTTCTCTAAATTGCTGCAGCAATTTGGGGTCATTTATGGTTCCATATAAATTTCTGAAATGTTTTTCTATATCTATGAAATATATCATGGGCATTTTAGTAGGGATTGCATCAAATCTATAAATTGCTTTGGGTAGTATGGACATTTTGATGAGGTTAATTCTTCCAATCTATGAACATAGTACGTACTTCCATTTGTTTATGTCTCCCTTAATTTCTTTCTTCAATGTTGTGTAGTTTTCTGCATACAGGTCTTTTACCTCCTTGGTTAGGTCTATTCCTAGGCATTTTATTTTTCTTGTTGCTATATCAAGTGGATTTTTTTTCCTGAATTCTGTTTCTGATATTTTATTGTTGGTGTACCAAAATGCCTTTAATTTTTTTAATATTGACTTTGTATCCTGCCGTTTTGCCCAATTCACTTATTAGGTCAAATAGTTTTTAGTGGATCCAATTGAATATTCTATGTACACTATCATGTCACCTGGACAGTTTTACTTCCTTCTTTTCAATTTGGGTGCCTTTTATTTCTTTTTCTTGTTTGATTGCTGTGGCTAGGACTTCCAATACTATATTGAATAGGAGTGGTGAAAGCAGGCATCCTTGTCTATTTCCTCATCTTAGTAGGAAAGCTCCAAGTTTTTGTCCATCGAGTATGATGTTGGATGTCTGTCATATATGGCCTTATTTTGTTGTGGAATGCTCCCTCTATTCTCACTCTGCTAAGTGTTTTTATCATAAATAAATGCTCTACCTTATCAAATGCTTTTTCCACATCTATTTTTATGATCATGTGATTTTTATATTTGCTTTTGTTTATGTGATGTATTATATTTACTGATTTGTGAATATTGTACCATCTTTGCATCTCTGAGATAAATTCCACTTGATCATGGTGTATGATCTTTTTAACATATTGCTGGATGCTGTTTGCCAATATTTTGTTGAGGATTTTAGCATCTGTGTTCATCAGTGATGTTGCCCTGAAGTTTTGCTTCTTTGTTATGTCTTTATCTGGTTTGGGGATTAGGATGATTCTGGCTTCATAAAGAGAGTTTGGGAGTCTTTCATATTCTTGAAATGTTCGAAATAATCTGTGAAGGATAGGGGTTAGCTCATCTTTGCATGCTTCGTAAAATTCTCCTGTGAAACCATCTGGTCCAAGGCTTTTGTATGTGGGGAGCTTTTTGATTATTACTTCAATTTTATCAGCTGTTATTGGTCTCTTCAGGTTTTCCCCTTCTCCTTCTTTCAGTTTTGAAAGATTAGATTCCTCTAGAAATTTATCCATTTCACCTAGGTTTTCAAATTTCTTGGCATACAGTTCTTCATAGTAATTTCTTAAAATCCTTTGTATTTCTGTGGTATCAGGTCTGTGTAATCTCTCCGCTTTCGTTCCTGATTGTGTTTATTTGGATCCTCTCTCTTTTCTTCTTGATGAGCTTGCTTAAAGGCTTGTGGATTTTTTAATCTTTATAGAGAATCAGCTCCTGGATCCAATGATCCATAGAATTGTGCTTTTAGTCTTCATGTCATTTAATTCTGCTCTGACCATGTTTGTTTCCTTCCTCCTACTTGCTCCTGGCTGTCTTTGTTGTTGTTCCTTGAGTTCTTGTAGGCATAAGGTTAGGTTGTTTATTTGAAATGCTTCTATCTTCTTTAGATAGGCTTGTATATCTATGAACTTCCCTCCCAGCAGTGCCTTCATTGCACCTCATAAGGATTGTTTTGAGTTCATTTTCATTTGTTTACAGAAACTTTTTGATTCCTTCCTTAATCTCATTCTTGACCCATGATTGTTTAATAGCATTCTATTCAATCCATGAGTTTGAGTATTTTGAGGTGTTTTTTTTTACCCTTGAGGCTGTTTTCTAGTTTCAGTTTCTTGTGGTCAGGAAAAATTCTTGATAGGATTTCAATTTTCTTGTATTTGTTGAGATTTGTTTTGTGTCCTATTATTTGGTGGATTATGACACAGTTCTTAAAAACATCCATAAAAATTAAAGCATCTGATATCCATGAGAACACAGTAACACCATGATTGGATTTCTAAATTAAATCAAAGAAAGTCACAAAATACTACTTTCAAGCCTTCCAAAAAAAACAAAAAGAGAAAAGATTACCAATCTAGAATTCCATGCCTATTTAAAATATACGTTAAAGTTGGGAATATAAGACAGAAACCTGTACTTGAACAAGAATTAAATAAAAAAATTATATTAAAAAACAAAAAAAACAAAAAATATACGTTAAAAATATCTGTATAAACAAAAACTAAGAAAAGTAATTACCAGCAGAACTGTACAAAAAGACTATACAAAAAAATTAATGACCTAGTATGGAAACTCAAATACAAAATAAGGAAGAGAACAAAATGTAAACATAGAAATATATGATGGGGAACCCCCAATAAACAGGATATCTACTGGAGGTCAGGACCCTTGTAGTATAGGCTTACTCCACTAAATGAGTGTTCTAGGTACCCATCTGTTTCAGTGTGCCAGCAGACATTTTTGTGAGGGGCTACATTTGCCATCAGTGAATTTTTTAAAAGATTTTTTCAGTGTATTTGCCCATTCCATGATGGGTGACTTACAAGTGCACCTGCCCACATGGCGCTGAGTGTTCAGAAATTTTTGACCAAAAAATTCATGATCCTGTGCACTCCCCTCCATATTCACCCAATCTTATCCCAAGTAACATTTTTTGTTTTTTACTCCATATAAAAAAAAAGTCCTTAAAGGGAAACATTTTATCAATGTGGAACAGGCAAAACAAAACAAAATAAAAACAACAGAAGCACTAAAATACATCAAAATTGACAAGTTAAAAAATTGTTTTGAGCAATGGATAACTGTTTCAGGTAGTGGAAGAATGTCTTGATAGAAGTATTATGTCAAATGGAGAGTACTTTGAAGGTGATAGAAGTTGAAACATGTAAGAGTAGACTCACAGCGAATTAGAAAATAAAAGATGTTGTTTTCTTTTTTTGAAAAGAGTATCAACTGGATGGCTATACTATAGCCCTGGATAGTGTAGCTCAGTGGATTGACTGTGGGCTGTGAACCAAAGTGTTGCCAGCTCCATTCCCAGTCAGGGTACGTGTGGGTTGCGGGCCATGTCCCTAGTAGTGGCCATGTGAGAGGCAACCACACATTGATGTTTCTCTCTCTCTTTCTCCCTCTCTTCCCCTCTCTTTAAAAATAAATAAATAAAATATTTAAAATAAAGATTGTCAACAACTGGAGATATTCTTCAAAAACAACTGGAATTACTGTTTCAAGAGAAAGCACAAATACCCCAAATTATAAATAGAAAATGAGACATCATTGTAAATTCTATAATTATTTAAAAACAATGATATAATATTGTGACAAACTTTAAAGAAATATGAAAATTTACATAAAATGAGCCAATTCCTAGAAAAATAATTTGTATCAATTTTAGTTTCTCCTTTGGATAAACATACAAAAGTAGAGGATGTCTTTATTTTAGTAAATCATACAGAAATATTTAGTGATAATGGTGTTTAGTGATAAAGTGATAAGTGCTAGTGAATAACAGTTCTCCTATTTACTCTGAAATGAATTAGGAAAAATGTGAGTATGTGTATATTGTACATGTTTAGCTAAAAAAGTGTATCAAAGTTTAAAAAATCAATATCAAATATGTTGCAGTTGGAAAACTTATCACTGATAATGGGTATGCAAATTGATTTGACAACCAAGAACAATAACCATAGTGCTAAACATGTACTGATACTGAGAATATTCATAACATGAGCAAGTAATTTCATAATAAATTCAACACCCAATTGAATCATATACAAGTAAGCCAAAAGGCATCTCTTCCTGGGAATATTAACTGTATGTAATAGCCGAAGACTTACTTGAAACAACTTAAAGTTCATTAAGAGCAGAATAGTCAGTACTATATTCATAAAATGAGATTATATGGCAGTGAAAGGAAATAAACTCTTGCTACATAAAATGACATGCATGCAAAGGTGCAAGTCCAAGTGGTCACTTACTTTATTATCCCGTTTATATGAATTTGAAAAACAGACCAATCCAATCTATATTGATAGAAGCTTGGAGAGTATAAGCTTTCATAATTAAGGATCAGTAGTGATCTGGTGTCAGAAGGGAGTTTTTAGGATGTCTGTGATGTTTCGTTACTTAACTTGACATTGTATATGTTTAATTGTATTCAGTTTAAAATAGTAGAGTTTACAATCCTGTGTACTTTGCTATAGTATCATTCTTAAATAGAAAATCTTTGAATATAGAAAAAAAGCATGCAGATAATTGGTATTAGACTTCAGTGCTATTTAATTGTAATTGACCCTCTGGATTTTAACTTATCTGACAGCTGACTTTATCTCTAAAAAATTTAGTCTCAATGCTTGTTTGCCTGTAGGAGAAAGTCAAGGCTCCTTCATTATAATCCTATCCCCTGACTCTTAGTGATTTGTATTCAAAACCAAGAACCAAAACCATGAGTCTGATTAGACCAAGCTATCTAAGAATCGATTATTCAAAGGTAATATGTTCTCTATGTCTTTGGACTTATCTTCCTTCAAAGAGCCCTACTGTTTAATATTCTAATCATCCCATAATGTAAAGAGACTCAGCAAAATTGCTATACTTCTCTTTGGACATTTTCTTTGTCTTTCTTGCTAAGAGGCAGCAAGACACTAAAATACAGTAGATCATTTATTTTATCTTTAGGCTTCAATGGCTCTCTGCCCCCATACACATTCCCTTTCTACAGCTTCCTAAATTAGTCTAAAATTTGCATATGATCTTAGAGATATTTTAACTATTTTGGTTCAAATCAATGTAGTCCTCATTATCTCATTAAAAATATTCCAGGTATAGCCCTGGCTGGTATAGCTCAGTGGATTGCGCATGGGCCTGTGAACCACACAATTGCGGTTTGATTCCGTCAGGGCACATGCCTGGGTTGCAGGCCAGTTCCCAGCAGGGGACTCACGAGAAGCAACCATACATTGATATTTCTCTCCTTCTCCCCTTCCCTTCCCCTTTAAAGATAAATAAATAAAATCTTTAAAAAATATTCCAGGTATATTTGGGGTTTGAAATTGAAAACTGAAGTTGTAATTTTGTGTACCTTGGATATTCCACACTAGAGGGACTTGTGGAGGAGAAAACGTCATAGCAAAGGCCAGAATACAGATAGTCCTGCATAGCACCCTAGTATTTTAGTAAGACTAACCTGCAGTTATTTTCTCTTACTTATGCAAGACTGAAGTATGCTAGGTCAGTTGGAAGAGCAGTCTACTGCCACAGAAAAGCAAATTACAGGTTTTTCTAATTCTAGATATGAAAAAAAATTATCTTTTATAACTTTGGATAGAGTTTCTTGCCAATACTTCGGTTGACTAAAAATCACTCCTCTAAAAGTGTTTATAGATATTTGAAATCTAACCCCTTACATGTAATGAGCTCTAAAATCTAACACTTAAGTTCTAATAATCTGTAAAGACAATATCCCCTTCACTTATGAATTCATTTTTAATGAGCAACTACATTTTCTCCATCCCAAAATAAGCACTTTACAAATGACTGAATTGACAGTCCATGATCCCTGAATAGTATCTTCTTTTTAATGTTCTCCTTCTAGCCAACATTGCTGGCATAAGAATGTATGAACTCTACAGAGCAGTCAATGTGACAGAATGTGTGTGTTTTTTTCTTTTTGAGAACTTATGCTTATTCATGTATTTGGTATTATACTCAGAATCATTCTATGCTCTATGTATGACAACCTGGACAGATGTTCATGTAAAATACAATGTTCTATAGCCCTCAACACTTCACTGTTTTGGTTGCCTATAAAATATAATATGTAGATGTTTTCAAAGTGATTTAAAATTTTTTTTCAACAGCTCTGGCTAGTGTGGCTCAGTAGATTGAATGCTGGTCTGTGAACCAAATGTTGACACTTTGAATCCCAGTCAGGGCACATGCCTGGGTTTTAGGCCAAGTTCCCAGCAGGGCACAGAAAGAGGCAACCACACATTAATGTATCTCTCATTCTCTTCCTCCCTCCCTTCCCTCTGTCTAAAAATAAATAAATGAAATCTTTAAAATATTCTTCAACACTTATAGTTAATAAAAATAACAAAGTAACATTAAAAAGATACATTTAAATAAAGGGAACTGTCTTAGACACATAAAATAATTTTTTGTCCTATCAGGGTCATATCAAGAGATCCCAGTTTAAAAAAAATAAAAACTATCACTTTGGAATGAAAGTAAATTGTGAAGAAAGAAAAGTAGAAAATGAAAAAATACAAAAAATAAAAAAAGATTTATATGGTAATACACAATGTGTAGAAAATGCTTACTTTTATTGTTGTTCATGTACAGTTGTCACCATTTGCACCCTATCATGCCCCCAACCCCACTCATCCCTGCCTCCCACCTTTGAACTGAACCCCTTTGGCTTTGTCCATGTGTCCTTCATACATGTTTCTTGATGGCCCTTCCCCTATAATCCCTTATTATTCCTCTCCCCCCTTCTCTCTGGTTACTGTCAGCATGTTATTTATTTAAATGTCTCTGGTTGTATTCTACATCCTTGTTTGTTTTGTTGATTAGGTTCCACACATAGGTGAGATCATATAGTATTTCTCTTTCACTACTTGGCTCATTTCACTTAGCATAATGCTTTCCAATTCCATCCATGCTTTTGTGAGGGGTAGGGGCTCCTTTTTTTCTTTCTGCTGCATAGTATTTCATTGTGTAAAAGTACCACAGTTTTTTATCCAAGTGATGTTGGGAGATCTGGACAGCTACATATAAGAAAATGAAACTCGACTACTAACTCACACAATATACAAAAATAAATTCAAGGTGGATAAAAGACTTAAATATAAGTCATTGACACCATAAAAGTCCTAGAGGAGAATATAGGCAGGAAAATCTCAGATGTTCCATGAAGCAAAATTTTCACTGATATATCCCTCAGAGCAAAGGACATAAAGAAAAGAATAAACAAATGGGATCTCATCAAAATACAAAGCTCTGCAGGGCTAAAGAAAATTATTATTTCTCTAGAATCATTACCACAGAATTAGTTTGGGGAATAGATGGGAAAAATAGGTGAAAATAAAATTGTGATTTTTGCTTTTCTTTATTAGAGGTTTAAATGCCATCTAAGAAAGAGAAATAAATAGTAGCCTGAATGAAGTTGTATTACAAGCTCTTGTCTATAATATAAATAATAATTTAAAAATAAGTGTACTAACTTTCCATCAACTTAAAACTTGTAATTCTTTTATAGCTAAGCATTTATCCAAGGCAGGAGACTCTATGAAGAAAATGCCTGGAACAGTAATTGGTTATTTTACACTTATCGTCATAAAAATTAAGAAGATAATAATTAATGAAGGTTAAGATAAAAATAAAAAACGATACTCATACTGCGTAGATTTTTTTTTTTTGCAGGAAAAAGTCTACCCTGTTCAATGAAGAACTACCAAAGAAAACATTCCGAGTTGGGAATGCCTTAAGGCACAGGTGGCAAAAACAATGCCCGAGGGTCAAATCCAGCCCTCTACTTTGTTTTATCCAGTCTGGCACTTTGTTTCTGCCCAACAGCACCAAGCTCCTTACCCCTAGTTAAGGAGTAGTTACATTTATACAGTCCTAAAATTATATGTGGCCCTTTGAAGTCAACTGTGAGGCTGATGTGGTCACTGGTAAAAATGAGTTTGACATCCTGCTTAGGAATTTAATTCTTACTGTCATAAACAATACATGTACACAAGACTTTAAAATATCAACTATACATACGTGGTTGGGTGGCTCAGTTGGTTAGAATATCATTCCAAACATCAAAAGTTTGGACGTTTGACTCCCAGTCAAGCACATACCTAAGTTGCAGGTTTCATACCTGATCAGGGTGCATATAGGACACAACTGATCGATGTTTCTCTCTCAATCAATGTTTCTCTCTCTCTCTCTCTCCTGTCTTCCTCTATCTCTCTATAATCAATAACTGCAACTATTCACAGATATAGGTATATATTAAACACTTCTCTAAATAATTTAAATATTAGTTTTAAAAGGTGTGTAAGTAAAGCCCTGAAAAAAAATTTATATTGACAAAGGTTCTTAAAGAAAGGGAGTGATAACAATTTGGTAGAAAAAGAAAAATATGTTTTAGATGTAGCATGTAATACATAAATGTTCAGTGGAGATAAATTATAAGCTATTGGTCAGAAGTGGAAGTAAGGTTTGCTTCCCTGTTTTGCCAGATGTAACTCCCCTTTATTTGGGAAAATTGACTTGTAGATTCAAGTTTAAGAGTACTCATATTATTCAGTATTTTCTTACTGTTGGTTACCTTAGTTTAGGGTCGACCATTTATAGAATAATGAATTAAATCCTGATGTCATCTATATAAGAAAAATTATTATCTAGAGGAATTCGTTCCAAAGTAGATTATTAGATTACGAGGAGAATGGTGGAGAGTGTGGGTCCCAAAACAGCCAGATAAGTTTTCAGATTTTGACACTTTGAATCAGTAGCTATTGTTTTTAAGAAAATTTGATAAACTCCTCTTTGCCTCAGTTTCATCACCATCTATGAAGGCCATCTATGGTCATCACCATCTATGATGTCAGTGGGGTTGGGGCATGGGTAGGGATTTATAAGGGTGTAAAATTTAGAAAATTCTAGGCAATCCTCCAGAGGTGTTATTTTAACTAAATTGCTTGCCATTTTTCATGCTTACATAGATCATAAGGAAGTACTCGCCAACCTCTATATTACTGGTTTAATTGGATGCTCATAAATTCTAGTGTATAGGACAAGGATCTGAGAATCAAAATCATCCTTCCCTGAATACAAGGAAACAGTTCTAAAATACTATACTTTCCACACAACTTACTTTCTGATATTAGCATGACTTTACTGTTCCCACAAATTCTTGCCCTGGCAATTAATTACCTTGATTGTTTATTATATGAACTACCATAAACTATTTAGTAGAATGCAGTTTGTACCCAAGGTTTCTTTGAACCTCATTCCACAAAAAAGCTCACTTGTGTCCTTACCCAACATTTCCCTGCTGTCCCTACCAAAGAACTGCACTCAGTAGATGTAAAAGATGTAACTGGGGAATGTGGAGCATAAAATGTTTAAGATTGTGAACTCTTTGTTTGAGAGGTAGGTATTCATGTAGCCTTATGATAGCATACATAATTTTCCAATTTTAACATATTTTGGATAAAATGTTATGGATTTAGAGGTTTGTAAGGATTCTTCAACAGTGTATCCACAGTCAGATCTCTTTTTACGATGAGGGGCAATTTTATATAAAATCATTTTCTAGACTTCAGAAAAATACAAGTTTGTGTTATTAGCCAAATAAATAAGATAATTATGTATGATGTGGGGATGTTCAGGTGGCTTTAGAACTTTTCAGGCAGACCATGCTTTTATTTTTTTTAAGATTTTATTTATTTATCTTTAGAGGGGAAGGGAAGGAGAGAGGGAGAGAAACATCAATGCATGGCTGCCTCCCATGTGTCCCCTGCTGGGAACCGGGAACTGGCCTGCAACCCAGACATGTGCCATTGATTGGGAATCGAACCTCGATCATGTGGTTCACAGGCCCACGCTCAATCCACTGAGCTACACCAGCCAGGGCAGGAAGACCATGCTTTTAAAACTGTAAATAAAATTCAGTGAATAGATGATGATGGCACAAGAAGTCTATCATGGGACGCAGTCCAGTGTCCTGCACCTCATGTGTCTGTAGGATGCTGACACCAGCAAAACTTCAAAGCTGCCTAGAGGGAAATTTTGGTTTGGAATGATTCTCTTCTTCACACATGAATCTCCACTTTAAAACCAAAACTTTCACACAGGAAACCAAACATTTATATTCTATATTTTTTATTCCTCTCATTGGATTTTGAGGCAGCATTACCTCAGTTTCTGTCAATTTATATAGTACATTAAATGTTGTAAATTACCATAAAGTGAAATAACACATCACAGGATGATGTCGGAATCATAAATCATAACTATTTCCTGCTGCAAACAGATGTTCTTATTTTTAGACCCATGTCAAGATTAATTTTCTTCTTCCAGATTGTTGACCCAAACTTTAAATTTTCTTGTTATCAAAATGAACTATTATTTTTATGCTGTCTTTTATAAGCCAAGCAAAATGAGTTGCTCAGGCATTCAAGGTAAATCAAAATGCATACTTCACTCTTCCACAGCTGACTTCAAATACATCAGAATTTAAACCGACAAAGATGAAACTGTAGTAGTTTTAAATAATAATCTTATTTGACACCATTGACTCAAGATGATATTTTAAGTTCTGTCGAAAGATCAATGTATATGATTTAAACAATGATGGTTTTGCCAGAAGCATCACAGTTTACATCCATAAAATTTGGCTTGTTTGAGGATGGTTTGTCATTAATTAGAATAGGAAGCACTAGAGCATCTGAAGTGTGTTGATGTTTAATTCTGAGATTTATTAGCATTTTTTCTCACCACTTCTACCCATGAACCCTTATAAAATCAGAGTTTCATTTATGTGACTCAGTGGGGAGGGCAGTAATTGGCATATCTACAAATAGAAAATATTTTGTGCCTCCAGGCAAGGGTTGGGTAGATGAAGATGTATTTTCAACATGTCAAAGGTATTTGTTTAGCAATCCAACCAAGGAAAAGCAGAAATCATCAGATATCCTGATGGAAAATCAGGGAAAAATCAAAGGAACAACTAAGGAAGGAAAATGTGTTCAAAGCTTGTAACACCATATAATATACAAATTTCACTTATAAGAGACCAATCATCTGCTGAAAAATAATCTATATGTATATAACATAGAATTTAATTGGAGGGATATTTTTGGTGGTTTCCATGTTAATGAGTATGATATTATGTGTAGTAAATTTGAAATATTTAATTTATAACATAATCTAAGCACAGAAAATGATGTTTAAACCATTGTTCAGAAATCAACCCAATAACTCAATGTTTTTGTGTTTGGAGTAATTACTCTGAAATAATTTAAATTGAAGTTTAACAAGTAAAACTATAAAAAGCATATCTAAAATTTCAAATATATTGTCAGAAACTTCAGTTTTAGTTGAAAGCCAAGTTACAAAATCTTAGAAAGCATTTTGTGAAAATCAGTTTTCTCCTTTTTTTATTTTTAAGAATAGGTTTCTCCTTTCTATCTCTATACACTTTTACTTTCCTCCTTTCTTTCTCCCCTAATTTTTCTTTGTCTTCCCAATTCCCTAGTTTTTCTTTCCCTATTTTCCTTTATGCAAGATGCTCTGTTAACATGCTTTCCAAATATCAGAGGTAAAGCCTAAACTACCTTTCTTCACCTATTCACTGAAATAAGGAAGGAAACATTTCAAGGATAATTGTTGAAATTTATAAATTGAGCAAGCAAGACCGAATACTTCTAAGTGGGATTGGGAAAATCTATGCGTCAGATGTACATTCAAGGTTTGTGAGCAGAGAACTATATTGTACACTTTAGGTACTAATGAAACAAAGAAAAACTTTTTTAATTTCAAAATTTTTAATCATTATTAGCATGGTTATTAGCAATAGTTTCTCATATAACCTATTATTTCTCAAAGAATAATTCCTGAAGATAATATTTAAGTCATAGCAAAATAGAATATCTTAGAAACAGTTAAAGGGCATTGTTCAATTTAACTTACATACTATATGAAAAGCTTAAGCTTAAGCTTAAGCTTAATAAGCTTATTAAGCTTATTAAGCTTATTAAGCTTAAGCTTAATATCTTAAGGTATTTATTGATGGAAATTCAACAGAAGAATAGATCAAGAGGCTGTTTGGATAATTTTCATTGACACTGAAAGTTATTTCAAAGAAAATTTTGAGAACAAATTTGACTCATCTTGAAAAAAAAGCCTGTTTACTTATTAAATGCTTCTTAAGTTATTATCTCTTTCAACTTANTTAGAAACAGTTAAAGGGCATTGTTCAATTTAACTTACATACTATATGAAAAGCTATTATCTTAAGGTATTTATTGATAGAAATTCAACAGAAGAATAGATCAAGAGGCTGTTTGGATAATTTTCATTGACACTGAAAGTTATTTCAAAGAAAATTTTGAGAACAAATTTGACTCATCTTGAAAAAAAAGCCTGTTTACTTATTAAATGCTTCTTAAGTTATTATCTCTTTCAACTTACCATATATACGAAAATGCCTGGGAATAGCTCAGCACATCAGTCACTGAGGGGAATTGATGATAACCCACTTCAATGTAACTAAATTTCAACCATGAAGTACATATAATATTGTGATTCTATGTTATGTTTTGTATAGAGGGTGAAATTTAAAAATAAATAAATAAATACAAATATTTTATTTATTTTGAAGAAATTTCATACTTCTTATTTTTCTTGGGCACTGCAAGTGTAAATGTGTCAATTTTACAACAAGCAACTCAGAAATTAATTAAAATAATGGTGAATTAAAAAATAAAAAATGTTGTTTTCCTGTTTTGTCTTATTTACATGAAACTCATCAAGAACAGTCATCTTCAGTTTCTCAAAGATAAAATTAAGTATATACTTAATTTGAATCAAGAAATTATGTCCAAGAGTGAGTGCCAAAAATTCTTTTGTATTATATGAATATTAACAAGAATAAAACATTGTTAAAAACTATAAACAGAGCATCACCAGTTAGGAAGAGTCTTCAGTTTTCAGCTACAGACTCCTTAGTTTCTAAAATTGGCAATATGGTCACAAAGAGATTCCTCATAGAAAAACACATAATGGACTTCCGCCAAGATGGAGGCATAGGTGGAAACGCTGTGCCTTCTCCCACAACCAAGTTTGCATACAACAAAGGTTTGGAGAAATAGGACACACCCAAAGACCAGAAAACGGAATTATACAGAAGTCCGACACCTATGAACAGTTCAACGGGGATGGTAAGAGAGGTGGAGCCAGCAGCGGAGCTGGGTCGGGCCTGAAAGATATCCCGACCTAGGCACGCAGGCAGCCCGGGGAGCTGGGCCGGAAAGATCTCCTGACCTAGGCACGCAGACAGCCCGGAACCAGTCGGGGTGCGGGGCAGACTGACCAAGGTCGCACATTCGCGCACAGTGAGTTGGACCATGCAGGCCCCAGGGGGCGAACCCAGTAGTGGAGGGCAGACGGCGGTGGCACACTTGCGTGCAGTGGAACGAAACACGTGGGCCTGGTGAGGGTGGTGGCTGCGGTGCCGGTGGGGGCCGTGGTGGCAGGCGGCAGGGGGAAGCCATTGTTCCTCTTTGACCCCGCCCCCACATACGTCACAACCCAGTGACTTAGTTGCCCTGCTCTAGTGAACACTTTAGGGCTCCAATCCTGCTAAGAACAGGCACGAACAGCCCAAAAGATGGCGCAAGAAGAACTCAAAGTCCCAGAGCCAATAACTCTAAGCGACCGAGAAATTGCCAGCCTCTCAGAAGCACAATTCAAGACACTATTTATCAGGATGCTCACAGAACTGGTAGATTATAGTCACAAATTAGAGGAACATATGAAGGCTAAACTAATTGAAATGAAGGGAGATGTCCAGGAAACCAATAGCGATGGAAAGGAAACTGGGACTCAAATCAATGGAATGGACCAGAAGGAAGAACAAAACATCCAACCAGAAAGGAATGAAGAAATGAGAATTCAAAAAAATGAGGAGAGGCTTAGGAACCTCCAGGACATCTTTAAACGTTCCAACATCCGGATTATAGGGGTACCAGAAGGGGGAAAGAAACAGCCACGAGTGGAAAACGTATTTGAACAAATAATAAAGGAGAACTTCCCCAGTCTGGCAAAGGAAATAGACTTCCAGGAAATCCAGGAAGCTCAGAGAGTGCCAAAGAAGTTGGACCCAAGAAGGAACACACCAAGGCACATCATAATTACATTAGCCAAGACCAAAATGAAGGAGAGAATCCTAGAAGCAGCAAGGGATAAGGGGACAGTCACCTACAAAGGAGTACCCATCAGACTGTCAGCGGATTTCTCAAAAGAGACCTTACAGGCAAGAAGGGGCTGGAAAGAAGTATTCCAAGTCATGAAATCCAAAGACCTACAGCCAAGATTGCTTTATCCAGCAAAACTTTCATTTAGAATGGAAGGACAGATAAAGTGCTTCTCAGATAAGGTCAAGTTCAAGGAGTTCATCATCACCAAGCCCTTATTATATGAAATGCTAAAGGGACTTATATAAGAAAAAGAAGATGAAAAATATTAACAGTGAAAGGACAGCAAGCACACAGTTATTAACAACCACACCTAAAACCAAAGCAAACCAAGAGGACAGCTAGATCAGGAGTGGAACCATAGAAATGAAGAACACATGGAGGGTTAGAAACAGGGGGGTGGGAGGGGGAGAAGAGGGGAGAAGGCACAGAAAATAGCATAGATGGTAGGCAGAAAATGGATGGGGGGAGGGCTACAATAGTGGGGGAAATATAGAATCTAAAGAACTTGAGATACGTGGTTATAAACTAAGGGGGGGAGAATGGTAGGGGAGGGAGTGTGTGGGTGGAGGGGAATGAAGGGGGGAATAGAACAACTGTAATGGTATAATCAATAAAATATATTTAAAAAAAGAACAAACAAACAAAAAACTGGGACAGAATGTAAACTTGCTTTTTAAAAAGCAAATTACTGAGAATTTGTTATAGAGTGGTATGAAACCTTTTGTGCTTGTGATAACGTGAAGATTCCAGGACCAATGGTGTAAATGGTTGGGGGGGGGGATTTGAAAAAATATGACGTGTTAATATCTATTAAGCAGAAATTGTTACAAAAAAGAAAAACACATAGTTTAGGGACTGTTTAAATAAAAAACATGTTTATCAGGTAGTTATTGATATGATTTTTGTCATATAATTTAGTTGGGTAGACAAAAATAGCCAACAAAAAGCACAGCACAACAAATAAGTATGTGTTATGAAATGCTGGGTGGTACAGCACCCATTACAAAATTTAGATGCTCCTGGTAGAGGGGAAGAAAATTAGAGGGGTGTGGAAGATGTGAGACTTAGACCGTCTATCAAAACATAGATGGACCTGGTGAAGAAAAACAAAATGTAAAAAGACAAGGCTTAAGGAAATTTAGCTGACCAATGTGTGAGAGGATGTTAGGCACTAATGTCTTGTTAAAGTGAGAAATAACTAGCTCATGGAAAATTTAACTATATTTTTACAAATGTATAGGTAACTTTAAAAATATTATAAAATTAGTAGAGTGGTTTTTATCCTCATTCTAAATGGCTATTAAGTAGTTTAAATCTTCACTGTACTGGTTGATGAGAACAACAGTATCATGCTCTCAGCCAGTATGTGAACAATTGATAGCTGTCCATTCCAAACCTAGAAATGGAGGAATATATATAAAGACTCATGATCTTGAATCACCTTAGGTTACTAGTAAATGCTTAAAATATAAATTATATTTAAATAGCCAATTTCGAATTGGCTAATTTTTTTCTTTCTTACTTTTCAAGTACATTTCACGTCTCAGAGTTAGGTCACTATAAAACTATTCTGAACATGAATTACAAATACAGAAGTTATTTCTTGGAAAAAAGTCATTTTTAAGGTGCTTTAATTAGCAACTATAGGAAAAAATGGATTTTTCTTAAAGACCATTTTCATTTTGAAAAAATTATCCTTTGATTTTAGCTTCCACAGCCCGGGAGTTCTTAGAAAATGTGTTTATTCAAAATAACAGTGACCAATTCACTAGCTACTGGATTGTGCTCAGTCCTAGATATTTTCTTTTCATCTTCTTAATATTATATGTTACTAATATAATAGTCATGATGTAAATTTACCGATTGTTTAAAATCAATGAGGGTATTTTGAATTGAGAAGGTGATATTTTAATCTTTTGT
The DNA here is from genome assembly GCF_014824575.4 of Sturnira hondurensis. Classification (NCBI taxonomy): domain Eukaryota; kingdom Metazoa; phylum Chordata; class Mammalia; order Chiroptera; family Phyllostomidae; genus Sturnira; species Sturnira hondurensis. Next base: position 5,717,757 of record NW_028090025.1, on the reverse strand, counting down.
TAAGGCAATATAAAGAATATAATTATATAATTTATTAGTTTAGATTCCTTTTAATGAATTGCTATTCTTATTTTTTCCTGAAATTTCTGTACTGTGTGTTTACAAACAATCTGCATGCTTCCATCAACAATTATAATAGGATAATATCATCCCTATTTGTTTTTTCCCTTTTACATATAGCCTAAATGTCTCCAGTTCTCATCATAGTATATAAAAAAATATTGTTATGTTAACATCAGCACATAGTTTTCTTTACTTCATTAACACTGTGCTTCTGTATCTGGGTTAATCCCTCCCTTAACTCCCAGTTATGTCTGGGAGACAGCAGGTGTCTTGTGACCAGTTTGTCCTCCATTTCTCTCATTGTTGTAAATATGTGGCGTACCAATGATGCTACACTCAGTTCTCATTATGATGTAGGTGTATGTTGACAATGTAAACCACAGGGCAAGTACTTGTTTTCAGCACTATGATTCACTGTGACCTTGTGCTCCCAAGTCCTTTTATGTCATCTTTAGCATAATTAATGTCATCCTAGTTCCTCTTCAATAAAAGCTAAATAATAATATAGTAGATAAGTACAATGACCCTCACAGGACTAGATACAATGATCTTGTCCTTACACACAGATAAATACACGCACTTAGTCCTTTCTTAACACCAGACATTGTCATAATATCATTTACTGTCTTACTAATTTTTCTTTTTTTTTTTTTTAAGATCTGAGCCTTTACACAAGGAAAGGATTTTGTAACAGTGGAAGTAATAAGCCTCAAAAAATAAAGACTAATTTAAACTGTTTAGAATCATACATTCAATTTACTGAACTAAAAAATATAGAGGTGGAAGCACTTTCTGGACATGAATTCACTTTTACTAGCTTTTGAAACATTAGTTAAATTCGTCAAATAGAAAATGTTTCTTCATACTTGAATAAAATTATCTTCTGTGCCAATTGTGTGGCCTATATACCTCACACATTCTTTGTCCTCTGTTATGAATTCATCTAATGCAATCTAAGCGGGCATAATAACCTACTTGTCTGTTCTGACAATATTGAACTTTGAAAACAAGCTTGACATCACTTAGAACCCACTAAGTCTGCTATCATAGAACAATGTATTCTTCATCTTATATTTTATTATGTTCATTTAAGAATTATTTATTGATCATCAATTATAGTTGAGTCACTACTCCACTTCAGTTCCACTATATCCAGGCTCTTCATATATAACATAGGGAGAGTAGAGACATTTATTCATCAATTATTCATTCATTCTACAAATATTTACTAAATAATCATTTTTAGCCAGACACATTGTAAGTTTTCAGAATGATTATATGCACTTATACTTTTTGATAACAGAAAGAAAAATCATAAGAAGAAAAATCCTGGGGGACAGTGAAGAAACAGTATTAGAAGTAACTTAAAGACTAGTTCCATAAATATAAGACTGTTTTTTAGACCTGATTCACTCATGAGTTCTCAATAATAAAGTGGATGGATCGGGCAGATATAACCAGTATCCTCATTTTACAGGTAAACAAACTAAGATTTAGTTATTTTTTGTAAATTTCCCCCAAACTAGTATAGAGGTGGAACTTAGATTTGAACCAAGGGTTTTCTGACTGTAGAGAAGTCTATCTCAACTAATAAATATATGAATGACTGACTAAAATAAATGGTTGTAAAATGGATATATCGATAAAAAATTAATCCATACTTTTAGCAAAACATATTCTAGAACAGAAGTTGATAACTTTGATTTCTGAAAAAGACCAGTAATTATTTTCAGCATTGTGACCTATACTGTATTCTTGATAATTAACACTGTGGTGACTATTCAACTCTGTCTTTGTAACAGGAAAACAGGCATACAAATCAGAGAATAAATGAGTGTAGTTGTATTTCAATAAAAACAATTTACTTACAAAAACAGGTGTCTGCCAAAACATTTAGAAAATGCCTGGTCAGGTAAAGAATAGAGGTAAGAATAGACTGTGAAACATTCTATATGACACTGGTTGCCATGGGAGCCCAGAGTAGGTACCTGTAAACTGGAAAACTCTCCCATTTTCAGAACTTCCTTTAAAAGGTAAAAAAGTCCCTATTGACTTAAAATATATGATTCTGTACTTTTGCTCCAAAATTTGGGGAACAATATGATTGTGTACATATCTGGCACTCAGTCAAGCTAATGAAGATTATTTAATATTTAGTATTTCCTATCTTGTCAAATTTAAAGTACTTCAAATTGAAAATATTTCTACATTAGTTCAGCCTAATGTTGAACAAACTTCATTTTCTATAGTGAATATACATAATACATAATACGCCACATCAAGGAATTTGGGATAACTCAATCTACATTGAAACTACATAACAGTTTACTATGGTTCAGTATTTGACAGTATACTGATATTTAGTTCATGAGAGGGCAAGTGCACTAATATAAACTTGCAGCCTTTGGGGATGGGAGCCTTAACAACAACAACACAAAAGAGCACTTACCCTATATGAAGCACTCACCTTTGAGGCCCATCGGTTATAAATAGCACAGTTGCTAGTTTAGTAGCTGGCCAGCAGCCAGAAGAGAGAGGAAAACAGATTGAGGTGAGCCACAGGGAAATGATCAAGGTGGGCAGAAGGCTATTCAACATGAAAGAGTCAAAGAAACAAAAACGAGGGCATTTAAATGATGGAAGCAGAGGGAAATTTTTATGAGGTAACTATTATATTAGTGTTCTCTACAATTCCTATGTCTTTTCAACTGTGGAACCACCTTTCATACCTTTTTGAGAAAACAGGAAAAAATAAAGAAAGAAGATATGGCACAAATAATAATCATATAACATGTTTTGGCATAAATTACACCTTCTGTTTTTTTGAATAGTAGCTGGGGGATGTAGAAGGGCAGAAAGGAAAGAGACAATGCTGGATACTGGAGGCATAGGAAATGCTTAGTCAGTACGTATGCGTTGCTGAATTTATGAGACATCTTTAAAAATTAAGCCTTCCCCACATGTAAAAGTGGCAATTCTAACAGTCATACTAGTGTAATGCAATACATAACTGTTCTTCTTGACAACTACTGTATTAATTGGCTTTCTTTTTTAAATTTATTTCTTGTTCAAGTACAGTTTTCTGTCTTATATTCTCAGCCCTGCCCACTCCCCCAGTGCTCCCCATCTCCCTCCCATTTCCACCCCGACCTTAGTTATTGTCCATGTGTCCTTTATACTTGTTCACGTGAATCCTTCCCCTCTTCCCCTGTGATTTAATTGGCTTTCTATTTTATCAAAATGAAAGCAAAAGTTAATTTTTAAAGATGTCCTATAAATTCAGCAACATATGTGTACTAAGCATTTCCTATGCCCAAGTATCCATCATTATCTGTTTTCTTTCTGCTCTTCTACATCCCCAGCTACCATTCAGAAAACAAAAGGTACAATTTATTGCCAAACATGTTATATGATTACTATTTGTTTCATATCTTACTTTCTCTATTTCTTCCTGTTTTCTTAATAGGTATCCCTGACACACCAATTCAAAAGAACCTATGAACCCTAATGTTCATAGCAGCACAATTCACAATAGCCAAGTGCCGGAAGCAACGTACATGCCCATCAGTAAATAAATGGATCAAAAAACTATGGTACATTTACAAGATGGAGTACTATGCAGCAGAGAGAAAGGAGCTCCTACTCTTTGTGACAGTGTGGATAGAACTGGAGAGAATTATGCTAAGTGAAATAAGCCAGGCAATGTAAGACAAATACCATATAATCTCACCTATAAGTGGAACCTAATCAACAAAACAAACAAGCAAGCAAAATAGAACCAGAGGCACTGACATTAAAAACAAACTGACAGTAACCAGAGGGGAGGTGGAAGGGATAATGAAGGAAAGGGGAAGGGTTTTAAGGAACATCTATAAAGGACACATAGACAAAACCATAGTGGGGTAGGATCAAAGGTGGGAGGAAGGGATGGCTGGAGTGAAGAAAGTGTTGGGGCAAAAATGGAGAAAAAATAAGATGCAAAAAGAAAGCAAAAGTAGTTCCATTATTTTTTTTAAGGAATGGATTTTTAAAAAGATTTTAGTTATTTATTTTTAGAGGGTAAGGAAAGGAGAGAGGGAGAGAAATTTCAATGTACTGTTGCATCTTATGCATCCCCTGCTGGGAACTGGCCTGCAACCCAGGCATGTGCCCTGACTGGGAATTGAACCACGATCCTTGGCTTGCAGGCCAACACTCAATCCACTGAGCTACACCAGCAAGGGCTAGTTCCATTATTCTTGAGGGGACAAATACATTTAGGCTTCTCTTTGATGTCCTTTAATAGTTTAATTTGTCCAATGAGCAAAAAGTTACTGAGCAAAAAACATTTGACTTGTCATATGAATAAATAGAAATCAACTTATTGTGGATATAATTTATATAATATCTCACCCCAAATTAAATATTTTGTGATCAATTATTTAGTGTCTTTTGTTGTGTATAAGATACAGTAATAGATGCTCTGGAGGTACGTAAGAAATCTGAATACACCCTTTGGAGAGTTTATGATGCAGTGAATTAGGATTTTTCTACATTCAAAGAATACAAAGTGATCAAATAGACAGCATAATTGATATTGTGCTCCATTTGTGTATTGTATTCTTTGCCTTCGAATGTCAGAATTCACACAATTTCAAAGAGAATGTTAGCAACTTAGATAATATTGCTAGTTTGTAGATAATTTAAAAAAATAAGCCAGGTGGCAAAAGACAAATATCATATGATCTCACCTATAAGTGGAACTTAATCAACAAAACAAACAAATGAGCAAAATAGAACCAGACACTTGGAAATGAAGAACAAACTGACAGTGACCAGAAGGGGGAGGGGGACAGAATAATGGGGGGAAAGACGGGGAAGGGGCAAGGAAAAGAACAAGAATAGAGGACTTATGGGCAAGGACATGGGGGAGTGACTGACTGACTATGAGAGTGAAGGGGGCAGGGTAGGGGAGAGCAGTGAAACAAAAGGTCAGACAACTGTAACTGAACAACAATAACATTTTAAAAAATTATAGTGCTTTGATTTTTAAGTGAAAATAGTTTCACTTAAAACTTAGAAGAATGGCACTTAATTAGTTAATGCTACTTAGACACTTACTAGTACTATCCAGAGATTTCCTGAACAATAACAATTAATTTACTTGGAAATGCTTTGTTTTTCTGCTATGTGGTAAAACTGAGGCATTCTTTTGAATAATTAAAGATAATGCACGGTGTTTTATATACAAAATAATTTTTATTTCTGAAGCATTTTCCAATATATTGTGTAATCTCTAATTAGTATGAAAATCTCACTCTAAAATTTAGAAATAAAGTGATAATATTAACAGATCTATCTATATTTGTAGAGTAAACTGTTGAGAGAGAAAATGTTTCATTGAACATTTTCTAATTTTTATTGTAGGCATTTTCTACCAACAATTAAACCTATTTTTGACTTCTGGCCAAGATGGAAGCATAGGTAATACACTGTGCCTCCTTGCACAACCAAAATTTAGAATAACAAAAATTTAGAAACAAAAAACCAGAACTGACAGCAAACTGAACTGTACAGAAGTTCAACAACCATTCATCCAGACCAGTAAGAGGGGTAGAGTTGGCAGCCAGTGGAAAGGGGTTGCAGCAGGAAAGAGCTGTGGCTGGTGGACCCTGGGCATGGGGTGGCAATGAGCCATCCCAGTGAGGCACGCAAGGCAACTGGTTGACCTCAGTCATACATTTGCATGCAGGTAAACCAAGAGAAAACAGGCAGTGAGACAGGCTGCACAACCCAGGGCCCCAGAGCCTGTAAATAAAGCCTCAAAACACCAATTAAAAACACCTGTGGGGGTTAAGGTGCCAGGAGAGACTCACAGAGGAGATTGTTGGAGAGACCCATGGGGTCCTAAAATGTCCACAAGCCCACTCACCTGGGAACCAGCACCAGAAGGGCCCAATTTGCTTGTGGGGAGCGGCAGAAGGGACTGAAATTCCAGAGACAGCGGACCAAGTACCATTGTTTCCTCTCTGACCTCGCCCCCACATATAGAGTCAAAACCCAGCAACAAGGGTTGCCAAGCCCTGGTGAACACTTAAGGTTCCGCCTCTTATTACATAACAGGTACAACCAGACCCCCCCAAAAAAAGCTCAAATGGAAGAATAGATCAAAGCCCCAGAGCCAATACATCTAAGCGACCAAGAGATAGCCAACCTATCAGATGCACAGTTCAAAGCACTGGTGATAAAGATGCTCACAGAATTGGTTGATTTGAGTCACAAATTAGATGGAAAAATGAAGGCTACACTAAGTTAAATGAAGGGAAATGCACAGGGAACCAATAGTGATGGAAAGAAAACTGGGACTCAAATCAATGGAGTGGACCAGAAGGAAAAAAGAAATAACCAATCAGAAAAGAAGAAACAAGAACTCAAAAAAATGAGGAGAGGCTTAGGAACTTCCAGGACATCTTTGAACATTCCAACATCTGAATTATAGGGGTACCAGAAGGGAAAAAGGAAGAGCAACAAGTGGAAAACTTATTTGAACAAATAATAAAGGAGAACTTCCTCAATCTGGCAAAGGAAATAGACTTCCAGGAAGTCCAAAAAGCTCAGAGAGTTCCAAAGAAGTTGGATCAGAGGAGGAACACACCAAGGCACATCATAATTACATTAGCCAAGATTAAAATGAAGGAGAGAATTCTAGAAGCAGCCAGAGATAAGGAGACAGTCACCTACAAAGGAGTTCCCATCAGACTGTCAGCTGATTTCTCAAAAGAGACCTTACAGGCAAGAAGGGGCTGGAAAGAAGTATTCCAAGTCATGAAAGGCAAGGACCTATATCCAAGATTACTCTACCCAGCAAAGCTTTCATTTAGAATGGAAGAGAAGATAAAGTGCTTCCCAGATAAGGTCAAGTTAAAGGAGTGCATCATCACCAAGCCCTCATTATATGAAATGTTAAAGGGACTTATGTAAGAAAAAGAAGATAAAAATAAGAACAGTGAAAGAACAACAAATGCATAGTTGTTAACAACCACACCTAAAACAAAAGCAAACTAAGCGAACAGCTACATCAGGAAAGGAGCCACAGAAAAGGAGACCACATGGACGGTTAGCAACAGAGGAATGGGCGGAGAGAGGGGGTAAAAAGGTATAGAGAATAAGTAGCATACACAGTAGGTAGAAAATAGGGGGAGGGCAAGAATAGTATAGGAAATGTAGAAGCTAAAGAACTTATGACACATGGACATGAACTAAAGGGGGGGATGTGGGTGGGAGGGTGTGTGCAAGGTGGAGGGGAATGAAGAAGGGAAATACAACAACTGCAGTGGCATAATCAATAAAATATATTAAAAAGAAGTACAAAAATTAAAAAATAAAATTTATACAAATCATTCAGTTAAAATTTACCTTTATATAACATTGTGCTAAGTGAAACAATCCAAGAGGTGAAAAAGAAATGCCATATGATCTCACCTATGAGTGGAATCTAATCAACAAAACAAACAGGCAGACAAAATACAAACAGAGACATTGAAATAAAGAACAACTTGATAGTAATCATAAAGGAGGTGGGAGAAGAATATTAGGGGACATTGGTTGGGGAAGCACCAAGGAATATGTATGAAGGACACATGGACAAAGCCAATGGGGGTGGGTTCAAGGGAGAAAGTTGGGAATGGGTGAGGTGGGGGTGGTGCATAGTGGGGTGAAAATTGAGACAATTGTATTTGAACAACAATAAAAAATTATCCATACATAAAATAAGTAATTAAAACATTTTACACAATAAACAATTTAATATGTATTTTAATTATGAATTTTCTAAATTGTTCAGAAATTGAATATACAAAAGACTACTCTAATTTTCAAGAAAGATAGTCATACATTGAGTTGCATTTATATGCCTACCTAACATTTATGTGTAATAGTAGAAAGGACTATAATTACACAGGATTTTAATTAATACATATTTCAAGAAAATATATGATAATGCTTTTTATACTCTTTGAGTATTTTATTTTTATGAATGTTATTCTATATATATGTTTAAAATCTTATGTAAAATATATTATATTATTTTACATACCTTAAAAAGGAATACAAAAATGAGCATACCAATTGGCTACAGTTGAGCACAATGTAGTGATAAAATAAAATTTTCAAAAATAAAGCAGGATAACATGAACTATGAATGTGTGAATATTTTTATCTTAAAACTAGTGCAGCTCAAGTCAGAGTACAACACATAAGTATGGGTAAGAACAAGAAACAAAGGTATTTTGTTATATTTATACTCAGTATATTTTATTGTTAGTATTAATTTGTTGTTATAATGTTAACTTAAACTTGGCTGAAAAAAGTAACAGCACTACTACAAGTAAATGATGTTGCTGCCAATTAGTAGTATAAAGTGGTGAATGTTTGGGAAATGAAATGTATTTCCTGGTTTCAACATTTCTGGCACATGCAGCAGACAGGTTTGGGGATTTGGACTAGGAAACCTAAGTGTGAAACAAATGTGGCAAGGATAGAAAGAGATTCACTACTTGCCAGGTGTTTTCCAATAGAAGCAAAGGATTGTCATTGTAAAAAGACAATTAAGGACACATTTTGAATAAAGCACTCAGACTCATCTGGGAGCAATGTACAGTCAGGAAATGTGAGCTTGGTGTGGAGGAAAAGGACATGGCATATTTTTTCCAATAAAATGTGTGCAACCTTTATTAAGCAAAGGAAAACCTTATTCATGTAAACTGTGCAACAACTGAACCAATTTGAGGACTCATTATGGAATTTTTTTTCATTATGGAATTTTGGAGGGAAGAATGGTTATGCAACATTCTCCTTAATTGATGCAACAAATATTCTAGGATGGATGGGAGAAGAGGAAGAAATGAGGGGGATTTCATGAAGAAATTAGAAGGAACAAAAAATGATTTTAGACTGAAGTGAGAGGAAAAAAACAAGGGGAACATCCATTACACAGGAAGGAGATAAAGTGTGAAAGAAGGGTAGCAGGGCTGAGGTGGATCTTGCTGAGAAAAGAAGACGGTGACATTTCGGAGGACATAATTTTGTCTACAGTCCTCACATTAAGGAGGAAAGGAGGGGGAATAATTAAAGTGAATGAATAGATCATGAATAGCAGGATCATAAGAAGTTGTTTTCCCCAACAGGTGAAATAGAAGAGAAGATAAAACAGAAAGAAACACAGAGTGAAGGGTAGGAGGGAATAAGTGTAACACAAAACCACAAAAGTTAAAGTTCAAAAGAGTACTTGAAGAGATAATGACATAAATACAAGGAAATAATAATATAGTCTATTGGAGGAGTTATCAGAAAATGTAATCCATCCAAAATGTGCGATAGAAAAAAAAGAGTATGAGGAGGGGTGAGGGAGGAGGAGGAGAAATGCAATAACAGTTTGGGGAAACAGGTGTGTTGTGTTTTGCTTTAGGTGTTCTGGGCCACATTTTCCTTACATGTTATGTGAGCAGATGGGACTTCAGGATGGCTGACATCTCCCTGTCCTCTAGCCTTCTGGGGTTTTGCCCTTTCATTTTGGCAATGTGAGATAGCAAACATAGAGAAGGTCAAAGACACTGCTAGTGAGTCTACAAAAGGACATAGTCAAGCAGCTTAGAGAGTATTTCAGTTATAAGCATAAGGATTCGGGTAGAAATGGAAGCAATCTTTTTAGTCCTAAAGTTTGAGACTCTTCCCAGGGAAAACTAAGTAATTGTATTTATTTGTACAGGAATTGCATATATCATATAGTATGGCTCTTAAAAATTAGGAATCTTCATGGAAACTTTTATGATTTGAGGAAATTTTACCTGTCTTTTAAAAAAATCAAGTAAGTGTGAATCTAAGCAAAACATAGCGATAATGTTAAGTACTCTAAACGTAGCCTGTTAGTGTGCATCATATATTATATAGCGATACACATACTAATTGTCTCAAATAGAATTACAGTAAGTTGAAGTACACAAAATAATTGATAGGGTGTATAGAAAATAAGAATTATAAATATAAAGAGAAAATGTTACTATTTCTTACTATGCCATTGAAATATATAAAATGAATTTCATTCAATCTTGGAAATTTGGAAGTCTTTTGGAGGATGTAAATAACTTCCGTAAGAACAAAATGTAAATTTTAATGCAATCAATGAAAAGAAAGCTCACTTTAATTTTACAGTGTTACTAGTTATGTAACTGGAAAAGCATGTTAAATATAAGAAAAGAAATAGCAAAATAGATTCTCTGCTTTTGCACTGTGACAGAATACATTTTTTAAGCAACCCCCCCAAGGAACTAAAATAGGGCTAACAAAAAAATAACAGCAAGAGGGGTACAAATGATAGAATACTACAGAGATAGAACTAGCCTAAAGATACAGGGATAGATTTGCAAGAATAGATGTGCTGTCTAGACACATTTTGCAGGACAAGGAATGATGGTGGTTAAGGGGCTTAGGAGATGTCGGTGGCGCTGAAATGGAAGATGTGGGTACCAGAGCATGATTCCACAGAATGGAAGGGAGTGATGTAAGCTCACATTACAGCATCACTCAAAACGTTTAAGGGTTAGCTGGTGAAAAACAGAGGAGTTCTGCCCACTTGTAATGGTGTCCTTGAAAAGAGAGTTGAGGAAGGTCCCACAAACCACAAACTCTGCAATAGCATGTGGGGGAAATAGCACTCTAAAACAAGTACACCTAGTAAACCAAGAACTGCTAGTAACACAGTATTAAAAAAGGCGGGGGGTGGGGGTGGGGAATGAAAACAGAAGCTACAGGTAATGGATCTTATTAATTATGTAGAATGCTACTTTCCACACCTTCATGTGCATATACATAAATGATGAATTATATTAAAATGTAGGTTCTTTGACCCTGTTATGAAATTAGGGACTCCATTCATTTCAATCAATTACAATGGTCATTATTGTGGTTGTTACAGGATGCCCAAATTACCCATTTTTCCTAATCGAACTCTCTTCATGATAACCCCAGTGCCTGTCTCACATGACCTTGACAGATTTTTTGGGGGGGCACTTTATTTGTTTTGGGGCACAACTCTTCCTAGAAGCTTCATGAATATTTACTGCCCCAGACAAATAACCTTTCTTGAAGGAGTCCTGTTCTTTTTGGTACGCAATTTCACAGCACACATTTTTGCTGTATTGTCATTGATTTGAGGCCTCCAAATGATTCTTAATTTATAAAGCAGTAAATTACATAGTTTAGGCAGGAAAGTTCTGAGTGATATTTGAAACTGAATCAACTTCTTTGATTTTATACTTGAAGTAACTTTAAATAATTATTAATTCCTATACATATGTTACCCACCCAGCTAAGTTCTTTCGTTGTTTGTTATTGATTTTTAGAAGCATCTTTTTATTTTTTATTTTATTTTATTTTTAAATATATTTTATTGATTATGCCATTACAGTTGTCCTATTCTCCCTTTCATTTCCCTCCACCCTGCACACCACTCCCCCATGCCCCTTTTGTTTATGTCCATGTGTCTCAAGTTCTTTAGATTCTACATTTCCCACACTATTCTTGTCCTCCCCCCTCTCTATTTTTTACCTACTGTCTATGCTATTTTCTGTACCTTCTTCCCCCTTCTCCTCCTCCCATTCCCCTGTTGCTAACCCTCCATGTGATCTCTATTTCTGTAGCTCTGCTCCTGATCGAGCTGTCCTCTTAGTTTGCTTTTGTTTTGTGTGTGGCTGTTAATAACTGTAAGTTTGCTGTCCTTTCACTGTTCATGTTTTTTATCTTCTTTTTCTTAATAAGTCCCTTTAACATTTCATATAATAAGAGCTTGGTGATGATGAAATCCTTCTCCTTATCTGAGAAGCATTTTATCTGCCCTTTCGTTCTAAATGAAAGCTTTGCAGCCCTGGCTGGTGTAGCTCAGTGGATTGAGCACGGGCCTGCGAACCAGAGGATCGTGGTTCGATTCCCAGTCAGGGCACATGCCTGGGTTGCAGGCGGGTTCCCTGCAGGCCAACTCCCAGCAGGGGATGCACAAAAGGCAACCATACATTGATGTTTCTCTCCCTCTCTCCTTCCCCTCTAGAGATAAATAAATTAATAAAATCTAAAAAAAAAAAAAAAAAAGCTTTGCTGGATAGAGCAATTTTGGATGTAGATCTTTGGATTTCATGACTTGCAATATTTCTTTCCAGCCCCTTCTTGCCTGTAAGGTCTCTTTTGAGAAGGTGACTGTCATCTTTTTTACTTTTTATTTATTTTTTTGTATTGCAAACTGGTTCCACTATATCATAGTCAAATAATAAAACAGGGGTCTTCAAAGCAGTCTTGTTTCTACTCCATTAAATCAACCTGCTATAACTAACTAAAATTCATTTTCTTGATATGCATAAAAAAGTTGGTGTGACTTTGTTTTTTGACTTATCTTCTATAACTCTATAAAATAAAATCTAGATAATAATACTATGTATGACTTCAAATATACCAAAAATATTTCCTACTTTGTGATTCTTCTTCACCATTGGTCCTTTTTTCTGGAATGCAGTCCCTCTCTCTGCCATTTTAAATTGTGTACTTTTCAAAACCATTAAACCTTAAAAAGAAGAAATAAATGGAAAAAAGAAAATAAAAAAGACTATCAGGATAATTTTGATCTCTTTTTATGACCTATATATTTCTTTCTTTTTATTTTTTAGTAATTGTATGATACTGTTTATTTCACATTAAATTCTGATAGTTTATACAGGTTTATTTATTTTATTGAATACTTTATTGTTGTTCTATTACAATTGTCACAATTTTCCCCTATTGCTCTCTATTGCCTACCCATCCCCCATTCAAAAAGTCAATTCTCACTTTATTGTCCATATTCTTGGGTCATTCATTCTTTGACTAGCTCCTTCCGCTCATCCCATTCTTATCTCTCTCCCTACCCCATTCCAGTCAGTCAGTGTGTTCGTTCTTTCCATGCTCTGGTTTTATTCAACTCTTTGTTTGTTTTGTTCATTAGGTTCTTCTTATGGGTGAGATCATATGGTATTTGTGTATTGCTGCTTGGCTTATTTCACTAAGCATAATACTCTCCAGTTCTACCCATGCTGTTGCAAAATGTAGAAGATTCTTTTTTCTTTCTGCTGCATGGTATTCCATTGTGTAAATGTATCACAGTTTTTTGACTGACTCATATACTTACACTCATTTAGGCTATTTCCAGCAATTGGCTATTGTAAATAACACTGCTATGAACATAGGGGCGCATAAGTTCTTTCGAATCAGTGTTTTAGGGCTCTTAGGGTATAATCCCAGCAATAGAATAACTGGATAAAGAGGTAGCTACATTTACAGTTCTTTTTAGGAAATTCCATATTGTTTTCTTCAGTGGTTGCAACAGTCTGCATTCCTCCTAAGTGCATTAAGGTTTTCTTTCTTCACATCCTCACCAGCACTTGTTGATTTGCTAACGATGGCCATACAGACCAGTGGGAGGTGGTATCTAATTGTGGCTTTAATTTGCATTGCTCTATTGGCTAGTGATGTTGAGCATCCTTTCATAAGTCTATGGACCTTCTGTATGTCCTTCTTGGAGAAGTGTCTGTTCAAGAGCTTTGCCCAATTTTTAATTGGATGCTTTGTCTTTCTGGTGTGGAGTCACATGAGTTCTTTATATATTTTGGAGATCAAACCATTGTCATAGGTATCACTGGCAAATATGTGTTACTATACAGTTGGATCCCTTTTCATTTTAATGCTCTTTTTTTCCACTGGGCAGAAGCTTTTTAATTTTATACAGTCCTATTTGTTTATTTTTCTTTATTCTCTTGCCCTAGGATGTATATTGGTGAAAATATTGCTGCGTGGAATATCTAAGATTTTCCTGGCTATGTTCTCCTCTAGGATTTTTATGGTGTCATGGCATATTAGATTCTTTTTATCTATCTTGAGTTTATTCTGCTGTATGGTTTAAACTGGTGGTCTAGTTCAATTTTTTCGTATGCACTTGCTCAGATCTCCCAACTTCATTTGTTGAAGAGGCTATTTTTACCCCATTGTGTGCTCCTGCCACCTTTTTCAAATACTAATTTACCATAGAGACATGGGTTTATTCCTGGGCTCTCTAAATCATTGCATTGATCTATGTGGCTCTTCTTATGCCAGTGCCAGAGAGTTTTGTTTACAATGGTTTTGTAGTATAGTTTAATATCAGGTATTCTGATCCCTCCTACTTTGTTCTTTGTCAAGATTGTTGAGGCTTCCCTGAGTGGTATGACTCAGTAGATTGAGAGCCAGCCTGTGAATCAAAGGGTGGCTGGTTCAATTCCCAGTCTGGGCACATGCCTAGGTTGCAGGCCAGGTGCCCAGAAGGGGGCTTGCAAGAAACAACCACACTCTGACATTTTTATTCTTCTCTTTCTCCTTTTCTTCCTTTCTCTCTAAAAAATTAATAAATAAAATCTTCAAAAAAATGATTGTTGAGGCTATTTGGGGTCATTTTTGGTCCCATATAAATTTTTGAGATATTTGTTCTAGATCTGTGAAATATTCCATTGGTATTTTAATAAGGATTGCATTGAATCTATGGGTTAATTTGGGTAGCATGGACATTTTAATGATGTTAATATTCTAATCCAAGAACACAGTGTATAATTCTATTTATTTGTATCTTCCTTAATTTCTTTCTCTGTGTTCTATAGTTTTTCACATAAAGGTCTTTTACCTCCTTTGTTAAATTTATTCCTAGGTACTTTACTTTGCTTGTTGCTACAGTAAATGGGATATTTTCCCTAGTCTCTGTTGCTGATATTACATTGTTCATGTGTGAAAATGCCTTTGATATCTGAATACTGATTTGTAGCCACTATTTTGCCCCATTTACATGTTGAGTTGAACAGTTTTTTGGTAAAGGCTATAAAGTTTTCTATATGCACTATCTTGTAATCTACAAATGATGGCAGTTTTACTTCTTCCTTTCAAATTTAGATGCCTTTTATTTATTTTTCTTATCCAATCATAGAGGTAGAATGTCCAATTCTATGTTGAATAAAAGTGGTAAAAGTGGGCCTGGCTGGTGTAGCTCAGTGAATTGAGCACGGGCCTGCGAACCACAGGATCGTGGTTCGACTCCCAGTCAGGGCACATGCCTGGGTTGCAGGCCAGTTCCCAGCCAGGGACTCACAAGAAGCAACCATACATTGATATTTCTCTCCTTCTCTCCTTTCCTTCCTCTCTAAAGACAAATAAATAAAATAAAATAAAATAAAATAAAATAAAATAAAATAAAATAAAATAAAATAAAATAAAATAACAGTGGTAAAAGTGGACACCCTTTTTTGTTCTTGATTGTAAGGGGGAAGCTTTCAGTTTTTGCCCATTGAATATGATGTAGCAGTAGGATTTTCATACATGGCTTTTGTTATGTTGAGGAAAGCTCTTTCTATTCCCACATTGCCGGTGTTTTTATCATAAATAAGTGCTTGTTTTTATCACAAATAGGTGCTCGATTTATCAAATGCCTTTCAACAACTATTGAGCTGATTGTGTGATTCTTGTTTTTCATTTTGTTTATGTGGTGTATTACATTTATTGATTCGTGAATATTATACCATCCATGTATCCCAGGGGTAAATCCTACTTCATCATTGTGTCTGATCTTTTTAATGTGTTGGTGGATCTGGTTTGCCAATATTTTGTTGAGGATTTTAGCATATATGTTCATCAGCAATAGTGGCCTGTAGTTTTCTTTCTTATTTCTTTGCCTGGTTTTTTAACTAGGATAATACTGGCCTCATAAAAGGAGATTTGGAGTCTTTCCTCTCCTTGAATTTTTTGTAATAGTATGAGAAGTATAGGAATTATTTTTTCTTTAAATGTTTGGTCAAATTCACCTGTGGAGCTGTTTGGTCCAGGACTTTTGTGTGCTGAGATTTTTTTTTTTATTACTGCTTCAGTATCACTAGTTGTTTGTCTATTCAGGCTTTCTGCTTCTTCTTGATCAATTTTGGGAAGATTGTATTTTTCTAGAAATTTATCCATTTCATCCTGGTTGTCAAATTCCTTGGCACATAATTGCTTGTAGTAATTTCTTACAATCTTTTTTATTTCTGTAATATCGGTTGTAATTTCCCCTCTTTCATTTCCGATATTATTTATTATGATCCTCTCTCCTTTTCTTTTGATGATTCTCTTCAAAGGCTTTTGCATTTTCTCTATATTTTCAAAAAACAGCTCCTGGATTTATTGGTTCTTTTATTTGTATGTGTGTGTTTATGTCATTTAATTCTGCTCTAATCTTGATCATTCCCTCCTTCTATTTGCCCTGGGCTTTGTTTGCTGTTCTTCCTCTAGTTTTTGTGGGCATAGCACTAAGTTGTTTATTTGACTTTTTCTATTTTTAGGTGGCCTGTATTGCTATGCACTTCCTTCTCAGAACTGCCTTCACTATTTCCCATAAGTGTCGGGCTTTCATGTGTTCATTTTAATTTATTTTCAGAGACTTTTTTATTTCTTATTTGATCTTATTTTTAACCCATTTGTTATCTAATAGTATGTTATTCAGTCTCCATGTATTTGAATGTTCTTGAGTTTTTTCCTTGAGTCTGGTTTCTAGTTTCAAGCCATTGTGATCCAAGAGGATGCTTGGTATTATTTCAATTTTCTTGAATTTGATGAGGTTTTTTTACTGTCCTGTCATGTGGCCTATCTCTGAAAATATTCCATGTACATTTGAAAGGAATGTGTACTTTGCTTTTTTGGGGGTAAAATATTTTGTATGTATTAATTAAGTCCATTTGATTTATAGAGTTGTTTAATGCTATAATGTTCTTGTTGATTCTTTGCTTGGAAGATCTAGCCATCGTTGACAATGGTGTGTTAAAATTCCCTACAATGAGTGTGTTGCCATCAATATCTTTCTGGAACTTCTTTAAGATTTTCCTTATATATTTGAGTACTCCTATGTTAGGTCATATATGTTTACAAGAGTTGTATCTTCTTGATGGATTATTTCTTTAAGTATTATGTAGTATCCTTCTTTTTCTCTTTTTATGGTCTTTGTTTTGAAATCTATTTTATGTGGTATAAGTATTGTTACCCCAGCTTCTTGTTAATGTTCATGTGCTTAGAATATTTTTTTTTCCATCCTTCACTTTCAGTCTTTGTAGATCCTTTATTCTGAGGTGGGTCTCTTTTAGACAGCATATATACAGGTCAAACCAGTAATGTAAGAAATATTAAAAGATTTTTTTAAGAAAAAAGAAGAAAAAGAAAAACACAGAGGAAAAGGGTTTAAAAATAAAATGGCAGTAAATATAAATTTATCAATAATTACCTTAAATGTAAATTGCTCAAATGGTACAACCAAAAGACATAGAAAAGATACCAAGATATCACTTATATACTGTCTACAAGAGACCCACCTCAGATTGAAAGATACACTGACTAAGAGTAAAGGGATGGAAAAAGATATTTTATGCAACTAGAAAGGAAAAGGCCTGGGGTAGCAATACTTATATCTGACAAAATGGACTTTAAAACCAAGGCTATGGTTATAGACACAAAAGGGCACTATATAATGATAAGAGGAAAACCCAACGGGAAGATATAATCCTAATAAACACTTCTGCATACAACACAGAACTGAAATGGGTAAAATAATTTTTGATGGGCATAAAAGAGATAGGCAAAAATAAAGTTATAATAGAGAATTTTACACCCTGTTGATTTCAATGCATAGACCTTCCAGACAGAAAATCAAGAAGGAGACTGTGGCCTTAAAATGACACAGTAAGGCAGCTCTGCCTAGTGTGGCTCAGTGGATTGAGTTCCAGCCTGCAAACCAAAGGGTCATAAATTTTATTCCCAGTCAGGACACATGCCTGGGTTTCAGGCCAGGTCCCCAATAGGGAATATGTGGGAGGCAACCACATATCCATATTTCTCTCCCTCTCTTTCTTTCTCCTTTCCCCTCTCTAAAAACATGAATAAAATCTTTAAGGAAATGTCACATGAAGTCAAGTGGATTTAATTGATATCTTCAGAGCATTTCACCCCAATGTGGCAGATTATAAGTACTTCCCAAGCATACATGGAGCTTTTTCTAAGATAAATGACACATTAGGACACTATGCTACTCTCAAGAAGATTAAAATTATATCAAGTATCTTCTCTGAACATAATGCTATGAAACTAGAAATTAATCACAAGAACACTGAAATATACACAATGACATGGAAGCTAAATTGCATTCCATTAAACAATGAATGTTTTAACAACAGGATTAAGGAAAAAATAAAAAGATACCTCAAAAAAGTAAAAATGTGAACACAGCAATCCAAAATCAGTGTGACTCTGGGAAAGCAGCCCTACAAGAGAAATTCACTGCATTACAAACTTATATTAAGAAACATGGAAAAGCTCAAGTAAACAATCTAAATTTAAAATAAAAGGGACTTGAAAAAGAAGAACAAATCTGTATAAACCCAAAGCCCAAAGTGTCTAGAAGAAAGGAAAAAAAAAGATCAGAGCAGAAATAAACAAAATAGAGTACAAAAAAAGATACACAATATTAATGAATCCTAGAGCTGGTTCTTTTGAAAAGAATAAACAAGATTGACAACCTTTTAACAGACTTATTAAGAAAAAATGTAGAGGACACAAATAAATAAGTGAAATAACAACTGACACGAAAGAAATACAATGGATTGTAAGAAAATGTCATGAAAGAATAAATGTCAACAAACTGGACAACTGGGGTGGATAAATTCCTAGAAACGTCTAAATTTCCAAAACTAAAACAGGAGGAATCAGAGTATGTGAATAGGTTAGTTACACTTAGAAAAATTGAAATAGTAAACAAAAAACTTCCAAAAACAAATTTTCTGGACTTGATGTCTCACAGGGAATTATACCAAACATTCTGAGAACCAACACCTCTCCCTCTCAAAAAATGTCAAATATTCAAGAAGAGAGAAGACCCCAAGTTCATATTATGGTTCAACATTATCCTAATCCACAAACCAAATAAAGATACTGAAAAGCTAATGCAGACACCGGCCCACAGTGTCCACATCATTATGGGTGAAATGAGATATTCACATGGACTACTGAGTTCAGTGGAGGAAAAGAGACAGCATGGCTTTTCTCTCAAGGGGAGCAAAAGCCACAGCCCTTACTGTAACCGGCCTTCATTGGGTTCCTTGGCATATTACATGATGGTCCTCATTTACTATGCACAGGTCCACTTTAGGTAGTTACCTTTTACAGAAAACAAAAGAGCCAATGATGCTAATCACATCACTTCCAACATCAAGAGGGATATTTGCAAATATAAAGAGCAAAAGTGGTTGAACTGGTTACACTAGTCCTTGGAAAGTTTAGCATGGATTTTAGGAAGTTATTTTGCAGTAAACTTTTGCCACAAATCTGGGTGAGGGAGTTTTTAGCAAAAAGCAAGACTCGAAGTAGCCTAGGCACATTGCAGGCCTGATTCCCCACAGGAGAACCTATCCATGGGCATGGGACCTGTGCATCTCCAAGTGAGAGCTGGGTCCATGCCACATAGAATGGTCTCCTACACAAAAAAAGAAAGTTATAGGCCAATAACTCCAGTGAGTATAGATGCTAAAATCATCAAGATAATATTAGCAAAACAAATACAGCAACACATCAGAAAGATAATAGAACATGATCAAGTGAGATTTATTCTGACAATGTAAGGTTGGTTATACTTCACAAATCAATAAATGTGATTCTTCACATGAACAGAATGAATAATAAAAACTATGTGATCATATCAATAGATGCATAAAAACACATTTAATAAACTGTGACAACCATTTTGCATAAAAACCCTCAATAAAGTGTAAATAGAGGGAACATACCTAAACTTAATAAAGTTCATACATGACAAACCCACTGCCAGCATCATAGTCAATGGGCAAAAACTACAAGCACTGCCCTTAAATCTGGGACAGGACAGGGATGTCCACTTTTACCTTTCTTATTCAACATAGCACTGGAAGTCCTAGCCACAGCAATCAGACAAGCAGAAGAAATAAAATGCATCCAAATTGCAAAGTCAGAAGTAAAACTGTCTTTATATGCAGATAATATGACACTATACATAGACTACCACAAAGATTACACCAAGAAACTAATAAAACTGATAAATGAATTCAGCAAAGTAGCATATCCAGAAATCAATTACATTTTTATATGCCAATATTGAAGTAACAGAAAGGGAAACTAAAAAAAAAATTCCATTCACCACCATCTCAGAAAGAATAAAGAACCTAGTAGGGCCTGTGAACCAGATGATCGAGGTTTGATTCCCAGTCAGGGCACATGACTGGGTTGCAGGCCAGTTCCCAGCAGGGGACTCACGAGAAGCAGCCATACATTGATATTTCTCTCCTTCTCTCCTTGCTTTCCCCTCTAAAGATAAATAAATAAAATCTTTATAAAAAAGAAGCTAGCAATAAACCAATCAAAAATTTAAAAGACCTATACTTGAAAAATTATAAGACACTAAATAAAGAAATTTAAAAAGGTACAAGTAAGTACAAGTACATACCTTGTTAATGGATAGGAAGAAATAACATAATT
The DNA here is from genome assembly GCF_014824575.4 of Sturnira hondurensis. Classification (NCBI taxonomy): domain Eukaryota; kingdom Metazoa; phylum Chordata; class Mammalia; order Chiroptera; family Phyllostomidae; genus Sturnira; species Sturnira hondurensis. The sequence goes on along the minus strand of NW_028090025.1, from coordinate 5,697,102 downwards.
AACATGCCCTTGCTACCCAAAGCAATCTATAGATACAATGCAATTTTTAATTGTTATTTAAGTACAGGTGTCTATACATTTCAGTACACTCCTCTGCACCCCAGCCATCCCTGCTTTCCACCCTTGATCCTACCCTGCTTTGGCTTTGTCCATGTGTACTTTATAGATGTTTCTGAAAACCCTTCCCCTTGTCCCGCCCCATTATCCTTTCCCACCTCCCCTCTGGTTACTGCCAGTTTGTTTTTAATTTCAATGTCTCTGGATGTATTTTGCTTGCTATTTTGTTTTGTTGATTAGGTTCCACTTATAGGTGAGATCATATGGTATTTGTCTTTCACTGCCTGGTTTATTTCACTCAGCATAATGCTCTTCCATTCCACCCATGCTGTCACAAAGAGTAGAAGCTCCTTCTTTCTGCTGCATAGAATTCCATCATGTAAATGGACCATTTTTTTTATCCAATGCACTTCTTATTGGGACTCCAATGATGCATTTCACAGAACTAGAATAAATATTTCAAAAATTTACATAGAACCACAGAAGGCCCCAGTGTGACAGTGACCCTGAGAAAGGAGAACAATGTTATGGGAATCATGCTTCCTAATATTAAACTGTAATATAAAGCCACTGAAATAACAACAGTATAGTATTGCCATAAAAAAACCCAAATAGATCAATGGAATAAACCAGGGAGCCCAGAAATAAACCCACAATTTTATGGTCAGTTAATATTCAACAGAGGTAGCAAGTACCTACAATGTACTAAATAGATAATTTATTCAATAAATGGTGTTGGGAAAATTGGGAAGATATATTCATAAAAAAGGAAACTAGATCACCTTTTTAAATACACATAAAAATAAGTTCAAAATATAAAATATATTGAAAACTTCAATATAAAATATATTGAAGACTTCAATGTTAGACCCCAAAGTGCAGAAATCCTACAAGTAAACATAAGCAGTAATCTTGGACATTGCTTTTAGCTATATTTTATCTGATATATCTCCTAGGCAAGGAAAACAAATGAAAAATAAATGTATGGGACTATATCAAACTAAGAAGTTTATGCACAGTAAAGGAGATCATTGGCAAAGTAAAATGACAGCTCATGGAATGAGAGAACATATTTGCCAATACATCTAGTAAATGGTTAATATCCAGATTATATTTTTTAAAAACTTACAACACTCGACACTGAAAAAAATGAACAATCCAATTAAAAATTGGCATAGGATCTGGATAGACACTTCTCTAAAAAGGACATACAGAAGGCCAATAGACTTATGAAAAAATTCTCAATGTTAATAATCATCAGAGAAATGCATATGAAGAGCACAATGAGATATTACTTCACACCTGTCAGAATGGCTATCTTCAATAAATCAACAAACAACAAGTGCTAATGAAGATGTGGGGAAAGGGGGACCTTTTGAACTGTTGGTGGGAATGCAGACTGGTGCAATCACTGTGGAAAGTAGTATGGATTTACCTCAAAAAATTAAAAATAGATCTGCCTTTTGACCCATTGATCCCACATCTAGGAATATATTTTAAGAAAGCCCAAACACTAATTTGAAAGAATTAAATAAAAATTATATTAAAAAAAAGAAAGAACAAAAGCACCCTTATGTTCATTGCAGCATTATTTACAGTCACCATGTATGGAAGTAGCCCAAGTGTCCATCAGTAGATGAGTGGAAGAAACATCTATGGGACATTTATACAATGGATACTACTCATCTGTAAAAAAGAAGAAAATTTTGCACTTTGTGGCAGCAGAGATGGACCTGGAGAACATTATGTTAAGTGAAGTAAGCTAGTCAGATTATCAGAGAAAGACAAATGATGTATAATTTCACTTTTATGTGGAATTCAATGAATTCCACATAAGCTGATCTAACAAGCAAAATAGAGACAGGCACCTGGATAGAGATCAGGATAAGAGTTCATGGGCAGGGCAAGGTTAATAGGTGGAGAGATGAGCAAAAAGGAAAATGGATTCTTGGGGATGGATAACGATGTGGTGATTGCATGGAGGAGGATGTATAAGAGGGTTAAATGGTAATGGAAACATACAATAAAATATTAAAAAGTAAAAAAGTATTTATATATGTATTATAATATAAATAAGCCCATTTGATAGAAAAAGTATTTTAAAAGATAAATTGGGGGGGCAAAAAGCATAACAAACTTAGTTTGAAACTGCTAAATAGTAATGTTATTTAATCTTTTTTCAAATAAGATACACCTTTTTAAAAATATTTCTGTCCCAGTGTCTATTTATTTAAAGTTGTTTATTATTGCTTCCTTTGGTGAAATAAACATATGAGCATACATGTGGAAGATAATCGAAGTATTACAGAATTACCTGAGTATTAGAATGGACTCTCTAGATATATGACACTGACTTCCCTATAGCTTTTAAAAAATAGATGCCCATCGGTATAGTACAAGTTTAGTTTTTCTACCAGGGTGTAGAATGTATTTCTAAATTTTGGGTTCTCTAAACTGCGTTTTAAAACAAGCTCTTGATATCCTGTGAAATTTTTAAAAATCCTTTTGCTTTAATTTATATTTAATTTATTAGTGTACAAATAGGTGTTAGTTTGTTGTAAAATGTTTTCACCTAGATGTTTATAGCCAAAATGTATTTCCCACTAGATTACTTCAGTCTAAGGAAGGCCACCTTCTGGTTGAAATTAAGGGTGAGTTATCCTTTGCAGTTTTTACAAAATATTTTAGTTTAACTGTGATTTCTAGGTTCAAGGACAAAAAGTTTATTCACTAGGAAGAAGCATATCATTGGAAAGCATATCATATCAGATTAATGTTGTAGATGACAATTTATATAAAGGAGTATCAAAAAGAGTTTCAATATGTTTTGTTTTTCTTTATTTTTTTCTTACACCAGTCTTTATTCTCTCTCTCTTTTTGGGGGGGGTTTATTTCTTATTTTCAATCTTCTTATTTTCTTTGTTTCTGCCTAATGTTTGCCAAGGCAGGCCTTGGGAGCATTGTTAAAGTAGAGAGGTATTGTTACTGGAAATACTGTGTTTGCATTGTGTGGCAGTTGCTATGATATTGACACTTTTAACTTAAACACCAGTGTAAACACACTTCACACAGTCTTTCAAGTGTGCTTGTGTATGCATGGATGTGTTTTTATGTTACTTTTAACTTGACATTAAGTAAAAATTCATTTTCCATAAAATACATTTTTCACTTCCAACAATATTATAAGGTGTAAACAAGGACAAATAACAATTTAACCAACCTATTCAACAGCCGATTTTGAATTTTAAGTGCAAAAAAGTCGATATAGATTTCTATTTTCATGAAGTGGCTGATACATCTCAATATGATAATCACGAACATGCTTACTTCATCCTAATATTTTCTTCTTATGAATATATTCACATCAGTCTAACTGCAAATGAATAAATGATATTCAGAGTATACATTGTATTCTGCAAACTTTTGAAAAAGCTACAACTGTGTTAAGTATTACCCACTATCTTTTATTAATAAAAGCATCTATCAAATCACCAGTCTTACAGTATATTTGAATGGTGTATTGATTCTAATTTGATATAAATTAAAATATAATCACATAACAGATTTGAGTATAGCCAATTGTGAGTAAATGAGGAGCACATGATGAGATGCAACATGTGGATTTCAGTGTTCAGACCTTATGAACACTTGCACATGTTCAGGAAAGCCCAATGGATAAAATTTATGTATTGCTAATGATTTTTATTGGCCCCTTGGCCCAAAGTAGTGGCAAGCTGCCCAGGAATATGAAGGAATTCTGTTTTCAGTTACTAGTCAGAATGCAAAGAGTAATAAAATTCAGAAAAGGCATGGTGGAAGCTAAAATACATTTATTTGGGTACAAGGAGTGTAACCAACCTTACCATTGTGACTTCTTTTGCCTCCTTTTCCTGAGGTTATGAAATTTTGTTTTATCAGAGTATTCTAGTTGGAGGATCATTTTTAACAGTCTTAAAAAGTGCTGCTTGACCCATTTGTGCATATTTGTTTACACTGTGTGCCTGCACAATGTCGTAAAATGGCTTATATGAGCCACAGCTTTCTTTTTCCCTACTGAATGAATGATCTCTTACATTTTTGATGGAACTTCAGGCAAACTACTTTGATTATATTAAAAGCAGACATTTGGATAATACAAAAGTTATGTATAATTGTACATAAGAGCTCTCTCTTTCAAAGCAAGGGCCAATTTCCTGCTGAACTGTGCTCATACAGCCACAAGAAAGAGATGGCACAGTTAAAAGCAGCACGTCAGCTTTCAATTTTTTCAGGCTTGTTATTTTGTACTTTTTACTATTAATTAAAAACTTATTTTTGTGATTATTCAAATGCATATATATATTTCTTTTTTTCATTTTTTATTTAATTATTTTTCAAGTACAGTTTTCTGTCTATTACTAAATGTATTATGGTTGACTTCTTTGCAAACGATTGACTAATGGGAGTATGGGAGAGTGTTTGGGGAGTTTGAATTAGAAGCTGGACAAATGATGATATAAAATACTTTTTCTTAATATTTTCAGAGATATAATTATAGTTATGTTAAAGAATATAGTTGTTGTAGTTAAAATACATAATTAGTTATATCGGGATAAAATAATATGTATCTATATTATACATATTATGTATCTATAATATGTATCTATATCTGAGTCACAGATATAGATAAGGAAGTAGGAGGATAGTTATTGCAGGAATTGGCTCATGTGATTGAAGAGGTCAAGAAGTCCCACCATCTGTCCTCTGCAAGTTGGACAAAAAGAAATGCCAATGGTATAATTTAGTCTGAATCCAAAAGTCTGAAAGCCGGGGGAGCAGATGGTGTACCTGGTCTGAGCCCAAAGGCCCAAGAATGAGGACCACTCATGTTTGAGGGAGGGAGACAGTGTACAGCACAGCTAAACAGAGAGTACATTTTTTTCATATTTGCTCTACTTAGTCCCTCAATAGATCGGATGATTCCCACCTGCATTGGTGAAGGAGATCTTCTTTACTCAGTCAACTGATTCAAATGCTAATCTTTTCCTGAAACACCATCACAGACACTCTAGGAAATAATGTTTCGCCAGCTGTATGGGCATCCCTATCCTTGTCATGTGGAAAGAAAATAATAACTAACACAGTAGACAAGTATTGGAGATGGGTAGAGGGTACATAAGGATTATTATACCACACAACCCTCTTTTGTATGTTTGAGATTTGAAATTGTCATAGTAATTGTTGTAATTGTCATAGTAATTGTTGTATTTTTTGTATTTTTTAAGATAAGAGTGGACTATTTTATCTGTAAATTATGCTACAAGGCAGGTGTCCAGAAGTTTAAATCATAATACTTGAAATGCCTTAGAAATTTCTTATCTAATCTGAGCTGTTTTCAGGCAATATCTACATATCTATTTGTATTAGTATATAGTATATATACTAATCTATCTATATATATTAGTGTGTATATATACATACACACACACACTAACATAGAGGCTAGGCAGTTTTGCTGAATTAGAAGCCATACACATTTTTAGCAGATGAAAGAGTACTGATAATTTCTATATCCAGAGAAGTGTGAATTAAATAAAAAACTGAACCAGGTACAGGAAGCAGTGTCCAAGTACAGAGGTTGCCAAAGAAAAGTTGCTAGCAGAAGCTAGAAAGAGAGTACTTAATTACAGTGAAATTCGTGTAGAAGAACTAGGCTCACTTTCTAGCTAAGGGAAATATAAGGTGCTCAGGTATCTAGACATACACTGGTTATAGTCTTATTAGAGCAGGAGACAAGCATCTGGGCTGGCAACTATGGCAGGTTCCCCACAGAGCTGCATCTATAATGACAACACCAGTGCCATCAAATGCCCAATTCCCTAGCGGTGGAAATCATTATCTAATGTAATGCTAGATATAGTTAAGATTATCTCAGTGACTGTAAGGAGGTGGGGCACCTGTACGAAATTCTCAACACATGTAAGTCTTTAGGCTACAAGTAAGGCTAGTGAGTTCCAGTTATTCCATGTCACTTTTTAATTCATCCTTAATGTGTCCATTACTTAAAGGACCACTTTGGTCAATGGCATACCCTACATGAGACCCAATTTTCATATGTTTGCCCAATGTGTTAATTATTTACATGCATACATACATACATATATATATGTAATACACACATATATGTATATATATGCACACACATATATATCCCATTATTCTGCTTGTTGTTGAAAACAAATCAGAAATAAAAATAGTAATAACTTAAGAAGTAGAAATACAGAAAATCCTAAATGCTTATTCAGTGAAATAGCCTTAGCTATCTTAAAAATTAAACTGTACATGCCACAAGGCAGAACAAATGGAAAAGGGATACCCAAGAGAAGGTCATTGAACATATGGCTGCAAATACTCTACCGAAGCAGGTAGGAATAAAATTCACAGGAAATAAAAGCTAGTATTTAAAAAAGAAGCATGCAAAATAGGGATGATAAAGCAGCAAATATGATAGTCATAAATTCCAAGAATTCAGTTGAATGTGCAGAAAATTTAATAAGCACAGCCATTATTAAAAGTGCTGAGAGTAAGCAGGAAGGCAGCTCGGGTCTAGGGATCCTTGAAAGGAGGATGGTGCAGATTTGCCAATGAACAGAGGCAGACACAGAGGCACAAGCTGAGAACAAAGACCTTTTAAAATAGATACAAATGACCTACTTACAAGGCCTGAAAAGTCCCAAATTTAAAGAACTAATAGGAAAACCTCAAATAACAAAAATGAAAGACCTGAAATTATAGACAAAAGCCTATACTGTAGGATGGAAAATATCAGCAGGTGTAAAGCAGGCTTTTATTGATATGTGGAACAGCTAGAAAGAAAAGAAGGAAGGATGGAAGGAAGGCAGGTAGGAGCAGAAAGGGGGAGAAGGAAGGAAGAGAGGATTATTCCTCAGAAGTAATAGTTTTAATTGTCTCTCAGTAAGAAAAGCATTTTCTTAAAAAAACTGCAAATAATAATTAAAAACATATTTTCACAAAAGACAGTACAATAGGTCGACAAATTTACTAAACCTCGAATTAGAATAAGATGAGCTTTTCCACCTAATTGTTGCCAGAATTTTTTTAAAAAATATACTTTTACTTAGGAGGTTTTCTTTCACCACAAGTAAATGGGGAAAATCATACCTCTAGTATCTCTATGACCATGAGTCAATTAAAAAATCATATCAAATAACATGTACTATGTAAATAGTGACATTTCATTCACATATGTTTTTTAGTAGAAGAATTATTTTAGTTTATTTCTCATAGGAGAGATATACATGTCTACTGGGTGGGTGGGGGCACTATCAAAGTACCAGCAACTAGGCAGTATAAAAACAGAAATGGAGAGGGGAGGGAATTTCAAGGGAAAAGGGGGAGGGTTTACAGGAATAAGTATAAAGGACGCATGGACAAAAACTGGGGGGTGGGATTAGAAGAAGGTAGGGAGGGCTGGGGGGTGAGCTGGGATGGGACTAAAAGACAGAAAACTGTACTTGAACAACAATTTAAATTAAATTAAATTAAAAATAAAAATAAAAATTCTGAAAGAAATTATTTTCTACCTAGATTGTATAAATGAATTGATCCAGTATAAAAGCACACTGAAGACATTGAAGTTTCTATTTTAAAATAAATAGAAATGTTATTTCTTCACAATTCTGGAGGCCAGAAGCCCAACATCAAGGTGTCTACAAAGGTGGCTCCTTCTGGGAGTTGTGAAGGAGAATCTGTATCATCGTGCCCTGCCTCTCTTCTAGCTTCTGATGGTTGGAGGCAACCTTTGGCATTCTTTGACACACAAACCTCTCCCTTCATCCTCACAAGCCATTTTCTCTTTGTCCAAGTCTGTGTCCAGTTTTCTTTTTTTTTTAATAAGAAAAAATAGTTAAAATGCCACAGGACCCACCCTTTTTCTGACCTTATTGCATGAGCTTATCTTAAATAATTATCTCTGTAATGATTCTATTTCCAAAGAAAAGTCACATTCTGAGGCACTGGGAGTTAGGATTTCAACATATGAATTTTGAGGGCCAAGTTCAAACTATTAAAAGAGGTATATATTAAAGGTTGAATACGGGACATTGGGATAAACTTAATTTCAGATATACAGCAATTATATATTGCATGAAATATTTCTGTAAGTATTTTATGTAATATTTGTCTTTTTGTTTGCTGAATTTGTCAATGATAGTATCTGTATATCAGTATTTTCAAGATTATAATTTTTGGTGAATGCCAAAGCAAATAATTATTTAGTCATAAGGTAATTCTCACTTAAACCAAAAACTGTGAGATGAAGTTACTGCCTCACTCTTTCTTGTCAGTGTGAGAACAGCACAAAGCAAGATATTAAGCACAAAGTTTATATTTAATTTTTTAAAAGATTTATTTATTTTTAGAGAGAGGGGAAGGGAAGGAGAAAGAAGGAAAGAAACATCAATGTGTGGTTGCCTCTCCTATGCCCCCTACTGGGGATTTGGACTGCAACACAGGCATGTGCCCTGACTGGGAATTGAACTAGGACCCTTTTGTTCCCAAGCCAGCATTCAATCCACAGAGCCACAGCAGCCAGGGCATTAATTTTACTAACTTAATTTATTAAGTAAATAAACTCCATCTTTATGTTTCAAAATGTCTCTGTATATATTACATTGTTAATTAGAATTTGTGAACAAAATTAATATCTCAGCTATGCATCTAATAACCTATTGTATAAATTTAGATGCAGTCTAAAGATAATGTTTTACAGTTTATGAATAGAAATTGTTATATAATATTTATAGGGGTCATACATTGGATGAAATTTGTTTAGTGGTAATTTTAATGATTACAAAGAGTCATTAAAACACGTATACAGTACAGGTCATTTTCCCTTTCATCGCTGGCCAAATGATTCAGAAGAGTGTCATGACTTTATTGCAGAAAGATCAACATTTGTCAAGCAAATATTTCTGAAATAAATGCAATTGGTAAGAGAAAAAATATCTCATTCTTTTCTTTATATAAATTCAGCCCAGTTGGAATGTGCGCATATAATGCAAATTGGCACAGATCAATGTCCTATAGCAAAAAAAGAAATATAAACTAGTGAAATATTGCTTTTATATCCTGAAATGCTTATTATAATGGTAAGTCCTCTTACTAAATGAACACTTTCAGATTAAATTAGAAACTGGGAGATGACATATGATTCACTTGCTGAATCTTCTTAAACTCTGATTATATTCTTGTGATATCAGCACCTTGACACTTCACACAACCAACCCAGTTGCATTGTTTCTTAATCTCCATGTTTTATTTTAAATCTTGTACTTCCAACGTGTATGCAGCCTCTTAGATGACAATTATTAAGTTGATATATTTTTATCCTTCCAGTATTGCTATTAGATATTAGGTGCTAAATAAAAAATAGCTAATTGATATGAATAAATGCATTAAAGACAGCAATAATAAATGAAAACTGATATTACATATTGAAAATATAATGATTATAGTAAATATTATTTCTCTACCAACCAACTATTATTACATTTTAAAGTAAGTACCTTAGAGGAGGGCATGTTCACTAAATGACCCAACTGCCTCAAAAAGCTACAGCAGCCAAGTTTCTGATTAATAACAAGATCACAATATATGTACCCTCTTAGACTATTAGACTAGTAAGTGAAAGTTAGAATTCTCAGTTCCCTATGGTCTTCCCCCGCTCAATTCCTTATGCTGGTCAAGGCAAGACTGGACAGAGTTTGCCTGGTTGGATTAACTACTATAGAAATCCAAGATGGATTCTTTAGAGAAAACAATATAGAATTTCCTAAAAAAACTAACAATGGAACTGCCTTTTGATCCAGTGATGTCACTCATGGTATTATACACTAAGAACCCTGAAATACCATTGTAAAAGAACCTGTGCACCCCAGTGTTTATAGCAGAGTATTTATAATAGCCAAGTGCTAGAAACAGCCTAAGTGCCCATCAGTAAACGAGTGGATAAAAAATTGCGGTACATTTAGACAATGGAATTCTATGCAGCAGAAGGAAAGAAGGAGCTCCCACCTTTCACAACAGTGTGGATGGAGATGCATTGTGCTAAGTCAAATAAGCCAGCTGGTGAAAGACAAATACCATATGATCTCATCTCCAAGTGGAACCTAATCAACAAAACAAAGGAGAAAAAAGAACTGGAGACATGGAAAAAAAGAACAGATAGTAACCAGAGGGAAGCTGGATGGGGAATAATAAGGGGAAGAAAGAGAAGGGTCAACTCAGGGAAACTGTGTAAAGGACCTGTGGGCATAGACAATGGGATGGGGATTGACTGTGGGAGCAGTTCAGGGGTGGGTGGAACAGAAGAGAGCAATGGGGAACATTTTGAAAACTGTAATTGCACAATATAAAAAAAAACCTATGATGGAGACACAGTCAAATATTAGGCTTTGTGAGTTTTTTTTTCCTCTGAGGTGAGTCAACATTGATTGGTGTCATGTATCTTCGACTAGGACAGAAAAAAGTTCAGAACATAGAGGGGTAAGAAATAATGAGAAAACGGAAGTAGTCAGATACCCAGATACACATAGGTGGATTTTATTTAGTAGGTATGCCCAACTTTTTGGTGTCTCTGTGCTACACTGGAAGAAGAAGAGTTGTCTTGGTCCATACATTAAATATATTGTGACATGTAATCACAAAAAATCTCATAAGGTTTAAAATAAATTTATCACTTTGTGTTAGGCCATGTTCATAGCCATCCTGAGTCATACGAGACCCATGGGCCATAGGTGGGATACCCCTGAAAGTGTTCCCACCATCTAACAGTTCAGGCAAAGTGGAATTGTTTATAGGAATTAGACTCAAGGTAAAACTTAACTCAGTGGAGGAATTCAGAGACAAACAAGCACACTGATTGTATTATTGTTGTTTGTTTTCTCTTATGAGTCCTGATCTTTAATATGGTAACATAAAAAACAAAGCATATATGATCTGTCATAATTTATATATATAAAACAATTGAAAAATATGAAAAAATGTTTGAATGCTCAGAATATGTTGTTGTTTTAACCTGTAAATCATCACTCATCATTATCATCTTCATCATCACTGCATCAGCAAACTCTAAATATGAGGTCTGTCCATAAAATATCAATCCATGAACTATGAAAAATTAAGACATGAATCAAAGATTAATTTCAAGAACCATTGTACATAGGACAGTGATACCTCAGTCCCCTTCAAATTAGGCATCTTGGGACCTCAACATTTCTCCCAATCACCAACAGTTGCCCTGTGATATTACTCTAAATCTCATCAATGATCTAAAATCTTTTGCCTCTCAAAGGTGATTTTAGTTTTGGGAAAAGCCAACAGTTTCGGGGCACTAAAATCTGGGCTGTAGGGGCTGTGTCACCTGGGTGATTTTATGTTTTGCCAAAACACTCTGCATGAGATGTGATGCATGAACAGGTGCATTGTTGTGATGAAGTTGCCAATCACTGGTTGCCCATAACTGTGGCCTTCTGAATCATTCAAATAGTTTCCACAGTGGAATGTCCAAGCTTAATGCATAATCTGACTCAGATTGGTTGCTCCACTTGCTCAGTCTTTTTGAATGTAACACATTACACACACTCAGGGGTGTCTACCACTCCCACTTAATTAGTACAGTGAAGTCATCATGGTTCATGTATGCACATTCCAGTCCACTCTCCTTGGCTGTCAATTTACATTAATGTCATGCAAACCATTCTCAAATGGGGTAAGGGAGGGGAGGGAGTGTGGTGGGATGAAAATGGACACAACTTTACTTGAACAATAATAAAAAAGAAAATATACTCAATAATATTATAGCAACCATGTCTAGTATATGATTGTGTAACCACCATGCTGTACACCTGACACCATTACAAATAATATTGAATGTAATCTGTACTTGAAAAATAATTTTTCTTAAAGAAAAAATGGTTGGGCTTTTTTGGGATAGAAATCATGTTCTGAATGACAATATGTTATTATGGGACTAAATGACACTACATCACTTGGCCAGTGTAAACATCACTTACACTGAAAATCAATAACTGCAAGTAAAATGTGATTAGAAATAGGTACCTTTTCATACTGTTGTATAAAGTCCATCACTTTCTATGTGATCATAGTTTCAAAGCTAACACCAATCATCAACAATTTTAAATAACACAAGTATATAAGGCTCTGCAAGATATTAAAGATGTAGTGATAGTTACTAAAACAACAGCAGTAATATATAATTTCAATCTTGACACAAAGATCCCACTTAGGAGGACTGTTAACTCTCATGTGTTATATGCTGACAAACAGAAAATAGGAAATAGGCGAAAAGCTAAATTTAAAAAAAGCTGATTGCAGTGTCATTTCACATTCTTGCTTTTATACAAGCATCATTAGGCACTTTACCTATTCTAACACTGGAAAGAATCTTAATGCAGCTGTGGAGCAGGTACAGCTTCACAGACTTTTTTATTATTGCCCTTGCAGCATCAGCAAAAGCCTTATAAAAATTAATATTGCATTTCTCCATATCCTTTATTTAGCATTTATGACAAATTTCAAAACTGCACAATATTTCATTTACCCTTTTACTGCAAAGTATATTAATATTACTTTCTATATGAGAACAATGAGGTAAGAAATTACAGCTATTTAGGTTTTAACCTAGCAGTATCAGAAGGAGCAGGAGAGTTTTATTTTCTAAGGCAAACAACTAAAACACTGGCAAAACCTGGTTTTGTATCTTCCATCTTTACACATTTTGGGGACACACTTTGATAATGTATGTATAAGAGTGTTTACATTGATAGCAGGGTCATAATTAGAAATGACCCCTAGCCCATAGCAGTGACTTGCTTCAAAATTTCTCTTGCATCACAGTCTCAGGCTGCAGGTTTTCAGCTAGACTTCCACCCAGTGTGTCAATCTCCACATTGCATGGATAAAGGGAGTAAAATAGTGTCAACATCATGTGGAGTAGAATAATCCATAAGATATTTAGACTGGGCCATAGTATATAGGCATACATTAAAGATTTAAATGCATTTTTCACAAGATGTTGGATTTGCCCTGGCGGACCCTGCCAAGATTCTGGACCCTGGATGTCAACCAAGAACCTGGCGTATCCTGATAGAATAATAGTCACCTTATAAAACAAGATTTATGTATTTGCTTAATTATGCCACATCATGCTCTTTCAAATTCATGGCCAAAGCTCAATTTCACCAAATATCTTTGTGATAAGTGTATCTCTCAGTTTAAATGAAATAATTCACCAATTTTTTAATGATAGATGAATCCAAAATCAATTAAATATATACATTGACCTTGTGCCATCAATACTGAAGAACAAGGTTGCAATAAAGAATTTTTAGGTTTAATTAATATTTTTACTCCACTTTTATTTAGAAAATAAAGAATGCATGAATACACAGTTAAATCATTAATGTGAAAGACTTTTTATATTTAGAAGAGTCACTAACCATTTTCATTGTTACCAGTGCTAGAACTTATAGATGATGTTAAAATATAAGACAAGATTTTAAAATATTATGACAGCTCCCTATTTTGTAGTTTTGAATAACAGGCATGATTTTGACCTTCAGATTAGTGATCAAACAAAACAATTGTTCATGAGAGTTAATAATGCTAATACTTCCTTGCAAAAATAATACATACATAGGTATTAATAGTATTACTAAAGAGAAGTTACAAAAGCAAAGGGTTTTATTGCTGGATTTTTGGTAGTTCTGTTAGTGTTTTTTTTCCCCTTCTTCTCCATACTGCAGAATATTTTCTATAGCCTTGATTTTCACTTTTTGACAAGTTGTATATGTTTGGCTGCATTGGTGACCACCATTTAGAATTAGGATTGAAAATTATACCCATCCTTGAACACTACTCAGGCTTTCTGCTTTCCCTCCCTAGAGACAACTATTGTTACTGTAATTTCCTTAAAGCTTTCCCCCCACCTAATTTGTTTCCCTTAGATATTATTTCAAGGATAGATTCTGCTGCATTTTCAAATAATGACTGGAAAATTTAATGTGGTATCAGAACTTAGGGTTGATTATGTAGCATCATTACTTTTTCGCACAGATAACACTCCTCCTACAAAGCCATGCTCCATAGCTGAATGCTAAATGTCAACTGTCAGGAGATTCACATGCTTTCTGAGGGCACTGTCATTTTTCGCATTAGTGAGGAAAGTGGTCACCATTGGCCTATTTCAAATACTTTGTGGTGAGAGAGAAGATTAAGTTCTGAAATTTTGAAACATTTGATTTACTTCTCCTCCTCCTCCTCTCTCTTCTCTCTCTTCTCTTCCTCCTCCTTCTTCTTTTTCTTCTTTTCCTCTTTCTTCTCCTCCCCTTCTTTTGTTCTTCTTCATTTCCCCTTCCCTCCTTTTCCCCCACCTGAGTAATAAAACATGGACTGGCTGTATATCTATAATTATTTAATAGAATACATGGATGAGAGGTGGAAGCATTAATTTTGTCTAGAGTAATAAGACCAGGGAGATTGAATTTCCAGGGAGAGGTCCTGATGGGAGGACAAAGATATTGGGAATTAAGGTAACTGAAGAGAGAATGAAATTACCCACCTGGAGATATAAAATCTCCTAGTCACCATAGAATATCAGAAAATTCTCAGACAAAGTTAATGTTGCATTTGTTGCATTTAAGACAAAGAACTATATTCTATTTGTGGAGTGCCATAGTATGATTTAAATGGAAGAGCAAGTAGAATGTCCAGGCAATGACCATAGAAGCATAAAATTCAATGCGGAGCCACCACAGAATAAGAAAACTCTCTGCTTCATTTTGAAACCTCTTTTACCACCCTGAATCCTAGGAAAAGAAGTTGGATTGGCATGGATCAGTTATAGCATATGGAAGGGATTAGAACTAAATTCATTTGAATTTCAAAGGGCGGGATATTAAAGTAGACATTAGAATTATATGTAAGGGGAAGTCACTAATTAGATACTGGATTTATAATAAATAATAATAAAAATAAATTTATTATTATATAATAAAAATTACTGTCCTGAATTATCAAAACTTACTTATGCAGAATCATTATCAATATATTTATGTTCTTTAGCTCACTATTATTAACTAATATGCCATAGCACATTAATGGATAATAATGGGAATAAATTTGTACTCTTGCTTCTAAAGACTACTAGTACAAAAATATAGGGCTTTTTAAAAAATATTTTATTTATTTATCTCTAGAGGGGAAGGCAAGGAGAGAGGGAGAGAAATATCAATGTATGGTTGCCTCTCGTGCATCCCCTGCCGCGAACTGGGAACCGGGATCTGGCCTGCAACCCAGGCATGTGCCCTGACTGGGAATTGAACCACGATCGTGTGGTTCGCAGGCTCACGCTCAATCCACTGAGCTACACCAGCCAGGGCAGGGCTTTTTTTTAACTAGTAGAAAATCTCTCACATAAATATATGTATACATATTTTTTTGTTTTTCTCAAATTTCATGTTGTGCGTATGGCAGTACATTTGAGATATTCTTCTTGTTGTAATATTTTGTATGCCAATAGTTTACGTGTGATTTATATAAGGTAAACAATATAATGGTATGGCTTGACTTCAGAGAAACTTATCTATCTATTTATTTTACATGATTGCTATTTCTCTCTTTCTTTTCTCTCTACCATTACCCTGCCTCATGTTTCTTTCTCTCTCTCCCATTTTTTCTTTTCTTAAAATAAAATATCCAATATGTATTCATGGGGTTAAAAATAGGACCTGATATTTTTAAACTTTATAATTACCCTCTGTCTCTCTCCT
Organism: Sturnira hondurensis; assembly: GCF_014824575.4. Taxonomy (NCBI): domain Eukaryota; kingdom Metazoa; phylum Chordata; class Mammalia; order Chiroptera; family Phyllostomidae; genus Sturnira; species Sturnira hondurensis. The sequence continues at coordinate 5,681,194 of NW_028090025.1, read as the reverse complement.
AACTTCCAAAATGCTCTTAAGAAGTTGGGTATGATTCTCCTGTGGTCACTTATTTATAAGGTGCAGAGGTTGAAATATACTAGGGTTCTAGAGTGGGCAAGTGAGGTGGGGAACTAATGAAAGTAACTTCGCCATTAGTATCCTGTTCCTGTAGCTAAAGAAACTAAAAGAGTGATTAAGTAAACTTACCTTAAATCACAGTTAATAAGTAGTCAAACTGACGTTTTGTCCCAAAGCAAGTTATAAGAATATGCTTTTGATTACACTAGCACTTTTAATTATCAGTCAGAAACTTGTATTTCAAAAAGAGTATGGGTAAACTTCCCAAGGTCACATACCTACTTAAAAATAATATTCATGTGTAAATAAATAAGCATGAAGAAATTTTCCGTTTTATAACTAACCATTTTTTCAATGGAAAACCACTAACATTACTTATAGTCTAAAGGTGATGTCTGTATGCATGCCTACATGTTGTTTTCACAGTTTACCCACTATCTTCATGCTTGAAGGATAGTTCTGAGACTAATGGCTAGAAAATTGAGCTCAACATATTTTAATTTTATTGTTAACAGAAAAAATAAAAATTATATATTATATTGCTCTATAATAGATACTAAATACTATACGTAATGCTATATTATGTAATTTTTTTCTCTTAAGAAATCAAAAATGTATATAAAAGAGCCAAAGGTAAGTTTACACTTAATGACACATCACAGTATTAGTGAGAAGCAAGTTTAGAAAGAACAGTATTTCATTTCTGAGGGAATATCTTACCAGATTTTATTTCTCCTAAAAGAAACTGTCATTGGAAAAGGCTGAAGCTGTTTTATATATTTTTTTCTTTACATGCTCTTGGCCCCAGGGCTCTCTGCATAAGTTAACTGAAGGCTAGATCCGCTACATCTCTGGTTTAGGTCAGGGGTATGAAACTACGGCCTTCAAGCCCAACCTGAACCGACCCATTTTTGTGTATAAAGTTTGACTGGAACACAGCCAAGCTGATTTTTTTTGCATATTGTTCAAGGCTGTTTTTTTGCTACAAAGCAGAGTTGAATAGCTGTGACAGAGACCATATGGCCCACAAAGCTATAAATATTTACTATCTGTCCCTTTACAGAATATGCTTGTCAAACCCAGGTTAGGCTTTTACAACTCAAGAAATAGGGTCTCCTGTATTCCTTCTGAAGCCAAATGCCAGGTCCAGTAATGTGAAATAGTATAAGACATAGAGTACTAGTCCATGGATAGGTTATATTATTCAACTTCAAGTTGGTCAAAGCCAACTTGTTAAATTTTATTCTTATATAATGTATAACATTTTATTAATAGAGCACTTAAAACACATTTAAAATAAGATTAAAGTAGACCATTTTATTTCTTTACCTCTTTAAACTTAAAACTATAATATAATCAATTCAGCATAAGGTTTCTATGGATATTCTTCCCTTTCATCTCATACAAACTAAGCTATATAGAAGTCTCAGCTCTGTGGATAAGATTCAGCTTTTTTTGCCCCTACAGTGGAAACATTATATACTTAAAAATAAAAATCTGTATTCCAAAACTCTACCAAAGAAATTGTATTGTAGCATATAGAATTAAACAATTGCATGGTAAGTCATTTGAAATACACCACTTGAAATAGGCAGAACAATAAATACATCATTGCAGGGACATTTACTGCTATCTCAATTATGATTTTTTCTATGTTTGTTTTTAACATAAAATTTAGGAATGGACTTGATCATATATTAAGGAAGCATGAATGAAAAATGAGCTAAAACTTCCTCTGGCCTGTCCTCATTTTAGCTGGCATCTTGTTTCTGCACTTCTGCTGTAAGCAGAAATAAATCAACAATATTTTTGAAATGTATGTTCACTTTTAGGTCAAAGAGACAATGCTAAAATCCTTGAATTTGGGAGCCAGCCTAATGGGTCATTAAGTTTCAAATAATAACTTGAGTCTTGATGGCAAAGAGTTTTTGGTGGAAGGAGTTCTCAAAATTGTAATTATTATTCCCAGAATTTGACTACATGTGATATTACATCTTTTTCTAGTATAATAAGTGTATATTTTTGGCATGGTGAATGCATTTAAAAGTACCTTTTTTTCTCTTTTCTTGTGAGTGGGAAAAAAACAACCTCAAATTCCTTTCTCACATATTTATATGCTCCTGTACATTTTCAGATAAGAATATTAATTTTGGAAATGGGTAGGATTACATCTTCGAACAGGAGTCCTGGCTGCAGTAGAAGTGAGTTCAGGACAGGAACAGCCAGTCTGTACACCTTCAGGGGGAAAACGCCATCTGTAATGCAAAATGACCACAATTGAAGCTAAATGATGCCATCATCCTCCCAAGAGTTAGAAAAGGTGGGCAAGTTGCTGCTGAACAATTTATGTGGGGACTGGAAAAGGTATCAAATTTCAAGATTTTGCTTTGAGGACCTTGGCAGGAACTGAAGGAGAGGGATGACTTTCAGATTATGTCCCCTGCCTTTTCATCTAACTCTTCTCTTCTAAAACATTCAATTCATTTACACAGAATAAATTGCACTTCTCTGTATATGACAGGCTGCTTCTGCTGTCTTTTTTTTCATAAGCTGGTCCTTTGGCCTGCAATACCTGCTCTGAACATTGTCCAGTAGTGTGATGTGGTTAAGTTTTAATTTGAGCAGTGGAAGTCCCAACATAGCATCAGTTGAAAGCAAAAGGGCTGTTGCGAACAGGACTCAACTGATGATTTCAAGATGTAATATGCCCCCAAATGTGTCTCATGATCATCTCTCACAATCCCATTCTTAGCAGTTTTTCACCTCCTTAGGTAAAAGACTCCTTCATTGTCTTAATTCCCCAAGTGAACATTTGGGGGTCAGCTTTCACTCTTCTTTCAACTCACACTTAATGTATAAATAGATCCTGTTCATTCTATTTTCAAAACATATTTAGACTCCAACCAACTCTTGAAACTCTTACAGTGATCATTCTCATCTTCCTAGAGAGAGCTCCCTATCAGGGCTCCAGCTTAAACTCTTTTGTCTTATTACAATCAACTCATCATCCAGGTGTACATTTTAAAACCTTGGATCATGTCTCCAACTTTTCTGGAGTGTTCACATGTTTTTCCATATCACTCAGAGAAAAAACAAAAGCTATTCAATGGTGCAGCCAACATAATTTCTGTTTCTCTTTCTTTGCACAGCTAGTTACTTTATTTCCCACTATTATCCTGACTTCTCATGGTGGTATGGGAGCAGTGGAGGTGCCCTCTCTGCCAAACACTAACCCAGATGGGAAATTCATATGAGGGCTGGCCCAGTCGCTGTTCCCTCTGAATACAACACTCACTCCTCACCCCACACACATACACAGGACTCAGTTCTTCATTTTCTCCAAAGTTTTACTGAAATACTATTTTATCAGTAAATGTTCCATAAAAGAAACGGAAGTGATAAAATATACATACGAATAGGTGTTTTTGTTTGTTTGGTTTTTGCTTTTATTTTTTCTTTTTGCATGGAATTGGCTTACATAGATGTTGGTGCTTCTAAATGTATAGCACAGGAAGGTACTCAGGGGTGCGAGCTTAGGATCAAGTTCATAGTTGGAATTTCTTCTTCAGGAATGCCTCAGTTCTGCTCTTAGGTTCTGGCAACAGATTGACTAAAAACTATCCTTATTATAGAGAATAAACTGCCTTTATTAGACCAAACTGATTATAGACTTGAATCACATCTACAAAAAACTTTCACAGAAACATTTATTTATATTAGTGTTTCAATAACTGGAATAGCCTCGCCAAGTTGACACTAACATATAACTGACCATTATATCTTCTTAGTGAGGTGTCTCCAAACCATCATCATTGAAATTGAACCCCCTACCACACCACAGTATCACAGACTTGCCATGCCTTGTTATTTTAATCTCATTGTCTTTTAAAAACCGGTACATAGAGGTTAATTAATTTTTTATCTTTAAGATACACAAAAACACTAGTTAACACAAAGTAAATACTTTAAAATATTTGTTGAAAAAACATATACAAAGCCAGAGTAGGAAGAGTAGGAAGAGAAGAAAACAGGTAAAGACATGGTATATGGAATAAATCCCTTGAGATCTCCCAGAATAATTTGGAAAACATTTCAAACATATGGAAAAGTAAAAAAAAAAGTTAGATAAGTCCTTAAATCCTTCACCTAGATTATAAATATTCCAAACAATATTCTACCCCACATAATATTATTACACACTTAAAATTATTAATCTTATACTATTTAATAAACATCCCATACTCAAATTTCACCAATAGCTTATATGATATATCATATTTTGAAGCCAGACTTTGCTTCATAGCATTTATAACACCACTACTTAATGCAACTTTATTTATTACACATGGTTTGTGTATCTTTTTTAATCTAGACCAGTGTCCCTACTTTTTCTTTCTCATTTTATTACTCTGAAACAAATCATTTTGTTGTCTTATAGGATAAATCATATTGTGAATTTGTCTGAAATAGTAGTTTCATAAAATCTATCTCTTTATTTCTTAAAATATTTTATTTATTTATTTTTAGAGAGAGGGGACAGGAAGGAGGAAGAGAGGGAGAGAAACATCCATGTGTGGTTGCCTCTCATATGTCCCCCACTGGGGACCTGGCCTGCAACCCAGGCATGTGCCTTGACTGGGGATCGAACCAGCGACCCTTTGCTTCACAAACCCATGCTCAATCCACTGAGCTAAACCAGCCAGGGCCTATCTCTTTATTTCTTATATTTTCTGTAAACTAGGAGTTAAATTTCTACTTTTAGAAAGCATACACGATATGCTCTTCTATCCTTCATACAACATCACATTAACTGTCACTGTCCCATAGTGATCACTAGTGAAAAATGTCATGTTTGAATAGAGATCTTTTGAGATTTATTATAATTTCCATTTTGCATGCCAGGTTGCCTTGTTCAGAAAATGTGTGTTACACACTCTCTGTTTATACCTTTGCTGCTACTTTTTAAAATATGCACCCTTATGGCAATAGATGCAAATACGTGGCTTTCCAGGAAAAGAAAATCTCAAAATCTTTAAAACACAACTTTAGATTTGGTCTCAAAAAAAAAAAAAGGCAATGTGGAACACAAAACAATGAAATGAAAATAAAGTCTTTCACAGTCTCAGTAATGAGGGATAGCTAGAATGTAGTATGTCATAAATATTGAACATGTATGCCTCCATTTTATTTTATGTGTAAAAATTTTACCAGGGAACTAATCACATTGTATCTTAATTATCAATAATTAGAAAATTGACAAATTAATTTAAAAACAAAATGAGTATTTCTTAAAGTATATTTTATTGATTATGTTATTACAGTTGTCCCATTCCTCCCCCTCATTCCCCTCCACCCTGCACACTCTCTCCCTCCCACATTCCCCCTTTAGTTTATGTCCATGTGTCTTAAGTTCTTTAGCTTTTATATTTCCCACAATATTCTTGCCCCCCCTGTCTATTTTCTGCCTGCCATCTATGCTACTTATTCTCTGTACCTTTCCCCCCTCTCCTCCTCCCACTCCCCTGTTGCTAACCCTCCATGTGATCTCCACCTGTGAGAGGTTATAGTCAGTAGTGAGACTGAAATTTAAATCTAATCTTCTATTACAAAAATAATTTTCCACCAGAAATTTAACTAAAATAATATCCCTCAAAGCATATATAAATATTAATATTAAGAATATATTTAGGAATTGGAAGGTGGTGACAGATTAGGAGGGAGCAGATTCCATTTCCCCCTACACAAAGGAAAAAAACCTGGTCCATCTACAGAAGAACAGAGCAAACAGTCAACAGTATCCCAGCATATATGAAAATGAGAGACCAGAAATTGTAGCAGACACTGAAAAACCAGAAGGTAAGGAGACTACTCCAGGACAATAAGATCCCAGGGACCAGCTCCAGCATCCGGCACTCAGTGCCCAGCGTTGGGTCTATCATAAACTCTCTGGGAGCCTAGGGCCTGCCACAGAGTCCTTGGGAGAGAGCCGGGTCAACTGCTTCCTCCTGTTCTGGCCAAGCAGGGTTTGAACAGCACCAGAAGAGACCTGGTTGCTTGAAGTTGCAGAGGGAAGAAAAAGGACATAGAGGCAAACACACAAGGGCCATGATCACCCCCAGAGTCTGTGGTTGCCAGCTTGGGAGAGTTAAGAGTCCGCAGTGAAGAGCACTGACACAGATAGTCACCAGTCTGGCTGAAGAATTGGGATGTACTGAGTGGCAGGCTTGAGTAGAAGGAATTTCTCAAAAAGTAAATCTGTTTGGAGGATTCTGCTGCAACAGCCACTCAGCTCACTCCCCACCCAGTTGGACAGGAATCCCGAGGTTGAGAAGAAGTCCCTGTGTTTCCTAATAGCACTGGTGAGGGTTCCAGCCCAAGCCTGCGGGACCCAGGCAGCCTGGCTGGCATGTGCACCCACCCACACCCCTGACCACTGCAATGACCCCCAGGGAAAAAGTGCTTTAAAGAAGACCCAGATCCCCTGCCTGGGGTGCTGGAGAGACGTGCCAGACTAGCTCTTGGGAGAGTGCTTACAAGACTAGCTGAGTACACAAGAAAGGCCACACCAATTGCCCCTCAGCCTGCTACAGCCAACAAGACCAGAAAAATCAGCTTGGCCAGTGTGAAACCAACAGAGGTTTTTTTTTTTTTTTTTTTAATTTTTATTAGTGTTTATCTTTCAATACCTTTTTCCTCTCTTTTCTTCTTCATTGTTTTGCTCCTCCTTCCTTTCTTTCCAATTTTATCTCTTCTTCCTCACTTCTCCTGCTTTTCCCCCCCCCTTTTTAAAAATACCCACAAGGGCAACAAAAAACTTGGAACTGTGAAAGGAGCAGAGTTGGACCCAAAGAGGGGCAGACCAACAGTTGAGACAGTGAAACAAATTTCACTTTGCTATTGCAGAGGAACTAAAAGCTACTGCATATTTGTATTATTATTATTTTCATTATTCTTACAACTTTTATTTTAATAGCATTTTTGTACTCCTTTCTGTATAGTCTTCTAAGCTTGGCTGGTTATACTGAATCCTTTGACAGATTTCCCCTGTTCTCTCTTCCACAGTGTACTGCTAACTTACTATCCTTCATGTCACCTGTGTTCCTTTAGCACACTACGGAAAGTCCTATATCCCCTATTTATGTTATCCAGATCACATAGATTCAGTCGTATGATTGTTGTTCTAATATTATTGTAAATTATAGCTCTTCCATACAATTGTAAATACTTCACATCACCCCTCCCAGATCTTAGCCCACTTCACAGTCTCCTGAACTCTATTACTGTAGTGGTTAACTCTATTCTCTCACACACTGCAACTATTTACTATCCTTTACTCTCACTGACCTCCCACAACCTCATGGCTTCATAACTCCAATTCACAATCCATCCCTTCCCAACAAGCATCTTATATTCTTCCTATCCTTTATTAAAAGTGGCTAGTTGGTGGATGGTCACGGTTGACACTATACATAGCCAAAGGATCTTGCATCTATTCTCTACTGGCTTCTACTGTAAATATCATAAAATACTCTCCTGCTGTCATAAACCATCTTGCCTTCCCCCCAAAAAGATCACACAAAAAAGAGTAAGTGGAAGCAGTGAACACCAGAATACAAACTGGAAGAGGGAACCCAACTACAAAGGAACCACAGAGATAACAACAGAAGAAGGTGAAGGAGGGAGTGGAAACCACACAAACCTCAATCCAGGATCTATCTGGAAACAACACTAAACAGTGGAGAAGCTACCCGGTACAAACAACTGAACAAGAGCAAAAGAGAATCCTCAAAACCTTGTACACACTGAAGAACTAGTTTCAGAAGAACCCGCCCTCACCAGTACAACAAAATACAAGAGAGGGTGAACACAGTGACCATCAGTTAACAAACTGGTGGGAAGGACCCACAAACGAAAGACCCAAAATGATCAAAACCCAAAGACAAACACAGAGCCAACTTAAAGGACAGGCCAAGACCAGTAAGCATGGGAGATCAAGGAAACCACACAACTAAATCTCACATGTATTCTACCAAAGAAGTTAAAACCATAAACCCAGGGATCTAGAACAGAAAAATTTAAGAAGCTGAAAGTAATGAGAAAAGTCTGACAAACAATTGTAAGACAAAGAACCAATCTCCAAATGAAAGGGAAGGAGGAAGCCTCAGAAAGAATGCTAAATGAAATAGAGGCAAGTCAGCTATCAAATACTGAATTCAAAGCACTGGTTATCAGGAAGTACAATGAACTCATAATGAGCTACCAGAAACTACAATGAACTCACTGCAAACTATATCAACATGAACAAGGGAATAGAAAATATCAACAGGGGCCAAGAGGAAATGAAGAATACAATTTCTGAATTGAAGAACACAGTGGAAGGAAGCAAAAGCAGGATCAATGAAGTAGAAGATCAGATCAGCGAGTTGGAGGACAAAGTAGAAAAATACCTGCAGAAAGAACAATAAAAGAAAATGGGGCTCAGAAAGAATGAAGAGAGATTAAGAGAAATGGAAGACAATGTGAAACATAATAATATTCAAATAATAGGGATACTAGAAGGAGAAGAAGAAGAGGAAGGGATAGAAAACTTATCTGAAAAAGTAATGATAGAAAATTGCCCTGATTTGATGACAGAAAAAGTCACAAAAATCCAGAAAACACAGAGAGTTCCAATCAAGAGGAACCCAAAGAGGCACACTGTTGTAGACCGCTCTGCCTGGTTTTAGGAATTCTATCTGTACCCCTTGTGGCTAAGGGCGAGGGGCGACCTTTAGAGTACCAGCCACAGGGGACAATGCCTGTCTCTGGTAGCAAATGCTGTCTCAGTTTCCTCTCCTTGCCCCCAAAGCTTGGTCAGAAGTCAATGAAGGTTAAGACTCCTCACAGCGGGTGGCAAACTAAGTCAGACTCGATCACTTGGGAGGCCTTCATGGAAGGACTCGGGGAAGGGGGGGCTACAACAAAGAGCAATAGACTCTCATCCCCTGGCTTTGACAAAGCCCGAGTCCCCAGGTTCTTTGGGAGAAGCTCTTCCTGGCTCTAATCCCCTTAAGCCTGATTACCTGTTGGGGAGAGGTGTAGCTCCTTGCCTTGCTAGAGCTTGTCCTGGGGAAAAATCTGGCATCACAAAGACTTGCTGATAAACCTGTGAAATCTGCTCTGCTAAGAGTGCTTTCATTCATGTAATAAGGTTCCAAGTTGAAATGAGTATGTCTCCCAAAGTTTCTGCAACTCTCTCCTGACAGACACTGACTCAGACTCTGAAGCCCTCAGATATCTTTGAAATGTTATCTACTGTTTGATCCTTGCCGCCCTGTATTCCTGTGTATTACAACCCAATAAAAGGCTATGGAGCAGGGGGCTCCGGGCCTTTTTCTCCTTGGAGAAACTGGCTGCTGCTGGCCTTTGTCTCCCCTGAGAAACTGGCCACAGCCCACTCCTCCTCCCCAAACAGATCTCAGTATGTCTCGGCCATTATTCACTCTCCTTCCGTGGCACCCGGGGGGACTTGAGAGAGAAGTTGCTGCCACAGTTCACTTTAAGGCACATCATCATTAAAATGGCAAAATTCCAAGACAAAGAGAGAATTTTAAAGGCAGCAAGGGAGAAACAGGCAGGAAGTAACATACAAGGGAGCCCCAATAAGGCTAGCTGCTGACTTCTCAATGGAAATGCTCCAAGCAAGAAGATAATAGCAAGAAATATTCCAAGTAATGAGAACTAGAGGCCTACAACCAAGAACACTTTACCAGCAAGGCTCTCAATCAAGACAGAAGATGAAACAAAGAGCTTCTAAGACAAAAGAAGTGTAAAAGAATACACCTCCACTAAGTCAACTCCCCAAAAGATCCTAAACGAATTGCATTAAAGAAAGGAAGGAAAAGAGAGAAACAGAGAGGAACACAGGTATAAAAATGGCGATGAATAAGTACCTATCAATAGTAACCTTAAATGTAAATGGATTAGATGCTCCGATCAAAAGACACAGAATAGCTGAAAGGATAAGAAAGCATGGCTCACACATATGCTGCTTATAATAGATTAGACTTGAAGGGCTAGAAATGAATTTTCCAAGGAAATGGACAGGGAAAAAAGCTGGGATAGCAATACTCGTATCAGACTAATAGACTTCAAAAAGGAGGCCATAAAGAGATACCCAGAAAGTCATTTTATAACACTCAAGGGAAGAATCCAGCAGACATAAACATTGTAAATATATATGCACCCAACATAAGAGCACCCAAATACATACAGAAAATCTTAGAAGACTTCAAGAAAGATACTGACAGCAACACAATTATAGTAGGGGAATTCAACATCCCACTGTCAAAAATGGACAGATCTTCCAAACAAAATATGAACATAGATATTGTGGCATTGAACAATGCCCTAGAGGAAATGGATGTAACTAATATATAGAGAGCCATTCAGCCCAAAGAAGCTAAATACACATTCTTTTCAAATGCACATAGAACATTTTCAAAGATAGATCACATGATAGGACACAAAACAAGCCTCAACAAATTCAAGAAATCATACCAAGCATCTTCCCCAAGGAACTGAAAGGAAATCATACCAAGCATCTTCCCCAAGGAACTGAAACTAGAAACCAACCCCAAAAGAAAAAAAAATACTCAAAATCATGGAGATTGAATAGCATGCTATTAAACAATGAATGGGTCAAGATTGAAATTAGGGAAAAATTAAAAAGTTTCTGGAAACAAATGAAAATGAACTTACAACAACCCAAAACTTATGGGATGCAGAGAAGGCAGTCCTGAGAGGGAAGTTCATAGCAACACAGAACAACAGAAGAAGATAGAAACATTTCAAACAAACAACCTAACCCTGCACCTACAAGAACTGGAGGAACAACAACAAGGACAGACCAGAGCAAGTAGAAGGATGGAAATAACCAAGATCAGAGCAGAATCAAATGACAGAAATACTAGAAGTACAATTCTAAGGATAAGTGAAACCAGGAGTTGGTTTTTTGAAAAGATAAACAAAATTGACAAGTCTTTAAGAAGGATCATTAAGAAAAAAAGAGGAAAGACCCAAATAAACACAATCAGAAACGAAAGAGGAGAGATTACAACTGACACAACAACAATACAAAGGATTGTAAGAAATTACTGTGAAGAACTGAATGCCAAGAAATTTGAAAACCTAGGTGAAATGGACAAATTTCTAGAAAAATATAATCTTCCAAAAATCAATGAAGAAGAACCAGAAAGCCTGAACAGACCAATAACAGCTGAAGAAATTAAAGCAGTAATCAAAAAACTGCCAACACACAAAAACCCTAAACCAGAAGGTTTCACAGGAGAATTCTACAAAGCATTTAAGGAAGAGCTAAACCCTACCCTTCACAGACTATTCGAAAAAATCTAAAATGATGGAAGACTCCCAAACTCTTTTAATAAAGCCAGCATCATCCTGATCCCGAAACCAGATAAAGACACAACAAAGAAAGAAAACTTCAGGCCAATATCGCTGATGAACATAGATGATAAAATCCTCAGCAAAATATTGGCAAAACACATCCAACAATATATTACAAAGATCATACACCATGACCAAGTGGAATTCATCCCAGGGATGCAAGGATGGTTCAATAGTCACTAATCAGTAAATGTAATACATCACATAAACAAAAGCAAAGCCAAAAAACACATGATCATATAAATACATACAGAAAAAGCATTTGTTAACGTACAGCACCCATTTATGTTAAAAACACTGAGCAAAGTGGGAATAGAGGGAGCATTCCTCAACATAATAAAGGCCATATATGTAAGAACTATAGCCAACCTCATACTCAATGGGCAAAATTAAAATCTTTACCACTAAGATCAGGAGCAAGACAACGTTGTCCATTTTCACCACTTCTATTCAATACAGTATTAGAAGTTCTAGCCATAGCAATCAGATGAAAAAGGGAATAAAAGGCATCAAAATCAGAAAGGAGGAAACAAAACTATCATTGTTTGTAGGTACCATGATAGTGTACATGGAAAATCTGATAGACTCCATCCACAAACTGCTCAACCTAATAAATGAATTTGGCAAAACAGCAGAATACAAAGTCAATATCCAGAAATCAAAGGCATTTTTGTATGCCAACAATGAAACAGCAGTAGTAGAAATCAAGAAAAATATCCCATTTTATATAGCAAAAATAAATATATAAATAAATAAAGTACATAGGAAATAATCTAATCGAGGAGGTAAAAGACCTGTATGCCTAAAACTACACAACACTGAAGAAAGAAATCAAGGAATACACAAACAAATGGAAACATATACCATATTTGTGGGTTGAAAAATTAACATCATCAAAATGTCCATACTACCCAAAGCAATTTACAGATTTAATGCAAGACCTATTAAAGTACCAATGGCATATTTCACAGACATAGAGGAAACAGTTCAAAAATGTATATGGAACTATAAACGACCCCCAATAGCTGCTACAATTTTGAAAAAAAAAATGAGCAAAGTAGGAGGGCTCACAATACCTGATACCAAAATGTATTACAAGGCCACTGTAATCAAAATAGCCTGGTACTGGCATAAAAACTGGGACATGGACCAATGGAACAGAACAGAGAGCCCAGAAGTAAACTCAAGTCCCTATGGTCAGTTAGTATTTGACAAAGTGGGCAAGCATAAAACAGCCTCTTCAACAAGTGGTGTTGGGAGAACTGGATAGCTACTTGCAAAAAAAAAAATGAAACTCGATCACCAACTTACACCATACACCAAAATAAATTCAAGGTGGATAAAAGATTTAAATATAAGCCATGACACCATTAAAGTCCTAGAGGAGAACATAGGCAGGAAAATCTCAGATATTTCACACAGCAACATTTTTACTGATATGTCCCCTAGAACAAGGAATATAAAGGGAAGAATAAACAAATGGGATCTCATCAAAATAAAAAGTGTCTGCATGGCTAAAGAAAACAGTATTAAAATATAGAGGACCAACTGTATTGGAAAACATATTTGCCAATGATACTTCAGACAAGGGTTCAATCTCCAAAATATACACAGAACTTACATGACACCACTCTAAGAAGACTAGCAAAACCATTAAATATTGGGCAAAGTACCTTAACAGTCACTTCTCCAAGGAGGACATAGAGAGGATCCAGAAACACATGAAAAGATGCTCAGCATTGCTGGCTGTCAGACAGATGCAAATTAAAACCACAATGAGATGGCATTTTACACCTCTCAGAATGGCCATCATAAACAAAGCAACAAACAAGTGTTGGAGAGCTTGTGGAGAAAGGGGACCCTAGTTCACTGTTGGTGGGATTGCACACTGGTACAACCACTTTGGAAAACCGTATGGAATTTTCTAAGAAAACTTCATTTTGATCCAGCAAATCCAATGCTAGGATTATATCCCAAGAACCCTGAAACACCAATGTAAAAGAACCTATGCACCCCAATATTCAATGCAGCACAATTTACAATAGCTAAATGTTGGAAGCAACCTAGGTGCCTATCAGTCAATGAATAGATCAAAAAACTATGGTACATTTAAAGAATAAAATTCTATGCAGCAGAAAGAAAGAAGGAGATACTACCCTTTGCAACAGCATGATGGAACTGGAAAGCATTATGCTGAGTGAAATAAGCCAGGTGGTGAAAGACAAATACCATATGATTTCACCTTTAACAGGAACCTAAACAACAAAACAAACAAGTAAACAAAATATAACCAAAGACCCTGAAATACAGAACAGGCTGACAGTGACCAGAGGAAAAAGGGGAGGGAATTTCAGGGGAAAAGGGGAAGGGTTTATAGAAGGAAGTGTGGAGGACACATGGGCACAAACTAAGGGGGGTTGAAACAGGCTGGAGGTGGGGAGCACTCAGTTGTGTGGGCTGGGTTGGGAGTAAAAGACAGAAAACTGCACTTGAACAACAATTAAAATAATTTAAATTAAATAACAGTAGATTTATTTTCAACAGATAGTAAGAATATAATGCATCTAGATTCCATTTCATTCTAGAATTAATATAACTTTAATGTGGTTAGTAAAAATTGGTTAGAAACAAGAAAAATAATAAAACTGAATTCAGGAAGAAATGAGGCACAGTGAAATTGCTAAAGATTTTTCTTCAGGAACTCAAAGAGGTGACATTACTTTTGAACCAATGTAATGAAATGTATTGATGGTTTAATATATTAATAAATTGTCATATTCTGAAGCTAAATTATAGTATAAAATGTTATAGAGGAATACACCTTAGAAATCATGTCACTTCCAAATGTAGCACCATGTTTAAAAAGTATGGCAGATTCTGGGCTCAGTGCACACTGGTGTTGGGAACCGCCCTGCCTAGTTTCAGAAGCTGTAAACTGCCCCCCCCCCCATTAGCTAAGGCTGAGTGAGTGACCTTCAGACCATAAGCCACTAAGGAGACAAAGCTTATCTCCCTGGTGGGGGTGCCTCCTCTGACCCTTTCACTTCACCCTGCCTGGCCCCCAGTGCTTAATTGGTTAGCCAGTGACAGGTGAGATTCCTTAAGTATGGGATGACCTAAGACAGGTGTGATCATGGGGAGTCCCCAGGCAAGGACTTGGGGAGCTATAGCAAAAGAGGGTGATGGACTCTTACCGCTTGGCTTTGACATGGCTCGAGTCCTCTTTCTGTCTGAGAGAAGTCTCCTAATCTGTTGGCTGCCTTACTTCCCCTGCCTGACTTAAGCCTGAAACAATGACAGAGGCGGTGCAGCCCTGTGCTAGAAAGGGTGGGTTCCCTGGGTGATCAGGCCTAAGAAAGAATATATAAAATCCTGTGAAACCCGCTTTGCTAAGAATTCTCTCAATTAAATGATAAGGGTCTGAGCAGGAAATGAGTTTGTTTCCCAAAGTTTTGTAGCCCTTTAGCTAAGAGACCCTGACTCATATTAAGCCCTCATAGTTTTTTGTATGCTATCTATTGTTTGATCCTTATTGCCTGACAATGACTAATGAGCTTTACCTGTATTCCTGTGCAAAATGAACCCCATAAAAGCCCACTGAGGAAAAGGCTCTTGGTCCTTCTTTTTTGAGAGATTGGCCACCTTTCATCCCCAAGCAGATCATGTCTTGGTGGACTTATTCTCATCTGTGGCAGCTTGGGGGGGTGGGCCCTATGGGAGGAGGATCCCCACACATTGGGATGAAATTTTCCAGTCTTATAGCATAGATAGTATATTTCAAGGAGACAAAAAGAGTTGTAACACAGCTGCAAGAGAAAGCACCATTCCTTCAGGTGGAGAGACTGACAGGCTTCAATAGCACTTTCAAATGCTTTCCCAGGTCCACCTAAGGCACTCTTTCTCATATTGATTGAACTCCAGCCACTTCACTTCTATCTAAACCCTGCACAATAACCAGGTACAAGGAAACCACACCATTGAAAGAAAGAGAAAATTAAAATGAAAACTTGAGTTAAACCACAGTAATCCATTCTCAATCCCTACCTCTATAGTTGGACTGAGAATGAATGAGAATCTGCATGGAAAGCCACAGACAAGTCAGAAGACAATTGTTTTTTTCTCTTTTTAATTTTAAGCAGATACCTGAAACTTCTGGGTGCCCTACTCAACAGAGGATCAATCAAAAGGTAAATTCCCCCTAGCTTCTGTCACACATGCCTCCTTTACTTTATCATTAATTTTTCTTTAAAATTAACTAGTAAGGCTGTAGTAAAATTGGGGCTTCTTTTTTAGAACATTTTCTCAAGCATATTAGGAGGTTTCTAATATTATTGCAATTGCTTATATAAAGAGACACTTTGTGATTTCTATTAATCTCGGACATTTAGCTACAAAATACATAGTTATTCTATTTCAGGGATGTTGATATTAAGGCATCCACCACCTTTAGCTTGTCATTCCACACATTTGGAACAATTTAAACTGTAAAAGTGGCTTGGTCTAGTTTTATAATCTTACCCTACAATAAAATAGGTGATAAACTTTAAACATGGAGGAAGTGTGATGAAATGTAGGTACTAAGAAGTCATATTTTCCTAACAATGAACTCAGTTTAGTGAAGGCATCATCCTTCCTTAAAGACAGTTGGCTAATGCTATAGTCCCAGTTTAGAAATGTATACTCAGCTGGATGACAATGTGTGCATCAGCTGCTGCTGGGTAGGTGCACTTTATCTTCTGCTCATTTGGCCAAAGCATATGGCGCCTTCGTTGTTTTGAAATAAAATAGCACTGGGCATTCCTTCCCTGACCATTAGAGTCTCTGGAAATACATATATAAGCTTGGCTTAGTTTTAAAATTTAATAAACAGTGTTGAAATCGGGGTTTATTATAACTAGGCATGTTATAACTACCCTATTTAAAATGTGAAATTTATATTTAAGAATTATTATGCACAGTGGCAACATATTAATACTGACTTTATTAGCTCATGGATTGCTATGTACAATGAGTTATATAAAAAGTTGATTTTGTTCCTGCTGACATTGTTTCAACCTTGCAGTAATGTGAGCTGTAGCAAATCACATTTAACAATCTCTGGGTCTCTGAAGCTCAGCTTTTTCATTCCCTTGAAACACATTTTTAAAATCTTGTGCATTTTGCAAAATGAGGATCAAATGTCAGCATTTTAAGGAGCCTAAGAAAGTTAACCACTAATATGGATAAATCACAGCTTCATTTATTAAATAGATGACTTTGCTTAAAAGATGGATATTCAGGTAAAGATTAATTTCATCTTCAGAAGTGTGATAAAATACAATGATTAAAAAGGAGAGGGCAAACAGATTTTCTTTAAAAAGTAAAGCCACGCAAATTAAAAGCAATCACAAACATTTGGAGAAACTTTAACTGGTTGAACCATAGGACTATTTGGTCTTCATTCTTTATAATAACATTTATGTGAGATGATCATATTGACCAGTTGTATTTTCTAAGAGAATAGGAACTTTTCCAAGCAGTTCTTCTCGATTCCTAATGGTGTCAATTTAAATGGAATGCAAGCAAGCAGTGGCCAGTTACAGTGACATGAGAGAAAGCCCAGTTTAAACACTCTAAAGTCACATATTGAGGTAATAGAACCTTAAAGAAAGGTGGTTTTAATAAAGAATTCTTTTTATACTGGATGCATTTGTTTAGATTTATATTCTGTAGACTCTGATGACAACTCAATAATGATTGCTCCAGACCTCTGTATTAATAAGATTTAATATAGTAAAGTTTCCAGAAATGTGTTTTTTGAAATATTATGAGTCAGGAAATATTCTTCTGAAGCTGAATCTCATCAACAGATTTTATGAGTTTGAATTCAAAGAATTATATATAGTTTCTAAGAAAAAAAGACCCCAAAGCAAGCAAATTAGTTAACTAGTGCTTATGCGTGACAGATACGTATGCTAGAATGCAATACATCTTCTGTGAACCTTTTGAAGTTCACATTTTTGGAATTAATAGTAGAACAGAATCCATTCTGTTTGCAGATGTATTGCATTGTAATTGCCAAAGGTCTTGGGCTGAAATATTAGTTCTTTTAAAAACACACTACAGATTTAGAAATTTTAAATGGGTCTCTTAGATCATTCAAAAGAGGTGAAAAATTATATGTTGGAAATACGAAGAATTCAGTATGTATAGGGAAACTTCATTTAACAATGAGAATAAATTTATCATATATTAAAATCATTTTAGGATGTTTCCATAAGTATAGCTTGCTGTTAATACAATTAGTTTATGACCAGAACAGAACATTTGGAATAAATGTATTTGAAAAAAAAATCTCGTGTGATTTATGTGGTTATTTTACTTATTCTGAAACAATTTATTACTTCTATATTTTAATTTCAGTGCACTTTTCTGAAATTAAGAGAATCCATCTTATATCATCTGTGAAATTATTTAAAATTTAAAATTTTTAATAGGGATAAAATTAGTTCTTATAGCATAGTGCACACTAAAAATAAGAAACCTTTATAAGTTCTTAAAATAATGATATTTAAATTTGAAATTTCATACAAAAACATAAGAATAATTTAAGTGTATTTATTATGAGCATTCAAGTTTTAATATTCAGTAACATCAACCTCGCTTCCCATTTTTCCAAAATAATCTCTACATGTAAAATAGCAAAAACAAAACAAACCTTCAAATAGTGCATTCAGCCCTATAAAAATACTTTTATTTTTCTCATCATAGGGATATTGCTCTTTTCTTTGAGTGCAGACTGCTCTAAAGTAATGATTCTGCTCCACACAGTACTGAGAAGTTTGATTACTTAGAGTTAATCACATTATGGTTTCTTCTTAAAATACAAATATTTAACTTGTTGATTTAATAATGATGTGTGAAAAATGTACAAGATCAAAAGTCATTCTAGATACTGTGTCCAATAATAGTCAATTTAATAAAGGTATCTACATAACCAGCTTTTAATATTATGCAACTATAAGTCACTTAGAGCCATGTTCCAAGCTTCAAATTATTAGTCAAAATAGTCTAAATGAATATTGTTTAAAATAAAATAACTATATTCATAAATAAATGAAATTCAAAAAATAATAATAAGCTATTTACATATACAATAAAATGTATTTTAGTGAGACTTGAAATTAACGTTTAAAAATAAATATTGTAAGAACAGAAAATACTGAAACAAACTCATACATACAGGGAATAAACTCTTGGTCACTAGGTGGGAGGGACATTGAGGAATGGGTGAAAAAGGTGAAAAGGGTCAAGAACTATAAATTTCCAGTTATACAAATAGTCATGGGTGTGTAAAGTACAGCATAGGGAATATAGTCAATAATAGTATATGTAATAACTATATGTATGGTGTCAGATACTTACTGGACACTCTACTCACTCAGATGATCACTTCATAGTGTATATAAATGTCTAGACACTATGCTGTACACCTCAAACTAATAAAATATTGTATGTCAACTGTAATTGAACAATAAATTAGTTTAAAAGTAAAATTAAAACATAGTTTATTGACTGCAAAAATACCAAACTTATAGAAGAGATCCTTCTATAACTACAGCAACAAAAATTGTCTCCAATAAACTTGTACTTGTCAATGTGATTTCATAGTGGAGACTGTGGTTGACATATTACTATTTTCTGTATTTTAAATTACTTTTATTTATGTAAGTACATAGATTTTCTGACATTACTAATGTCATTATAATAAGGGCATTATTTCAAGAAGTGTTACGTTTTCTCAAGAAAAAAAATGCTGAGTAGCAGCATTCATAGTAGCAATGCAACTTCCATACCAGATTTCTCTAAGGAAATGCTTCCAGAAAAGTTTTTTCTTATAAATGATGTACTATAATGTTATGAACAGAATTTTACAACTAAAACGTCTTTCAGGGCTTATAGTCAGCCAAATGGTCTGGCTGTTTTTGACCACCAGAAAGAGGAGAGACCTGGAAATGATTAATTATTGATTACTTCTTTTACTCAGAAGTCTTAAGTTAACATTCTTGTACTCTTCCATCCTGTAACTTTTTTGTTGTATATACATATCCTTAGGTATATATCAGTCAGTATTGTTCTGCTTGCTTCTCTTTTGATCATTCTCTTCATCTCATCCATTACATATTTTTATAACTTGTATTTATTGATTTTAGAGAGAGATAAGAAGGAAGCGGGGAGGAGAGAGAGAAACAGACATCGATTTGTTGTTACACTTATATATGCATTCATTGGTTGCTTCTTGTATATGCCCTGACCAGCAGTAGAACCTACAGCCTTGGAATATCAGTATGATGCGCTAACCAATGAGATACACACTTTGAAAAAGCATCTATCAGGAAGACCATTTTGATTATATCACTTAATTTCAAAGTTCTTTAATATTTCATGTCATTTTAAAATTACATTTTACTGACTATGCTATCATAGTTGCCCCAATTTTTCCTTCTTTGTCCCCTTCCAATTTAAAGGGCTATGTACCATTGTCTCATTAATGGTTCCAACATTCACATTATCAACCAAGGAAAAATGTTGGTTTACTAATAGAGTGACATTTTGTGGAACACGCTGCTTAAAGCTTAAGTCAAAGAGAAATCTAAAGATGCGTCCTTTAATCCCTTCACCTGGTTATATAACCAAAAACACTAATCAGATATTACTATGGGGGTTACAGTTATTATAAAATGACTCTAAGTAATGAGATTATCCTCAATTATTCATTAGGCCCCTATCGCATGAGCCCTTAAAGGAGTAAAGGCATTTCTTAGGCTGAAGTCACAGAGATGTGACAGAACACAAAGGCAGAAAAACAGATATGAAGTGTAAGAATGACTCAACCTTCCACTACTGGCTTAATGACTTAAGAGAGAGGCCAGTGGACCAAGAAATACTGGCAGTGTCCAGAATCTGAGAAAAACCCCTGGCCATTAGTCAGCAACCTCAGTCCTACAACCACATGGAACTGGGTTTTGCCAAACACCTGAATGAGCTTGCAAGTAGATTCTCTTCTGAATGCTCCAGAAAGGACTGCATTTCTGGTGATACCTTGATTTTATGAAACCAGAGCTATACTGTACTTAGATTTCTAATCTACAGAACTATAAGAAAAGGAATGGATGTTTTTATTTCTCTAAAACAAATATAATCTTGGTGTTAAATATTTGAAGGCAAGGTTGGCACATTGAATCCCTGACATCAGACCTTGAATCACAGGAAAGCATTAACACACAAGGGTAGGTTCCGGAGCCATGAATGGGATAGTAGTCATTCTATAATGTTCTTTGCTTAACAATTCACTAATAGCAATGTATTCTTGAGGAGCAACCCAAGACAGTGTAGGATCTAAATGGAGTCGTTGAATTTAGTTTCAAATCTTTCCCTCCAATTCAATAAGCATTTAATTCATCTCCCTCCAAATTATTAGCTTATGCAAAATGTCTCAATTGTGATACTACCATCATAAATTGCTAAATATATTGAGTGTTTTAATATCAAAACCATACTGTTATCTAAAGCTTTCCTTTTAGTCCTTCATACTGCATGCATTTTAGTTCCATAGTATTATTTTATGTGCCTTGCAAACTATTTATTGTTTAATCAGTTTTCTGCTTTGTCTTACAGATCAGAAAATATACAGTAAATTTTTAAGAAAAATATTTAGGGTTTTGGAATCATATTTTCATATTGTTACTAATTTGGAAATGTAATTTTGGGAGGAACACTTTTAAACATTTTGCTTGTCTGTTGTTAATAAAGGCTATGCCTTGAAGTCAAATACAAATATCTATATCATTTTGATGCACAATCAATGCATAAAGTAATATGGTGGCCAGTTTTGTTTCTGTTGTCATATTTACTCTTTTATTTTTGTCATATATTTTCTAACTGTGAGAGGAAAACTATTGAAAACTCCCAATGATTATTTGGGAGTTTAGAATTTAATGGAAATTTTAAAAGTATAGTTACCTTCAATACAAACAACTAGCCAGTCTCCCCATCTGCTCACATATACCTCTCTCCAATGTGACAGAAGGAGAATTTACTGCCTCTAATGTAGATGAAAAGTTAGCTACATAATATAAGGAAATTAACTTATAAAGGTAATATTTTCTTATATTTAATTTTCTGTCCAAATTAGATAAGAATGACAAAAAGGACAATAACTGTAAATAAGTTTGTCTTGCACTGAAAATTTTTAATAAATGAATTCATTGTATAATATGATTAACTCTTAAGGGAGGACTAACAGAAAACTCCAACAAACAAGAAGCCTATAAAAATGGATAATAATAGACATGCAAAGCTAAAGCATATTTAGTTGCTCTTTAATATAATATATTGAAATGATGATTTCCTTTATGTTTTGGCTTTTCAACCAGTTAATATCTCCCTAACTCTAGAGAGTTATCAATAGAGACAGCACAGAACACATGAAGTGTTTTCAAGTACATTTTTCCAAAAACTAAAATGATGACTTTCATACAAACATATATCGAGACTGTCAAAATTTGTTTAAGCTATTTATGAAGGCATTGACAGGCTGATAAAGCTGGTTGAAAAGACAATTTGAATGACTGAATAAATATCACTGAAAGAAAAAATGCTGAAATAAAGTTATCAAGTTATAAATAAAAACTAGTTTACATACCACAAGACCGTATTTATAAAACCATATTCTTTGTGTGTTCATTGCAATGGAAAAGTAAATGGAATCTGTGTAGAAGCAGCATGTATTACATGCTGCAAACTGGGAGATTCATAAGGTTAAAAGTGTTTTTAGTAATTATTTTTAGGCATAAACCCAGTCTTGGTAGACAGATTATTAGTAAACAAGGATCCTCTCAGACAACCAGAACACGTGATCATCTCATGCATAAAACATGGAGACAATGGTTTTAGGTCAGGTTTGCATTGCCTAGCTATGAAACTTAAGTTGGGATAAATTTCTAGACCACCTGCCTTATCAAAAACAAAACAAAACAAAACAAAAACAAATAAACAAATAATAAAAAAAGAGGAATGACCTGGTAATCCATAGAACCTTTCTAGCTATCCTTCGATGATCAAAAGGTATGTGTACCTATTGACTGAAGAAGACTTACAACCTAAATTATTAATAAGAGAACCAAAAGAGGGCTACATCTTTTCTAACTCTCTAACATCATAAATAATAAACAATAGAGAAGTTGGAATACAAAAAAAAAAGGTATGAGCTTGGAGAAGAGAATAAGGGTGAGGGTGAAAGGATCTTACCAAACCTTTGGTTGAACAGCAGGTAGAAAGGAAGCTCTTGTGAGAGCTCTTGGAAAATTTTCTGCTCCTGCTGAAAAGTAGCAGAGGTAGCAGTAGTCAGGTGAGAGGACCATACAAGGAAAAGATGCCAAAAGATACCCTCCTGCCTTTTTATCCTCCTGCTTTCCAATTAATTACCCAAAATTCTCCTTCTGTCACATTGGAGAGAGGTATATGTGAGCAGATGGGGAGACTGGCCAGTTGTTTGTGTCTATATTCTAATCTACAGTAATGTTTTAGATTTGCTAATTGATAGTGATGAATCAAAGCCCAGTTTTTGAAGCAAAAGGAGTTATATAGAGATGTAAATATATGTCTATTTATAGATGTTTTTGGGTGTTACATTTTATATAATCTTATTCTTTGGGTCACAAATATTTTCCCACAGAGAAATTTTGTAACTATATATCTAATTATGGCCCCTCACATTTAATTTCTGTCCTTTATCTTAAGAAAAAACTATTAAAATAAATATTATATATTTATTTAGTGTATGTCTATTGACTATAAGCTTTATGAATTTAGAGAATATATTTGCTATCCACCCAACACAGAAAGATGCAATAAATGTTGGTTGAATAAGTGAATAAAAGTAATAAATGTTAATTAAATAAATTAATATCTGGCATGAAATTAATAGATTTCATAAAAGAAATAAAATAATTTTCAATAAAATTGAAATATGGGCTGCAACAATGATATGGAAAGTAAGCTGTATATGAAAAGAAAATTTAGACTAATTTTTCTTTTCTTTTTTCTTTTTCTTTTTTTTAATTGTTCAAATACAGTTTTGTGCCTCTCCCCCCCATCCCAGCCCAACACGCCAACCTTCCCCACCTCCCTCTCTTGTTGCCACCCCTCTTGTTATTTATTGTCCATGTGTCCTTTATAATTGTTCCTGCAAATGCTTCACACTTTTCACCTACAATCCCCTCCCTTTTCCCCTTTGGTCACTGTCAGCCTGTTCTCAATTTCAGTGTCTTTGGTTATATTTGCTTGCTTGTTTGTCTTGTTGATTAGGTTCCTGTTAAAGGTGAAATCATATGGTATTTTTCTATGTCACTAATTAGCGAGTAGCAGTTGTGAGAAAAAAATCAAATTTGCATTCATTTTAGTATTAGAAAACTCAAGAAATAGTTGGTCAACGTTAGACATTGGATAAAGCCAATATTTGTGAAATGTAGGCTCCACAACAGTAATATGAATATTTTTCTTTTAAAACATTTGAATTTGACTTACTTGCAGTTTATCTCACTATGATAGGAAAAGGAAGCTACAATTGTGTCACAGAAACTTGCAAAAATGGTGAGAACTGAAAGTAGAAATAACTAAAGCTTTGGTAATGAATGAAATGATTAAAGAACAAAGAGAGGAGTCAGAATATACAGAACCATAGGCGGTATCTTGGGGCTGAGGTTGAAATTTGTGTTACTGGTGAAGAACCCAGAAAGAAATTAGTCAAGGATTCAGATGGATTACATAGGCTAATGTAGGTTATGTATAAAGCAGCAAATAGTATTATGAAATATGGGTATTATTGGATTAAACATAAACATTCAAGAAATTTAGAAAAATATGTCATTGACTCTGAGAGAGAATGTTTAGTAATTGAGAATTTATAATCATATTATATGAAATTATTATAAAAACAGCAAATAAATTGAGACAATGAAAAATATTTCTTTTTGGCTGTGATTGGAAATGAGATGTATTTTCAGTGTAAGTAGAGGTAATGGAAATACATTCTAAGTACTTATTTGAATTAAATTTGCTTGAAAGCCCAGTGGGATGAATAGGTAGAGTAGGAACAACAGAATGGTGCTAGTCGCTCATCTGTGCTGTGTGTGATATATCATTTCATATGTGTTATGTGAAGTGCAGGCCACACTCTGAGTAGAATTTTTAATGTCAAATCCATTTTAAACTGTTAAATAGTTGTTTATCTATATCATAATTACCTGCACTTTAAATTTGGCTTCTCTCATGTTAGGTAGTTTACAATTAGAACAATGAATTTTTAGAATGACTGAAGTAACTACAAGGGGAGGGAAGATCTTACCATGTGTTGAGTACTCTACAAAAACAGAATTAAATATTCATTCATTGGTTTTGAGAAGAGAAAGTATCTGCGAAAGATAAAGGGGAGAGGGAGAAGACGTAGGTGAGGAAAACATGCAGACCAGGCTGTATGCAGTTCTGACATCTGTGAAGGAAGGAAGGGAAGGAGGTAGGATTGTATAGGAAGAACCTCAGCCTACAGAGCATCTTTAGGCCAGTGAGATGGAGCTCAGAAATAGCATGGATCTAATAAGATTTCTGTGCTCATCATTGGCTGGGAGATAGCTGGACAAAGGCTACCTTCAACATGAAAGCTATGGGTCCTTAACATGTAGAAGCTGGAGATTGTCAGTTAAATTCATTCCCCATATGAGGTTGTTCCCAAAGGAAGACAAGAGTACACCCTATGGTTGCCACTAAATAGGTTTATGGCATCGCTGATATTTACTTTCTAATGGGTGACCTGGTCATCTTAGGGTTCTTTGTAAAATACCAAGTTCTACAATGCCAAGAAAGCTGAATAATTTAGTTGCCAAGAACTATGGGTAAAAAATAAAAATTTATACTTATTCATAAATTTAAAACAAAATTCCTTTTCTGAGAATGGATTTCACAGGTAAATTGTGACATAAATCTATGTTTGCCATATCAGTATTTACACACAGAAATTTATCTTCAAAGTTCATTTTAAAATAATAATTTTTGTGACAATTTTAGCAAATGCTCCACTGACCTGGTTGGAAGTCCCATTAGTACCCTTTCCTATGTCATAGAAACATTCCATTTTGTAACAGAGAAGTCAAGGTTACAGTGGGAAAGCTATAAACATAATTAAAGTTGGGTTCCAGTTATCCCAGGAGGATAAAAAGAAAACAAAACCAAATAAAAAACAAAGGAGAAATAAATGCTGGGTTCAATTGTTTTAAAATACATGTGAAGTGGCTGCTGCTAGCAATGACAGTACTTGTGCATTTTTTGAAGGCTTCTTTGGTCTGTTACGTCACTTGGGTGAAAACTTAGAGATGTTTTGAATTATAAGTTCTACTTTTTGCCTTTTATACTGTACTCGGAAAAAAAGAAAACAAAAACAAAAACAAGCAAACAAGAAAACCCAGCGCCCTTCCCTATGATGTGTTTTTTATTCAAAGGGAGTCGCTGCTATTCAAATGGCCAACCAATTTTTTTAGGGCATCTGAAATTATTTGAAATCACCTCATTTTTGTGTGACGGCTCCCAGGTGCTGTTTTACAGTGCTGGTGCACACACTCACTAGAAGCTGGTTTTAGTTAGCACCCAATTGTAGTGACAGATAATGGCACACTTGCGCCGTACACCCGTCTGCTAACTCAATCCTGCTTGCCACCAATGAGTCCCTACATGGTTTGGATTGTTCTGACCCTGATGAAAGGAAAAGTTGTGAACAGATATGAGCAAACAGGTTCGTATGAATGAATGCCTGTGAGCCAGCTGGCCCTGTGTTCGTTCAACGCAACAGGGTTAGGAACCTTGTATGGTCTTAATAAGTAAAATCAACTGGCTTCATATGTATTTTGGCACTAATCTGTGGCCTATGGCCCCATTTCCTAGGGTTTACTAGGATATTAATAAAAAAAGCCTATTCCAGATTAGGCACAAATCAATGCGGTATTACAAAAGTTTTAATTTTTTGCTAAAATAATAAAATGAAATAGGGTCACTGCTGTTTATAATATTGACTTGAATACCTGTACAACTAATTTAAATTGAATTTGTTTAATTTTATATTTATATTTGTTTATGTTTAATACTTCAAGAATACATTTCTTTTTTTCTCCTATTATAAATTTGAATATAGTGCATGCTTATAGTAAATCTAGTTTTAGCCCTTGGATCTGAAACACACTGAATTCATTACATTTGTTTGCGTAGCCTCACCTATTGTGACAACAAATTAGACTCTGATTTAAATTAAAGAAAATTGCAAAATAATTAGAATTTTTTCTTCCTTTTTCCCCTTCCTTTCTCCAACTTAACTTCCATGAAATAATCTGAAAACAAATTCTACAAATTGAGGAATTGGCTCTTCTCATTGAGGATTACCTTTGAGAAAATTTAACAACATTTTGTTAAGTTTACTTTCAGAGTATAACAAAAAAATCACTAAAACAGATTAAAATATTTATTTTTATCATATTTTTGTACTTATGCTCCCAATTGTGATATTTTTTTATTTTTGCCTATATTTTGAAGTGAAGTTGGAAGAAGATGCATTATAGAAAATAATAATACAGTGTGATGTTGATTTTTAAAAAAGAAACACAACAGTGAGGTAGTTTATTCTCCCGTATACAAAATGTAAATTTATTTTGAGTTTTCTATTTCAAAATGTAGACTATCAATTTAACACACTNAAAAAAATCACTAAAACAGATTAAAATATTTATTTTTATCATATTTTTGTACTTATGCTCCCAATTGTGATATTTATTATTTTTGCCTATATTTTGAAGTGAAGTTGGAAGAAGATGCATTATAGAAAATAATAATACAGTGTGATGCTGATTTTTAAAAAAGAAACACAACAGTGAGGTAGTTTATTCTCCCGTATACAAAATGTAAATTTATTTTGAGTTTTCTATTTCAAAATGTAGACTATCAATTTAACACACTTAAGATTTGTTAGTAATGTTCTATGTAATTTAGGCTTAAAAATAAAACTAGAAATATAGACTATACTCTAGGAACAAATTCTGGAGCCTCATCACCAAAAATGTTTCATAACTACCCCTTTGAAGTCTCCTCCCGTAATTACCATACCACCCTGTCAGCTCTGCCAGCCAAAGCCTGGGCAGGGATGGACTTCAACGGTACCCTGAAAGAATACTTTATCAATGAGGAGTCAAATTTTGGAAAAATAGTTCGGCCTTTAAGACACATTCAACTTCCAGGCAAGCAGAGTAGACTTTTTTTTTTTTTTCAGAGACTTTCTTAGCAATCAAATTGACGTGGGGACACACATAGTAGATGAACAAATTCACTCACAACGGTTAATATTCAATACCACAAAAGGAGGGCTTAGCTTGGTGCTTTTAGGAAGGGAAAGAGAGTAATTTGAAGATTTCTGCTCAGACAGTGGGAAAATCAAAATTAAAATGAAGAAGAAGCAACCAGAGCTCTTTACACACACAAGAACTCTTCTATTATTGCTAAAGATCTGGAATCAAATGTCAAACTCTCCTGAAACCCTTTTAATTTGCTGTGGGGCTTAAGTGATATAAATTTTTGGCCAGGGAATAGGCACTAAATATTAATGAACATTATTCTAGGAAGACTGAACCAGGACACACACATGCATAAACATAAACACAAATAAAATTTCCCAATACAAGAGAGAATAAAACAATTTTATTATAATGTTTTCACAATAAAATGTTAAAATCTATATATGGAACTTTCACACTAAAATAATTTGCTTAGAATGAAATTCAATAGTGTTTCAGACACCTATAAATGATAATATGTAATGGCTGAGGGTAATAAGTGGTAGATAAAAAATAAGTCCATGTTCTCTGAATTCAAGGACAATTATGCGTCATAAGAGAGAGAGAGAGAAAACTAGCCAACAAGCCTCCTGAATAGTCTACACTAGAATTTATTCACCATAAATGCCTGGTTCAAATCCATTATGTAACAGAAAAAAATAAAAAAAAAACTCTATAAACTAACTGAACAGGTCTCTAATAATGAAAATTATACTCTTATATAAAGAGCCAACCACACCACACTAACCATTTAATGTTACCATGTCAACAGTATTAAATTATTATACAGCAAATAGTCTGACCACTGGGGAAATATCATTCTCTAAAAGATGTTAAAATGGACCACCATTTTCATTCTTTAGATGGGTCTAAATCCACAAAATATATTATGTCATTTTCCCATAATGAATAAATATAGTAAGCATGAGTAGGTGGGCACAAGAAAAATAAGATAACAATAAACAAAGCTTTCTGCCCCAAACAGAGTGTAGCAAAGTAAAGCTCAGAGCTACACAGTGGAACACATTTTGAGAATGTTTTAAAAGCAAATTAATTAAGATAATATCAAAACACTAAGTTCTTGAAGTTCTTCTGTTTAACTAACGTGTCTTAATTTAGAATGTATATGCACACCATAAGATAAAATGCATTTCTGGAATATAAACACATTAATATTTCATTGAATTTTATTCCTGGTTTCCTAATTCAAAAGATAAATGCATTTTACTATAATAGCAGGCTTAATAAAAATTATTATCATATCTTCATTCAAAGGCTGTCCATTCCACTGCTATCTTACACATTTTAAGAATGAGTAGGATAAGAATATTTACAAAGAATATTTATAAATATTTATTTCAAAAATAAAGTCATTTGAAAAACAAGTGGAGGAATATATTTCCACTTTAATTTTCTCCTTTTTCATTTTCATTTGTACTCTGGTAAGTGGTCTTCTTTTTCTTTTAATAAATTTATTTTGGGAGTTTTATCATTCTACTTTTGACAATCAGGTAATACTATTTTAGTATGTGACAGTTATTGTGTCAAATGCACCTTTTTTACAGAAAAGAATCAACTGTTAATATCAACTATAACACAAGGGGAAATGAATATGACCAAAGCTTAGGATAGATGTGTACCATTTTTGTCCCGCATAAACAGAAAGTGAAATAGAATAAAAAACAATTTTATGTAATGCTTTTCCTCCTGTTTCCTCTGGTCCTCTTTTTGTAGATAGATATTATAAAGAAGGAAGAGTTTTAAATTGTTACATTTGTGTTTGGAAATGGTCTTGTATGTCACTGTTGTCTGAGTTTAAGTAGTTTTATTTACCATAACTAGAATTACTGTTCAGTGATACCTTTATTTAGAAATATTCTTCTTCTTTTTTTTTTGCATTTTATATTTATTTTATTTTTATTTTTTTAATTTTATTTTTATTTTATTTAATGCTTGTTCAAGTACAGTTTTCTGTCTTATATTCCCAGTCCTGCCCCCCCCCAATACTTATAAAAGCAATAAAGTCATTCAGACTTAAAATGTCAAGACTTCATCTATGAGCTCTGGATAAGCACATCCCTAATTAGGCAGTGTTAGTCACTGTCTCTAAAAGAGTACTCATAACTAAGAGAAAGAAGTACCTCTCCACACCACTGGGAAAAGTTCATAAGCATCCAAGTCTTTACAGAAAAGGATATCCAGCACCTATTCTATCTCCAATTCCTTGACAGAGATATCCAGAGAAAGGGATATCTTAGTCCCGTATGCTCCATTATTCCAACCATGGACCTAGCTTAGCTGTTCTCTTAACTAGTCTAGACCTCCCCTCATCTGAACTCTATATCTCTTATGTGGATCCATGAGTACCAATAATATTTCCTCCCAGGAACTCAGAAATCCACAGGGGAGATCACATGCATCTCAGGTACTTGATTTTATTATCCTTTCTTACATTCCATAGAAACTTTCTGTGTCTAACCTCCAAACTCAGTTAATTTTATTAAAGAAGTTGTCACCAATCTTGGTGTACATATGTTCACTGAATTTAAATGAATTATTTGACTTTTCCTATCATATTTATCTCATATGGAAGCACCAGATGAGTCTGCAGTTCCTATTATTCTGTTATTACATTTGCCTGGGAATGGTAGAGAGCACGAAGCATCCAACTCATGCCATGTAAGCACATCCACTGATGTGTAGTTAGCAAAATCTTTGATCAGACTGAAAACTTGCTGGACATTTTAATACATGGCAAAAGAGTTTTTTTTTAAACCACAGTATTTCTTTCCATATCTATGTCATATGGAATGGTAATCCCATATCTGACGTATGTGTCCACAGTGTGAAGTACCAGCAGAATCCATAACTGGTGACTAGATTTCAGTGTGGTGGTCAGTTTGACACACTCTCATGGGTTAGATGTTTCATGTGATGTGGCCCAGTTTGCCACATTGCACTGCCTGGAATGAGAGTCTAGAACTATGAAATTTATCTGGTCTTTATCTCTTCTAGGGGAGTTTTCAAGATGTGAATAATTCTTACATTTAACATGCACTTCTATGTTCTGTCTGAGGCCGACCCAATGTGATATTGCAGTGATTTGTTGAGCACATGCTTGACTTGTAAATTCCATCCATGTTCTCTTTCAAAAGATATCATTCTCATTTTGCAAGCTGTTTCCATAGTTCTTATCTTGACACAGGGAGCCATTAATGGTCTGATAATTAATCCCTGAGTCACTGGACCATATGGCTAGCAGTTTACAACAACTATGACTCTGTAAATAAGTGGTAATGGATAGGGTTCACAGCTGCCACTACAACACAGAGCTTGCCCATGGGGCACAGTGTCCTTGTCTTCTGTCATTTAAAACATGGTTATTTTTGGAGCAGATGGCCGTGGTAACCAATTGGGCTCCATCTTCTTTGAGTTTCATGGATCTACCATGAACAAAATCATTATATCAGTTGGACCATTTTCAAATTCTGAGCCCCACTTAGCTAGCGGGAAGAAGTACCTGCTCTAGGCCATTCAGTTTCTTCCAGCAAGACAGTTACTTGTTCAACTGAGTCAGCTAATCTTGTGGGGCCCTGGTTGCCCTGGTCTTGAATGTACCATTTCACTTGATGATAGAGCCTTTCAGAACATGCTCTATCTTATCATTGGGATTAGTGAGTGTCGACATGTGTGTGAATAGGTAGCTCAGTTCTTAAGGTCACATATTGTAAATTGGTGGTCTGGCATTCTGTTTCCAATAGGACCTAGTAGTAGTCTAGGAACTACTACTGGAACTGAAATGCATCAGATGCCCACTGCAGGTAATTTATCTATTCAAATCTGGGGGACACACTTGGTAGCAGTCTTTTGTTGCCACAGGCTCTAACCTGCATGAAAAGAGTTGTCAGGACCCATGGTGCTGGCAGGATCCCTCGGCCCCAATGGCCAGACTGTGGTATTGTGTCTTTCATGACCTCTAAAGACTGTTCTTGCTGGGATCCCTGTTCAAAATTATCTGTCCTTGATGGTAAACTTGATTCAAGGGGCCAAAAAGTACTCAAATCTGTACAAACTGTCTCTCATAGTCAAACAAGCTGCCTGCCACTGAGCCACTCTCTTGTTGGTGGGGACTGCTATGGACAGCGACTTCTGATTAATTTTATAAGAAATTATCTACCAACCCAGGTGGTTTCTGAAAACTTCACTTGTTGAGCAGGTAATTGGATCTTTTAGGGTTGCTCATGTCATAGTTTTATCACTTTATATAGTAGGGTCAGGTCAA
The DNA here is from genome assembly GCF_014824575.4 of Sturnira hondurensis. Classification (NCBI taxonomy): domain Eukaryota; kingdom Metazoa; phylum Chordata; class Mammalia; order Chiroptera; family Phyllostomidae; genus Sturnira; species Sturnira hondurensis. Next base: position 5,649,001 of record NW_028090025.1, on the reverse strand, counting down.
CTTGTTCTGGTAATAAGACTATTATCAATATAGTGGGTGACAAGTACTTCTCAAGATAATCGATCTGGTTGTGAATTGAGCCTTTACACATTTGTGGCATATTTCAGAGGAGTTGTTGCTAAATTCCAAGTGAACACAGACTGGTCCTAATCTTCATCTAGCAATGAGATTGAGAAAAAGGTATCCAGATCTGTAACAGCATATTTGTGCATTGCTACCACTTCGACTGTGGTAAAGATACAAGGACAAGAATGGCATCTAATTATTTAATTTATAATTGTCTACTTTCTGCCAACATGACCAGGCTTTTAAACTGTGATGATGTGGTTTGCAACCCTCCTGCCTGAAGTAAATGCTGAATTAGAAGAGTTGTGTGTTTTTCTCTGCCTCATAGGTGGTATTGCATTTGTTGAATAACTCTTCAGTTCTTGAACTATTTAGGTGGCTTAGAGAGTGGATTAACTCCACTGGTATGTCTCAAATCTTTTGTTATATGTGGGCATATCCTCTGAGGCTGTGGAGAAGTTTTGTGCTCCAAGCAGCCCCCAAATTTCAGTACCTATAAGGAATTCATCTGTGGGGACCACCATCACTGGCATCAGAAATAACCTGAAAGTTCCCACCTATAGAAGTATCAAACTTTTCTGATATGGGTGATCACATTTTTCCTAAAGACCCCTAATAGCTTGACAACAGCTTGTCCCTGTAAGGGTCTTGGATTAATGTCACTTAGACACCAGTGTCCAAGAGCCCTAACAAAGTCAAAATCCTAACATTTTGTACTGCCTTCTTCACAGAAGCATAGGCTACCTTCCTTGCTAAAAGTACTTGGCCCCACACTTAACTATTGTTGCTATAGGGGAGCCTTGGCCACTAAAATATCCATTGCCCCATACAGTGGTCAGGGACTCTGAGGGTTGCTCTGGTGTTTTTGGTTTGCCATCGTTACTATTACAAAATCAAGTCTTCCAAACTGTGAATACAGGGTACCTTTTCACTTATTTATGCCTTTAATTTCTTTCAATAAAGTTTTGTAATCTTCATTCTACAAGTCTTGCATTTATTTTTAATTATTTAATTGTTTTGGCTGTTAGTGTTACAATCGTCAGAATTTTCCACATTTAAGATCATATTATCTACAAATAGAGATAATAGAGGGGAGGGAGAAGAGGGATAATAGGGGAAGAGCCACCGAGGAGCATGTTTAAAGGACACATGGACAAAGCCAAAGAGGGTAGGTTTGAGGGTGAGAGGCAGGGATGGGTGGGGCCAGGGAGTATGGTAGGGTAAAAATGGAGACAACTATACTTGAACAACAATAAAAAAGATCATATCTACGAATAGAGAAAATTTTATTATTTTGATGTGGATGGTTTCTAATTGCCTAGGCTAAGGTTTTCAGTAAAATATTAAATATAGGTGGGAGACATGACATCCTTATCTTATTCCTTGTCTTAATGAAAAGGCTTTTTTTACACTGTTAAGTATTATGTAAACTAAGTTTTTCATAGATGTCCCTTATAAAAGTTGAGAAAGTTTTTTTATTCTTAGTTCTATCTCTAGTTTCTATTCCTAGAGAAAATGTTTTAATCATAAAAGAGTGTTAGATTTTGCTAAATTATTTTATGCATCAATTGATATGATTGTGTTTTTTTAAATTGTTAATATTATATGTTGCATCAATTGATTTTTGTATGGTGAATCAACCTTGCATTTCTGGGATAAATTTCACTTTATTACAGTGCATAATTCCTTCACATGCTCTTGCATTTTCTTTACTAGTGTTTTTATTGAGAATTTTTGCATATACATTTATAATAGATTCTGATCTGTAGAATTCTTGTGACATCTTTATCCGGCTTTGTCAGCATTGTAGTACTGGATTATGGGAATGATTTAGGAAGTGCTTCCTCCATCCCAAAAAATCTGTGTCTTTGCAAAGGGCCTCTGTTTATGTGTTAGGGCACATATTTAACACCCAGCCAGACACTTGAAAGCTCTGCCTTAGCCTTTAGTCCTTCCTTGATATCTTCCACATCACACACAGGTGAGCACTCGGGGTATTCTCAGGACTTTCTTGAGAACATGGATAGTATGGACATGTGCGTGATCTTTGTAATTTCAAGTAATGTATCGAAGCTTTTCAAAGCCCTTATTCTCCAAAGCATCTCATTCCCCAAACTTTCCCTACAAACAAAAGTCTATTTGTTTAGTTTTTAGTTTGTTCCATCTGTTATCAATTGCCTCAGGTAGAAGTAAGTAAAATATTTTCCTTCATATGTTTTGGACAAATGCTCACAGATAGCAGCTTTAGCACTGAGTAGATTCAGAGTTGGGTGAGATAAAGACAAACATTTTAATCAGTTTCCATAGATAGCTGCCTGGAAGCAAAACAAACATACATGTATACATACATATATACACATAAAAATAAATATAAATACATAAAATTATTTGCAAATGAGGTTAGCTCTGCTCTGTCCTTTTCCTCTAATGAAATCCAGGCTGTCATTTTCAAGGCTACCACTGAGCTGGGAATTGAGACTTGGAACAAGGTTAAGTTAAAATGACGTATAGCTTTCTATTCTTGCCAAGATGCAGACACTTTTCTTGAATGAATATTCCCTGTTTGCTGTAAGCTTTTGGATAGTTTTCAGAGTTTTGAAACAGTTTATTCTCACATTTCCCCCAGCTATTTCATTGATTTTTATGGAGAGGCAAACTTTGGAGTTTCTTAATCTATTATTTTTGTTACCTTGTAGGATTTAAACATCCACTTTTATATTAACATTAGTGCTCATCTCAAATGGAAACAAGCCAACTGACCTAATTTGTGAAAGCCTGAAAAGATGCAATCCATATGTACATTTAAATTTATTACTAGTCCTCTCATCATTTTCTTTTAATAGTTTTATTTATTATGAATAGAGGTCATCTGCTATATTTAGTCTTTATTTTTCTTAAATTGGACTTTATGGAGTACACTTCAGATCATAACAACAAGATTATGTAAACATTAAAGCTATAAAATTGAAAAAAAACTATTTTCTTTGACAATAATTTAGAAAAAAACAAGGCATGTCTATATGAGATTTTGGGATTCATGCATCAAAGCGACAGAGTGGAAAGTTAGGAAATCATGCTCTATTCCCTAAAGCCTGCTTCCAGTTTGGGACCAGATGGCCCTTGTACACTCCTCTGTAAGCAATTGGAATGCTTCTGACTACAGCTATAACATGGAGGGAAATGTTCAGAGAGTAGATGTGTGAAATGAAAAACTAAGAAAGCTTTCCTCAGCAAGTTTAGACAGGTTCTGTCTCTAACCTATGAGCAAAATAAAAATTTAAAAAACCATAGTACAAAAATAAACAAACTATGGTCCCTACATTACCTAGTAATGGCCAGTATGCAAGCATATTTTCCATTGTTAATGTTATGACTAAGTGACACATATGTAATCAAATCTATAATAGGTCATAAAATAACTGTATTGTTACATAAAGCAAGGAACACTCATGGCTAACTCTCCAAATGCATATATTAAATTGTATTACAATTTTTAAAAAAAATGCATACAATTTTACAATAATTCACTTGCCATTTTGTGTTATTACATATATATTGAAAAGGAAATATGTGGTAAGTTTATTTCAAGATCTATAGATTAAGGCTGTCAAATAAAATACTAGATGTCCAGTTCAATTTGAATTTCAGGTAACACACAAATTTTTAAAGGATGTTATAAATATTGGAACATACAAACACAGTTTTTAAAATCTGAACTTCAACTTTAAATGGGAATCCTGTATATTTATTTGCCAAGTCTGCCAATATTACTAGATACCCTCTGTTTTTATTACCAAGTGTATTTAAATCAGTAGGCACAATACAGACAAATTTGCACAATAGGGGTGCTGTGGAGAATATAAAACCCTTTTTAGGGCATTCAGAGAAACTTCCTAAAAATATTGATATAGTGTTTAAGCCAAAATATAAGATATAAATCACAGAAGGAGGGTAAAAGGAAAAATAATATAGTTAAAGAAGAGCTCATACAAGGTCTTAGGAGCATAAATGAACCTCACTGAGGACTTATAATTTATACTCCTGGAGTACTGAGCAGCAGTTAGAAATCTTATATGTGAGTTTTTAAATCTCTTATAGAAAAGATAAATAAGTGCATATAGGCCAAGGTTAAAAATAAAGTAAAATAGAGCTTGATGGGATCAGTGTGGAGAAACCTCACTCTGCCTACACTCAGGGGTCAGACCTGAGCAGGCAAATCATGTCATCATTCTCTTGCCATGTCTAATGATAGTTGGGACCAGAGGAATAAGATTGAACATGAAGAAAGCAGAATGTATTTGTGTAAGACCAAGGCAAGTTACTAAAAGATGAAATATGGGGGAATGTGTGAGAGAAAAGGGTCAAAAATAACATTTAAGTTTCTACCTTTGGCAACTGGATGTATAGGGTGACCTGTACTGAAACAGGAAATATCAGAGGAAATAAAGGTTTCAAAGTGTTTAATTTAGGAAAGTTACAATGGACTCCATAGACAAAATGTTTGAATACTGGTGTAAATTATATATATATATATATATATATATATATATATATATACACACATACATATACATATACATATACATATATGCACACACACATATATGCACACAGATATGCCATATATTTGTCTGTGTGTGTCAAAAAGTATTAGATATATAAGTAATAATATGTAATATCAATATATAAATCCAAGAAAATAGGTATGAATCACCATTCTACTGATGATATTTGAATATTTTGGAACGGACCTGCTTACCCAGGAATAAAAGGATAGGTTGAGAAGAAGGAAGGGAAGGGTCTACAGTAGAACCCTGAGGATTCATAGCCAATGATGTTTTTAAAAGTGGCAAAGAAAAGAGCTGCCAACATGGGGCAAATGAGATATCATATAAAGTTAGAAGACTGTGTACTAATAAAATATTTCAAAGAGGGAATATTTAATTAAGGAGGAATGATCAATTACACCAATATAAATATGCATATAAAGTAAGAAAGGCATAGATGAATAAAGAACCCACTAACTTACAAATCATGAAGTATATTGGTGGCAGTATACTACAGTTCACTAGGCTATTTCACCTATTTCTCTTTTAGATTTAGGTAAAAAATGAAATATTTTACTTTGAAATTAATTTAATTACATATTTAATTAATTATGAATTTATCATCATAATTACTATTTTGCCTAATTCTTCCTCAGTAGAATGATGTTCTCAACAAACAGCAGTATATCTTTCATATATGCAGTTTAAGTCTTGGTCCCAACTTCCAGGTTGAGACTTTACCTGACAAACCTTCACAATGTTTAGTGATTTATTTTTATTATTCAAGAGATTGATTTTTGCTTCTTTGGAAAAATAAAGTTTTGTTTTATAGATAATCATAGTTGATATTTTAAAATAAAAATATATTATCTTTTCCTCAAATTCTACAAGCATTTCTTTGCCTTACCTGCTTCTGTAATACATGAACTCATATAAACATGAGACAAATAACTGAGGTTGCTTCCACTGATTAAGGATTGCTTAAGCAGCAGGCTGGGAGAGACAGTATTTCCAGTTTACTGCTGTTACTGAGAGCAACACTGAAATGAGAATCATGGAGTCATTAAATGTTAGAGCTGGAAGGACCCCAGAGAAATCTTATGCCTCCTTTTCAGTTGAGGAAACTGTGGCTTTGAGCACTTTATCGATTTCTTGAAAGGCTTGCTCTAGCTCCTGTCAAAGTCAAAACTAGATCCTCCTTCTTCAGACCTCTGATCTCATGCTTCGCTGTATTTCATTTCTTGTCCAGGTATTCTCCAATTTCAGTATTACCAGCACTGGAATTGCAAATTTTGGGAGTTGTCTAATAACAAAAGCAACTGAGAAGTGGGGGAAAGCTGGATGGAATGTTGACAGAGAAGCTCAGTATTGCCAAAGGTAGGGAGCAGTGGTACCACAACCCAGAAAGACTGGGACAATGACTGGGAAATATGTGCATCAAGAACCAGCACAAAGTTAGCCTTATGAAGGCTCAAGGCCACAGACAAACTGGGCAGACTACCAAGAAAGGCAGCTGTATAGAAGCCATGTCCAGTGACACACAGAAAAAATATAAGCTCTAGCACAAACAACACCCCTTTTGATTACATAAAAACTTTTATTACAGAATCATAAGTGTGTAATTTTATAATATAATAATATCACACTCAAGCACACCATGTGACATTTTAGGTTAAATATTCAAATTTCTGTCCATCTTGTATGATATATTCACATACCCTAACAATCATACTCAATGGTGTTACTTCTGCTGGACCCTGTATATAAATGTGTGGCGAGTAAGAAAGAAGAGCACAAATAAACTAGAAGCATATTCAGTAGACACACTCATTTTTTCATTCAGTGGCTTTAAACCTAAGCCTTTGGTTGACTGTCAAGTTCCCTCTTAAGCCTCTTGGACCTGTTCTTCCTTTTTGAAAAAAATAATGTAGTTCTATTTGAGCAAAAGGAGAAGAAGGTAGGTGTGTCTTACCTTTATGAGTCATCTTCTGTGAGTATGTTTTAGACTATACATAAATTCTAATCAAAATTCTATAATTTCGACATTATTATCTCCATTTCACAGATGTGGAAATGGTGGTTTAAAGATATTTAATATTTTAGCCCTGGCTGGTGTAGCTCAGTGGATTGAGTGTGGGCCTGTGAACCAGAGGATCGCAGTTCGATTCCCAGTCAGGGCACATACCTGGGTTGCAGGCCAGTTCCTGGCAGGGGACACACGGTACATTGTGTGTTTCCAGCAGAGGCAACCATACACTGATATTTCTCTCCCTCTCTCCTTCCCTTCCCCTCTAAAAATAAATAAAAAAAGATATTTAATATTTTATCCAAGGTGACATGAAAAAGATGGAGCTCAAATCCAAGTATGCTGAAAGCCAAAGTTTAGGTATCTTCCATTTGTCATGGTGAGTTAATCCTGAGAGGAGTACTCTGGAATTGAGCTGTCAGTATTGTGTGATGGAGGCAACATCATTAGGTGATGGGAAATCTAGAAGTAGAACTTGATTTACTTCTTAAGAAATTTTAGATAAGGACAGAGCTAAAGCTTTGAATGAGTGGCAATTATACATGGAAAACATAAATTCTTGAGGGTGGAACATATTTCAGGGCTCAACATCAGAGTGTGCAGCTCAAAGAATAGTGAGGCAGTGATGTGCTAGATCCAGCTCTTAGGTATTTATAAAAGGCGATGGTTAAATTTATAGAAAATTTTCAATCTGGTTTTTAACACAACCATTATTGAAAATCATATTCAAAATAAGCCTGCTATTAAATTAATTATATCAAAACAAATGTGTTTATGACTCATTATTTCCTAATTATTCCACTGTACTTTCTTATCATCTATTCTGTTGGAGTTATTGATGCCTATTATTTTTATAGTGGAAATTATGTATTACTTATCGCATGTTCCCTCCTAGCACTCTTTTCAGTGATACCAATCACGTCGATAGCATGGCTTTGGTTATGATGGGAGTACTTACACAATGGAAATTGGCAATACTACAACGAGAGGCTTTAGTTCTTATTTTGTGGACTTCCTGGGCTTAAGAAATTGACAAAGAGAAAAGTAAATAAGGCCAAAAAAAGTTAAATGTGTTATGTTCCTCACTACTCTGTAAATAGCACAAAATATTGTCAAATAACACTTGAATTGAAAGAATAGGTTGGCTGTGGAAACAATATATGAGAATTTCACAAAAACTAAATATAAGCAATTGGTCAAAATCTATTAGTTTTGGAATTTATAACAAAGGTATTTTATATTGTATTGCTATTTGTAAATCACGTGCCACATATTTTTACATCAATAAAATATAACACAAAGTTTATTTTTCTTTGAATAGACAGGTCTTAGGTATCTTTTCCAATCCACTACAGAATGAAGGGGATAAAATTAATGAGGTAAGCTGTAGAGGCTGGTACCAGTCAACATACAGAAATCAGAAATGGAACACAGACAAAACAAAAGCTAATAGCACTTAAAAAAACACTAGAATTCTTGCAAAAGTGCTGAATCAATAATGATGGTCCTATCGATATAGCCTTTTAGTTAGAATATTGCTCAACACCTTGGGCACATATTTAGAAAAAAAACAACAAATATTTGAAGCTTGGAAATCTGGTAATTTTTATGGAAACTCATGCAAAATTTCAGACTACAAGAAAAGAAGTAGGGAAGAAACTATGAGAATCCATGCTTATATTACTTCATTTGCCTGGAGCTGGATATTATAGAGAAAAAAATCACCTGCTTCAAATTATTAAAATGTAGAACTCTGGCAAATAGATGTTTTCAGGTTCCTTTGCTCAACATTCATCAATCCTAGCCAATATAATTCAATGGGAAGTTAATTTTCTAGCTATTATTTACCTCAGATAAATTATATCTGCATATATTTTACATTAAACCCTCCAGTTCTTAGGAAGACTTTTTTGTTTGTAAATAAAATTTGTCATGCAGTTTTATTAAAAATTGGGCTTTCTTCTTCATTTGCCTTTAGAATGATATTGCAGAAAATTGTCATTTAGGAGTCATTCCATCACTATGTAAACTCCAGGAACTTTTCATATTGTGTACTGCATACTTCCTTTCTCAGTCGTCTTAGACATTAGATCCTAAGTCACTCCATTTTTATGATGGAGTAGGTTTCCTGGAAGACTTTCATTTTTCCTGAAGATGTACAAATTTTATTAACAAAGCTAAAAATATTTTGTAAATAAAATTATTTTTTGTTAATTCTATTCAGTTGTTTTAATTCAAGATCAGATTTTTAAGTAGAAAATTTTTCTCACTTTATATGTGAAAACACATCACTTCTTTCTTTTTCTTTTGCAAGATTTTGAGAGAAAAAATAAAAAAAATTAAGTGTGTTTTTATTCTAATATTTATTTTTAAATTGTCTTTTATTGTATTTTATACTACCACTTGTCCTCTTCATACCCCCTACCCCTAACAATCACTACACTGTTGTCTGCTTGTGAGTACTTTTTCCTTTTTGTTCAATCCCTCCACCCCTTAACCCTTCTCCCCTAGAGCTGTCATTTCTTTTTCTTTCTTTCTCTCTATTTTTTTAACAAAGCAAAGTTATTTTATCAGGTAAAAAAAAAAGAAAAGCAATGGCAAAACTTTCCAATTACTATTTTATTGTTTCCCTAAATAATTGGATCACAGTGTTACACCCTTATTTCCATGTAAGACTAGCCATAAAACAAACACCATAGATTATGAGAAACTCACAAATTAAATATGAAGTGGTGATATACTTAGTGACATGAAGATATTAAGTACAGCACAAAATTGGGTTATATGACAGCAGAGCTATTAATCAAAAACATTGAATTAAGCCTCAGTTTCCTGTTACAGAGCAGTCATTCGCATAAATTTAACTGCTTAAAAGTACATACTGGTGAAATATTCAGTGGATTTATGATTGGTTGGAGCCTTATACTCCAAGAGCACTATTATCATTTGTCACTTATTCTATATGTCTTTATTTGGGGTGAGGACTCATCTTTATATGACACTATAAAGCTCATTAGGTCAAGGGTTTTGTTTTAAATGTCTTTTTAGCTTGGCATATTACACACCACCTGGTTTATACATGTTACCTGGAAGAATGGTATTTAATTATAAATTTAGTATTGAATGGTCTTTCTAATGAAGTAATGTGAAGAGATACATGTAACATAAATTTTAAAGTACCCCTTTAATAATTTTTGGCAAAAACCATACTCTACTCTCAGAATACTAACTTCAGTTCTAGGTTGAATGAGACAATGGGCAATTGTGAAGGGTTCACAAAACAATCACAGCGTAATTTAAAGGCAACATTCAGCAGAAAGTACTGGAAAACAAGGCATTTTAGTGAAGGTCTACTTGTAGTTCTTGTGGTTGAAGAGCTGTTCTTTTTGTTCAGGAAAGCAGAACAAGCAGGTTGATGATTTGAGTTAAGGATGAGAAAGTAATATAATATATTTTACTTGTAACATAATCAAATGATGCCATTGTTTGAGATGAGAGGGCCCTTTTTTGCATAAACTGTTTTGGCAAGTGACTATGGCCAATTTCATAGTAGTAGAGAAAATCCAATTTTTCTTGTCTTTATTGAGACTGGAAATTATACTAATACTATTGTTTTCTTCTGTATTAAATATGAGTCACTGCCTACCACAATACTTTGTAATCTAAATGGTCTTATGCAATGTAATTTAGCTTTTGAAGTCAATGTTGTCTGTTTACCAGATTTGTATCTCTTTTCCCTCTGATGAGAGTCGCTTATGAAGGCATGTGTGGTGTTGATGCATCCGAAGAGAAAATTCCAAAGAAGAAGAATTAAAAAAGACAATTAAAGAATAAAAGGGGGGACATTTTATTAAATAAAAAACTATTTTAAAGTAATTATTATTTTTTGCTCACAGAAGCAAAATAAAATGTTTGCACTTCTGCCCTGGCTGGTGTAGCTCAGTGGATTGAGCACAGGCCTGCCAACCAAAGGCTCACGGTTCGATTCCTAGTCAGGGCACATGCCTGGGCTGCAGGCCAGTTCCTGGCAGGGGACGCACCAGAGACAACCATACATTGATATTTCTCTCCCTCTCTTCTTCCCTTCCCCTCTAAAGATAAATAAATAAAATCTTTAGAAGAATGTTTGTACTTCTACTTTTATTATATAGAGTTTGATGAAGTTCTTTCAGAATTTATTATATAATATAAACAGCTGTCTTCTTCTGCAAAAGATAAGTTAATGAGAAATGAGTTATTAGATCTTTTTAGTTCAGTAATGATTAATAAGCTATAAATAATTATGGTGGTAATATTAACTGATGCAATCAGATAACAATAAACGTATGCAATGCTCTGCAAAAACAACCCTGAATACACCTCAGAAATAAAACATTGGCTTCTGCACAATTTATTTTCTCACAAAAAGAAATATATTTGACAAGCTTAATCAAAATCAGAACTATAACTTTTATATATGCATTATTTTTACTCAGATCTTTTAAAGTATTTGTCTAAGTTTATTCAGTTACTTTATTTAGAACCTAAATAAATATTGTAACATTATTTGGTAACATCTGTGTCATGTATTAACTTCATTGAAGAAAATAATATTATATGTATAAGGATATACACTTAGAATTTTATTATTGTACTTATTAAATATATTGGGGTGACATTAATTAATAAAATTATGTAGGTTTAAAATGTACATTTCTATGATACATGATCTGTATATTGCACTGTGGGCCTACCACCCAAAGTCAAGTCATCTTCTACTGTAGCACTATTTTCAATGGGAACATGGAAATTATCAAGTATACTTCTATAGATGATTGGATAAAGAAGATGTGATCTATATAGATAATGAAATACTATTCAGCCATAAATAAAGATGAAATATTGTCGTTTGCAACAACATAAATGGACCTTGAGAATATCATTCTAACTGAAATAAATCAGAAAAAGCTACAAACCATAAGATTTTATTTATATGCAGTATATAAAACTGAAACTCATAGACACAAACAACAGTATAGTGGTTACTAGGGGGAAAAGGGGCTGGGAGGTAGTAAAGGGGGCCAAATATATAGTGGTGGACTATATACTCAGTATTTTAATTATTTTTATATTTCCAGAGTCAATAAAATTTATCTGATTTATGAAGTCATCCCATATTACATTGAAAAACACTTTCCCAGAAATAATTTATATTGATATATTTTTATTTATTCAACACATATTTATTTCATGCTTGTTATAACTACTTGTGCTAGACACTGTAAGAGATTCAGTAATGAACCAAAACACAGCCTTGTGGAGGGGACAAACAATTAAAACAGACAAGCAAAATTATAAGAATATGAAGAGAATGTGACATTTCCTATTTGAAGTGAAAATTGAAACATATGGAATAGTCAGATGGGAAGAACCAGGGAAAGGACAGATGGAAAAGCCTATGCAAAACCTCCTACCCAATTGCAACCAATCTTCCTCCTGGAATGCTCAATGTTGGAGCTTGTGGACTAGTAATGATCCACTGGCTATGGGGTGGGAAAGAGGAAAAAGTAATAGTGACTTTACTCCAATGTAAACTATTTTGTAAGAAATGTCTTTTGAGCAAAGAAAACATGTTTTATTTAAACATTTCAACGTGTGATATTTGTGATGCATTTTAGTAAATGAATAAATTGGAACTCAGGAGACGTTACTGAGCTGGAAATATAAAGCCTGGGGTTATCAACATATTTGTGGCTGAAACACTAGGGGCAGCTGAAATCACTGAAGCAGAGAAGTTCAGTTGCCTAGTCTGGAGGAGACCAGAATTTGCACAAAGAGTGGAGAGGCAGAAATAGTGGGAAATTGAAGGAATGTGCAAGTGCAGAAAGTGTATATCTTGTTACTAATGACAGTTGAGGATTTAGGACTCATGAGCTACCTATGATTTCTTATTTTATTGGGTGTGGTTATATAATACAAAATATAATTAAATGTAAGCTGAAGGAAATGAGCCTACATAACACAATGTTTTAATCTATGAGAGGGGTCACCAAAAAGGGGTTGGATGATTTCAAATTAATGGTAAGGTATTGCCCTTGATCATGGCATAATTGAACTTTTTTTTCTTTTTCCAAAGAAATGGGAAGGAAGGGGAATAATGGAGGGGATCTAAGTAGAGTGATCATAAGTAAATTAGGGCATTTTTACATGATGTTGACTTTTTTTTAATGTAGTAGAGGCAGGGGCATCAGTTTTTTATTTGTTTTGTTTTGTTTTTATTTTTGGAGAGAAAATTATATTTATCATGTACCAACTAAATGTTTGGTATTGTTTGATCCACTTCATTTCATTTAATTATTAAAACAAGCCTGTGAGATCATTAGCATACCTCAACATACTAAAGGTAACATATGAGAAACCTGCATCCAGCATTATACTCAATGGTTGAAAACTAAAATTTTTCATCCTGGCTGATATGGCTCAGTGGATTGAATGCTAAGCATTGAACCAAAGTGCCACTGGTTCAATTCCCAGTCAGGGCATATGCCTGGGTTGCAGGCCAGGTCCCTGGGGTGGGGAGTGGTGCATGAGAGGCAACCATATATTGATGTTTCTCTTCCTCTCTCCTTCCTTTCTCCTCTCTCTAAAAAATAAGTAAATAAAAACAAACTAAAAATTTTCCCACTAAGATGATGCAAAAGACAAGGATGTCTGCTTTCACCACTTCTATTCAACATTGTATTGGATGTTCTAACCACAGCAATCTAACAAGAAAAAGACATAAAAGACATCCAAGTTGGAAAGGAGGAAGCAAAACTGCCATTGTTTGCATATGACATGATAGTGTACATAGAAAATTCTATAGACTCCACCAAAAACTACTCAAACCAATAAGTGAATTTGGCAAAACAACACAATACAAAGTCAATATTCAGAATTCAATGGCATTTTTGTGGGCCAACAATGAAATATCAGAAACAGAACCTAGGAAAAAATCCCATTTACTACACCAACAAGGCAAATAAAGTACTTAGGAATAAACCTTACCAAGGAGGTAAAAGACTTTTACTCAGAGAATTACAGAATACTGAAGAGATTAAAGAAGACACAAATAAATGGAAGCATATTCTGTGTTCATGGATTGGAAGAATTAACATCATTAAAATGTTCATACTACCAAAAGTAATTTATAGATTCAAAGTAATCCCTATTAAAATACCAATGACATATTTCACAGCTATAGAACAAATATTTCAAAAAATTATATAGAATCATAAATAACCTTAAATAGCCTCATCAATTTTGAGAAATAACAAAGTAGGAGGGATCAGAATACCTGATATCAAAGTATACTACAAGACCACTATAATCAAAGTAGTCTGGCAGGAGCAGAAGCTTTTAAAGTAGGAGAAGTACTAATGTTGCCAGATTTAGCAAATATAAATGCAGAATTTCTAGCAAAAATTTAACTTCAGTTAGCAATGAGAAGTATTTAGTATATTTATGCCCCAAGCAATATTTGGAAGAATGTATCTCTATAGTGAGTGAGAAAAGTTTTGGAAATGAGGAAATATCTGTAGTAGATATTGCAGAGAGCATAAAAACAAGCTTCCTCAAAAAATATAGGAATATGGCCACTATGGAAAACAGTATAGGTTTTGTCAAGGAACTAAAAAATGGAACTGCATTTTGATTTGCAGGGATTATACCCTAAGAATCCTGAAACACCAATTCAAAAGAACTTATACACCACAATGTCCATAGCAGTATAATTTATAATAGCCAAGTGCTAGAAATAGACTAAGTGCCCATCAGTAAATGAGTGGATTTAAAAAAAAAAAAAAAAACTGTGGTACTTTTGCACAATGGAATACTACACAGCAGAAAGAAAGAAGGAACTCCTAGTTTTTATGAAAGCATATATGGGCTAGAGAACATTATGCTAAGTGAAATAAGCCAGGCAGTGAAAGATAAATATCATATGATCTCACTTATAAGTGGAACCTAGACAACAAAACAAATAAGTGAGGAAAATAGAACCAGAGATTTGGTAATGAAGAACAAGCTGTAGGTAAAAAGAGGGGAGGAGAGAGAAGAATAATAGGAGAAAGAAGGAGAAGCGTCATCAAGAAATATGTATAAAGGACCCATGGACAAAGACAACAGGAAGGGAAGGACTGGAAATAGGGTAGGGCAGGGGAGAGTAATGGGTGGGGGAAATGGAGATACCTGTAATTGAACAACAATAAACAAACAAACAAACAAATAAATAAATAAAAATATATAGGAGTAATAAATGCCATGTGTGTGCATGCATATCAGTGTCAATGAATGCATTAGTGGTTTCATGTGTCTAGCTCTGTGGTTTTGTTTAGAAATGTTCCACTATATATATATAGCCCACTATATATATATATAAATTTGCAACTGGTTAAATTTGTAGAGTTGTGGATTTGGTGGACAAATTGTGATGAAAGGAAAGAGAAGCAAGGGAGTCAAGGGTATTTTTAAAGAGTAGTTAAAATGAATTGCCACAGTGGAAGAAACTCCCGGTCTCACAGGAGAGTTTGTTGAAAAGTGGGCTAGAGACAAGCAGGTGAGCTGCATTGTTCACACTCTGTCTCCTCCCCCACAGGCAGGAAGGAGGGTTGCCCTGTGCCCTTACAACTCAACAGGGATATGAACAAAGAAATAGGGCCAACATAAAAGAAAAGTGCAAAACTTCAGAAAGAGAGCTAAGTGATGAGTAGATAGACAACCTATCTGATGGAGAATTCAAAGCCCTGGTAACCAAAATGCTCACACAACTGATTGAACTTGGTCAAAAAGAGAAAGAACAAATGAAAGATAGACAAAATTAAATAAAGCAAAATACTAAAAAAATCAACAGTGACAGGAAGGAAACCAGGGCTCAAAACAATGATTTGGAATAAAAGGAAGAAATAAATATCCAACCAGAACAAAATGAAGAAACAATAATCAAAAAAAAATGAAGAGAGACTTTTGAGCCTTTGGGACAATTTGAAATGTTTTGGTATTTGAATTATAGGGGTGCCAGAAGGAGAACAACAGCATGAAATTGAACTTATTTGAAAAAATAATGAAGAAAAACTCCCCCAATCTGGCAAAGAAAATGGACTTCCAGGAAGCCCAGAGAGTCCCAAACATTGGACCCAAAAAGAAACACACCAAGGAACATCTTCATTAAGTTACTCAAGATAAAAGACAAAGAGAGAATCCTAAAAGAATCAAGACTGAAGGAAAGAGTTACCTACAAAGAGGTTCCTATAAGGCTATCAGCTGATTTCTTAAAAGAAGCCTTACAGGCAAGAAGGGACTGGAAAGAAGTATTCCAAGTCATGAAAAGCAAGGAGCTACATCCAAGAATACTCTATCCAGCAAAGCTATCATTTAGAATGGACGAGCAGATAAAGTGCTCCTCAGATAAGGTCAAGTTACAGTTCATCCTCACCAAACCATCATTAAATGAAATGTTAAAAGGACTTATCAAAGAAAAGGAAAGTAAAAAATTTGAATAGCAAAATGACAACAAACTCACAATTATCAAACAATGAACCTAAAAAAGTGAAAAGAACAAATGAATATATATATAATATACAATACACACACACATATATATGTACTTATACTTTCATATATTTATATGTTTAAAATTATTTATTTATATAATCTAATATATATAAAGTGTATATATATGTATATATATATATATAGAGAGAGAGAGAGAGAGAGAATTTATTAAATGAAGAAATAAGAACAGGATCAGATCTTTAAAGTTTTTGTGGAGAGAAGTACAAGTAAAATAGGATTGGTCCAATCAAATAGCATAAAGTGTACAAAACAAAGTGGAGTTACTCATGTCAACCAAGATTGCTGCTAGTCAGCCATGACACTTTGGTTCAAGAGGGAAACTACTTAAGTCAGAGCAGACACATATGGCAAGGAGACACACCTAAGATCTCTGCACATGTGATTAGAACAGGAATATCTGCAGAGTGGGACCACTGATAGACTTCAGGAGAAATTCCATAGTTGGCATCAGGGATGCCAAGACACATCAAAAGACCCAGAAGGGTGGAGTACACCACTTTTAAGGTATAGCTGAGGCAAGCTCCAGAACAGTGTTGAGATAGCCGAGCTCCACACACCAGAGTATTATTCCATGCCACTCTGATCTCCCTTGGCACTGGCCACTAGAGGCTCTGCCCTGCTGGACTGAGCACTTTGTTTGCCATGCTTCCCACTTGGCTGTAGAGGTCCTTCCTTGCAAGACTCTGATGACTCCCTTGTCCACTGTGCTGTCTCCCTGACATACAGATTGAGACTCTGGGATTCGTGTTAATTATTCCCCATTGATCAGTGTGTGGGTATTATATTTCTTTTAGACTGTTAGAGTGTAAGTAGGATATTAATGTATGTTAATGTTCTACTCTGAGTGAACCTGCATTCAATAAATGCTGAGTGAATAACATAGTTACTATGTGTGACTCTTGTCTATTCCTTGTTGCCAGGCTGCTCAGTAGGCAGCTAGCCAAGCCATTGTCTGGCTGAATTATAGGAAAGATTATATCACAAACATATGCTTGTGAAAGTTCTTTATATCATCATCAAGACTTTAAGGTCAGTGTGAATGAGATTTCAAAACAACCATCACAGAGTTTTGAATAGAGGAATGAGATGATTTGAGTTGCATTTTGAAAAAAAAGATCTATGTGGTAGGTGGGTGAGAAACTCACTCTTGCTGGAAGAGCAAGGCTGGCAACAGGGGACTGATTAGCAGATTATTGTTATAATATAGCAAACGGTTGTGATTTATCAAGGAATAGCTGGGAGGATGTCAGAAATAGTCAAATTCATGACATACTTTAAAGGCGAATCTAATTCTATGTGTTGATGGGTTAGATGTGAGGAATAGAACTTATGCTAAATAGTTGACAAAGTTAGTGACGATTTTCAAGATGGTAACCATATGATCTCACCTTTAACTGGGACATAATCAACGAAAAAGAAGAAAAGCAAGGAAAGTATAACCAGAGACATTGAAATTAAGAACAATCTGACAATAACCAAAGGGGATGGGGGAAGGGACAGTGGGGAGAAGTTTTCAGGAAATGCTATAAATGACACATGGACAACATCAAGGGGGAGAGTGGAACCAAGGGAAGGAGGTGGGCTTGGTTGGGGTTGGGGGGAAGGGTGGAGAGAAAATGCAGGCAACTGTAATTGAACAACAATAAAGTAATTTTAAAAAGATGGTAACCTTTAGTATATTTTATTAATATTTACCTTAGACTTATTAGATGTATTTATCACCCATATAATATTAACATATGCATAAATGTTCATTGATTTATCTAATGCCAAATAAAGACTTTGAGGTCATAAGTGCTAATAGTATTATCAGTATTTTTTCTATTTAACTTCTCATGCTAACACAGTCACATATTCCTTGAATTCACTTTCACTTTGAAGATATCATTTCCTTTTTTCATATTTATTTCTTTTTTATTGCTTTTCAAGTACAGTTGTCTTTATTTCCCCCCAATACTCTCCCCCACCCCAGCCATTTGGCTTTGTCCATGTGTTCTTAATACATGTTCCTTGATGACCCTTCTCCCTTTCCCTCCTGTTATTTCTAACAGCATGCTATAAGTACTAGCCAATATGACTTTTCATAGGGATTTCAGCTCTTATATTTCCAAAACTAAAATTCTCACACCCAGCTTTTAAAAACATCCTACTTAATAAACATTTCACTTTTTAAATAAGAGTGCAATATTACAGAAAGCCAGCTTAATATGCTGAAATTTA
Source organism: Sturnira hondurensis (assembly GCF_014824575.4). NCBI lineage: Eukaryota > Metazoa > Chordata > Mammalia > Chiroptera > Phyllostomidae > Sturnira > Sturnira hondurensis. The sequence continues at coordinate 5,630,551 of NW_028090025.1, read as the reverse complement.
ATATTCACGTTGGCATTAGGTGTGAGTATATTCCTGTACATAGAAGGTCCACTTAAAATATATGCATCCCTTATATAATTCTATGAGTTCATATATTTATAATACATAGATATGGGGATTTAAAGTTATTTGTGTATTTTTTTATTCCAGATCTAATTAAAAATAGAGTGTGTTCATAACATCCATTTCTATAGTAGCATTATATAAATTGTTTTAATGGTATCTCTATTTATTATCACAAGTAGTTTAAAAGATGTAGGCTATTGTAATTATGGTATATGTGGAAACTGAAACACTAAATGATTAATTGACTTAGAGTTATTTAAGTAGTAAGAGTTTTATCTAAGAGGCAAATCTAGAACTTATGATTTCAAGATCCCCCAAAATACTCTGGTCTAGTTCTTTTTAAGAGGGGAGTGGCCTGGGGACATGCCATTTTTTATAGAAGTACCTCAAAATGTCAGACATGACTGATGGAGAGCAAGTACATCTTCATATGTGACCAAGATAAGTGCTAGCCTTCTGTAGAAAAAGAGGTTTTCTTGGACCTTGAATAATTTTTCAGGTGAAGAAACTGAGACTAGATACAATAAATTGTAATTAAATGATGAAGCATTACTCCAAACCCATCTCCTGTGATTTCAAATGCTGCAGCATTACTATTATGTCAGATTCTCTTCTATGAAAGTTAAGTAACACAAATAACACTTATGTAGTCCAATAGGCTACAAATTATATATACATATACTTATATTTACACTTATATAAATATATAAGTACATGTTTATATATACATTTATATATATATATTATATATATATATAAATTTATACTTATATTCAAATATATAGACACAGATAAAATAAAAGAAGATCAGAGTATCCTGGTGAAATATGATCATTATGTAAAGTCACAGATATCCTGCTATTAAATGATTCTTAAATGATAAAATAATAGTCTGGTAAAAGTGGGGAAAAATCTTTATATTTTTTTTAAGTTGCTACTTATTAGAGTGCTCTGTACCCAGCTGCACTTCAACATTTGATAGGATTATGGAGAATTTGGTGGGATCCACAGCATTGAAAATTATTGCCAGATAGGAACATAGAATCTATGAAATTTGATTAAGGAAAGTGCCACTGATAAGGATGGATAAGACAGGAGTGTAAATTGAAGGTTAATCTCATACATATAAAGAAGAATGTAATTTTATTTTCTCATTTTGTACTATATATATGGGAGGAGAGTTAAAAAGGTTTGAAATAACAAAATACAATCTCCCAGCACATAAAATATTTTAAATACTGAGAAAGGAATAACATTTATTTGTCTATGGTATTATTTTATGATATAAGTCTCAAAAGATAAGGAGTGGTATGTACAGAGATTTCCCATATACTCTTTGTCTTTACACAGCCTCATCACTATTAAATTCCCACACCAGGGTGGGACATTTATTATAATCTAGAAACCTATGTGGATACAGTATTATCAATCAAAATCCACCGTTTACACTGGGGTGTTCTCTTGATGTTGTACATTCTTTGGGATTTGGTATTTTCCTTAAGCACACCATCCTGCAAATACAACAGGTAAGAGATAAGTATGTCTTGCTAGTACCAGAGCTCAAGTCAGGCCACCTTAGTCCTGCTAGAGTGTTGGGAAACCTTCCAAGGATGATGGTAGTTTTAAAAACACTTTTAAGAGTAAGAGAACTAAATTTGTAGTTGGAAAGGTATTGGTGGTAACCCTCTCTCTAGTTCCTTGAGTTAGATTAACAGTCTAAATTTTCATGATTCATTTCTCTTATCTCAAAAATAGAAATACTACTAAACCTCACAAGCTTCTGAGAAAGAATTGAATGATGTCACATAAACATAATGTTTGCATAATACCAGGTACAATTAATCATTCAGAAAGTGATAGATTTCTCTAAACTTTCTCAATCTTATTTTACTAAAGACTAACATGATTAATGCCAAGTCTGTCTTCTTCATAGAACTGTGACAAACATATATTGATGAGTTTGTAAAAATCACAGAAAAATATGATATTTTATTTATTATTCACAAAGAACATGAAGTGTCATCAGATACCAGCCTTAAAAACAGGTTAACTTTAGCACAAGATAGATTTGCTAATAAAACATGGGTAATTTTTTTTGGAAATTATCAGAAAAACTGAACTTTACATTATTGTCACTTATAGAAAACCATCTACTTCAAATGAATCTCTACATTTACTGTCTTGTCCTCTGCTTAATTTACTTATATGTGACTTTGATCTGTGTGGGGAAAAATAGAGAAGACACAGTCTGATCATTTATTTTTGTTTCATGGGCATAAGGCAAACTTTCAAAATATTAATGAGCTTTATTTAATAATTTGCTTATATCACATTAGCATTTTTAAATTTAACATAAGAATCCCAAGCTTATGCCTATATTTTTATTTTTACTTTATTTTTTGATCAAATAATTTTAAACAGTATCTCCTTCTATTGACTTATATTTTTATTTTTCCAATTATCAAAAGAACCATTTTCTACATTCACATCAATTTTGCTTGAATATAACAAGATTGAATATTTAGTGATTTTGTATGATGTTCAAATGCATGACTGTAATGAAGTACATATCTTCTTATTGTCCTTTTTTTAGATTTGTAGGGTTAAACAATAAATTGTGTTATTTTATTTGGCCTTCAGTTAATTCTATTAGAAGCTTAGCTTATAATTTACAATGAAGTGAATTAATTTTGAAGCATTTTGTTGTTGCTATTGCTACCATAGATAATTATCTCTATATTATCTAATATTCACTTCTCATTAAAGATGAATACAGAATTAGTGACAAAGTGGGATTTTCATCAAATGCAAAACTACATAAAAACGAATGCTTTCCATGCTGCAACTTGAAAATCCAAAAAGCAGTTTAATTAAAATCTGTTAATTCTCATTATAAAACTTGTATCTCTGTTTCAAACACATACATAAAAGCACAGACATATTTTGTGTAAAAACACAAAAAGTGTAAGGAAGTGTCTAAATCAAGCATAATGAACTGTTTATGATAATGCATTCATACTTTTTATTTACACAAATCTTGGGAATGTTGAACTACTATGATTTCTTGTAAACTGCTCGTAGTAAATCACCCTTATGTTCCAAGGTGTATTTGGTAAATGAAATAATAAATAAAATCAAGGTAAAACATATTATTTTGAGACTTCTTGGAAATAATTTAATCAAGAGGTCTGCATTAATGCATTTTGTCACATAAGTTATAAATTATACATAACAAAGCATAACATTAAAACATTAACATAACAACAAGGGTCTATCACTGGTTAAATAAAGAGAAAAAAACAAACAACTAAAGCCTTCCTGACAAATCTGACTTTCTTTTCATATTATAATGTATGCTAACACAAATTTATTATTAAAAGCATTTCAATACCATTAATCCAAAATTTCATTTTTGTCAGTTATGCAAGGAAATGCTGGATGTATCAACATGTTTAGCTGGTTTACATGTTAGCACCAATCAAAATCCAGTCTTTGTTCCTTGTATTGTAATAAAGTTTTGAGTAAAATACAAATATCTCAGTGTGAAGAAGGTCATTTGTTTGCATTTTCCCAAGGTTGTATACAACATCCTACATTTTATAATTGCAGTTCTACAAAACTGCCTCTTTATAAAACTTTCTAGAAAATTGTTTACCACTTTACTATATAGGTTTTCCTAGCTCATAGAAAACAGAAAATAATTCTTGCCACACTCTCCATACCACACTATTATAATCTGCTTGTTAAGAATGCTCTGGGGCATGCAGTACCACCTTATGTTGTGGTGCATTTAGACTGAGGACCATATGTGGTGCTATCCCAGGAAACAGCAGGGTTTAGCTACAGGGTTGGATGCATTTTTTCCCTTATCCTAACAGGCCCTACATTTATACATTGTTGTCATCATTGATATTTATTTAGTATAATCAGTATACTTTTGCATTTATTAAAAATGCTATATATGGCATCATTATGTGCACCTCAATATTCAGAGCCTTATAAATTAAAGTGCAACATTTTATATTATATAGAAGCAAGGTTACTCAAAACTAAGTTTGGGCATCAACCAAACCTAGTTTGGAAAATATAAAAATTATTATATTGCATAGATTATCTTTTACTTAAAAGGTGTAGTGTGAGGATATTTGTCATACTGTGTTGGATAGACTGATGAAAGGATGTCTGAGACAAGAGTTTATAGACCACTGGACCTGGTTATCAAAACGTTCATTGTATCTTGGTCCATAAATTATTAGATTACTGTAAAATTATGTAGTGTATTCTTGATATCTATATTTAAATTTATTTAAATTCATAATTGAAGTTTATAATAGTATTCTGAAGTTATTATCTAATCTCTAAATTAAATATAAAGGTTAAGAAGAAAACATGTAACAAGGGCTTTGAATTTATGTTCCCTGGGAATCAGAATCTCAGAAAACAACAAATAATTATTTGTATTCTATTTTGATTTGGGTAACTATTTTAAATTATTCCAGATAATTTTCCTTAATGAATTACTATTCTCCAGAAGAAAGAAACTTTTTTTTTCATTTTTCTGCATTTTCTGTTGATTTTTCTGTTTTAGAATTTCCATTTCTTAGCTTCTATGACTCTTGTAGTATGTTGTTCAATTTTCCATTAGAATCCTCATGAACATAAATGCAAAAATCCTTAACAAAATATTAGAAAAGTGAAATCAGCAATATACAAACACATTAAATATCACATTTAAGTAAAATATATTGCATATATTCAAGGCTGACAAAATTTTAAGGTGAGTTTATTCTACCATATCTACAAGAAGAATCATATGATTATATCACTGATGTGAAAAAAATATATTTGACAAATTGAAGCACACATTCATGATAAGTACTCACAACTTATAAGAAATGGAATCAAACTTCCCCAACTTGATTGAGAGCATTTACAAAATGTACAGTTAACATTTTATGATGGTGAGTCTGAATGCTTTCCCCTAAGATCAAGTGCAACACAAAGAGATAGTCTCAGCTTTGATTTTATGCTGGAAGTTCTATCTAATTCAATAAGATAATGAAGGCAATAAATCTGTATGTGTAAATTGGCGAGTATGAGGTAATAAAAATAAGATTATAGGGAATATATAAATCACATATGAATTGGAGTGAATATCCTGTATCGATGTGTCTCAGAGGTATCTAAAATTCACACTTTGATTATACATGTGTGTTTTTGTGGGTATATGTATATACAATCATGTGAAGTATGATGCAATGTAATATGTAGTGTGCCATTTTCTTTCTTATAGAACTCATTTAGAGAGATAAAATAATGCATTTGAATTTTTCTTATAATTTTACATATAAAATGGATTCTGTTGCAGCTAAAATAGGTCAAATCTTCCATGGTTAGTGAAGAATATAATTGTAAAATAATAACTAACAATGTTTCCTGTTGAAGGAAGTAATTAAAATTTTATTTGTGAACCATATAATTTATGTGAGTATGTAAATCTGTACTAGTTGATTAAAACTCTCATCACTTTTCATGAGTATAACTTTGAAGTAGATAAAGATATAAATGTTTGAGAATGTTGTATACATTGTTATTGCTTCAAAGTAATTTTCATAGATTATAGGCTCCAGGGTACGAGACTCGGTAGTGAATTTAGTAAAATAGATCTTTTACAAGAGTTTTTACTGAATATTCTTTTTTCAAAAAAGTAGGTAAAGATAAATGAGGAATGCATCTTTTTTAAAATTCCACCGGAAATTTTCTATTTAAATTAATTTCCACCTTAATTATTCTAAGAAGAATTTGTCATATATTCCCCAGATAATATGCAAATGAAAATTTAAAAAGCTATAACCTCCTCAAATGCATTTGTTAGTTCACATTTAGGCTTAAGCAGAAATGATTTCTGAGAGAAAATATCATTACATTTTAGTTGGGACGTTGAAAGTCTTGACACTGAAATAAGTCCCTTAAAGTCACTTACTCCAGTGCAATAGAAATATATGAAAGCATTTGGGAAATTTGCTTTGTACATATACCCTTAAAGATTGCTTGTGTAACAAATAACATACTTAATATATTTTGATATTTCCTCTAAATTTAGAATACTGCTAGTATTGCTGTGCATTTGGCAAGAAAATATTTCTGTCTTTGGGTATGGAACAACCTCAGATATAGAGTCACCTCCCTTCCTAAAAATCTTCTCCTAGATTATTGCTTTCTGTTGATTCCATTGAATTTCCCAGAAATTCATCATCACTCTGACTGTTGGATCTTTAGCTTAAAGCAGATAAGGTGGATCTTTTGAATCTGCTCTTCTCTACTTACTTTCTGCATTCAGAAGACATTGCATTCCAAACAGTGTTCTCTAGAAGTCAAAAAACATAGTGCTCACTTCAATGAGTAGTCAAAATGGAAATAATTGCACAAATTTCTGTACTACTTGAAACTGATAAATGCTACAAAAAGAAATAGAAGTGGAAAATATATATGCATAGATACTTTATTATATTGTTTCCAGTGTGTAATTATAATACAAAACTACAGAACAACAAGTTTTTATTAGTTTTTGTACATTGTTGTCCTGCTCTCCCGTGTCTGATAATTCTTATTAATACAGTTATAATGTTGAGGCTCTATCAGATGTGAATGCAATTTGGAAAATATTGAATCATTGTCTGGCTAACATTGAATAGCTCTCACACTCATAAATATAACATATAAACTATAATTTTATGCTTCAATAGTACCAGTATTCACAAAGTCACTTACCGTACTAAGCTACCTGTGACTCTCATGTTTTTTAATAGTGTTTTTCACAGGAAACACCATATATGATGAGTCTTTTTAGAGTATAGTACAATAAGTAGGTAATGAAATCATTACAGATACTATTTCTAACATTACCTAATTAAACATAAGCAATCAATTGTATTACCTTACTCATAATAAAGAGATAAATCCTGCTCTGGCTGGTGTAGCTCAGTGGGTTGAGCCTGCAAACCAAAGGATCAGAGTTCCATTCCCAGTCAGGGCACATGCCTGGGCTGCAGGCCAGTTCCTGGCAGGGAACGTACCAGAGACAACCATACATTGAAATTTCTCTCCCTCTCTCCCTTCCTTCCCCTCTAAAGATAAATAAATAAAATGTTTTTTAAAAAGAGATAAATCCTCCTATATTACTCCCACAAGCTAGATATTCAATCAACTTACTTCTTAGTTTGTAATAGGTATAAGAATGATTTCATCTACTAAGAAATCTCTTAAGCATTAAAACACATTGGAGAGGCAGAGTCTGGGTGAATACAGATCCTTTACATGAAGCCATAGATGTCTATGAAAATTCAGGTTTAATTAAATTAATAATAAGAAGGGTGGATGTAAAGCTCAGATTTATTTTACAATGAATTAATCCAGCAAACATGGGAAATCTTTAAGCAATATAATTCTTTTCAGTTTCAACTATCAATCAACAAATAGGAATTGAAGTCACACCCAATATTTAAGAAATATATTCTCTATGGAAAAATTACTTAGACATGTAACTTTTAAATGTCCTTATTTAAATATAGTTTTAAAAGTGACTTAAGAACATTTTAATGTTTGCTTTCAACTGCAGCATAATGAAACATTATTACACAGCCTGGTCATAGGGAATGAGCTAATTATACATATATAATTTGTAATGTATTATATATATATGTATATATATATATATATCATATGTGTAGTATATATGTATTACATATGTAATACCTTTATAACATGTAGTAACATTTAATATATGTTATAACTTTATATGTATGAAAAATCAGGTGAGATTGGAACTTTTTATCTACTTTGGAAAAAGGTGACAATGTGATATAAACTTGTCCAAAGAACTCTTAGAGACTCCCAAGTTCTATTACCTTCATTTAACTCCTGTAGGAACCTATATGTGTTTATGCCATCGGGACCCTTCACAGTAAAGACGGTAAAAGTCCCCTTATCTATATAGGATTGCACAAAGTTAAAAAATGTCTTCTAGCTTGTTTTTCAGCACCAGCTCATTTTTTTACTTAACTTATTTTTCTTATGTCAACACGTGATTGAGGTTAAATATTTTAAAATCTAAAAAAATAAACAATACGTGAATATACATATACTCACTTCTTTATCAAATGTTATAAAATTTAGTCTTATTTGTGTGATTGTATTTTTAAACAGAGGGGAAGTTGGAGACCTAATGAGGTGAAAAGGGGGGAGGGTTGTCAGTAACATGTATAAAGGACCCATGAACAAGACCAAAGGGAGATAGGATCAAGGGAGGGAAATAGGGATGGCTGAGGTGGGGAGAGTTGGAGAAAATGGAGACAGCTGTACTTGAACAACAATAAAATTTATTTAAAAATGTACTTTCTGGGGGGGAGGTGAAAATGGGAAGGAGTGGGGAGGGCTGGGGTCATGGGCTGGGATGGGAGTAAAAGACAGAAAACTGTACTTGAACAACAATTAAAATAAAATTATATAAAAATAAGTAAATAAATAAATACTAAACAAGAAAAAAATGTACTTTCAGTTTAAGTCCCTTTTACGCTTCTCTCCCCCAATGTCATTTCTATTCTTTTTCCCCCAAAATCAATATCTGAATTAGATGTTTATCTTTAATATGATTGTTAAATGGGTATCTCTAAAGTATAAAATATTCACATTTTATGTAAAAATTATTGCATATTACATGTTATTATTCATCTTTCCCTCCCCTTTAGTTATTTAAAAAAGTATCTACATTGATGTGCATGTCCCTGGTGTCATGATATCTCACAGGTGCGAATGTTTGTCATTACATAGAAGTTTACCTCTTCAAATACTGAAGGGAGTTCATATGTTTTGAAAATGTTCATCCCTCAATATCCTTTGCTGTGGTTGGGATTGTCAGAAAGATATATTTTTCTCAATCTCAATGATCTGGAATAATACCTTACTTTCATTTAATTCTCACTTCATTAAATATTTTTTAGCTTTGTAATACTGTTTTGCTATTGAATTTCCTCTTCTCTGAAATACCTGTCCAAATACCTTAAATATTTTTATATTGGGTGGTTTTACTGTTTGTTTATTTGACTTATTGGCTTTTCTTTAAATTTACAGACATAAATTTCTTGTTGATTCAATGTAATTTAAATATAATTTTGAGATAACTATCTTTTAAATATATGCAAGCATATTATATCGAATATATTGAATATAATTTTAACTTTAAATGTCAATTTTATTATATATTTAATTATTTTTCTTATTTTTTAATTTTAAAGTATTTTTATTGATTATACTATTACGATTTTCCCAATTTGTATCCCTTTACTCCCCTTCTGCCCTGCCCCCCAACCCTCCAGCATCTCCCACACTTAGCTCATATCCACAGGTTGTACATGTAAGTTTTTTGAGTCCTCTCTTTCCTATACCATATTTTATCTCTCCCCTTCTATTTTATGACTACTGACCATGCTTCTTATTACCTGTACTTTCATCCCCCCATTTCTCCCTTCCCCCTGCCCACTGAAATCCCTCTGTGTAATGTCCATTTCTCTGATTCTGTTTCTCTTCTGTTTGTTTGCTTAGTTTTTATTTTCATTGTTTTTATTTTCTTTCAGGGTCATTTGCTTCCAGGAATTCCAGGAAGCTCATAGTGCCAGAGAAGTTGGACTCAAAGAGGAACACACCAAGGCACATCATCACTAGGTTACCCAAGATTAAATATAAATAGAGAATCATAAAAGAAGCAATAGGAAAGGAGAAAGTTACCTCCAAAGGAGTGCCCATAAGACTATCAGCTGATTTCTCCAAAAATACATTGTAGACAAGACGGGGCTGGAAAGAAGTATTTTAAGTCATGAAATGGACGGACCTACATCCAAAATTAGTCTATACAGCAAAACTACCATTTACAATGGAAGGGCAGATAAAGTGTTTCCTAGATAAGGTTAAGTTAAAGGAGTTCATCATTACTGAGATTTTATTAATTGAAATGTTAAAGGAACTTATCTTTAAAAAAAAGCCAGGCAGTGAAAGACAAATACCATACAATCTTACCTTTAACAGGAACCTAAAGAACAAAACAAACAACCAAGCGAAATATAACCAAAGACACTGAAATAGAAAACAGGCAAACAGGGAACAGAGGGGAGAAGGGAGGGAATTTCAGGGGGAAAGGGGAAGGATTCACAGGAAGAAGTATAAAGGACACATGGACAAAATCTAACAGGGTTGGAAATGGGAGGGAACTGGGGAGCACTCGGGGGGGGGGGCTGGGATGAGAGTAAAAGACAGAAAACTATACTTGAACAATAATTAAATTTTTTAAAAGTGAGATTTTTTATTATCAAAAAAAGAAGAAGATAAAAATATGAACAGTAAAATGACAGCAAACTCATGACTGTCAACTAATGATTTCTGAATTAGGATATTCTACCTTACTCTGAAGTCATTAAAATTTTGAAAATTATTTTCTGGAGGTTTTAACAATTACCTATTTAGAATTAATATATTGTAGTGGCATGAGATAGGAAAAGAATATTTTTGAAAGTTCTTTAAGTATGATTTATTTTCTCAACAACAGACAATTGTTTTGAGTCGAGTGGTCCATTCTAATCTCTGTGTCAATACCACAGTTTCTTGATATATATGATATTCATGATATTCTTAATCTTCAAGTTTATCTAAATTATCTTCTGTTCTTTAGTCTTTTATATAATTGTAACCCAACTTTTCATGATTATTTCTTTTCAATTCTTCTTGGTATTTAAAACACTAAATATATGGATTAGCTTTGGAAAAGTGATATAATATTTGTAAGCATATTATAGTTCTTATTTTTGTATTTTATTTCATATTACTTAGTGATATTTAGTAATAATTCTATGAATGTCTGTTCTTGTTGGCTAGTATTATACCTTACAGATACCCTACAGTTTTGTAACTAAGGTGAATGGGTCCTTTTCTTGACTGTTATAGTTTCTCTTTCTGTGTGTGGGTGTGTGTGTGCAGATGAAATAGGTCAATCACCACTGATTACCTATGGCTGATGGATTTGTACTCTCTGTGTTCCTGATATATCCATCAGTCCAAAGCAGTTTAATGGGCTCGAATTATTAGAAGATGGAATGATTCTCTGACGTGGACATTCTATAGATGATTTTGTCTACATGCAATTATTAGGTACATGTTTATGTGAAGTTAGATATTTAAAAATAAACTTAATACCAGAAAAATATGAAAAAAGAATTTGAATTAGTGTACAAATTCAGATGCATCTGGTTTTTCATAAATGTTTCTTTAATGCTTGTATGGGCCAGTCAGTGTTTTTAACATGTTCTATGTTTTATTAATTAAATACATCATGAGGAATAGGTTATCCTTATTCTCCTTGATTTTATTAGAAAAACTGAGGATGATAAATTCCAATGCCATCACAAGTAATATAGTAAGTGGCATAGCTGGAATGTAAAACTAGGTTCCTGGTCTCCAAATCTAGTGATCTTTTTATTATATCACAGCTACTATAATAAAAATGCCAAGTTGGATATTCATCTTTAATATTTCTATTGCCTACTATTTCAGCATTGTTTACTGTCTAATGAAAGTCTTACTACAGAATTTTCTTTATACTATAATGAAAATACTTTCTAAGAAATGAGTATCATGAGTCTTTGCGTTATTTCACAAAAGCGAACTTCTTCATTAAATTCTTCATTGATTTAGCAGCTCCCAGAGAAGAGCATGACAAGGTGACTTAGAGGTAGAAGAAAGGACAAAAAGGATTGGTAGAAGATCACAAACGCAAATTGAGGCAGTTGCAAGTTAGTTTTCCCAGCAACATGTAGCACAATTATCCAGGAAAAGAATAACTCAAGGGATAATTTGACTCATATCAAAATGGCGGCTGGTGTCTATCACTCTGTTCTTCAGTAGAGCATGGTTGAGTTGTTTCTGAAGTTGATTGAGGATGCCAGCTTTCAGTTACTAGAGGATACCAGCATGGAAAAGAACTCATCAAAGATTTCAAATGTCTTCTTGACCCTCAGAGCCAAACTAAAGTCACTTTTCCTCTAGTGAACTGAATGTGTGCTTTATTTTGTTTGTTTATTTTTTTGTACAGTGGGAACTAATTTCCCTGAGGATTCCTATAAATCCTCATCCGTTTGCATTATTCACTTGATTGTAAAAGCTCAATAACATGCAAAATTCAAAATACACATATTATATGTCTCTGGATCCTCTGTATGTCCTACTTGAGAAGTATCTGTTCAAATCCTTTCTCCATTTTTTAATTGGGTTAGTTGTCTTCTTAGAGTGAAGTCGTGTGAGTTCTTTGTATATTTTGGAGATTAAGCCTTTGTCTGAGGTATCATTGGCAAATATGATTTCCCAAGCTGTTGCTTCTCTTTTTATCTTGATACTGTTTTCCTTACCCATGCAGAAGCTTTTTATTTTGATGAGATCCCATTTGTTTATTCTTTCCTTTATATCCCTTGCTCTAGGGGATGTATCAGTAAAAATATTGCTGCGTGGAATATCTGAAATTTTCCTGCCAATGTTCTCCTCTAGGGCTTTAATGGTTTCACGGCTTATATTTAAGTCTTTTATCCACCTTGAATTTATTTTGGTGTAAGTTGGTGCTCAAGTTTCATTTTTTCACATGTAGCTGTCCAGTTCTCCCAACACCATTTGTTGAATAGGCTGTCTTTACTCCATTTTATGTTACTGCCCCCTTTGTCAAATATTAATTGAATGTAGAGAGTTGGGTTTATTTCCAGGCTCTCTGTTCTATTCCATTGGCCTATGTGCCTGTTTTTACGCCAGTACAGTCTGTTTTGATTACAGTGGCCTTGTAATACAGTTTGATATCAGGTATTGTGATCCCTCCTACTTTGTTCTTCTTTCTCAAAATTGCAGCTGCTATTCGGGGTCTTTTATGGTTCCATATAAATTTTTGAAGTGTTTGTTCTATGTCTGTGAAATACGCCATTGGTACTTTAATAGGTATTGCATTGAATCTGTAAATTGCTTTGGGTAGTATGGACATTTTGATGATGTTAATTCTTCCAATCCATGAACACGGTATATGTTTCCATTTGTTTGTGTATTCCTTGATTTCTGTCTTCAGTGTTGTGTAGTTTTCTGCATACAGGTCTTCTACCTCCTTGGTTAGGTTTATTCCCAGATATTTTATTTTTGTTTTTGCTATATCAAATGGGATTTTTTTCTTGATTTCTGCTTCTGCTGCTTCATTGTTGGTATACAAAAATGCCTTTGATTTCTGGGTACTGACTTTGTTGTATCCCACTGTTTTGCCAAACTCATTTTTTAGTTCAAGCAATTTTTTGGTAGAGGCTATAGGATTTTCCATATACACTATTATGTCATCTGCAAACAGTGCCAGTTTTGTTTTCTCCTTTCGTATTTGGATGCCTTTCATTTCCTTTTCTTGTCTGATTGCTGTGGCTAGAACTTCTAATACTATATTGAATAGAAGTGGTGAAAGTGGGCAACCTTGTCTTGTTCCTGATCTTAGTGGAAAAGCTTTTAGTTTTTGCCCATTGAATATGATGTTGGCTGTAGGTCTTTCATATATGGCCTTTATTATATTGAGGAATGCTCCCTCTATTCCCATTTTTCTGAGTACTTTTATCATAAATGGGTGCTGAACCTTATGAAAAGCTTTTTTCGCATATATTGATATGATCATGTTGTTGAAAAGATGCTCGATATCGCTATCTATCAGAGAGATGCAAATTAAAACCACAATGAGATACCACTTAACACCAGTCAGAATGGCCATCATAAACAAAGAAACAAACAACAGGTGCTGGAGAGGTTGTGGGGAAAAGCGGACCCTAGTTTACTGTTGGTGGGATTGCAGACTGGTACAACCATTATGGAAAACAGTATGGAATTTTCTCAGAAAACTAAAAAAAATGAATGTGCCCTTTGACCCAGCAGTCCACTATTAGGAGTATATCCTAAGAAGCCTGAAACGCCAATCCAAAAGAACCTATGCACCCCGATGTTCATAGCAGCACAATTCACGATAGCCAAGAGTTGGAAGCAACCTAGATGCCCATCGGTAAATGACTGGATCAAAAAACTATGGTACGTACACAATGGGATTCTATGCTGCAGAAAGGAAGAAGCTCTCCTACCCTTTGTAACATCATGGATGGAACTGGAAAGCATTATGCTGAGTGAAATAAGCCAGGCAGTGAAAGACAAATACCATATGATCTCACCTTTAACAGGAATCTAAACAACAAAACAAACAAGCAAGCAAAATACGACCAATGACACTCAAATACGGTAAAGGCTGACAGGGTCCAGAGGGGAAAGGGGAGAGAATCATAGAGGAAAAGGCGATGGACTCATATGAACAAGTATAAAGGACACATGGACAATAACTAAGGGTGGGGGTGGAAATGGGAGGGAGGTGGAGAGCACGGGGCGGGAGGCAGGCAGGGTTGGGAATATATGACAGAAAGCTGTACTTGAACAAGAATTAAACTGAAAAAATATTAAAAAATAAAGCATTCTTAAACAAAAAAACAAAAATATACACATATTATAGATCTGTATATATTAAAAAAATCTCTAGATGTTGATTGAACTTTTATTTCATTTTATGGAATAACAAGGGAGTACAATGGAATTAAAAATGCAATGCAGTATACTTAGACTTCCAGTAAAAAATTAACCAACTATCTTGTTAATACAATTTGAAAACACTGATAGTTGGGATAGTATGGATAATCTTATCCTGCAAATGTATATTCACTTCTGTTTTCAATTTCCCCAATGACTTGGACATTATTTCTTGAGTTAATCTGACTAAAACAGCCATGAGTTGCTAATGCACAAGTTATGCATGGGCAAATCTGTGCATTGAAATTGATGCCACAGCCGAAATTATGTGGGTGGCCATGACCTAAGTCTAAGATGATAAATTTGTAGTTTTCTTTCAGGCAGCTTGGCTTCCCAAATATTCATACTGATCTTTGCCCTTCGGCCCTGTAGGACTTCAAGATTGTGGTTAGAAATCTGGTACTCATGTTGTACTTGTCTCTGCTAATATGTTCCTATTTTTTTGTTTGTTTATTTATTCTTGGATAGGTTTTAGAATAGAAAATGTTTTAGAATGGATAACTTTTATAAAATGACATTTAAAATGTGGTAAAACTAAAATATGCAATTTTCTATAACAAAGTACAAACTTATAGACTTAACAGATTTGCTTATTGACTAATGATCTCAATCTAAGATAATGGAAGTCCTGACAGGTTAAGATACTTACCAGATTTCATAGAGTCAGTAAAGGAAAAACTTGAACAGACTGACCTAATATTTTATATTATTATCATTACCATCATCATCATTTCCTATTCAACTCAGTCCAATATCTGGTCTTTGTGAATATCGTAAGAAAATTAGGAATGGTTCAACTCTAATTGAAACTTATTCTTAAAAGCTGCCAGTATTCATATGATATAAAGATAAGTGACTTTTTTTGCTCAATATACATAAAGTTAAATTAGCTGATAGGATTTGTAGATAGATGTGTGCAAGGTAACTAAAATATTAACATGCCAAAATATATCACTTAATTGTTACAAGAATGAGCTATTTACTCTATAGCACATAGTTTTCTGTCACAAAGGACCTAACAGTATTACCTCATCTCTGTGTGCCCCAGTTGATACATCTGTAAAATGAAGTGAAATAGATGGGTGATCTTGGAAATCCTTTTCAGCACAGTCTAGAAGAGGAACTCAAAGCTAAGGAATACATTTTCCCAAAGCCATGCATTATCAGTACTGTGATGCCAAGTGTACAAAATGAATAAGGAAAACATTGAACAGCCAATAAAGGTCATCATCAGTGAATAATTTCCCTGTTTTAGTACATATCATTTTTGGCAATAATTTACTTTGCTCCAGGAGTGAGAGAAGAAACTTATGTCTTTTTTATCTGTATCACAGAATGATTTCAGACCCTGACCTTCCTTATTTTATGCCTCTTTTAATTTCTTCTCTGAGTTAACTTCATGTCAATTACCTTTGGTAAACCATTAAAAAATGTAAGCTATACTCCAGCATATCTGTAGCAGGCAAATAAATTCTAGCATTGTTCATAAACAACAAAAGTCAAGAAATATGAGCAATATTATCCATTCAGTTTGAATAATTTTTGCACTAAAAGAATGGCTATTTTCAAGTTTGTTTTTCACTCAGACCTTTACTGTTGCTAAACAAGAGTTACAAATCTCTCCAAATAAAGGGAGGAATCAATTCTGAGGCAGGTCAGAGCAGTTAGGTGGAGTTGCCTTTTCTTCCCCAGGGTGGAGTGCCTCTCCTATTCTCACTACATCTGGCAGCACAGATGGCAAGAAAATTAGTAGGAGGGAGGAAGCTTTGACCTCATGTGGATAGAAACAGGTCCTGAGACTATACAGGCAGGCAAATCTGATAATAGCTTTAAAAGAGACCTTGAAAGTTCATGGAGTTCAGCTCCCTGCTGCTGATAGAGCTGTACTTGACAAAGTCTGATGTCCTAGGCCAGCATCCTCGAGGTAATAAGCATAGAGATACCAGAAAGGTCACCAAGGATGGCCATGTGGTTCATCTTTCTAGATAAGTGTGGAGGTAGGATAGGAACATCTGTTTTATATTAGTGAATCTGTTGGAGATAGGTTATGAGGAAAATGACTGCTTAAGCTCTTCCTATCACATGTATTCAAGACATTAGAATCCTCAGAGACAAAAAGCCTATAAACAGATGTTCATCTCTATGCACATTTATAGGGTGCTTGTTGCAACACAGCTAAGCTAGGGTGCTTAACACAACTAGCTTGTTTCAAGAACATTTTGGTAATTGACATTAGTCACTAAACAAATACCTATTGATTATAGAATCATTGATCTGAAAAGATATCTGAATTATGTACAGGAGGTTTCCCTGAACTGACTATTTAGACACTGTTAGCAGAATAATGCCTAAGTCATTCCCACCCTCATAAGCTTACCATCTCCCATTAAATGAGGGCTTCATGTGTCAGTTAGCCTTAACCCACTGCCATTTGGAGAGTTTTAAAAAGATTTGCTTTTCTGATTAAAGGAACAAATGGATCTTGTGCTGTGCTTTCTCCCCTTCCACTTTCTTTTGAACCTGGGCTTGATATATTGTAACCATGGAAGCAAAGCAATAGAATTTCAAAGTGATGATTATGTTCCAGCAACTTTCCTGGCAATGCATTTTCATTATGTGAAAATGATAAAACTCTCATTGTTGAGCCAAATTTACTTCATTAACTCAATTTGAAAACACGCCTAAATTATGTATTTACTAGTGTCTAAATTTTCTTTACAATATCTTAATGATGAACGACTCTCTCATGGTAGGTAGAGTAATTTCAATTCAACTCTCACTTCTAAATGTTACTTCAACTATTATTTACATGGGCTAATAACCTAGAAAGAATTTTCAAGCACTGTATCTCCAAAATATTTTTCCTTAGCCTTGAAATTCTCTACTCCAATTATTTTACATTTCATCTTAACTAAATGAACCAGCCCACTGCATATTAAGACATGCATTTTTTCATTAAAACTAATTTTAGAAAAAATACTTGAAGAGCCCTGTTATATATATCTGAATACTCTTAAAAATAAAACCTAAGAAAGATTATTTTATTTGAGGGGTATTTGAAAACTATATATACATAAATATCATAAGTCATTATATATGATTAATGACTAGGAGAGTTTGTTAAATTTGAATATCCTCAATATTTTACAAAAAAATCCAAATTACTAATGTTCTTAAATCACATTAGTTGTGACTCTCTAATTTAGCAGGCATATAGGTCATTTAGAAAACTTATTAAAATCAATTTCAAAAATTGATCCAGTAGGTCTAGTTGTGGAGTTCAGTAATTTACATTTATAAGCAACTGTCAGCTGATCCTGGTATTACTGGTCTGAGGCCCACATTTTCAGTAACACAGACTCAGAAAAATTTCAAGTAATGCTCTAACATTGTCACACATGCACTTCTTCAAAAGAGAGAGACAAATTGTCTTTGGCAAATGTATTGCCATATGCTACTTTAAAACTGTGTTTCTACTTACTATAACCACACAGAGCATTTGCAAAGCTTCAGTTGATATTTAGCTCAACAGACCGATTTCCCAAATATATACTTAAACTTAGGTGAAAACCTTTCTATAAGTAACTGGTCTCCCTACTCTAATTCTGATAGCTTTTTTTAAATGGGTACTCACCATTACTGTCTTTGACATTTATTATAATCCATTCCAGATCCTATGGTGTGTGAATAATTTTCAAAAACATACTGACATTATTATAAAAAGGACGTTGTACCTAAATTTCACAGAAAAATACATGACTGTATTTCAATGCAATGATTACATTTCTATTTTTTTAATTCCTATTTAAATAAGGGAGAAATTGTGTTACTCACTAATCAGTATTATTTTCTTCTCTTTCTGGATTTAATCACATACATGCATATTGACACATTTTGTGTGTCAGAGAATTCAGGAAAGATGCTACTTTGTGCTTGATGGAGAGGGCAGGCGGCTATGATGAATCTCATGCAGCAGGTGTCTGATGGACTATTATTTAATCTCTTCTTTGGGGAAGAGCAATCAAATGGTATCTGTTGGTATTTGTTTAATAAAAACTCCAGATGTTTACAATGTTTCCCCATGGCTATTGATACATAATGATTTGCACACAGCTGTTAAAAAGCCATCAAGCCCAACTACTTTATAACTATCACTGGAAATAATTCTTTTTTTCTTTGTGTGTTTTATGTATAGCCCTTATGGCATGACTCACATATTTTTAAGTGTTAAATTAAGCCAGCTAAATAAGATTTATTCACATTTATCTTCTCATAGTTCCATAAAAAAAACTCTGTTATATGTTAATGGGGTATTCTGATATAACAAGAGAATGTCATCATTTGATTATCTAGTTAACTTTATAATGCAATGAGCTATGTGACTTTATATGGGGTACTTTTTTGAAAAATTTTATTTGTAAAATACATGTACTCAAAGATGCAGACAAAAGAGTAAACCACAATTTCTTTTGATTTGTTGAAGGACAATTTATATTTGGACTCTGACAGTATTTGTATTTTTCTTGTTATAAAAATATTTTTCTCAATTTTACTTTTTAAGTAAGCAAAATTAAAAACTCATGTTAAATTGTTCCACATCCAATAAAATAGTTTCAAAATTATTTCCAAATTGTTTCAGGACTGGGGTGGATAATTGTTCTCCCCCAAAAGGAAAAACACTAGTTCTATCTGGAGTTTTTTAAGACACATATAAGGGTGACAAACCTCACAAAAAAATGGGCATGTTAACAGCAACGAATATCACATAAATTTTTTCTTTACCTCTCAGGTACTTCATTGTTGTTGTTGTTGTTGTTGTTGTTTTTTCAAGAAGATGTAGGCAATCCTTATGAGATGTTTTAGGGTATAAGAGTATAGCTTAAGCTGCCAAAGCAGAACTGCTCTGTAACTAAGTCTTGTCCACAGACTGGGCAGATAATATTTCTGGTACATTTAATCATCATAGAAGGGAGAGATTAAATTCTGTGTTTTCCACTGACCTTCCCTGTCCTCATAAGTCCCTTCTCAATGATGCCAGAGTTTGACTTTTTCTTTCCTTCTCAATGTACCTCAGTGTTTGAATATGAGTGGCCACAGTGACATGAATGCATATTGAAATCACTAACACTTTGTGTTGTGTTGAAAAATTGCACTGTCTTCCATCCAAGATGGAGGTGTAAGTAGATAAACTGTGCCTCCTCTTACAACCAAAATAAAGACAACACCAAATTTAAAAACAAAAAACTACTAGAACTGCCAGTTCTAGTATGAAATTAACTTTTACATAGTTAAATCTAACTATGTAGAAGTCTGACACCCAAGGAGGTAAAGAAGAAATATCCATACAGACCAGTAGGAGGGACAGAGATGGGCAGCTGCAGGGAGAGGACTCATGGGAAAGTGGTGGCTGGAGGATTGGGGTGGGCAGGGAAGCAGCTGGTGGACTGGGTGGCAGCTGGCAGAGCTTGAGGATAAACCAAGAGGAACAATGAGGGAATGAGACAGGCCACACAACACAGGGTTCCAGTGTGGGGAAATAAAGCCTCAAAACCTCTGACTGAAAAAACCTGTGGGGATTGATGAGGCAGGAGAAACTCCCAGCCTGATAGAAAAGTTCACTGGAGAGACCAACAGGGTCTTAGAATGCACACAAAATCACCCACCTGGGAATAAGCACTAGATCTCAATTTGCTTGTGGGTGGTGGAGGAAGTGATGGAAAGCTCACAGAGAGCTGAGCAAGTGGCATTGTTCCCATTCAAACCTCTCTACCACATACAGCACCACAAAACAGCAATTTGGGTTGCTCTGCCCTTGCCAATACCTAAGGCTCCACCCCTTACTACATAACAGGCATGCTG